>NW_027040790.1:1265000-1899131 GCF_037179485.1 Ochlerotatus camptorhynchus | reverse complement strand
TTTCAGCATGATTTCAAAAAACAAAATTAGATATCATTTTGATAGTATTTTGATATCCGACTTTGCTCGGGCAATGTCATTTGTCTAAATAAACGTATTACTTTTCCGAAATCACTGATTTCTATTATTAACCATTTTCTACAATAGAGTCCTGCATAGATCAACTCAGTAATGTAACGAGGCTTGGGTTTTAACCCATGATCTTCTTTTACTCAATCAGCAAAAACGGTTGCTCTATAGCCACCGTGCTCCTTACATTACCACAATCTACGACATACTTTACAAGAAGCTATTCAGCTGAAGCGACGACCCCAAAGGCAGCCAAAAATGTCTGCCAAACTGGGTCCACTCTTTCCAAAATTCATAGTTTAAACAATTCAACTTTTGGTTATTAACTGCGCATTATGCTCTCGGAGCCCAAAGATGGCGGTTTATTGTGTTGTGGAAGAGCTTTGATATTCTGTATATTTCGCAAAAACGATTCCTCCATCGAGCATCTAAAAATCACAGTACTCCACGACAAAATATGATTAAGTTTTTACTCGATATGTAATGAACAACAGAGATACGCGATGATTCATATAGTTTCAGCAGTTGATGGTTTATTTTTAATATACGAATAGTACTGCCTACGGCGACTAAAACGTTTTGATATTTTACAAAATATTTCGATAACTGAATGCTCGGGTACACATATTTTCTGATTTTGTGGAGCAGAGTCGATTTTTTCAAGAGATCGAAATTAGTTTTTTCAAGAGATATTTATATCCTTCTCTGTAAGAAGGGTACAAAGGAATCTGGTAGCAAAATCCTTTCGATATACATCAAATGGATAGCTACTCACGGTCGTTCATGGTTGCATCTGTCGAACTGTATCATCAAGTATCGAGCAGTCTGTGTTGGGATCGGAGAACTTGTTCAGGTGCATCGATTTCGAATTCAACCAAAATTTCGGAAGAATCGATTTCGCGTCTGAAAACTTTCGTTGCTAGCATTGCCTAACTAATCATGCACCTAAGAGTTTGAAGACTCAGGAGTTGACAACGATCCTCGTAGGACTGAAGGTCTAATGGATCATGCCAAGAAAGGTAGGAAGACGTTTTGTTAACACAGGAATGCTTGATGATGTATGATGTCGTGGCTAAACCACTAGTGCCAAGGGGTTGTCCTTGTCTAGGCTTACATTCGTGTCCTTCAAGGCTAGACAAGACTTCATATCTAAAGTGATGAAATCTTCCACACGGCCCACAGTGGGTCGAAATCAAAAAAAGAGAGACATGGCCATTTGCGATGAAACTATTGAGTGTAGCATTTTGATGTCTTCTAGAATGTTTCTTCAATTTTTAAATAATTTATTGAAGTGGTAAAATTTTTCGCTTAAGTGGGGTCTACACTAAGATAACAAAAATAAATGTTTCATGTTTTGTTAAAATTGATGATTATCTTTGAGTCATTTTAAGAAACTTTGTCGAAGACATCAATTTTCCATCTCTCAAGTGGAAGAAGTGTGCAAATGGAGTACAAACGGAAGTGCCCTCTTAAAAATCGTTTCTTTGCCATAACTTTAAGTTTGAATTTTCAACATTTTTCAATTTTCTACAAAGTTGTAAGTGCTCTAAAACGCACCTTGTTGCTGCCAAAAACAAATCGCCTTTTCTTTGTTTTAAGGATTCTAGTCCCTTTTTATAATTTTTTCAACGTTATCTGTAAAGGGGTGTACATACAGTGTATCTCAAAATTGATCATACAGCTGTATTTAAATTTTAGAAAAACGGCTTTAAAAGCACAAGTTAAAAAGATACGTCTCTGAATTTTTGGCAGCTGACTCAGCATAAATTTATCAATTATTATCTCAGTATTAGGGATATTTGGTTGATTTTACAAAAAGTCCGAGCAATTTAAGGAAAAGGCCTTTTTCTTAAAAAAAAGCCTTATTTTCTTGAAATAAAATGATCATTAATTCTTGAAATTTTGCTGTCGTAGTAAGGATCATTCATATGCCACTAATTTTACTAAAATTCGTCGACTATGTAAAAAGTTGAAAATCGAGCGTTTTACTAAAATAAATCTAACTTCAAACAGGCTCTTCCAATAAAGACCAAAACTATACCAGTAAGTCAATAAACATCTGTTCAACCACTGGCCACGATTTAAGAAAAATATATCTATTCACCATGTTTCAAAATATTGTCCTCTAGAGTGTACGATCAATTTTGAGATGCACTGCTTCTTGCTGGTTAGCAGGTATTAGCAGCCAATCTCTTATTGATACACGACTCTAATGTACATATTTGCAAAAATGATCATTAAAACAGCAAAACGTAACAAAACATTGAGGTACTTAGAAATAGAAAATTCATTAGGCATCCCCTTGGATTACCCTACATAGCAGTAGAGTATAAGTTGTTGAACAAAATTACGTTGAGTTTAGCTGCAAGATACACCCCCCTAAAGTTAGCGTTGAAAAATTATAAATACGAATGTCAATCCTTTGCATGAAGAGATAGCTATTAGCTCTGTTGAGCTGATGTGCATTTTAAAAGCACTTACAACATTGTAGAACATTGAAGAAAATTAAAAATTCAAACTAAAAAGTTATGGTAAAAAATGGTTTTTAAGGGGGTACTAGCATTTGTACTTTATTTTCACCCTATAACTTCGTCCACTTGAGAGATAGAAAATTGACGTCTTGGACAAAGTTTCTTAAAATAATTTCATCTACGATGTTTTCATAGATGTTCATCAATTTCAACAAGACATAAAAAAGCTATGTTTTGTATCTTAGTGTATACCACCCTTAATAAAAAATGTTCCCTACTCAATTAAAATACTTAAACAATGAAGCAACATTCTTAAATACATCAAAATGCTACACTCAATAGTTTCGTCGCAAATAGCCATGTCCCACTATTTTTGATTTCGTCCCACTGTGCGGCCACCGGAAATTGAGTTCCAGGAGTTTGTTGATCATGGCCCGGATTTCCACAATTTTGGAAATCCGCACAGGGCATAGAGCTGAGAGAGACTCAGCATACCTTTTCAATTGCCTGCTGGCCCCATCCACACCCGACCCTGAATCATGTTGCCCTGCGAAAATTTCATTGCTCAACTGACCATTTATTGCCAGAACGTTCGTCAGCTAAGAACTAAAACAAGCGACCTGTTTCTTTCGCTGCTGGCCGGTGATTTCGATATGGTGGTTATTACCGAAAGTTGGCTTCATATGAACATTTCCCGTGATGAAAGGATGACTAATTATGTACACTGAAAAAAGTTTTCACTTAGTTTCTATTAGGAACGCATATCATATTTTTCCAATAAGAAAAATAATGATTGTTATCTGAATATCACATAGCAAAAGAAATTCTATATGAGAATACATATAGATTTCATTGGACACATAATGTTCATGTGGTTTAGTGGAGCAATTTCCAATTATGGGATCATATGAAAGTTATGTGAAATTCCCATCGATATTCTCCTCTGGTTATGTGATTTATTTTATGAGTGTAGGGTACCATAGTGTTATCAGCTGGGTTTCATCAAATCAATGATCTTCCGAACGTGAACGGTAAGCTCATTGACTTGATTTTTGTTACTGACCGTGTCAAAGGGTGATCTGTAGGGAATTTTATGCACATCTTCGACATTGTGCCGCTGTAGATAGAGGATCACGAAAAACTTATGAAAAGGGCTTATTTTCGAGAAAATACAAATTTTCTAAACATTATTTTTACAACAGCTCTAAAACGGTTACGTTTAGGATGTGTCACCAAGATCATTTTGATTTGTTATGACCTAAAGAATCATATGCAACTTTTGTTATCAGTGTTGGGAAAATATCAAAAAATCAAATCTCACCAACGTCCAAGATCACGCTTGATATTCTTAGACAAAAATCAACAAGCAAACAACCGTGGTTAATTTTGCAAGCTGTGATATCGCAACTCGGAATATCAAGCTAACAAAACTCACCAGCTGCAAATCTCAACAAAGTGTGGTGAGGTTTAATTCCATGATTTACCCCGAACGCAACCGAAACATGGGCTACAAAATGTGAAGTGACAATCTGGAAGGAGCGATCACTAAAGACTGCCAGCTGAAACATGGGCACAGCTGGTTGGCATAGCCTGGGAAATGTTGTCAATCCGACAATAGCAGAGTGAGGAGGTGTGACGCGAACACTGGCGCGTTAACCATAGCACGGTGATAGAGGAAATGCTTCGCCAACCCGAGCGTCTGTTCACCATGGAGGTGCGGCTCAAACAGCGTCTGACTGGCATCCAGCGGCTGAATAAGAAATGCTCTTCCCCGGAAGCTACACCTAAGATGGCAGCCCCATCACGGCGGATAGGAGACGTTAGGCCAACCACCTACTGCCTCTGAAACCTTTACAATTGTTGCAGAAACCAACAGAGAAAGACATCGAACTGATTTAACGGCAACGACTTTTAGCGCAAAACAACGGACACGAATTGGATCATGGAATGTATTGACGTTAGCCCAGCAGGGTAAACTGGCACAACTCGCCAATGAGGTGCGACGCATGAAAACGCTCCCCGCCATCGTGGAGTTGGTCTCCTACTTAGCGTCGAGGCAAGTGCTGCGCTCATATAGTGGGAGCCTGTTAATGAGAAGATAATCGTTGCCAGATTTATAACACGGGTTCGTAACCTTACCATAATCCAATGTTATGCGCCAACCGATGCTGCCGAGCTACAGGACAAGGAGAATTTTTAGAGTCAACTGAATGCCGTCGTGGATAAGGTTCCAAAGGGTGAAATCAAGATCTACACTGGCGACTTCAATGCGAAGATCGGCTCCGACAACACGGATTAACAGGATGCACCCGAGGATGCCAGTGAAGGACATGACTGGACAATTGCTTACCGACCCCACTGACCAGCTGAAACGCTGGTTTGAGTACTTCGAACAACTTCTTCAAGTTTCGACGGCCAACCAGCCATCAACATCTCGGCATGATCCGCCTAGGGTGCGGCGCATCACTCGCGTCAATTCCGAGGCCCCATCACTGCAGGAGATTGAAGCAGCTATCTGAAGCATGAAATACAACAAGGCTCCAGGGGTCGATCGCATATCAGCAGAGATGCTCAAAGCTGACCCAATGCTATCCGCACAAATGTTGCGTCAACTATTCTGTAATATCTGGGACACCGCGACTTTTCCGGCCGACTGGATGCAGGGCATCTTAGTGAAGTTTCCAAAGAAGGGGGATCTGACTGTGTGCGACAATTGGCGAGGCATCATGTTACTGTGTATTGTTCTCAAAGTTCTGTGCAAAGTTATCCTGAATCGGATACAGGAGAAGATCGACGCGACTCTCCGACGGCAGCAGGCAGGATTCTGTGCCGGAAGATCTTGTGTGGACCATATTGTCACGCCCGCATCATCCTGGAGCAGGTCAATGAATTCCAAGAGTCCCTTTATTTGGTATTCATTGACTACGAAAAAGCTTTCGACCGTCTCAATCACGAGAATCTGTGGGGCGCCCTGAGACGCAAGGGAGTCCCGGATAAAATCGTCAACCTCATCGAAGCGCAGTATGAGGCTTTCACGTGCAGAGTTCTGCATAACGGAGCCTTGCATGACCCTATCCGGGTATTCGCTGGTGTGAGACAAGGATGTATACTATCACCGCTACTGTTTCCCATCGTAATCGACGAGATCATGGTAGGTGCAATTGTACCGAACCGAGGGCTGCTTTGGCAGCCTATCACCATGGAGCATCTCAACGACTTCGATTTGGCTGATGATGTTGCTCTACTAGCACACCGGTGCTCTGATATGCAGAGTAAGCTCAATGACCTAGCCGAACGCTCCTCTGCGGCGGGTCTCATCATCAACGTCAACAAGACCAAATCGTTGGATATCAACACGGGCAACCCTTCCAACTTTACGGTAGCGGGGCAAGCAGTGGAGAAGGTCGAAAATTTCCAATATCTTGGCAGCCAAATAGCGTCGGACGGCGGGACCAAGAGCGACATAGGTGCACGAATCAAGAAGGCTAGGGCTGCCTTTGTGAGTTTACGAAACGTATGGAGATCCAACCAGATAAGTCAACGCACCAAAATCCGAATTTTCAACTCGAACGTGAAATGTGTGTTGTTATACGCCAGCGAGACGTGTTGTGTATCAGCGGAGAACACTCAAAAGCTGCAGGTCTTCATCAACCGATGCCTGCGGTATATAATTCGTGCCTGGTGGCCTCAAAACTGGATCTCGAATGCCGAGCTCCATCGTCGATGTCATCAGAAGCCGATAGCAACAGAAATTCGAGAGCGAAAGTGGAGGTGGGTCGGCCACACACTTCGACGGGGCGGAAACGAAATCTGCAAGCAAGCCTGGATTGGAATCCGGCAGGACATCGCAGCAGAGGCAGACCCAGGGGCTCATGGCGGTGGAGCCTCAATAAGGAAATTAAACAAGTCGATAGGAATCTGACCTGGGCCCAGGTCAAGGCAAAAGCGAGCAGCCGCTCAGAATGGAAGTCTTTCACGTTGGCCCTTATCACCGCTTGTGGTGCACAGGACCCTTAAGTAAGTAAGTAAGTAAGTAAGTAAGTAAGTAAGTAAGTAAGTAAGTAAGTAAGTAAGCAACCGAAACATCCATGACGGCTGGCAGCAGCCACTTTGTGTCTGCCGTCGGTGAAAAGTAATAAGAGATAGCAAAATATACTTTCACTTTCTAAGAAAACGATGTGCAATGGAATCATTTTTGTGTCGAGTCAACTCTCAGCTTGATTTTTGCACGTTGTGAATAGTCTCGCAATATCAAAGGAGCTTGTAAAATCAATATCAAGCATGATATTTTGTTCCAATATCACGCTTGATATTGAGAGCGTATGAGAGTAGAAAAACATCAATTGATTGATGATTTTTCTAACACTGATTGTAATATTCTTATTAATTCTAATTCATCAAATTTGAAATAAATAATGAATTTTTTTTTTATTTATGAACCTTTTTATTTGAAATTGCTCCATCTTTGTTTAGCCTTTATAAATAATCTTATGACATTGGGTCATCGCAGAAAAAAAAAGAAAAATCATACCTTGGAATAATAGAAATTCACATTTTATATTTTTATTTATTATTTTTTTCAAAAATAAAATAATAAAATTTCAGTGCATATTTTTCTCCTTTACCGACCAATCAATTCGCTACAACTTCTTCTCAGACAGAATAAACGGAATTTTATATGTGAAAACACATACGCCCTTTTCAAAAATTAGTCTTAAGTCAAAACGATCTCGAGATCTGTGGAAAAATCATAATGACCCATACTGAAGACATGCTGAAAGTTTCATCAAAATCGGAGGGCTCGTGCCAAGCCGTTGATCGTCACTCATAAAATGGTTTTTCCTGTTTTCCATTGCAATTTTTCGAGAATCTTTTTAAGGTTATATTTTTGATCTATTGCTGATTGCTTATCAACTAACTAAAATGTTCCAGGAAAATTGGCCCGGTAGAATTTTTTAAACATTTTTTTCATTCGTAGAACCATAAACTCTCCCCGTGGGCAAAATTTTATAAAAATATGAGACATGGGCCGGAGGGTCATGATATGATAAATCCCTATGTACTACTTAAAAAATTAATAGAATCTTGCTTCATCCCATTCACGCGTAATAAACCACTAGTGTCAATGATTGACCTTTCACTTGCTAATCCCGTTTAATTGATTATTTCTTGAAAATCTTGCTTCATCCCGTTCACGCATAATAATCAGATAATTATCAAGAAGAATTTAATTGCATCAGTACTTGTAAGCATGAACTTGAAACAAATTAATTGCAGTCATCCCAACAGCATGTCACTCCATTGCATCCTCAATTAGTAATCCTTCCCAGCAAACGATTCCATACTTACTTTTCCAACAATTTTGCATAATTTGAACAACAAAACACCAGTAAACTGATTGTTGTGGCACAAATTGGTCTCCTTGCTGAGCCGCGAACATCGCTCTTTCTCACTCTTCACCGTGCCTTCCCCTACGTAATATCATTTCTTCCGGTGTTTGCTGCCAAATCACTTCTGCCTAGACAAGCTGTGTATTGGCATCACTACAGCAACCATCAGCGACAACCAGCAGCACAACAAACGAAAGTTCAACATTGTTTAGAACAATTTATTCCCTCCGTTCCCGAAAAGTACCTCGGGCTAGCTGGTGTTTCTGTGTGCATGTTGTATTGTGAACCAATTTTGCTCCAAGTTTCCCAAATGACGCTCTTCTCCACCATACTGCCATCGTCGTTCTCAATATTCACGGGCACTACACAGATAGCAGCACTCAAGGCATCCGTGAGTGCGAGGGAGTGGCGCTCAAGACTTTCGTTCTCTTAAATAAAAGCCACAAATTTTGTTAACTAACAATGTTCTTCCATTACCATAAATTGCCTCCCCATTTACTTATACTTGGGGAAGACCACGGCAAACCCTACATACAAAGCGTCGTGGTAACAGCGGCAGCGGCAGCAGCACCGGAAGTTACGGACTTGAGCGGCTTTGAGCGAAACTTTGCACTCCATTTGTTCGACGACCTTAACTTGTTTTTGCCAATGCCACTGCCTTCTGTGGGGAGTTGATTGGAGGTGCCGTTCGGAAGGCTATGCTTCATCTGCCACCAACAACGGCTGGCATATTTTTCAGGCTTCAGTTGAAAGATTGCTTCCTACGTGCAATGAAAATCTTCTCCCAAGAAAATCGAAGCCCACAAAGTGAACACCCATGAGGAAAAAGTTTGTCCGCCAATGTAGAACACAAGATTTGCTTGAAAAGAGCAAATTTCCCATTCACCATCATTGGATGCTGTTTAGAAGAAATAGACTGTAGTTTTAACCCTTTTAGCCTTAAATTTGTATTTTACACTACTTCCGCAAATCACTGAAACATTAAGCTGCTAGCTGGGGTCTAAATGAAAAGGAGCCAAACAAGATTTATTCAGACCGGGTAAACGAGAGTAGGTAAGCTGCAGGCGATGTGAAAGTGCAAGGAGTAACTGGCACAGATTGGCAGAAGTCAGTACTAGCTAGTGGGTGGCCGGGAGTACCAGTGAGAGAGGAAGGTTATAAATAAATCCTCTATTGAAGCATAACATTGTTCCCACAGAGCTCGAAAACTCTGGGACTGTAGCCAGTAGAGCGAAGAACAGTGGTACCCCTACTACATTGGTTCGAAAGTTATTCTATGAATTATGAAGCCATTATTTTCGAATTGACGCTCATCGTGATCAGGGTTGCCAGTGCGGGAGAATGTGGCTTGAATTTGAGGCCATGTTTCGAACATAACATAAATATAAATGCGGATATCTTCAGCCATGGAAAACTGTTCAGACCATGCTGGGCTGATCAAATCCCAATTTCTTCTTACGAACAGTATATAAAGTTCTTAAAATTTACGAAAACTAAGAAAAAAAAACTAGGTTCGTTAAAATTACAGATACAGGCACTATCCTATATACGCAATGGCACTACTCCATTCAAACTCTATATGGCGTAATATGGTTCTGGATTTTTTTTTTAATATTGCCATACCTCAGATACATTTTTATTAATTGAAAAAGTTCGGTCACATTGAAACTTAGCAAATCTAGTATCCAAAAATTCCATAGTGAAATGTGGTAAGAAATATGAAAAGAAACAGAGTTTCCAATAACGACATGTCGTTGATGGAAATTGGAAATTTTTCATAGATCTAAACTGAGGAGAAGAAATACCATACATTGTCTAATTGTGGAACATTCGCGTGTGTGCGTTTGGTACAAACGATGTTTGTATCCATGATGAATGGCTGTTCATGGCTATTCAATATGGAAATGTAAACAATCTAATTATAAATCTAATCTAGAGCGTTTGTAAGTCATCCCATCCATTAATTGTTGTCCTCTAAGCGATGTATGTTTTACAGCTAATTTGTAAATAAATATCATCCTTTAGTTGGATGACAGTCATATGGATGCTCATCAGTAACGGCGACGAATTCAACCATAAGGCAACAATCCGATATTCAATAGCACATTGTAAAGGGCTCGAGCAATGCAATAATCATTCGAAGTATCGCGTATGTTTTCGTTCAGTGATATTGTACTTGCACAACCACATAAATGGTGCATAGCATTAGCATTTCCATCTTTAATGTACAAGCATACTGATTCAATATATTTGAAGATCAATCACACGCCGGTCACTTCCTCACGGTCTTTTTGGAAGGGAAGGATTATTATTTCGACGTTTGTTTTTACTAGAGACAGAATACACCTCGCAATCTCCACGGCTGCCATGGAAGGATAATTGTATAGTGAGGTGGGTTATTTTTAGATCAGGATTCACTGTGATAAGTGAAGCAATCGGTCAAAGCAGAATTTGTTTTCATTATAATCTATTGGTATAGTATGAGGCAAAGTGACAAATGTGTGGAAGCGGACGGATCTGGGATTGACCTCCCGACCTTCTGCGGTCAGTAAGCAGTAGCGGTTACAATTGAGCTACATCTTTTTGAGCATGAGCATGATTGACCGCCCACGGTTTCTACTCTGTTATTGCCAGATCAGCTGTAATTACACAGAGAATCAATAGACGATTCTTAGGACTCGAACAATATGTAAAAACTGGTGATCTCAAACTAGGCAATAAAAGCGCCGGCCACGCCCGAACGCAGGTCAAAAAGGAATTTGGTAGGAATGTGTTGATAAGACACTCGCTTTATTGGAAGCCAAGAACACATCTGCACTTCCACGAGGAATCACTGGGACGGTGGATTAAAGGGTTGGGGTTTGCAGTAGGGTTCGTTTTGGTAAACGATAAGCTGAAATGATGTCTTAACGATCACATAAAGCGAAGGAGCATGGGATTGAACCCACGATCTTCTGCTCAGTAAGCAAAAACGTTTGCCACTAGGCAAACGAGTTCCTTTTTAATCTTTGAGTTGCGGTTATTACCATGTAGTCATATTAACAAATATAACGATTGACGAATCTTGAATGTGGATGGGCTGAGAAAAGACTCATGATATTCTGCTCAGTAAACAAAAATGGTCGCTCTAAGGCCACCGAGCCCCTCATATCACATCATACCGTTACCCCAGTTGTTTTAAGTATTCAAACCCGGCACCGACGACGATGACAAGTTTCGTATAATACACGATAAACAAGCTATTTGATCTTAAATCTTGTTAATAAGAATGGAACTGGGACCGCGTTGCTCAGTAAGCAAGTCACTGCAACCGACGATCTTTCCAATCCGAAAACTAAAAGCTACGAAGAAGCAGTCCTCGTTAAGTTCCACACACAATGTTTCGATTTGATATTTACGCATTGTACAAGCTATCATAACAAGCTATGACTGACATGACGATTGTTTAAGCTCTGGTTAAACAAGCTATTCAAATAAAACCACGTTCCCGAAAGCAGTCAACAATATACCCCAAACTGGATCAAGCGGCGTCCTATTTTTTCCTAAACATTCCAACGCGTTCCGCCCCAAATCTATCAATTACGATTTAATAATAGCCTGGGATAATTCCGAGTGTCTTTCCCCCCACAAGACTCAACAATGTTCTTGCACTCGGGTGCACACCTTACCGACAGTATCGCTTTTCTTATGTTCTAACTAAAACCGTAAAATAGATCACGCGCGATCGAGGTTATCCCGGAAGGGAACAACAACAAAGCACCAACAACTACCCCAAGGCATACAAATAACAAGGTCCAGAATCCCGAGTAAAGGATTAAACCAGATTTATAACAAGTTCTGATACCCGGTTATCAAGATTTGATAACCGAACATGTTATCCTTGTGATTGAATAAACAACCAACATAACAAATATCTTTGTCTTCGGCCCAGTTGTTCAGTGGATAATGGTTGGTGGACAGAAGTTCGAACTTTTTTCACTACGCGGCGCTAGAGTAATTGAATTTATGATTTCCTTATTTGTGTTATATCTTGAAATCCTTGCAATCTAGAAAGATGCTGTTTTCGGGAAAGTTGTTCAATGGATTAAGTCCTGATGGTAGGTGGACAGAAGTTTGGAATTTTCTCACTACGCGGCACTAGTGTGCTTGAATTTGTAATTTCCTTGTTTGTGTTATATCTTGAAATCCTTGCAATCTAGAAAGTTGCTGCCATTGGCAAAGTTGTCATTGGATCAAGACTTAATGGTTGGTGGACAGTAGTTCGGAATTTTCTCACTACGTTTATGTTATAACTTGAAATCCATGCCATATAGAAAGTTGCTACCCTTGGCGAAGTTGTTTACTGGATTAAGACCTAATGATTGATGGACAGAAGTTTGGAATTCTCTCACTACGTGGCGCTAGTGTGCATGAATTTGTGATGCCCTAGTTTATGTTATAACTTGAAATCCTTACCATCTAGAAAGTTGCTGCTTCTGATGACGTTAGTCATTGGATCAAGACCTAATTATTGGTGAACATGAGTTTGAAATTCATTCCCTACGCAGCGCTAGTGTGCTTGAATTTGTGATTCCCTAGTTTATATTATATCTTGAAATCCTTGCCATCTAGAAAGTTCCTGTCTTCGGGGAAGTTGTTCAGTGGATCAAGACCTAATACGCTTTATAGGAGGACAGGCCCAAGACAGACAGCGTGCTAGTGTTGGAAGCGAAAATATTGTAAACATCACTTATAAAAAGCAAGTGATTAAGTCACGTTAGCATAACATTCCATACGTTCAACAGTTTTTGAGAGGTTTTAGACACCCTCCTCGTCCTCCGTGGATAATCATCTATTAACATTCAAAATTTTTTGTATGAAACGTGAACATTTGCCAACCTCCTATCCCCCTTAAGTTGTCCACTTGGTATACGGACAGCCTCTACTGTGAACAGTGAACGTGAACAGTTGAAAAATCAAAGCATTTCAAGATATCACATAAACAAGGAAATCACAGATACATGCATACTAGCACCGCGTAGTAATAAAATTCCGATCTTCTGTACACCAAACATTAGGTCTTGATCTACTGAACAACTTCGCCGAAGACAGCAACTTCCTAGATAGCAAGGACTTCAAGATATCGCATAAAAAGGAAATCACAAATTCAAGCACACTAGCACCGCGTAGTGAGAAAATTCCGAACTTCTGTCCACCAACGATAAAGTTTTGACCTACTGAACAACGTTGCCGAAGAAAACAACCTCCTAGATGGCAAGGATTTCAAGATATCACAAAAACAAGGAAATCACTAAATCATGCAAACTAGCGCCGCGTAGTGAGAAAATTCAAAATTTCTGTCCACCAACGCTAAGGCCTTGATCCACTGATCAACATCGCTGAAAAAGCAACTTCCTAGATGGCAAGGATTTGAAAATATCACAAAAACAAAGGCATCATTAATCCATGCACACTAGCGCCGCGTAGTGAGAAAATTTCAATCTTTTGTCCACCAACATTTAGGTCTTGATTCACTGAACAACTTTGCCAAAGACAGTAACCTTCTATATGTCTAGGATCGCGAGATATTCCATGTTGGTCCCTATTAGGTCAAATCCCATATGCTACGTGTACTCCATTTACGCGAATTCGATTTACGCGGTACGTAATACTCGCACTCTTCGGGGGGAGAGTGTATATTGATTTAAATCATCCAATAATTTGCAAAAAAAACAGTTCTTTACCGAGGTGTCCATCGATTCAACATACTGTAAAAGATTCAACATACTGTTAAAGGATTTTTTTATGTTTATAACTAGGACTATCAAATAAGAGCGAAATAAATAGTTTTTAAGAACCTTGAACAAAAAGTGCTCAGAGGCGTTTTCGACGAAGATTTCAAGTGTTTTTGACGTCGATTCTAGACTTTCCTGTCAGAAATTTGAAAATTTCCAGACTTGGATTTCATGTGATCATGATTTAGACAAGGTTGCAAAGACTCATTTCAGCTAAAACAATGTTTTTCTAAATTATGAAATAATTAGATGCCATGATCAAATTTTGAATTGGTAGAATACAAGAAGAGGTTGCAAAGAATGTGTTTGACATATTAAACCTGTTTATTTCACTTCATGAGAGTCACAATCAGCGATTTTTCACAAACTCACTCACTCACTCACTCACTCAGCGATCAGCAAATCGCTGATTGTGACTCATAGAAAGCAAAATTTACAGGTTTTATGCTTCCAACGCATACTTTGTAACCTCTTCTTGTAAGTTACAAGTAAAACATGCCATCATACCATCATATCTTTTGGTTTTATTATTCCGAAAAACATTATTTTAGCTGAAATGAGTCTTTGCAACCTTGGATTTAGATTCAAACGTTCACGACGGGGATTCCAGGCGTTATCGGCGGATGTACTAGACGTTTACACCGAGGGCTCCAGACTTTGCTGACCGGAATTTCAAACGTTACTGAGGAAGATTCTTAACGGTCCCGTCGAAGATACCATACGTTTTCGAAGGAGATTTAATACTTTCCCGATGGCGATTCAAGACATTTTTGTTCCTGATTCAGATTCAATTCTTTCCCGAATGTGACGTTTCCAATGTGATTCCAGATATTCTTGAGGACGATTTCAAAAGTTATTACTGGATATTCCTCACGTAGATATTAGATGTTCCCGACGATAATCCCAGGATGACATTCCCTAAGTGATTTCACGCATTCCCGACGATGATCCCAGTATACTTTGAATGTCGGAAATCACTTCGGAGTCATCTGTAGTATCTATACTGAACTGCTAGAACTTTCGTCTGCAAGGTCCGAAATTACTTCGGGATTTCCGGACTAATTTCGGGAACGTTTGGCATACCCTTCTTTAACGGAGTTAAAGAAAGTAGAGATGGTCGTGTTTGTAGTTTTAAATATCCGTCTAGTACCTGACCCGAATCCGATTTTTTTTGCATGCCAAGACTTGACCGGAACCCGTTTTGGTTGTTACCCGACTATGTTGGTAATATTCGGAATCCAATCGGGAACATCTCGAGCTCCCGTTGGGAACGTTTGATTTCTAAGCATGAAATGTTTGCACCATCTTCGAGAATGTTTGGAACCACATCGTGAACGGCTAGATCTGTAACTTCTATATAAAATAATCAAAATTCAGACATGCAACGAAAAATCCCAAAGACAGACGTAATGATAGAGCACAAATCGAACACACGACACATTGCGCATGCTTGCATGAGCGAACTCACCGCTCGGTTGACCACTCACCATTTCACCAATGAATGGAAGAGAGGAGAATAGCAGCCGTAATAAAAACGCTTGCCACATCGATTTTTTCGTCATTTACTTTCGAGCAACGGACGGATAAGCGTCGGACACGACGTATGAGTGAAATAAAACGCATCGTGCCAATACGAAGACGACGACGAATGCACCCACATCGACCGGAGGAAGGCTTTCCGCAATAGGCAACATTACTGGGCCGCCATCATCCGGTCGGCATCGACTTGCACTGGTGTGAAAGAGTCAAGTAGCGCTAGTTGTTCTTTCACAACAATCCTATTCAATGCTGGTCGGAGCACGTCTTAGTCTGGTGTGAATGCTGCCATATACTTGCAACTAGGAAAATACTCCAAAGGGGAGGGGCCTAATTAGCTATTCTGCAAGTATAAAACAGACTGTAATTCAGTGGACGTGATCAGTTGCAATTCCATTAGCTGTGGGAACAGTCGTCACAACTAATTTGAAATACCCAGAAAGTGGACGCGGACATCGGAATGAGAAGCATTACCAACGGCAACGAAATCCTTCAAACGTTACACAGCTGAGTTTGACTACAATGGTCACCTGCGTAATGCTGCTACCAGGAAAGCCAACTGAGCACGCTGTCTCTGGAGATACCCAAGTACACCAGTTTGTTCGCGTCGATCCAAAATGGCAGTTTCATTTGTGACGGAGATGGTTACCAAACATTTGGTAAGACCCTGAAAGACGCGGACATCGGAGGCTCTCTGAGTAACGTCACCATCTTACGTACGTTCCACTGCAGTCGTTCCGTTGCATTGATCACCTGCAAAATTTCAACCACTGTGCAATGGTGTTAGCACGCCATCCCAAAAGTACCAGCATGTAAATTTCTTCGATCCCAAATGGTCTTTTTCAAGGCCACTATATTTCTACGCTATAGAATTTCTTTTAAGATCTCTAGATGGTGGGTAAAACAGGTTTACATGGAGAGAAATAACAGCCAATAGCAGTGTTCGGAAAATCACTATAAGCTTTGGTTCATTGAGTCTCCGTGAGAGAATAAATTTGCGTATATCATCCAGCTCTAAACCTTCTCGCAGACGTCAATTGGTAGCACGTTTATGCATTTCGTGTTAGTTCTCCATCCACTGAAGCAAAAACAACAGCAATATCAACAAATAGCGCCAACATAAAAGGAGCACCAAAAGGCAACAGCCATTAGTAGCTATTCGTTCCGTACCCTCCAACTCCAACAACCCTTTCGATGGATACCAGGAAAAAAAAAATACCAAAGGGTACTTTTCAGGGCCTCCATTTGTAGCCGTTCCAAACGATCAAAAGGACACAAGAAAAAAACAAATAGTGGCCCTTTTAAGGGCCACCATTCGAAAAACAACCGGCACTTTTCAGGGTCACCAATTCAAAAACGGAAAGAGTTAAGATAATAGATTATCGATCAATTAAAAAAACTAAAGGCTCAACATATTTGTTCCGTCCAACGTCAAGCTTCCGTTCATGCCCCTAGGCGCAGACCCTTCTACTTTTTTTTACGGGGGCAGATGCTGTTTTTTGTTTGGAAGTTCACTCTTGAATTGTTCTAACAACAACACTATCATACATGATGTATTGTGATATGAGTTGCTCGGTTTTCTAGTGCCAGCCACTTTTGCTCACTGAGTAGAACATCGTGGGTTCATTCCCAGGCTGCTTCAAATTCGTTAATGTCGCACAACCTTTTTTTCTTCTATCGGTTGGTTTTTCTATCACTCACATTCAATGTATCGTTGACCAAAACGAATCCTGCTGCAAAACAGCCTCTTTTGTCCAATATCACAGTGAAAGTGCAGAGCAAGGCAAGGGGTGTTACGTCAACACATCTCTACCCTATCTCCATTTCACCTGTTTTCGGACGCGGCCGGTATTGCCTACTATAAAGTTTGGGATCACCAGTTTTTTGCACATTGATGATGACAGCTGATCCCAAGCATCTATTGGTTCTCTGTGTAATTACAGTTCGATCGAACGCGCGTGATCTTTTGTTCGGTTTTAGTTAGAAGCGGCGGCATAAGAGACACTAATTTATTATTGCTTTGTTTTTTTTTTTATATTGTAGTGGTACAATGGGTAGAGTAGTTGCACATATATATGTCATTGCACAAACAGTGACGTTTTCGAGCTATGACTTGTTGAATATTTCCGTATTCGCAATTTTAACGTTTTCTTTGCGAGATTAAAAATGGTCGAATTATTGCTTAAATGTAAATGGATGACTACAGCAAACAATTATGCGTCATTAGTCATTTGCTGAGGAACTGCTCTGTAGAAGGCTTGATAATTTTCAAACTCATTCAGATAACCCCATAATTTTGATATTTTTTGTCAAATAAGGAATGAGAGAATATTTATCGTCATAACGTTTCTCTTTGAATTATATTCTCTCCATGATCCAGAATCTAAAAATAAAAACTCTTACGCAAGAATAAAATAAAATATCTCCCGAAGCCTTGAAGATTCTCCTTATTCCCAGATTCCAGCCTCGGGATATAAAATTTTCAAAGTTCCAAAACTTGCAAAACCACTTCCAAAACCTTCATCTATATTTCTCCTTCTTAAATTTTTCTTAAGCGTCCCAGAAGCATGCCATGCCTTCGAAATAAATGACATAATTCTGTAATTTGAAATTTAAAAAAAAAATGGTGGGGTTGTGTACAAGACATGACCGCAGGGTTGACGTAGACTACGTTAAGCTGTGTAGTGAAATTCTCGTGCATTTTTTCTAGATATTGATTTAAAATACAGTAGAAGTAACCTAAGATTTCGATCCTATGTACATATTTTGGATTTCCTACTTAGTAAAACTTGGTTAAATTCAGGACCTCATAAAAATGCGAATACATATTCTATTTCCTTTGGTTCCTAAACTACAATCAGATTTGAGTAAGGCTTACTTCAGGTGATTCATTGAAGCGTCCAACAATGACCGTCATGATGGCTGATATTCCCTATCACTTCAAGATTTCTAGGACACAAATCTTGGACGGTTGTGACATCACTCATGAAATTGAAACTCCTTGTGTACTGGACTGCAACAAACGTGAAGTTCCAGTTTCTTTGTTATAAGTTTTGTGATAGCTGATATCTGTACTCTTGAAATTTTTCTATGGTAATGAGATTGATCCTCAGCGATTCAACTTCAAAACGCTAAAAATAAATGCAATTAGCTATGAATCCCTCCAATAAGTTCTCGGTACATCTTTTATCTACCGATTGAACAAATAAAAAAAAAATACTAAGGCTGTGTTCCATTTGGAAAATTTTCACTTAGATTTGACACTTCGAAAATAAATTAAGATGTTCGAAAATCCCTCTGTTGTAGATCGGCCGATTTTCGAGAAAGCGTCTGTCAAATTGATTCCTGTCTGTCAGAAATAAGTCTGCTGGAATAGGAGGTTTATTTGAAAATTTTCCATCTGTCAAATTTAAGTAAAAATTCACCAAATGGAACACAGCTTTAAAACTGGAGCACTGAATCGTTTCTTGTTGTGTTTGTCGTATTAGATGCTAGATAAAAACTTCTTTTATCGAAATGTGTGTAGAAAATACCTGGGCCGAGTGGATTCAAGGAGAAAGTTGACGAAGAGAATCTTGTCAGTGTTACTTAGAACCTAATGCAATGTTCAACTTGAATTAATCATTTCGTCCGACCACTTTCCACAGAGATGGCGCTGTTCCGCTGGTAGGAAGTGATAATTTTGTCAAGCTTCTGCATTCATGTTCCATCAGATGTCACAGCTGTTGTTTGCGTCGACATTTATCGGAAACTAGGCACAATCTGTTTTCCTATAATTGTTCACAGAGGACACTGCAGTGCAAACCATGTCTGGTGTCTCTATATATGCATTTAGATTATTATTCGAAGTCCCTCCTTTTTTACACATGCTGCACACAAAATAGCTCATCCCTTACATAATTTCCCGCCAAATTTTATGTATGGAGCGAATATGTAAAAAAGGAGGGATTTTAAATGTTAAAGTAAGTGGTGAGAGGAAATTTTCTCTCTGAAATTTGAATTGTTTGGCTCTATGGGGGCTGGTAGTAAATCAGGTAAAACTGTATGGGGAAAAATCATTTTTATTTAACCGACTATACTACTGACATGACTATACCGAAATTTCGCATAAATGTCCAACCCATTTTGTGTGGTGTGTGCTGCTGTCTTTCAGTGTTGCCCAATGATTAGGGAACTTTCATAAATAAAGTAGTAGTTAAGGAAGGAGAGGGGTTTCAGAATTTGGGACTGGCCATGTATAAGGTGTATTGCAAAACACGGTCCGAGGGGGAAGGGGGGTTAATTGGTCAAAAATATACGTAATTTATGGATGGCCCTAATTTTACTTCCAAGGCTGTGTCGCAATGGGTGAGTTTAATTTAACTCATGGTTAAAAGTGACAGATGAGTTATCGAATAACCCTGCTATACGAGCGTGGTTATTTTGGACCGACTAGAAGTTAAATTTTGGTAACCGTGGCTGAGTTCTGTTTGAAAACTGGTCAATTTCCGGCATTTTCGAACATTGAAAATAGCTTACGATATGTCACGTTTAACCACGAGTTAAATTTAACCCAGCAATTGGTACACAGCCCAAGAAGTATTTCTCGATTACTTTTTCGAAGGGACGTATCAGCTTTTGTAAACAACACATTTGATCGTTGATTTGGCGTAACTGGTAGCTCGCAACCGCCTTTCTACTGCTTCTACTGTTGCTGCTGCTACCTGTTTACCCGCCGTCCGAAGCGAAAATAAGGTGAGGCACATTAGCATCGCTGTTTTACTACTTTTAAGCAGCACGATGTGCAACCAAATTGAACTTGATTATGAGGACTGGGTTTGGTTAGAACGTTTATTTCATGAGAACAGTGATAAAATTGTCCATTTTAAAAACAGATCTTTATGAAAAATTGAAAAAAAAAATTATTGCAACGGCTTACCAAAGGTATTTCCTATCGATTGGTGTATTCGGATTTTAATTTCATCTATAAATGACAAAGTTAATAGCGTTCAAAAAATTACACCTTTTCGTGACGGTGGCAATTTTAGATTTTCGATTTACCCCCAGTACCTTCCCGTAAGACGTAGTCTACGTCAAAAAACAATCGAAGACTTTGAAAAGCCTTTGAGAACTTGGCACTATCCAAATATCTCAATGTGCTGCGATCTTGGAGTTTAACAACATTCTGAACTATTAACTGTCCACTTCTAGCTATGTTGTTCATGCACATTCCAATATCAACTAATAATAAATGCATTATCTCTATCATTTACCCGAAATTAGCAACACTGTAATAGTAAGATACCTATTCCAAGGTGCAGTCTGCAGCCTTAGTTCTTCTGTGGATACACACCTTCTCCAGCGTACGTGAATGCGGAACGCAACTAGCGGGACACATTATTCCAGAAACTTTTTTCGTACTATCACCCATAAACATGAATATATGGTTTTCCAAAACAGCGAACGTGAATAAGAACCACAAGTCTCCAACCAATGGCCCCTAGGTTGAACTATAAAAGCAAAAAACTACAACCAACTACCCATCCAGCTTGTGCTGAAATACAAGCCTCCTGGTAGCCATATTTCATCTCCGGAAGCTCCGAATTTTGTACTCCCAGTGTTGTTTGTTGTGTAGTCGCACCATCCCCGTGCTTCGGCCAAGGGTGTCGTTTGTGGAATGTCGTTTTGAACCTGGGAGACCACTGCCGCTGCTGCTGCACTCTCAATCACACACAAACTAACCAAGTACAAACCGAACGGAGGAGATGAGCTTGGGTTTTGCCGCAGCTTTCTTGTGCTAAACTTTTCCGCATTCCCGCAGGGGGCTCTTAGGTTTTACGGTAGCCAGCACCTTCACATTACGATGATTCCGACGGCACGTGGAGCGGCACGGTGGCGTGGGAGGTTCAAAATAAACCTCAACTCATAAACAGTTTATTTTTGCGAGCGGAAGTTGGACCTGGGAAATGCCCGTGGCTACCGGCCGTCAGTTGGCCGTGGGAACCACTGCAGAAGAACATGGAAATATTATAATCATACTACAGCTGCCGAGCTACCTCCAGCATCATCTGGGAAAGCAGCAGCAGTAGACGAGCAACAACGGGGCCAGCAAATAATGAGACTAATGTTCTGGGAAATCAGAGTTGCTCGTTTCGAGCACGACTTGTGCATTTCGGAAAGGACACAAACATTTAAGGTTATCAACGTGGCACCATCTCCGTTGAGCTGGACTGAATCAGACTACATGTATACTGCTGCTGGTATGGTGGGAAAGAATTCCCCACTGCTTGCGGTTCCTTGGGAAAAGAATGCCGAGCGGAAAGGAACAAGTGAGTTACATTTTCACCAATTAGTTGAGAGAAGCAAGAATGCTTTTTGAAGTTGACGGCAGCAGGCTCAATGAGACAGAATGAAATTGTGTCGAGCCGGTAAAAAAGTAGGTTATGAAAAGGGTTATGAATACGAAAGTTAATTAATTCCATTGTAAATCGAAAAACGTTAAATGGCGCATTTGATGATGACATCAGAAAATGTACTGAAGGAATATTAACCTTCTCACCAATTTAATGATTCGAACTGGAACTCAAAGTATAGGTTGTTTTTCATATAGAAAACATAGAAGTTGGTGCAGAAGAATGTGAACACATCTACCAGCCATGGTAGCTCATTATCGGATCAAAAACACCAGCAAAACTATGGCAACCGATCCCCACCCAAACGTGCACAACACATTGTTGCAA
Organism: Ochlerotatus camptorhynchus; assembly: GCF_037179485.1. Classification (NCBI taxonomy): domain Eukaryota; kingdom Metazoa; phylum Arthropoda; class Insecta; order Diptera; family Culicidae; genus Ochlerotatus; species Ochlerotatus camptorhynchus. The sequence goes on along the minus strand of NW_027040790.1, from coordinate 1,877,172 downwards.
ATTCATCGGAACAAACTCCCGTATCTAATTGACTTGAGCAACTAACAAACAGCAATGTCTGCAAAGTTTACAAAATAATATACCTCGTCGAAGTGCCAGCGCCCAGAGCACACAAGTCGGAACGATCATCAGTCCATACAGAACCGCTTCTTTCCCATCCAATTGGAGAATATTTACTTTGATGAAGCAACATTTTTCCACCACCCACCCACATCGCATCGGAGAAGGACTTTCACTTTTTCACAGGATAGGAACCGGTGGCGATGAAAAACTGAACCAGGGACTGAAGTTTAATCAAAACTCTATACACTATACCTTTCGGAAAACTTTCTCCTTTCTCGGCGTGTGCCAATTACTTCTCCTCCTGGATCCAGTCAGTGGTGGGGAAAAAGCGATTCTTCTGGGCTCGGTAAGTTATTTACCTGAAATGAAAAATGCAGAGAGAGAAAAGGAAAAAATATTTTAATAGGCAAACTTTTCTCATTCATTTTACTGATCAATATACCAGATGCGGAGCGGTGGTGCTTTAAGAGAGGCACAGAAATATAAAGAATTGCTATTCAGGAGTTTGTAGACACTTATTATGGTTTAATATAGCATTTAGTTCGCAATGGTGTGAAAGGAAAAAAATCTCAATTTAGCGAGGCATTTGGAGGATTATTTTGAACTAAAAATAGCAACCGATTGGGTTGTTTACGATGAAAGTTTGTAAATTAATCGCAACGGTTACGGAAACGAGCAATTGTGTCGGGTAAAAACACAATTATGGAAATTATTTCTAAAATCTAGCATTTGCACTTTATGAAAGCGTCTCACGAATCATAAAATCGCTGATTGTGACTCTCTGGTAGCGAGTTTTTGACACATATTTAATGTGTCAAATAAATATTTTACAACCTCTTCTTGTAGCTGACAAGTACAAAATATCCGTAAATAGCATCCAATGATTCCAAAATACCGAAAAACATGTTTTGTAGTGTAGTGAGTGTTAAGTCATGTAAAATTTAGTGTACTGAGACCGAAAAATATGCAACTCAACGATAAGTGCGTTTGATTGATTTGAATTTAATAACGCTTGTACTTGAAAAAAATGCATCAGTTTTATCCGTGTGTAACTTTTTTATCCGTGGGTAGTTTGGAGTGAATTGTTTACATGTGCAAAATTTCATAACAATCGGTTAAGTGGTTATTGAGATGTCATCGAAACAAGAAGAAAATCGCCGGAGAATTTTGCGCGCCGTCATGGAAAATCCGACTGCGACCATGAGATGGATCGGACGACAACTGGGAATCACCCATACAACTGTGTCTCGGGTGGTAAAATCGTTTAAGGAGTCCCAGACGACCGAGCGGCGGGCTGGAAGTGGAAGAAAATCGAAGACAGCTGACTCTGTGAAGGCCCGGAAGGTATTGGACTATTTCAAGCGTAATCCGAACCTTTCGAAACGCGACGCGGCTCTGAAGGCAAAGTGTTCCGCCTGGTTCGTTCAACAAACCATGGAAAGAGCTGGGCTTCGTGTATTCAAGGTCCGGAAGGCATCGAACCGGCGTGATCAACAAAACACGGCAACCAAATCCCGCGCAAGGAAGCTGTATCGAGAGTGGTTAACGAAACCGATGTGTGTGGTTATGGATGACGAAACCTACATCAAGGCAGACGCAAAGCAGATACCGGGGCTGGAGTTCTACGTTGCCAAATCACGGTTTGATGTTCCGGAAGACATAAGGAAGAAGAAAGTTGACAAATTCGCCAACAAATACTTGCTCTGGCAGGCCATATGCCAATGCGGTAAACTGAGTAAACCGTACATCACAATGGGTACCATCAACAGCGAAATTTACCGCACCGAGTGCCTCCAGAAGCGTCTGCTGCCCTTCCTGCGGTCCCACGGAGGCGAGACATTATTTTGGCTGGACCTGGCATCATGCCATTACGCGCGATCGACGTTGGATTGGAGACGTTGGATTGGAGACGTTGGATTACAGAGACAATAACGTTGTTTTTGTACCAAAAACCGCCAACCCCCAAATTCACCAGAGATTCGTCCGGTGGAAAGATTATGGGCCATAATGAAGGTTCGAAAATCGTCCAAGGTGTTTAAGAACGAGCTGGAGTTGAAGAAAGAATGGATGAAAGTGACCAAAAAGGTCGGCTCCACCATTGCACAAAATGTAATGAGGGGTCTTAAGGGAAAGGTGCGGGCTTTCAGCGATGGAAAGGTAATTGAATAAAGTAATTATTCCGAAACATAATCCATTAGTTCATTCCCTGAAAGTTTCAAGAAAATCCGACTTAAAATAAATTTTTGGCGAACACTTAATAAAATATTTAAAAATTAAAATAATAATTTGGGTTGACCTTATTGACCGTGTATTCAAATGAACTGTCAAATAATTTCAAAACAAACACAAAACAAAACAACGGAAATCAACCGAGTTGTGTAGACAATGTGGTGAGATTTGAACACTCCTTGCCCTGCATCCGTTCTTCCAGGAATTCATTTCAAATATCTATTCAAAATAGCAGTTAACTTTTTACACACTTTAGAAATTTGACTGGATGTCTGTTCTCTGTGCCTTAATTCCGAAGGAAGACGTGATCAGAGATGTTATGCCTCAGAACATCCCAGCGGCGCCGACTGGGATTGAACGCAGGCCTGCTGGGGTGAGCGGTAATCACGCTTACCACTACACCACCGGTGCCGCTCAGATCCGACTTCTCCTGGAAGATTTTTCCGACTTCCTTTGAAAGAGTCTCCAAACTATTCCCGAAGTTTTTTTCTGATTTATCTCACACACTTAGTTTTTTTTTTTCTATCAATCTCGGCTGTGCAAATCTCGGCAAAAAGGTTTTACTGACATCTCAGCAAAGCGGTTTGCTGAGATTCAGCTGAGCATTATCCGAGACTCAGCAATCAAATGTCGCTTTTGCTGAGATCTCAGTGAAACTTATTTTTGCCGAGATTTGCACAGCCGAGCTCGGTAGAGAAAAAAAAAACTAAGGCTATTCCAATTTTTCCCGGAAAATGTATCCCATCTTTTGCGGAAGCTGGTTTCAGCTTCATTAGGATGTTTCTTACGGCTTCCTTCGGAAATTTCTCTTCCAACATCATCCATGAGTTTTTCCGGCTTCCTTCAGGACTTTCTGCTGACTGTTACCGGAAGATTTTTGCAATATTTTCAGGAAACTCGTTCTGGCTTCCCTCAGTAGCTCTAATGTTTTTTTTCTGATAGTTTCATCCGTTCGGTTCCAAAAAACACCTCTAATTTATCCTGGATTATGATCTCCCGACAGATTCTGTCAACTTCCGCGGATTTTCTATCAACTTTCACCGGAATTTTTTTGCTGGAAGTTCTTTTAAACCTCTCAAAAAAGTAACCATCAGTATACACTTGAAATTTCTCGTGATTTATTGATAGATCTACGTTTAACATTTCCCGGGAATGGCTTTCTGGTTCGTGTACTATATTTTCAGTGAAAACGCCATTTCCCTAGAATTGAGCATCGTGATTTTTGGTGAAATTTGCGGGAATCGTTTCCCTGGATGTCATTGGTAGGGCACACCTAACGCAGCTATTTAATCTTTAAATTGGCTGCACCACTGGGCAAATATTCGGTGCAGGCTTATCCTGATTTTTTAACACGAAAAAGTTGGGACCCCTTGTTTATTATGATACCGATGTACTGTAACAAGTTTGTTAACAAAAAATTAAATGTCCTGATCACAGCGAACTGGCTGCTGGAATCCAGCCGGCAAGGATGCTGGACCAGCGTTGCCAGATTGATTTTAAGCGTATCGGAATCAATGGTTTTAAATAATCAATATTTGTCGGTATTTCTGTTTTAATAAATTTTATAAATTTGCCGTTTTATAAGCCAATAAACAAACAAAAAACATTTGGACATAAAAAAGGCCCTCCAGGAACGATTAAAAACATTTCCGTAGAATGTTTGATTTGGTTTCTGAAAGATATCGAAAAAACTTCCAGAAAATGTAACAAGATGCTATTCTGGAGGAAGTTTGAAGAAAGGGCTAAGAAAAATCATAAATAAAGAGAAACTTCTTGGAAAATTTTAAGAAACTTTTGGAAAAATCGGATGACACATCCAAAGAAGGCCAGACAAGTTTCGGAAATCTGAAGAACAATCCAGGAGTAGCCATTTTCAGGGGAAGCTAGAAGAAGCTCGGAAAAACATTTCAATAGAATTCGGTAGAAAACTCCAGAAGAAGCCCCTGGAGAAACTTCAAAAGGAAAACGAAATCAACTGCTGGAAAAAATTGATGGATATTTTCGGTAGAAGTTTGAAGGAACTTCCTGGAGAAGGCGAATGAAACTTTCTGGAGGCGCTGGAAAAAACTTCCTGAGGTAATTTGGATAAAACTTCTGGAGAAAACTGGAAGCTTCTTCCGGCGGAAGCCTGAGGGTTTTTGGGTCAGTCGATAGAAACTGCTAGAAGAAGTTGGGATTAAAATGCCGGCAGAATGAGATTTCTGAGTGATGTCGAAAGAAACTTTCGGTGGACATCGGTAGAAGCTTTTAGTCGAAGCAGTCACTCACAATTCTGACATTTTTGCGTGGGCAGGCAATAGTCATTTTGATTGTTTAAAAATCGGTATAAATCGGTATAAAATCTCAAAAATCGGTATTATGGGGAGCCTTATCGGAGTATCGGTATCAAGTCCGAAAATCGGTACAAATACCGATAAATTGGTATACCTGGCCAGAGTCGCCACAGTGCAGTAAGAAAACTCTACAACAGCGAAACAAAACGGCTTAAATTTGATAGAAACTTTCACAATTTGGATTCCTTCATCTTATTGCAAGCGTGTGATTCTGTAAGGCCCTGTAAATTGAAATGTTTGCAAAATTTAATAACTGTGATGTAGTGGTAAGCGTGATTATTTCGCACCCCAACAGGCCTGGGTTTAATCCCAGTCGGTGCCGCTGGGATGTTCTAAGGCATAACATCTCTGATGACGTCTTCCTTCGGAAGGGAAGTAAAGCCGTTGATCCCCGGCTCATGAGTTGATGGGTCGATAAGTAGGGTCCACGTGTGGAAGCTGCCTTCCTGGCGTCGGTAGGATTGGTGCTCAGCACGGAAAACAAGGTCGACGGAAAACTAATCAAGGATTTTTTTTAGCCGAAACGTTCATTTTGCCCAAAAATTCTATTTTCCATCTTCAAATTGCAATTTTGACTCAAGCCTTATTTTCGAAAAGGGCCTATAAAAACATTAAGCTTATCTTCGGAAAACTGTTAGTCGAAATGGTTTGGTGGCTTGAGAAATGTTGTAGGTAATGGCTAAGAATATTTGAAAAAAATAATATGTACACTATTAAAAAAGCCACGATATGAAAAATAAGAGCTTAAAAATCATTTGCCTCAAACAATTTTTTAGGGTTTTTTTTTTTTTTTGTTTTGGTAAAAAATGACGGACAAAGACTTATGACTGATGTTTTTGAAAAAGTATCCAAAACATGGTCCAATTTTTCATTTCGCTTTATATAATGAAAGAACATCAAAATTACAATTAAAAAGTACTTGCATAACATATTTTTAAATGGCACCGTTTTCGTATGTATTTCGCAATCCCGCAGTTCCAAGCATATATTTTTTGAAAGATCAGAAAATTTCCAACGAAAATGTCCTTCGCGATTCACAGATATGATCAGTATTTTCAAAAATATGAAAATAAAACAATGCGATCATTTTGCTTGCATCTTATAGGTTTAAACGTTATTACTATACTACCTGTTGCATAGCAGTTTCTGGTAGCAAATTACATGGTTTTCATCTACCTACGTTCATCTACGTTTATATTTAATGGATCAGCGAATTAGTTTGGAATCGCTCACAAGCGGGTTTCAAATTTGTTAATAAGCAAAAATCAGGATATATGACAGCACTGCTCCTCGACGAACCTAATGACACTTTACTACTGTGCAGCCATCAATGATTTGTCACTATTCCAGCAGTCCTCAAGAATCAAGACGGGCTACGATCAGCTGTCCCTCATCCGGCATTACTGCTTTAAGGTTTTACGCATTGATTGCGACTTAAATCGTGAATATATCGAATGCCAATTTTTAGTATTTAGTTCTTTGAAACAACCGATTGCGATTGTTTAAGCCGAAATAAATTCAGTTATGATGTTCTTTTAAACTCAATATCTATAAAGTTTCATATAAATTTAATAATTTAATTTAATATTATGAATAACCCCAGAAGATGTAGGAAAAGTGTACCAGTTATGCTAAAAGTGCTATCTTAATTGGCCATACGGCCTAAATGAAGTTCAAATAAAGTTTCTACAAAGTTTTCAACATGCATACATGCAAGAGCATTGCGACATGAGTGGTGCGGAGTGGTTCACTTTCAATTTTCAAGTTATTTTGCATTCAAAGTGTTTTTGTGTTTCTTCATACGTGAAGTTTACGACTACTTCAAACAAGGGGAACAGGATTTTTCAGTAATCCAAGGAAAACATCTTAGTCCTTGTTACTTTTTATGCCTTGTTGATAGCGGCATGACTCGGCTTTGTCCACCGAGGATGATCTTAAAACAAGGAAAACATTAGTTAGTTAGTCTTCATCTATGTGATTCCTAATCTTCCATTCGTTGTTCCCTAGTTTGAAGTGGTTAAGACTAGGTTTCTGATGCATGGTCATTACCGGTGTCATTCCTTAATTTAGTTGCTAAGGAATCCAATTTTGACTGACAAAGGGGCGTGCCTTTGGAGGGTGTTCCAACACTCCGAAGGGTATAAATAACGGAACCTTTCAATTAGAGTCAGATCCTTGCGATAAATGCAAGAATGACAACTGTAAAAAAAATCGAATACTTCATCATTTCTCAATAGTGATGGAGTAATACGACATGCACTAAATTAAGGACACGGGATATACTACAATAGATCAAATACTTGGTCGCAGTGGTGTTAGGTCCCGCACAGAGGAAAAAAAACATGAAGCTTTAGTGTATGAAAATTGCATAGAAGTTGAAAATGAGCGAAGTATTTCTTCAACTATACAGGAAAAAAGTACGCGTTTGACTTGCTCATATACTGCCTGCGGCTGTGGAATAGTTCTAGCGACGTTTCATCACCACCTAAAGCCCCACGTTGCCGAAAGCATTTCCAGTTGATAATGCAATTCTTCTTTACCCAACTAGGGTTAACTACCCCATTTCCGGCCTATTAAACACAACCACCAAACGGAATGTTATTATTACTGATGGCTTTCAAATTTATTTACCTTTCCGTACGTACCATAAGAATTGATAAAGAGAAACCAATCGTTGAGATATTGTCAAAAGTCTAACACTGCTTCTTGACGCCAAACTTGGCCTACGGATTCTAAACTCGGCCTAACGCATTGAAACGCCATTTAAACGCCAATGAATTCACCTCGGTCTATCGGATGAAGATAAAGATTGATTCGGTCGGAGCACTTCTTTTGTTTTTAGGATTAATGGGTGCAAACCTTCATATTACGCATTCTCATTGAATAAATTCGGTAGTATTTGAACTAAAGTATCGTACCAAACACATAGTTGACTTGTTAATTTTGTAATTGATAGGCCCAAAATGGGCGATTAGGCCGAAGTAGTTCTCTAGCCTACTGTGTTGCTCCTCTCGTCCAACGTAGCCATCTCAGAGAGAAAGCAGTAGCGTGGTTGTTACGTGCTGTACCATCATCAGCATTGTTGACGGTTACTCCCGCCTTGAGTTGTTATATTCAAAGTGTTTTTTATGTTACTTCATACGTGAAGTTTACGATTTTGATACGTGAAGTTTACCCTCTTCAGACCTTTATCTGGCTAATAAATTATCACACTAAACTTTCATGTTAGATAGCATTTTCAATCAACTCTGAAATTATTTTGCTTGAAAAATATTCATTGTTTTGCCTTTGTTTACATCCTCTCAACACCGTTCATAAATTGGCGCCTTTTTCCAGAGCAAAAATGAGAACTCGTTCTCACGAACATTTACGTGATATTTTTTTATGAATTGATTTATTTGTACAGGCTCAATCGAATAAACTTTACAGGGCCAAGTTATCATTTTCGTTATACACACTTAATCCTAATCTTAAATCTAGAGTTACAGGGACTGAACCGAATACTCGCAGTCGTCTCGAGGTTAGTGGAGATTTACAATTTTATGGATGGGGAGAGGGAGGAGGAGATTTGACTATTTCTAAAACATGAACTTATTTCTATTCAACTAGTTATCAGCTGTCTAATTTTACAAGTATTACAAAAACAAATAAAAAAAAAACCAAACTCACAAAATACAAACTAAACTCAAAGTTAATCAAACTTACAATCTAAGGTTAATATTCATCAGGAAAACATATAGGGGAAAAGTTCTCTTCGGCAATACCTTAACCTTTTATCGCCAGGGGGCAAACAACGTCCTTGAGAGCTCAATTTTGGCATGTGGATACATTGTGTTTCAGAGCAACTATTGGCCAAATTTGAGTGCTCTAGGACTTTGTTTACCCCCTGACGATAATAGGTTAAGGTATTGCCGAAGCCAACTTTTCCCCTATATAAGACATATCGCGTTTAGCCAAAACATCCCGAACTGGAACATTTGGTTGTCTACCTCGAGCCCGAAGGGAATCATACAGCTCTACGATCTGACTCTACGATGCTCAGCACAAGACCAGCTTGGTATACTTGTCCACATTCACTGACATTGCTGTCCCCAGCCCAACACGGAACAAGTGAGAGTTTAACGAATAGTGATTGGACATGATACGAGACATCACACGAATGAAGTCTCGACCAACATACAACCCTTTGAACAAAGGACTCTTAGACACCTTAGGGATGATCGAATATAGCCATCGTCCCAAACTCCCTTCACTCCATTTATTCTGCCAGCTGGCGAGCGACTGTTGACGATAGATGAAGAAAAATTCATTGAAGGCGATTTGTCGATCGTAAATATCGCCTTGAATAGCGCCCACCTTAGCAAGTGAGTCCGCCTTCGCATTGCCCGGAATCGAGCAGTTTACGTGATATGTTTACAATTGCTTGGTGGAGCCACTATTTTATAAAGTTCGGAATAAGCTTCAAGTGGTTATCAAGAAAGAAACTGATCAATACCAAGTAAAACGGTCGAATGCTCTCCCTCAGACCCGTTTATTATGATGTTCGATTTTTTTTTGTAAGAGGATATTTACAATCATGGCAATAAATTCCAGCCTTTAAGATACACTTCTTATATTACTTAACAATTTTATTTAATGATAGCTGTTTGAGTGTTGATCCTAATACTCTATCTTTGATACGAATCTGTTTGAAGGACGTAAGTCTTGGTGATGGTCGTTGGATTTTTTTGTAGCAGCAGCTGGATTTATTTATACAACCATTTCAAGTGACTTCGCACCACTCACAGGGTGACCAGTGAAACTCCCAGGTTTCCCGGTTCAAATCTTAAAAAATTCCTGGTTGTTAATATTCAACGAAAAACGAATTTGAACGCCTTTTCAAGAACGTGCTGAAAGGATAAAAAATTGATTTAAGAAGATTCCCAAGATTCTGGGCCATTGTAATCAATACAATCTTTGTGATGCAACGCTTGAAGAAAAAATAATTAAAATGTGAGATTTTGAAACATTTTCAAGATCACAGATTTGAAAAAGAAAATATCATACTTATGAGTCGTGGAGTCATAATTGTCACGCTTTGAGACTTGGAAGCATTTTAAGGGTTATAACAAATTACAGAACAATCTATAGAATCTAGCGGACAGACCCTGAAATTTTTAGTAAAATTTAAAATCATCACTTTGATTTCAAACAAATATTGGGAATCACAGTTTTCGCAGGAGAAGTTCAGAGCAGAATTTCAGAATTATTCTGACATGAAACCCTTAGAAATTGTTAGAGATATCAGTGGAGAAGAATACAAGTTCTTAATTAAATTGTTAGGTAATTTTAGAAGATTTAAAAAGGAGTTGTGAAAAATAAAACATTGCGGAAAAAATCCTACGTGAATCTGAGCAGATTTGTATGGGGGAAAATGACAGATGAATTTTAAGAAGAATTCCAAGTGAATTACGATCAGAATTCAACAAGAAACAAAGTTCTAAGAGTGTTCTGGCCATCATTTCAACCCTATTGCGAAAGATTAATTACAGAATTCCAATAAAATTGATTGCAAAAAAAATTCTGATAATTTGAAAGAATTTTTTTCCTAAATAAAATTTCGAAAATTCCTGCTGTTTTGAATAGAATTAAAAGAAATTTTTGAAAACGATTTTCAAAGGAATCTAAGTCTCCAAAGAGTTTCAAGGGAATTTTAAGAAGGATTCGAATTAAATTCTTAGAAGGGGTTGCAAGGGGAATCCAACGTTAATTATTACGCTGAGTGTTTTCTGATTTATTTCAGAACAATTTCAAGATAATTCAGAGCAGAATTCCAAGTTAATGCTGGAATTCATATCATGAGAATTTTGAACAACGAAAAATTTAAACCTTTGGTTTTAACAAATATTTGTTTCCAAAGTTCAGCATCTTCACTATTTTCTGTTAAGGGCCATCCAAAATCAATTTGCAATATTGCTGAGTGATTAAATTATAAAAAAAAAACAACAAGACGGGGAACTGAAGAAAATTATGCAGCAAATAGAGCAAGACATTTATTTGGTAAAGGATCACTCTGTTTTAATGGTTTATTCTGAAATTCTGGTGTAAAAATTTGTTCCTATGGTATGATTAATTTATTTTTCCCGGTTCTCTCGCCGAATTCCCGGGTTTTTCCGGTTTTCCCGCTATTTTTTGAAATTCCCGGATATTCCCGGTATTCCCGGTATTCCAGGTTTGCTGGCCACCCTGCACTCAGATTGAGACTAACATCATGTGAAATAAATTTTGAGTTAAATGCAAATTTTGAGGATTTAGCCCGTATGGTTCTCTAATTACCAGTAGTGCCATAACTGGTACACTACCCCTATTTGAATTCCTCCTCCTCCCCCAAGATTTTTCTGACTTCCCTGAAAGTTTTCCTATTGAACTTGTTCATGCAATTTCATACAACTACTCCAAGATGTGTCATATGCCTTTTCCAGATTTTGTTATTGAGATGTTTCTTGCACTTCAAAGGAAAATAAGTTGAACAAAGAATAGACCAAATAAGTATAATTTAGCAAAATGTACTTTTTTGCAATTGGACAAAATTATAAAGACAACTTTTGTTTACCTGATAGGAAAACGCGTATTAGTTTGTCGTTGAACCTTGGCATATTTTTTTCTTAATCAGCACTCGCTTGAGAATCTTGTCTGCAAATTTAAAGTCATTTTGGTATCGTGATTAAAAAGTTAATGCTGTTTATGTGTTGTTGCATTAATTTCGTGTTCACCCTTTACGTGTCCTACCCACTTTTGGTGCCTCTGATTGGAAGTAAAAAGTAGGGTTGAGCACTACTTCGGTCTAATCGCACATTTTGGGCCTATCGAGATGAAAACATCAAATAAATTCATTGTTTCACATGCGTTTGGTACGATACTTTAGTTCAAAAGCTGCCGAACAAAGTTAATTACAATGCACAGTGGTCCAGAATGCAGATTTAGGTGGAATGATATGTTTTGAGCCTGAAATTAAAACTTTAGACTAAAAGTCTCTTCTACAAAGTTGTTCCTTATAGTTAGGCCCTCATTTTTATGACAATGAATTCTAATGTAGTTCCTATTCTCATTAAAATCAAAAATCTAACTTTTTTGTTTGAATAAGTTAAGGTATACATTTTTCAGTAAAGTTATAGCTGAGCTAATTTCAAGTAACTTTGTTGAATATAACTTTTTTGTACATGATAAATTTCAAACAAAAAAGTTATTGGCAAAAGATGGATTTCATAGGACCACTCTAATGACAAATTTATATAAAATGTGCTAGTACATTTGTTTCAATATTTGGACATTTAGTGTCTTCGAAGAAGTTTTTGTTCTTAAAAATTCCCTTCTTTTGGTGTTTGCAAACGTCAGAGTGGTCCTCAAATTAGGAAATTTTTAAAACTAACTTTTTTGTTTTACACAATATATACATGTGTTGTTGGAAAAAGTTGTAGTTAAGTTACTTACAAGCAACTTTGTCGGAGAAAATTTTTTTCTATCTCTTAACGTTCTCATTTTAGAGTAATTTTTCGGAGTTGACTTAGGGTGTTCCTGGAAAAAAAAATAGTTTTTTAGCAATAACTTTTTTATTTGAAAATTCTCATGAAAGTTATTTTCTAGAGACTTTTAAAATTCTTTAAGACGAATGTTTTATAGCTGGATTTGTTGCCTGTATCTCTTCTCATAAAAAAGATATACTCAAATATAGTAAAAAATATGAATAAATTCAAATTGATTTTATGCGAGTTTAAAAAATAACATACCTCCAATTTTTACATATTATTAAGAATAACATACGCCCTTTCAAATGCTGCAAAAAAACTTTTTTTTTTTTGTTTGCCCCAACCAGAGATATTAACTTTATAAAAGTGCATATTTTTAGTATACAAACGTCAATAACTCTTGATCGGCGAAAGATATTGACACGTTTTGTGTAGCAAAAATTTGCGCCTTCTTAAGATCTAAAAGTTATCTGGAGACACATTTGCTGAGAAATTTGAAATAAGAAAAATAGAGCAAAACAACTGTTTTTTTAAGAGCCACCCTAACTCAATTCAAGAAAATAGCTCTAAATCGGCCAATTTGAGAGATACAAAAAAGTTGCTTGAAATTAGCTCAGCTCTAACTTTGCTGAAGAATGTATACCTTAATTTATTCAAACAAAAAAGTTAGATTTTTGATTTTAATGATAATAGGAACCACCCTAGCATTCATTGTCATAAAAATGAGGGCCTAACTATAAGGAACAACTTTGTAGAAGAGACTTTTAGTCTAAAGTTTCAATTTCAGGCTCAAAACATATCATTCCACCTAAATCTGCATTCTGTACCACTGCACAGTGGTCCAGAATGCAGATTTAGCTGGAATGATATGTTTTGAGCCTGAAATTGAAACTTTAGACTAAAAGTCTCTTCTACAAAGTTGTTCCTTATAGTTAGGCCCTCATTTTTATGACATTGAATTCTAGGGTGGTTCCTATTATCATTAAAATCAAAAATCTAACTTTTTTGTTTGAATAAATTAAGGTATACATTCTTCCGCAAAGTTATAGCTGAGCTAATTTCAAGCAACTGTGGTGAAAATAACTTTTTTGTATCTCTTAAATTGGCCAATTTAGAGCTATTTTCTTGAATTGAGTTAGGGTGGCTCTCAAAAAAACAGTTTTTTTGCTCTATTTTTCTTATTTCGAATTTCTCAGCAAAGGTGTCTTCAGATAACTTTTAGATCGCAAGAAGGCGCAAATTTTTGCTGCACAAAGCTTGTCAATATCTTTCGCCGATCAAGAGTTATTGATTTTTTTATACTAAAATTATGCACTTTTCAAATGTTAATATCTCTGGTTGGGGCAAACAAAAAAAAAGTTTTTTTGCAGCATTTGAAAGGGCGTATGTTATTCTCAATAATATGAAAAAATTGGAGGTATGTTATTTTTTAAACTCGTATAAAATCAATTTGAATTAATTCATATTTTTTACTATATTTGACTATATCTTTTTTATTAGAAGAGATACAGGCAACAAATTCAGCTATAAAACATTCGTCTTAAAGAGTTTTAAAAGTCTCTAGAAGATGACTTTCATGATAAATTTCAAATAAAAAAGTTATTGGCAAAAGATGGATTTCATAGGACCACTCTAATGACAAATTTATATAAAATGTGCTAGTACATTTGTTTCAATATTTGGACATTTAGTGTCTTCGAAGAAGTTTTTGTTCTTAAAAATTCCCTTCTTTTGGTGTTTGCAGACGTCAGGGTGGTCCTCAAATTAAAGAATTTTTAAAACTAACTTTTTTGTTTTACTAAATATAAACATGTGTTGTTTGAAAAAGTTGTAGTTAAGTTACTTGCAAGCAACTTTGTCGAAGAAAATTTTTTTCTATCTCTTAACGTTCTCATTTTAGAGTAATTTTTCGGAGTTGACTTAGGGTGTTCCTGGAAAAAATAGTTTTTTAGCAATAACTTTTTTATTTGAAAATTCTCATGAAAGTTATCTTGAAGAGCATTTTAAAACTCTTTAAGACGAATGTTTTATAGCTGAATTTGTTGCCTGTATCTCTTCTAATAAAAAAGATATAGCCAAATATAGTAAAAAATATGAATAAATTCAAATTGATTTTATACGAGTTTAAAAAATAACATACCTCCAATTTTTTCATTTTATTGAGAATAACATACGCCCTTTCAAATGCTGCAAAAAAACTTTTTTTTTGTTTGCCCCAACCAGAGATATTAACATTTGAAAAGTGCATAATTTTAGTATAAAAAAATCAATAACTCTTGATCGGCGAAAGATATTGGCAAGCTTTGTGCAGCAAAAATTTGCGTCTTCTTAAGATCTAAAAGTTATCTGAAGACACCTTTGCTGAAAAATTCGAAATAAGAAAAACAGAGCAAAAAACTGTTTTTTTAAGAGTCACCCTAACTCAATTCAAGAAAATAGCTCTAAATCGGCCAATTTAAGAGATACAAAAAAGTTATTTTCCCCACAGTTGCTTGAAATTAGCTCAGCTATAACTTTGCGGAAGAATGTATACCTTAATTTATTCAAACAAAAAAGTTAGATTTTTGATTTTAATTATAATAGGAACCACCCTAGAATTCAATGTCATAAAAATGAGGGCCTAACTATAAGGAACAACTTTGTAGAAGAGATTTTTAGTCTAAAGTTTCAATTTCAGGCTCAAAACATATCATTCCAGCTAAATCTGCATTCTGTACCACTGTGCACTGTGCAATGCGTGATATCAATGTTTACACCAATTTTTTTTTTTATCAAAAACCAAAGAAGCGCTCCGACCGAATCAATTTCTATCTTCACTTGATGAGCCGAAGTGAGTTCAATGGCGTTTGAATGGCGTTTTAATGCATTAGGCCTAATTTAAAATCCGTAGGCCGAGTTTGGGGTCCAGAAGTAGTGTTAGATTTTTAACAATATGTCAATAATACGGAAAGGTAAATAAATTTAGAAGTCATCTGCAGTTAACATTCCATTTCGTGAAAAAAAAAACCACTCGAAACATAGAGGCAAAGGGCGAGTTGTGCTTAGTAGGGCCAAAATAAGATCTAAGCCCGTATATATGAAAGTGGTAACAAGAAAAAAAATTCCAATCTAAATTTTTTACAGCCCACGTCAATTCCAAAAGTCCCCAGTAATCATCAACATTTGCAAGTCTGAACAAACCTCCACTCAAAAACTCATTTTCCACCTGTAGGCCATTAACGTTTCTAGGAACATGATTGTTATTACTCATGGGGCTGGTATTTCTTTGCTTGTCTGCCAGTAGTCAGTCTTTTTCCAGTGCTCAAAGCTTGGCTGGTTTCCAGCGAATAAATGTGCTACCCACCGTGCAATCGCGAATGATTGATGCCGCTGGTTGTAAATTGATATCGAAAAGTGTTGTTTTTGCCGTTAATATTCGAGCTAGGAGAATATCTTTTTCGCGACACCAACGCTCATATTACAGGTCAGATTTTCCCAGAAGTTTAGTAGATGATAAATTGCGACTGGCCGTGTCTGGTACTTTCAACCACACGGAAAACAGTCACTATCTTCCAAAGCTTGCTGCTAGATGAGATCTATTCACGAGAAAAACAATTAACAATCGTCAACTTGTTTGAATTTATGACCTAGCATTGAAATTGTGACTCTTTCCATTCGATTCCAATCAAGATGGACTTCATTAATCAAAACCTTTTGGCTGTGAATAAATTAACCGAACATTTATTAATTTTTGATATGCGTCAATTCCTCTAGCTCCGCCTGGCTTTTATGGTCGATTTATGTCCCGCTCCAGCAGAGGAAACAAAAGGCAAAACCTGTGCGTAAATTTTCGTGATTTACTGCTTCATTTCATTTCCTAGGTCGTTACCAGCGTCGGCCGCGAGTATTTCTGCTGGATTAACGAATACTTCGACGACGACGACGACAACGACAACGGTGATGACGCCAATTCACTATTCCTGGACAGCTTTCGATAATATATGAGCCTTCCGGTAGGGGGACTGAGAGCGAGCAGAACGGGATGAAAGCAGGATAATACTTCCGAACACTTGTTCCCAGTTAGAAGCTTAACCTAATAATGGGATTAAGTTTCAATGACACGAACTGCGGATTGTGTGCTCGAAGCTGGGTTTGTGCGAGAAGCGAAATTCTCTGTTCGATGCTTGAGTAAGCGATGTTGGTATAGCTTTCTTAAACAGTCCAAATCGACAGGAACGACCAGCACCAGGAACTGGAATACCAAGTAGAAAATGATTTTCGTGTGCTATGGCTCAGTAAAGCATTAAGATGCATGGCGATGTTATCTGCAGATGCATTAGATAATTAACACCATGCAGAAATACCAACCGGTGGAAACTAACGATTTTAAATTAGCTCACTACTTGACTAGCCTATTGGTCCCAAGCATATCGATTAACGAACCCCATTCTAGTTAAAATTCTAGTACTACACTATGTTTGTTTTGATTCGCTATGAAAGTTTGACAGATAAAATGAGGGGTTCGTGGATTTTCCTAAGCTACGAGGGGTGCATCGATTAGCTTAGGACCGAAGATAGTACCAGAGCTGAGCCAAAAAGTTGAGCACGTTTCTTCGGGACCTTCTGGTCTTAGAGTTACCTCTATGGAAATACCATTGACTTAGTCACCGGGGGAGCTACAGCCCCCCTATGATTGATGTTGCCCGCTCGAGAATCGTTACTACAATTACAAATTTCCTTACACATCAAAATTGTTCGTTTATTGACTAATTGAGATGTTCGAAAATTAAATTAGCCTCCCTAGGGTTTTCCATAGTTAACGGCAATTAGAAATGCGTTGTTGAATGTGGAATAATTTGTGGATCATGGAAATTTTTTTTTCTACGTCCTAGTGAATTTTAAGCCGTTATGCGTTATCGAAGCATTTTGCGTTTAAAGGTTATTTTGGTGTTTTAGGTCATTCTGGGGTAGATTTAGAGTTGAGTCTTAAATTAGGGATCGTCAATTAATTATGTCACACTTTTAGGGGGGAGGGGGGTTTTGGAAACTGTGACGAGCCTTAAAAAAACAATTAAGGCCCATATGAAAAATGTGTCAAAGGGGGGAGGGGGGGCAAATTTGCTTGACATTATATGAATGCAGGTGAGTTGCGAGTCAACTAGGTTTTTCAAAGTGGGTCGATAAAAATGTCATAACCGTAGATGCGTGACATTTTAGCCATCTATTCTTTATTGATCACTTAGTATTTAGTCAGGCTCAGTGTTTGGAAAATCATTATCAAATCTAATTCATTGGTTGATTGATTCATTGAGAGAATAAACTTGCGTGCAAAACTTGAGATTTGCATGCAGTTTCACGCACTCACACCCACAACGCTAAACAATCATTATAGCTAAGGATTCATAAGATCTGCCCAAACGTCAATTTATAGCATGCTTTAATTATTATAATTATTATTATTTTTATTTATTTATAACACTTGACGCATGCTTCAATGATTGAAGGCAAAATAAAAAGCAATTCATTTTTGAACCTGAACACTCATCGGTGATTTTTGTGAAGTTAAATTTTGCAAAGCAACACTCATTTTCATTTTTATTTTGCAGCGTTTGGTGGGGCAATGGCAGCGCAAGTCAATCCAAAGCCGAGGATAAAGGAAGGGTAATGGCTGAATAGTCCATGTGGACCACTTGAACGCCATGGGAAGGGATTGGAAAGGTCGGTTATTGGGGGGTTTTGAGGAAATGACACATAGTACTAGATTTGTGCTGTAAAGAAATCGAAAATCCATCTTCCACCCAATCATCCTTTCACATATATACCAAATTGATATTTTAAAGCAACCATCAAAATAAACAGACAATATATGAAAAGGCTAGTTGCCAGTTGCTTTAAAGGCTAGTTGCCTCCCTAAGCGGCCCCCGCATCCTAACTCTTTTGTTAATCTACTTAATGTTATTAGTCTGTCTAAATTGTCATATTTAAGTTCGTTTGATGATTAGGATGTCTCATTAGCCTAATATAATAATTAATTGAAATCTTTAATCTACTTAATCAATTATAACCCATGCTTTATTGAGTACCTGCACTTGTGTATGTAATCTAAAATTTAACGTGTATCAAGTTGTTATTGCCTTTGACCTATATTTATTATATACTAGCTGAGTGTGCCCGGTCTTGCTCGGGATTCAATATTAGCTTGAGTTTATGCGCCGATTTAAAAAAAAAGCATGCTATATTGTACGTAGCCCCCCCCCCTTTTATCTAAGGGGCTACCCCCTATGATTATCTCCTCATACCCCCACACTCGCCCCCACATGCCTAATTTGGTTCCATTTGCTTGATTAGTTCTCGAGTTATGCAGAAATTTCTGTTTCATTTGTATGGGAGCCCCCCCCCCCCTTACAGAAGAGGGAGGGGTCTCGAACCATCATAAGAACCTTCCACGGCCCCAAAAACCCCTGTATACAAATTTTCACGCCAATCGGTTCAGTAGTTTCCGAGTCTATAAGGGCCAGACAGACAGACAGACAGACAGACAGAAATTCATTTTTATATATATAGATAGATAGATAGATTAGTTCGACCCAGGTGACACCTTCAAGTGACTAAAATGCTTCACTTTGAAGATAGTTTCTTACCTGATTTTAAATTATATAGGGTATATGCTCCAACTACTCTCACACGTTTCCACTATATCGTCCCACAATATTACATATGGATATGTCACAATAGAAACACGCCACAGTGGAAATCCCGAGCCATAGTTCAAACACTTATCCCAAATCAAAATGAAGCACATATAAGATTAGTTACCATACCATGTACAAAAATGGTGTTTAACATTGTTCCCTGAGTAATACCTCAATAAAAACAACATGAAAGCTTGTCACGCAAATAGAAGGAGCATTGTTGGGAATTTTCTGAAATATTTCAATAGTATAATTCCCTTGCAAACCCTAATAAATCTACCTGTGTAAAAAAAATAAGAGTGATTTGCGGCAAAACCCGCCAGTACTGCAACGCGGCTCTCAAACAAAGGAGTAACAAGTGTGATACTATCACTTCAGGCTAGAACTGTGGTTTTCTCATGCAATGGTTCATAAGAGAGGGGAAGCTCAGTAATCCTCATCGAATGCTCATGACGCTATTCTGCCACGGCATGAGCCAACGATGCCGAACCTAAACCAACCGTCTCCAACGTTCCACTATGAAGCATAAGATTAGGCCCGCACACCAACGTCCAGGTTAAAAACTAGCCAAGGGGAGGGTGAATTTTGCAAAGCAACACTCATAGGCGAATAAAGCCACGCATGAGACTTGAGTTTTTGAGTTTTTTTTTTCGAACACTGGTTGGGCCATATGACATTTTCACCTGTTGCCTCCAGAACAGTAATTTATATTCAAAATTGAGACTCAAGTCCCTCGTAGACACCTCAATGTTGATTAAAATTGTACCCAAAGTGATCAGACTAGACCAAAACAATGCTTATTTAGTGTACTAGATGAAGAGTTTCAACATGACAAACCTCTGAGTTAAACCGAGGACTTTATTTATTAATTAAGGATTATGCTTCCCTCGCTTGCCACCGGCTACGAACTGGGTGAAATGCAGCATCTCAACAAAATTGTTCAAAATCGGTTATAGCCGACAGAACATTCGTACCAACTCGGAAATTTTGTCCGACTCTTTACAGCAGGAAGGATAACGAAATAATCCGCCGCGGATTGGAGCAGCTTTTGTGTCTTGCTATATTTTTGGTAACACTGCCAATCCATTCCGCACAGAGGAGCACTGATTTTATCTGGTCCGGAGATGTAAATGGGTATTTAATGTATTTTCGCCATCATCTCGGCAATAATCTGCGATTTTGAAAGCGTTCCAAACAGCGCCGGTCTGTGTTGCTGTTTTCCAGCTGGGACGAAACGCGTATCCTGGTAAAGGACGTGTACCCGATCGACCGCGTGTTTGTGCTCCGTTTGATCCGGGCAAAATCCACAGCCGTCTTTTTGCTAATCTTGATCAGTTTTGCTACTAGTGCGGAGGGAGAACTGATGTTGATATTCGCTGATGGGTTCAGCGAGGGTTGGAAACTAGAGACAACATCATTAACCGGTTGTTCGTTTTCCATTAGTGTTAGCGTTCGTACGTTCAAACTGCCACACCGAAGAGCAGTCTGCTGGAAACTCGAGAAAACGGAAGACCTCATTATCCAACGTTTACAAGTGTCTCATATTTCGACAACGCCCTTAATTTAATTCATAGCAACACTATCAGCGAATATCTTGCGTCGTTAAGCGTTGGTCGTTGTTAGATGGTCCGTGGTAGGAGGGTTGTAATGAAAGCATCAAGCTAGGACGACTGTGTATGCAACCAACGGGAGTTTGTTATAACCATAATTAAACAAAATATTCAGGACAGTGTAAGTGGTCGCCCTCGATGACCGCCGTCGAGTGCATTCCTTGAATAGAGACCAACTGACGTGATTGTTTACCTCGAGTATCTTTCAGACTGGACCCGAAGAGATAGATACCGGCAGCTTCCTTTGCTCGAGCGACGACGGCAGTGTAGCATCACCCAGCCATTGTCACACTATCCCCCGTTAGTTACTCGTCAATTATGCATACGTACCACTTATGTAATAACAGCCACGGTAATAATAATAAACTGAACCGAAATTGCATCATCGTTATCACCCATTTCCCATGCTGGACGACACGGGTTATATGCACACATTGTAAATGCATGCGGACGGGGAGTGAAATCTACACCAGCATTACAGCTGCAGCAGCGTGCTCCGGTTCCGGTAGTAGTGGACAACGATACGGTTTAGCGATGTTGATGCTTTGGAGCATGTGCATTGAGCACTACTGGATCGATGATGTTTTCACTGTAACCGTACACAAGGGTATCGTTTACTTGCGCGATAGGGATGTTCAAATTTGAGGAATTTAGGAACAGCAGACAGATTGATGGACTTGCTGAATTCAATGCCGTGGTCAGAAAAAATTAAAGTAGAGCCATTTTTGAGATATACAAAAATTTGGATTTTTTGAATTTTGGACAAAAGTACGATTACTTAAATGTCAATATCTTTGGAACTAGTGCACCAATTTTAAATCTTTTTTTATGAAAATGAAGCTAAATAAATTTGCTATCGTTCATTTGAATATTATGTCTTAATTAAAAATTTAATTTTGAAGTCATTTAAAAATTTACAGCATTTTTTTTTTAATTTTTCCTGGGAATTTTCCATAAAAATCTTGTTTTAATCAACATTTTAATGGGATAAAAGATTTAAAAAAATCATTGCATAATTTATTCTTAAATTCCATTAAAAACTGGAGAAAATGAGCTTTTAATGGATGAAATCGGTTGGAAATTGTCGAAGTTATGACATTTTTTGTAAAATCATGGAAATTGAATGTTCCAAGATTGGCCGTTGTCCCGCTCCTAGGTTCATGCACCACTTCCAGTAAGCCTTTCTGCGGACGTGTACGCATACGGTGCATTTCACTAACACTACCAGCTGTCACGCAAAATTTAATGGGATATTTTCAACAATATAATTTACGCTAGTGTTTGTGAGACCGCTCGGCGAGAACCTACGCAACCAACTCAATTTGACAGCTTTCTTTCTTTAACATTGCTTAACGATGTATACGACAAAACGTGAATTCAAGTGTAAAAATGATCCTCAAAAGTTTTGTTACGCGTGTGGCAACTATATATTTACAAAATCGGTCAATTTCACTGCTTCGTTGCAAACTGCATACAGGCTTTATTTTAAAATTGATCCTGGAGACTTTGACGAACCGTGGATTCCATAAGTATTATGTAGTTCGTGCAAAACGTGCTTGGCTAGGTGGATGTCAGACGCAAGGTAAATTGATTTTTTGAATAACTTTCATATAAACAATTTATGTACAGCATGGTAGTGCTTTGTTCTTTCCTGATCGACATTATCTTACTTCATCTATTTTTGATAAGTGTTAATGTCTTACTTACTAACTCACTTATTTGTTATCTGTCAGTCGCTATTTGTCCTTTGACATGCCCACCATATCGCGTCGACCGTTTTGTCATGCAACGGATTGTTATTTCTGCTTGACAAAAGTTAAGCAACAAGGACGTCACAAAACAGTTGAGTATCCACAAGTGGCTTCTATGACAAAACCTGTTCCACATTCAAGTTCGGTCCCGTATCCTGTTTATCCAAAGTGGGAACGAGCGCCCTCCGTTGAATCGACCGTTATAAAAAGTGCGGAGGAATTCAAGGAGGAATGCGAGGAAGACTTCGAGGTGGAATTGGAAAGAAACCCAAAACTGTTTACACAATCCGAATTTAATGATTTGGTGCGAGATCTCGACTTATCGAAGGAGAAATCCGAATTGCTGGCATCACGCTTGAAAGAACACAACATGCTGAGCAAGGAGGTCAAAATTTCTTGTCACAGGAATCGTCACAAGAAATTTGAAAAAATATAATTCTACAAAGGACAAGGCATGTTTTTGCCATGACGTAAACGGCTTGTTTGAAGAATTTGGTAAGCCATGTGATCCAGTTGAATGGCGTTTATTCATCGATAGCAGCAAGTTGAGCTTGAAAGCCGTTTTACTGCATCAAAGGAATGAGAAACCTTCTATTCCATTAGCTCATGCCGTTAATATGAAGGAAACGTATGAATAAATGGCTCTATTGCTCAATTTGATAAATTACAATCAACACAATTGGAAAATTTGTTCCGATTTTAAAGTGGTTGCCATGTTGACTGGATTGCAACAGGAATACACAAAATATATGTGTTTTTTGTGTAAATGGGACAGTCGAGCTCGTAAGGAACACTAGGTCCGAAAAGATTGGCCAAAACGGGATAATTTCACAATTGGTAAAGACAACGTTAAAAATGATCCTCTTGTGGTAAAAGAACGCATAATACTTCCACCACTACATATAAAACTTGGGCTATTCAAAAATTTCGTCAAAGCGTTGCAAAAAGAAGGGCCGGCATTCCAGTACTTGAAATCAGTATTTCCAAATTTATCTAACGCAAAGATAAAGGAAGGTGTATTTGTTGGCCAACAGATCAAAAAACTGCTCAATAATTCCGCATTCAATACAGTTTTGACACCAGATGAGGAAGAAGCGTGGAAATCGTTCCAGCGTGTTGTCACAACCTTTTTAGGAAATTTCAGAAGCCCAGATTATGAGGAAGCCGTCGATGAATTGCTCAAAAATTATGAGAAAATAGGTATAAATCAAAAATATTGTGTTTGTTACATATAATTAATTTCAAATCCTTTTATTTCACTGAACACAGGTGTGAATATGTCCTTGAAGATACATTTCCTACATTCTCACATGGATTTTTTCCCGGAAAATCTTGGTGACGAGAGTGATGAGCACGGCGAACGTTTTCACCAACAAATGAAGATGATGGAACGTCGTTACCAAGGGTTTTGGGATGAAGCAATGATGGGTGACTATTGTTGGTTTCTGATTCGAGAAACAAGTTCAAAACATCGAAGACAAAGTCATTCGATTCTCAATCATTTTTAATAAAACCTAAATAAATTTCTTTTGTATCAACTCGGTTTTAAATCCTGATATGCCTTAATCAAATTGATATGTAGAGAAAAGAATCTCCCATGAAAACTTTACATGCGATTTGGATGCTTACAACGACACCTAGAAAAGGTACTCTAAAGCTGTTGTATTTCAGCAACATTTTTAAGTGTTTTACAAAAATGCTCATAACTTCGACAATTTTCAACCGATTTCATCCATTAAAGGCTCATTTTCTCCAGTTTTAAATGGACTTTAAGAATAAATTATGGAATGATTTTTTGAATCTTTTTATCTCATTAAAAATGTTGATTAAAACAAGATTTTTATGGAAAATTCGCAGGAAAAAAAAAAATGCTGTAAATTTTTAAATGACTTCAAAATTAAATTTTTAATAAAGACATAATATTCTAATGAACGATAGCAAATTTATTTAGCTTCATTTTCATAAAAAAAGATTTAAAATTGGTGGACTAGTTCCAAAGATATTGACATTTTAGTAATCGTACTTTTGTCCAAAATTCAAAAAATCCAAATTTTTGTATATCTCAAAAATGGCTCTACTTTAATTTTTTCTGACCACGGCATTGAATTCAGCGTAGGATTTTGCATTGGAAATGATCATCACCTTACCGAGTTCAAAAATGCTGTAAACTAGTGGAATCGGCAAATACGATTTTCATTTCGAGGTGTAGATTACATTAAAAGTATTGCCGTAGTCTAAGAGAATATGAATTTATGTTTCCATAACTAAATAAATGATGAATGATTGTAACGGTGTCCAGCCATTTGGCTGAATGATATTTGGTCGAATAGATAACTTGGCCGAATGAGGCATTTGGCCGAATAATTAATTGAGAAGAATGCATCCATTTTAGAAAAAAAAAAAACACTAGATTTCTGATGTGAATTATGAATTTGAGAAATGTGTTACAATTACCTCCTTCATGAACTCAAATTATTGAGCGATAATAATAAACACTTCGGCACAGAAAAATAAACTTTCCAAAAGATTGAGTTCTTTTTACGTAATTTCGGGTAATTTTGAGTTTTGCACGACAATGTTTTTTTTTCTCTTGATTTGTTTTCCGCGATCAGAGATCGTGATCAGAGATGTTATGCCTCCCGGTGGCACCGACTAGGATTGAACCCAGGCCTGCTGGAGTGAGACGAAATCACGCATACCACTACACCATGGGCGCCGCTACACGCGCACTCTTTATTGTTGACAAAATCGTTCAATAAGCCACTATTGTAGGTATTTGAGGTTTTATCAAATGTGAGTCAATTGAACTCAATTTTGGGTAGAATAAACTTTGTCAGTAAGTATTGTCCTGCCGTGATTAAATGCAAACTACTTTAAGCTGCTTTCTAAACATTTAATTATTGAACGGATGATGGTATATGGATGAAAAGAACTGAATTTCAGGTAATTTTTTATTTCCGTGTGAACTTATTAAAATTTAGTTGGGGCGCACCACGTTACGAAAATAGACAGCCCTACATGCTCGACATAGTTTACATACAACATAAATCTGGCAACCAGCGATGCCAGGTCATTTTCAGAAAAATCTGGTCCAGTTAAAGTCTAAAATCTGGAATGCTCTGAAAAATCCAAACTATGTAAAAATCCAATTTTTTTTTTTAAATAATGCTTTTTAAGTCAAAACCGAGACCGAAAAAAAAACCATTCAGAACAACCCTCTGAAATTTATTCAAAGTACCAGAATCTTTATGTTTACCATAAGAATTGCAAAGGGGTAACGACACGCTATCATCCATTCTCATCCCACATCAATTTTATCTTCAAATCCACACCAACGAAAAAAATAGGTTTTTTTTCTATTCCAGTCATCCCTTTTCTATGCATCTCTGTCAATTATTTTTCAATGATATCCTGAACATCTCTGTTTATCCATTTGTCTATTCTGATCTATTCTTTCGATCCCGCCTGAATACTATAGCAGCGTTGCCAAACCTTTTTGAAATAAAATGCATCTGAATTAGTGTCATTCCCCCTGGGATTGCATGTTCAAATAAAATATGTATTGCAAATAACTTTTTAGCATTGCTAAAAAAAAAATCATGAATATAGTTAAAATATACATATTAGACCTGTTCTTTTTAAACGAAATGTTCGGAATGTAACGGGTCAACCGTGATTAATGTTCGTCATGTTAATTTGTACTTCTGTGTAAATTTTCAGCAAAATCGGTGATGATTTTGAGGTGCTTCAAGTTAATTTTATGTTTTTAAGGTAATTTACGGCTTACAATATTTGTATCTCGAGACTGAAATAACGAAAACTGCTGTAACAACTTTCATAGCAAAGTTTAATGTGTCATGTATCAACTTTGTGACCAAAGGTTGACTATTAGAAGTGATTTTATTGAAGTTTGACTTAGTTTCATGCTCGAAGATATCTTAAAAAGTGAAGAATTTTAAAGTATTTGTTCTACGAATTTTCTACCCATATGATATAAAAATGTGTAGTGTACGGCATAATGTTCCTCATATTGTTCTAGAAGTTTCATTCCAACATAGTTTTCGTGTATATTTCATAGATTGAGAAATAAAAATCAGAAAAGAGGCCGTTTAGCTAAAATTCACAAGACAACAGAACCAATAAAAGTCAATTAGATTGACAGAACATAGTTGCATTGCTTTTCAATGACGACCGATGACTGTTTCATTGATATATGATTTTTTCATAAATATGAATCCTCAGTAGACGTGTTTTTTATCAAAGGCAAGTGTCACTCGAACCATAACAGCAATTTATAAAATAACGAATATTTTGAATGGCTCGAGTGACACTTGCCTTTGGTAAAAAAACACGTCTACTGAGGATTCATAGTTATGGAAAAATCATATATCAATGAAACAGTCATCGGTCGTCATTGAAAAGCAATGCAACTATGTTCTGTCAATCTAATTGACTTTTATTGGTTCTGTTGTCTTGTGAATTTTAGCTAAAACGGCCTCTTTTCTGATTTTTATTTCTCAATCTATGAAATATACACGAAAACTATGTTGGAATGAAACTTTTAGAACAATATGAGGAACATTATGCCGTACACTACACATTTTTATATCATATGGGTGGAAAATTCGTAGAACAAATACTTTAAAATTCATCACATTTTAAAATATCTTCGAGCATGAAACTAAGTCAAACTTCAATAAAATCACTTCGAATAGTCAACTTTTGGCCACAAAGTTGGTAGATAACACATTAAACTTTGCTATGAAAGTTGTTACAGCAGCTTTCGTTGTTTCAGTCTCGAGATACAAATATTATAAGCCGTAAATTACCTTGAAAACATAAAATTAACTAGAAGCACCTTTAAATCAACACCGATTTTGCTGAAAATTTGCACAAAAGTTCAAATTAACATGGCGAACAGTAATCACGGTTGACCCGTTACATTCCGAACATTTCAATTAAAATGAACAGGTCTAATACATATTGTCGAATATCAAACATTGAGTTAAATTGTATGAGCAATACTTAAGAACATATTTTCTAAATTTGTTTTTTTTTTTAACTGTGACCTATTTGAATAGAATAATAAGAAAAGAATCGAGCAAATTTGAAAGGATGGATTGTTACTAATTGCTAATTTAGTTTTTTACTATTTGATGCAGTACCATATTATGACTGAAAGGTTTTATTAGTTCTAAACACAGTGAACTCTCTTGAGTATATTGAAGGGACCATCTAGTTATAGAATAATCGAGTTATTGAATAACAATCCCGCACAAAATCGCTATCAGTAGCCATGGAATATTTTTTTACTATGATTCTATAACACGATATCGAGTTAGTGGACATCGAGTTGTGGAGAGTTGACTGTAATTCTAAAATGTGACGCTAGAAAGGGTTTAGTGTAAGAGAGGAGCGGATTCAAAACAAACTACTTTGGCAACCTATGCCTAGGTTATTTCTAGCAACACGACCAATGCAATCGAGATAGGAGCTGCTCGATTGGCTCTGGCTTTATCAGTTCGTTTGCTCAAAACCAGCCAGTCCTCTCCTCTCCTACTCTAGAAGTACAGTGAGTCATTCAGTTAATTCATTCAGTCATTCAGTTAATTCATTGTGATTCGGATCAATCATGGAGTACCAACCAATGATATGTGCAGTCAGTCTAAGCTAAGCGAATCTGATGAGTTCCAAATATCAACTATTTGGTTATTTAAGATAGATCAGTGTAATGTTCGATAAAGTTGTAGAACAAGTTATTCGAAACAAATTTGCACAAGGAAGAAATTTTCTATCTCTAATGATACACGAGTTTTAATAAGTAACTCTTAAAATATACGTACAAGTCACTTTTTAAACTTTTAGTTGCGCACACTTTTGCCGAAGCAACTTAGTTACTATTTAATTTTGTTGGAACGATTTTCACTGAAAAATACCGCATTGAGCAATTTTGTCGAAATTTAAATAAGAAGGACCAAATGTCGCCATAGGTGAATAAATTTAGGTTATTTTTTATCTGTAACGAGCAGTTCATGAAAATGTCGAAGAAAGTTTTCTGCTCATGTGCCGAGACTTTTATTCCGGAACAGGACAGTTAAAAATCTTTAAACTTTCGTACATTCGATCATCCCTATTCGATTCGCAGAACTGAGCGGAGCCTAATAAAATTTTAAACCGTGGTTTAGAATTGCACTTCCTGGGTGCTACCCGTATGTATACCTATACCAACTTGCTTTTCGCCGTTTGGCCATACACCATAGAGCACTAATCGTTAAGCTCTTCACCGGTTGCCGGTCGGTCGGCCGTTCATCGCCGTGTAGACATCGTCGTTGTCTGGTTGAATAGGCGATGGCCTCACAACAATATCCGATAGCGCAGACTGCATTAATTTCCATTGTCGTCGAAGGTTGACACTATTATGTACTTTGACTATGACGTAAATTCAGAGAGTGTGGCTTTATCCCAGAAAATCCACCCTCACTCTCTGTCTGTTTGTAGCCCTCAATCTTCATAAAAGAGGATTTGCAGCTCATTTCATACCGAAACCAATCTCGATCGCTCTACGCTCTCGCTCGAACTCATTCATTGTTAGAGCCTACTGTCCCACCGTATTATTGAATTCACCCAGAGTAGCTGTTTATCATTCATAAAACTCATCCCGAGCTTTTTCACGCAGTGGTTCATGAAAAGTAGTAAAATTTCTATGCGTATTATTTTTCCCATGAATCGATTTATTACGCTACTACCTTGGCAGCTACTTTGATAGGCAACCGGTCTAGCAGCCAGCGGAGATTGACACTGCTTGGCTGCCTGTCGACCCTGTCGACTGTTTTGAGGCGTGCTAAAAAGAACATAAAAAATCAATAAAAGGCTTCCAGGCTTGTCACCCCGTCGGTCGTCCTCGTCTCCACGTCTTTTTCAGCCGTCACAGTAGTAGGTAGCAGAACCGGTTGAGACGCTTTCATGGCTGGGCTCTTTCCAGAGGGCGACTGAGGAGGAAAGGGATTCACCAAAACGAAATCTGATTACCGGGCGCACTGGGAGGCTAAAAGTATCCTGCGAATGGTGGATGGCCTATATGTGTATGGAAACGGTTTACGGTTTGAAGAAAGTGAACAAAAAAATCAACGAGTCTAATATAAAATCGATTGAACCGGGCCGGGTTGCGCTACTGAGCGCCATATAGTTGGTGTTCAGCAACGTTATTGGATTACTGTCAATCGGATCGGGTGAAAAAAGGGTCGCCCGCAAGCGTGAGCCTTGCCTGTAATGGAAGATGACGAGCTTTTGTAGGTAATTTGCTTTCCATTTTCTTAACAAAACGAGCTTGAGCAAATTTTATGTTAGGTATTTACCGTAATCTTGTAGCCATTATTGGTTTAATATAAGTTTTCTCTCCTGTGCCTGCCATGAAGTTGTTAAAGGGTGAACTACAAATAACTGAATTAAATGACACAAGTTAGTCGTGCCGGAGAAGTGATTTTTTTTATTGTTCTGCTATTTTCACAAAACAATGCATGAGAATGAGCATGATTGACCTGCCGCGGTTGCTACTCCGTTATTGCCAAATCAGATATAATCATACAGAGAACCGACGGATAATGCTTAGGACTACCTATCAATGTGTAGAAACTGGTAATTTCAACTTACTCAACAGCAAAAATTTAATTTTAATATCACATCAAAGTGGATGCACTTTAATCGTGTCGAAAATATGGTGTTATATTACTTGCCAAAAAGTACTAAATTATCATTAATACAGTGCATGAACTGACATTACGTTGCTTTTACTGCATTAATTTATTTTTGTGGCCATCAAAATTACATGAGATTTTCGACATGATTGAAGTGCATCCTCTTGGATGTAATATTAAAATTTATTTTTTGCTGTGTGTAATATGCAATACCAGCGCCGACCACAATCAAATGGAGGTCATTTATGGAATAGGTAGGAATGTGTTGACGTGATCGGCATTGCCAGATTTTTTTAAGAGAAGTCAGAATAAATTTCCGGAGAACGTTTTAATTAGATTTTAAAGCAAGCTAAAAAAACTCCTAGAAAAGCTTTTCTGCAAGAAATTTGAAGAAAAAATGGATAAACATCCAGGGATTTTTCAAGAAAAATATGATAAACTTCTAAAGGAAGCCAGAAAGGTTTCAGAAATTGGTATGAAATAATAATTTTGACTATTGGAAAAGTCGGTAAAAATCGACATAAAATCTCAAAAATCGGTATTCTGTGGAATTTTATCTGTATTCCGATACAAAGTTTGAAAATCGGTACAAATAGCGATAAATCGGTATATGAGAAAGGGCCTGACCAAAAAGTTAGAAAAACGGTCGCTCTAAGGCCACCGAGCCCCTCATATATTAGCACACCACTTACACACAACTGTGAAATGTTGGATTCAATTACAGATTTGCATGACAAGTATGCAGCATTTGCAATTCTTTGTGACATGAACAGATTCTGTAATGTGGTCGCCGGTAGGTTTTGAAAATAATTTTGCATGTTTTGATTAACTTATCTTTCGAAAAAAGTTTGTTTCCCCAAATGCATTGCATCTAGAAAATCATCTCGCGACGGTTTTATACCAACATATGACAACACCCTCTCAGATTTCAATGAGATTTTCTGGATGTGTAGAGTTTGACTAAATAAGCACTTTTGCATACTCAGTTTTTCCAAAATTTATCTAGACTAACATTTGAGAAGGACCAAACTTGTTTTGACGATTTTTTTCAAAAAAATATTATAATAATATAATTTAAATTGAGATCTTCTTTCGTATCAACAACGATTTGGGAAGTCAACCTTTCGCATCATAATTCTATATGCCTTTCTGTTATTTATACCTAAACCATTAACATTGTATACCTACCTATGAGCACTTTAAAACTAAGGTTGATGATTTCATACAAGCAGCAGCACATAACATATGTGGAACTTCATGCAAAACTACTGACTAAAAGTTGACCCCTTTTTTGTGTTTCCTCTGTGCTATAACTGGTACTGGGCATCGATCTGTTAAAATTAAATTTTCGTGATTCGACACTGAATCTTCATATGGGCCAATGTCGGAAACGTAAGCAACGGCTTCTTTCGTAAATATCTTATAATTCAAAGTCAATCCATGTAACACAGCAATTCTATCAGCTATGGGGACTTTCTCTATACACAAACAAGAAATTCGTGGAAAAGTCAGTGTTTACGTTTGTGACATTGGCCTTTATGAAAGAAAATCAGATATTTGGTTGCATGATCTGTACACGCTATTTGAAAACTACCCAAATTTGAGTAAAATCCACCCTGATCGGTCAAAACTAAATCTATCAAAAAATGGGTAAACTATGTTGGGAGTGACAGGTTAACAATCGTCGGTCGGATCCATGCCAATGTTCCATATATTTATGTCAGCTTGTCACTTCCAACATAGTTTACCCATTTTTGAGTAGATTCAGTTGTGACCTATCTGGGAGGATCCTACCCAAATTGGAGTAGTTTTGAAATAACGTGTAAGTATCGACGTTGACGGTGGCTTTCTAGCTCTTTACTCTTTTAGAGATTGCTAAAGTGTGATAGGGTCAGTGATTTGTTTTCACCGGGAAAAATTTCCGCTATGAAGTTTTTTTTCCTGATGAAAACATTTTGCGTATACCTATACGTGACGTTGTGTACGTACGATAAACGTCAGCAATCTCTATGGTAAAATCCAAAAGGCTAGCAGATTTTGTCTTATCTCTTCTCTCCACCATGGTACCAGCGATCCACCGTCTCTTCATGCAAAGATTGACAGAATCATATGGGATTTTCATAGGAGTTAAAAGGTAAGGAAATGTTCAGCAAGTTTCAAGCACAGAGTGACGTTTGCTTATGGGATTTTACCATAGGAGTTAAGAGTTACAGAGTGACCGAAAAGGCTAACTGTCTAGCTCTGGAGCACAGGGGGCCAATCAAAGGATTTATTAACGCGTGTCAAGTCGGTCAGAAGTGAATCAAGCGCAATGTTAACCAGTCATACTGTAGATAACCAGTCAGTAGATCTTTGTGTTGGGATTTGAGCAGAGCGCTCGATTTCATTTGTCATCCTTCTTGCAAAATTCTTGTGAATGAAAAGATGCAAGGTTAGCTCAAAACACTGCATATGTCTGTTTTACGTGTTAATTCCAAGAATAAGAAGCTCCGCTACAGCTATCAAATGAACAAGGCTTCAAAGAATCGCCAACAAATATGCTTCAATTTCTCAACGCACATTATGTTTTTTTTTTCAATATTCAACTCTTTTTTATACTGGCGGTAGAACTTTGACAGCTTCTTAAAATTTGCAGTACTTATATATAAACCAGGACACTTGTTGCAAAATGATGCTGCCTTAAACTGTATGCATCAAACTCCGAATTTGAGCGGTCGTTTTTTCCCCTCATACATTATGAAATGAAATCAAAGTTTGATGCAATTGTTTCCAACAAAAAAGGTTAATCGAAAAAAAATATGGAACATACATTTATTATCTAAATTTATCATAGAGAAAGAAAATTGAAAAAAAAAATACCCATGCAAATTTAAAGAAATAAACAAGTATTCGCTTGGAGTTTCTCAAATTTTTGGTAATAATTACAAAAAAGCAATACGCATCGCTTTTATTATTGAATTGTAAACAGTTAACCCATGGCAGCTTAAAATTAGGTTCTTAGGTGACAAGTCATCGCTTAAAACATTTTCAAAAATAGTCTCCTTTTTTATGCAAACGATAATTTATAATTATAAATTAAGCTATGTAATCAAAAATAAAGAACGTAAATTATTATGGCAATACAAATACATGAGTTCAAGAGCGCTAAGAAGATATACAATTATAAACAACATTAGAAATATTTTAATAGAATTGACTACCCCCTTGATCTCCTTTCACAATATACAGCTGGTATAACCAGTTTGACAGATCAATGTCCTTCTATACCACTTGAAATCACTGAAATGGGGTCGATTTTTTATGACCGAGTTCCACATATGTTATAATCTTATAACGAAAGTTGTGAAGACAAGTTTTAGTAAAATTATTATCATGGACCAAAGTAGTAAATTAAGGCTCAAAGGATTGAAATGTGCAAATATAAATAATCCGAGATGCAACCGAAATAAGTTACGGGCCATATCATCAACGATGGTAAAAAAATATATTATTACCGAAAAAATACAATAATACATACACCACAAAATTGATGAAACGATGAGCATTTGTGAGTCAAGCCGTAGCGTGATATGTCATAATAGAAGTCCAGTAATGAAAAAACGCCGATCGATTGGAAATAAAGTAAATATCCAACCGTCAACTAGTGGGCAGCATCATAGTGATGATCCAGGTCCATCAACGAGTGACCATTAATGTGTAGATGAGCTAGGTAAGAACAGTCATCCTGATGATTTTATCAACTTTTAATTGCATGGATTATCGTTCAAAAAAATCTATAGAAATTACACAAGCAGTACGAAAAAATATGAAAGAAATGCATCATGCGCTCTTTCATATGAAATTCTCGATTAATCAAAGTGAACTTAAGTGCTGATTAGACAAAATTGAATCGAAAATTGAACTTCATTGAATTCTGAGATGATTTTGAGCTTCACTGGTCCAGTTTAGTGTAAAAATGGCAAATTAAAAAAAAAAAACAGTTCAGACATGAAAAAGTTTTTATGGAAAAAAATCCCATCTCGCAATGTAAGGACGGTAGGCAGTAAACATAATTACCTATCTCGAGACATAGTTTCATCCAAATCAAACATGACCATTTTTTTTAAATCGACTTCAAATGTTGAAAAATAGTTTTTTTTTTTCAATGTTGGTCTCTAATCTATTTTTTTTTCGATTATTTGGACAGTTTCTAAAAGTCATCCTTACAACACATTTTTGTGAGCGTTGTAATTTTTCCATAATATTTTTTTGAAAAAAATCGGCAACAGAAGTTTGGCCCTTCTCAAAGGATAGTCTAGATAAATTTTTGAATAACTAAGTATATGCAAAGTGACTTAAAAAGGTTCACATATCCAGAAAGTTTCATTGAAATCTGAGAGGGTGCTGCCAGCTCCGAATACGATTTGGCGCGAAATGCGTCATATGCATTCAGGAAAAACTTGCTTGTACGCTGCATTCCATTGCAAGAACTGTCATTACATATGTTGTATGAAATATATACAGAAGACGTAATAAAACATTGGATGTAAGTGAAACTTGGGACCCTAGCAATCGATCCCGTAGTACTTCTCTGACGTTTTCTGAATGCTAAAGTGTGAGTGCAAGAATGGAATCAGCTCTCGTATATGAACACGGCTTTCTTGCACTTATACTTAGGAAAAATCCCATGTTCTGCCCGAAGGCTTGGGCATTCAGATAATGGTCTTGTTGGTGTCACACATGAGGTTGGAACATCAGCCTTGCTGTACCAAGACAGGTCTTCTTTTGAAGCACATACGACACTGAATCGTGGCGAGCTTCAGATGGGGACCTTGTGGTAATAATCAGCTAATAGAGCGGATAGTTGGTGCTTTGATGAGAGGACGAATGGATGCTTAGCATCTTCGGAAAAAAAACTTCCACTCGAATCATAGGGGAAATCGGGGAAAAACGAACACTTTGTCGTTAGTAAATAAAGCATTTTGCTTATAATGTAGCCATACCATTTGGTTTTACAATTTTATGTTGCTACCGTATGCGAGATAATGTTTGCACCATCGTACAAATAAGGTTCCCGTTTCACCTGTGCATACAATGCCTTGGTTTTCTTTGCATGCACGTAACCTATAGCTCATACAGTAGTAGGTTGTGTATAAAAGAAAATTACTTAGTTTGACAGTTGCACCATGACGAAGTGGCAACGTATTCGTGATTTGTCCCACGCGTAAATAGACAAAAAGCGAAAAGACAAGGGCTATCGCTGCGTAGAATATGTGGCCGCCATCCAGCCCCGATCTCAATCCGCTGGATTACTCAATATGGCGCGTCATGAAGGCCAAGGCCTGTTCTAAACGCCACCCGAGTACAACAAGCCTCAGACAAACATTGACCCGTACCTGCACACTTAGAAATAGCTAATTTTACACGTGACGGAATCCATCTTTGACATAAAAGGTGACACGTAAACAAACATGTCATGTAATATTAAGTGCTCCGAGACTGAAAAATTCGTTGCTCGACGAAAAGTACGTTTGATTGAGCTATATTTCGCATCCGTTATGACTCATTTTTATGTCAAAATTGATGCTCGTATATGTCACTCTCAGAGCACTAAAATTTACATGATTTTTTTTAAGTGACAAACAACAGTTTGTCGAGTGCTCAAAACTTACAAGGAAACACTAAGTGTGGAAAGGAATCAGCGGACCTACGAAAAAACTGGAACCAGGGATCGTCAGCTGCGCAGCAAGGTGTTGAGGTGCGTTAAAGCCAACCCCGGTCTTTCGATCCGAGATGTGGCCAGAAGGTACAACGCCAACTTTCAAATGGTGCGGAACATCCTTGGCAGGGAAGGATACAAGACGTACAAAGCCAGTAAACATCCGAACCATCACATGAAGCAGAATTCCGTGACCTAATAGCGTGCAAGGCTCTTGTACGACCGTGTTTTGACGAACCACAAGGGCTGCACTTTGATCGAAGACGAAACATTTGTCATACTCGATTTTAAGCAGCTTCCCGGTCAAAAGTTTTACATCGCGACTGCCGTTCATCCGCAAGCATAGGGGCAAAGTCATCTTTTGGCCCGATTTGGCCAGCTGTCACTGCTCCAAGGTGGTTCTGGAGTGGTATGCTGCCAACAAGATCGATTTTGTCCCCAAGCTAATGAATCCTCCGATTTGTCCGGAATTTCAACCAATCGAAAAATACTGGGCAATTTCAAAGCAGCGACTTCGACGAAGCGGCGGGGCAGTCAAGAACATCCAGCAAATGCGGGCAAAATGGAAGAAATGCGCTGATTCCGTGTCCGTTTCCACTGTGCGGGCGCTGATGGGCTCCATCAAGAGGAAGGTTCAAGATTTCGTTCGAACTGGAGAATTGTAACCATCTTATGCTGTAACTTTAAAAATTCAACTGTAAAACAACCATAAATGGACTTTTTAAACTTATTGAAGCACGAATCACAGGTCTTTGTGTGCGTACCAATTTACTTTTAGTCAGCCGTTAATAAATTAAAATTAGTGACATGTTGCTTCAATCCTGAGTTTTAGCGTTAGACCCAAAAAAGGAGCATATGCTGAGAATATGTTTCGTTCCCCTACTCCTGTGTTTCTCCTTACAATCTTAATGAACCGCACCACAAACTGTTTTTTTCATAATATCCTTAGAATTCTCCAAAGAATTCAGCTGAATTTCTCCTCGCAAAACCCATTAAATACTTCGCAAAATAATTTTGAAATTCGCAACAGAAATCATTAAGAATACTTTCCAGATTTCCCCAGGAGTTCTACGTTAAATAGGGGAAATTGCTCTAATATTGGTCTATGGATCAAAGATTGGGCCCATCGCTAAAAATCAATTTTATCTAGATGAACGCGTCATTGGGACGGTACTAATGGATATTTTTGGTCGCTATTGAAAATTTAGTCGATTGCTGAATTTATGTATGGGCCCAAATTAGGGGCATATAGGCCGACATTACATCCCTTTCCCCTAGCTCCGATATGGTGTTACTAAAAGTACAAAAAAGCATGAGGCTTATGTATTTTAGATTTTGGGCTTTTGGTCAAATTTTTGGGTCAAATACTCCTAAGAGCGTCGGGTTCAACGAGTGTAGGTCGTCCACAGAGAACTCAGATGACGTTTTGCATGAGTAATAGAACATGAATCGAATTTTCATGGTGGTGCTGAATTTTTTGAACACCGGCTTTCGTGTACTGGGTCCACGAGTTTCAGCATATGATTCAAGCATTGGTACCAGGGTTCTGCATTTTCGAAACAAAGAAAAGAAAATGAACTCTCGGCAAAATCGCTTCATTTCGAGCAATATCATTTTCGTGTAAGTCATCGTGTTTCTTGTTATCGAGTCACGATGAACATTCCTCTTTTCAAACATGACTGGACTATCACTTGTTTCGTTCGTCAAGTGCTTCAGTTCAGTTCAGTTGCTTCAAAGACTTGTTTCAATTGACTCAATGAATGACTCGAAAACTGCTTTTTTCGTTTTTTTTTTCACTTTCACTTCAGTTCGGAGCTCATTCGACTTGTCACGACCTGACGACGCAGGCATCAAAATATAGTATCCGAATAGTATCCGCACAATATCGGTTGCCGATAGGGATTATATGTAGTAATAATATATTATTTCAGGCATAACATTTGATAACGGTACAAAAGCATTTGTAAACAAAACTTTCTAAGGCCCTTTACACGCGAACCAAAGTACGCCCACGCAAACCAATACCACTTTCGGAAGGAGATAGTTTCCCCTATCCGATGATGCCGGTGATGTAACGGCACAATATCAAATGCTATGCCTGATTTTATATTAAACGAAAATTAAATTAACGAGACTATTCTGGAGTCCAAGGTAGCAACTATCGGGGTCAGGGAAAGTCTCAAATACCCTACAATACGGGTATTTTCGGAACGAGGACGAGGTGAAGGTGCTGAAAATCGATATTCAACGTTATTTTGGAATCCGAAATGGCGGCCATCTGGTTTCAGAAAGGGTCAAATACCCTACAATAGGGTATTTTCGGAACGGGATGCCACGTAGATGCTGAAAATCGATATCCGACGCCATTTTGGAATTCAAGATAGTGGCCATTGGTTTTATGAAGTGTCAAATACCCTAAGATATGGTTATTTTCGGAACAGGGACATCGCGTAGATGCCAAAAATCGATATCAGATACCACATTGGAATCCAATATGGCGGTCATCAGGGTTCAGAAAGTGTCAAATACCCTACAATATGGGTATTTTCGGAATGGGGACAACGCGTGAATGCCGAAAATCGATATCCGATGCCATTTTAGAATGGCGATGGCGGCCATCGGGTTTCACAAAAAGTGTCAAATACCCTAAGATCTGGGTATTTCGGAATGAGGACGTACTAGAGATGAACCAGCCTAAGGCTAAAAGTCTCGATAATAAAGGAAAAAAAAAAAAAAAAAAAAAAAAGGAATGAGGACAACGCGTAGATACTGAAAATCGGTATTCGATGCCATTTGTAGGCTATTTGACACTTCTTCTGAAATCGGAAGCCACCATCTTGAATTTCAAAATGGCGTCGTACATCGATTTCTTTCTTCTAGATGTCAGCCCGATTCCAAAAAACCCACATTGATCGGTATTTGACAGTATTTCACAGTTTTTCTGAACCAAAGCCGACATCTTGGATTCAAAGACGGCATCTACGTCTCATCCCCATTCTGAAAATAACCATATTTTAGGATATTTGACACTTTCCACAAATCAGAAGCCGCCGTATTGGATTACAAAATGGCATCGGATATCGATATCCGGTTTCTAGACGTTACCCTGATTCTAAAAGAAAACCGTTTCTATGGGTATTTGATAGAATTTACAACTTTTTCTCAAACCGGAAGCCGCCATCATGGATTTCAAAATTCCGTCGGATATTGATTTCCAATCTCCAGACTTCACCCCGATTCCAAAAATATCCATATTGATGGGACGGCATCAGCATTTCCCATTTTTTTATGAAATAGGAAGCCGTCATTCCAAAAATACCCATATTGATGGGCATTTGACAGTATTTCCCACCTAATCTGAAATCGGAAGCCACCATCTTCGATTTAAAAATGGCGTCCCATATCAATTTTCAATCTGTAGACTTCATACCGATTACAAAAATATCAATATTGATGTGTATTTGACTGCATTTTCACTTTTTCTTAAATCGGAAGTCGCCATCTTCGATTTCAAAATGGCGTTGGATATCAATTTTCATCCTCTAGACATCATCTCGATTACCAAAATACCTTTATTGATAAGTATTCGACAGCATTCCCCACTTTTCTTAAACTGGAAGCTGGCATCTTGGATTAATTAATTAATTTATCTTTATTAGGGAGGCTTTCAGCCTGGGGCTGGTTCGTCTCCACAGGCATCTTGGATTTAAAAATGGCGTCGCATATCAATTTTAAATCTCTAGACGTCACCCCGACAATGATAAATTTGGCATCCACGTGCACAGATCTATGCGCATACGCTTAAATGAACCGAGTGAACAAACAACAAAAGTCATAAAAACTGCACGAATTTGGATCGAACAGCTTCGCTTCAATGCAAAAGTAAGTTCATTTGACAATGAAAGAAGAAATGAAGACTAGCCAAGTCAAAACAAACAGCATGAAAACTGATCGAAAGTGGTTCTGTTGATGTTGACGGGGATCTGCTCGAAGGAGAAGACTTTCAATTGAAAGTGATGGTTGACAGCTTCATCGTCGCTTGACGATTTTCGATTGAAAGTGACTTTGTGGGGCCCTGATTGGTACTCTTCCATGAAGCGATAGTAGGCCTCTTTGGTGGCTGAATCTTGCTCAAGTCGTTTTACAAGATTCAGGAAGCGGCGATCGGTGAACGTGATTCACGGGTGAGCGGCAAAGGAACTACAGAATTCACCACACAGATTTTCTTCAGTCGTGAACTTAAAACAGTGTTCAACGACTTCTAGTTCCCAGAATTTCTAGACTACGATCCACAGTGGTGACTGTTGAATTTGGGTTGATTGGGTGGATTTCTTTGCGGAATCAGTCTATCTAAGAGAAGTCTTGACTCATATAGGATGCCCTTCATCGAAGGAAATCTAACTGGCTGACCAGTGTGAAAATCGAAGTGGAAGCTTCGATCAGCTAACGGAATTTCAGGGCTCTTCCACGAAGACAGTTTCGGAAATCGATTGTGCAATTCCTACTTTGGTATCCATAGAAGCAATTACAGCAATTCTCGTCACAGGCGATCGGAAAATCTGGAAAATGCAGGAAATTTGACCAGAAAAAGGTTCTCTGAACGAGCGATGCAATATGGAGTGGAGCTATTTTGGAGCGGATTGTAACCGGTTACCTTGACTTGGCCATGTTGATTTGAGTGATGCTGCAGATCTGTGATGACGGACTTCAGCATTCTAACCCATTGATACAGGAAATCGACAAGCTTCTCGTAGGAGATATCATCAATGCTATTGATCTTCTCTTTCCAGGCTCGGAGGGTCGAGGGATCCAGTTTATAGCACAGCAGGTTGATCAATGGGATGTCCCAGTGAACTACGGGTTCGTTCAGCTTTGTCAAGGCCTTCACATGCCGATGGTAGTCATCACTCAGGTCATGTAGCTCGTGCGTTGATTCTTTTTTGAGTGGTGGTAGGGCTCGGTACAGTCGACGCTGCAGATTACGGTTATTGACATATCGTTTCAACAGAGCCTTCCATGTCTATGCATAATTATCAGCGCTTATATCCGTTGACTCGAATAAGTCATGTGCTTCTCCTTCCAAAGACGGCAGAAGATAGTACATTCGGAATGTCCATGTTGGGATGTACCATGGAGGTGAACGTATGTCGGTCGGAAAACCATCTGGACAAGTTGCCATAATCAGTGTTCACTCAGCTGACGACAAAAGCAGGCCACTCTTGATGTGTGCCACGCGATCGTCTGTTTTATCGGCAGCAACCATTGTGTGGTCCTCCTCATTGTTCTTCATCAGCAGTTCTTTCAGTCGATGCGTCGTCGACTTTGGAAAGCAACCGTTTAGTGATGAATGTGGAGGTGCTGACCACGTTTTGCGTCCATTGCTGCAATGGATGCGCTCTGACCCTCGTTGGCGTAACTTTCATTCAATGAAACCTCTGGAAGCGGCACCAGATCTGATGGAGAAGGCTTTTTGGATAGCGGGAGATAAAGTGTTTATTGTGTTGTACCTTTTGACTATAGTTTTAAGATGTATTGTATAGTGACCAAGAATCCTCGGCTCTGTAAAGTTAATTCGTTTGAGCCTTAACAAATAAATTATTGAACAAAAAAAAAAGTTGTTATAATATTTAGGGAGATTTATCTTTAACAACGTGTGCAAATTAAACTCAATCAATGCTTATTGAAGAGTCCTTTATTAATTTCCACCTGTATGGAAAAGGTCTAGCAAAACAGACAAATCACTCCTCACGATTGTTTATAGTTTCCCACATATTTCCGCCATTTTTAAATATTATGATGAATGCCTAGCACATGATCATAAATATTCGATAAAAGTCAACACTCGAGCTTTAGAGCTTGCAGTTATACCGTAAGTCACCCCAAACTATCCGTCTCATTCAAACCATTTAAAAATAAACAGAATCATTTCCCATTCAAGCATAAAATTCCAGGATCACTTTTCCCGGAACGACCTAAATTAAGCACCGTGAGTCAGTTTATTTCGCATTAATCTTTACATTGCACTAGCGAAGACTCATGGATGTTCATTCCCAAAAACGAAGAAAACTTACAAGCATGAAACGAGACCCCAAATAAGCATCACAACAAGCGCAGAAATCCGAGCAACTGAAAATGAAGGAAGCGGCGGTTCCAAAGACCAAGTCACGAGACTGAGTGGTTTCTTCCTGTGCCGCCACTGCCACCGCGACGCGACTCGTATGAAGTGCCATAAATCCTCTTCGCTCTATTAATAAATTAAAGATTATGTTTCAAGTGAGTAGTGAGGAATATTCCCGCTTAACCAACAACACACATAACAACATCAACAACAACCAGAAGTAAACATGAAGCCGGCAGAGATCAGATTTATACCTTGTCGTTCTGCTCGCTGGCTGGCTGGAACCAGCAGACGAGGGAAGTTGCTTTTTGTAAACATCACCAGGAGTGTGGTATATTTGTTGGGTTGTAGGCAGCCTTCCGCTGGAAAACCAAACTGTGTAGGTATGCCGATAGAACACCTACGCCAGATGCCTTTCAATGGAGCATCGGTGGTGTTTGCATGCGAATTGTGCATAGTTCTTAAGGGAAATTTTGTGATACCAAACACACCTAACGGTGGGCTTAAGGGTAAACTCACCATCCCGAATATGCTTATTCATGGTGAGTTAGAAACAATATTTTTACATTGTTTTTCAGGAACCTAAGGGGCAATTTAAACATGATATCCACAAGTTTTCGATTGATTTAAGTACCCGCTGGCTCTGTGGTGACACACTTTTTCTCATACCTATCATAAATTCTGGGACTCCCTACACACCCCCTCATGGCTGGACGACATATTTGAATCACCCCTAAGAAAAAACCGGATTTCTTGAATTTTTTATATCCTTTTTCAGAAAAATCAAAACATGCTAGAAAAAATTAAACCATTTAGCTTTCCCTTAATGTTCGTAACCTGTGTATAGGGCAATATTTGTTAAGCAATAAACGTAAAGGGATCAAACAAGTCATTTCCCTAGACTTAATTGGATATTTAATTTCCATTTCAAAAGCTTTCATGTGAAAGGCTGAGTTCAGTGGAATTTGAAATTATTCCTATTGACTATGAGTTCGAAGGAAATGATAAATTGTTCCCACGGAACAGATCTGTTCGTTTGACATAGCATGACATTGAATACTGTTTCACAATCAAACACCAATATTGACCAATGCCTTCGGTCACTTCCGAAATGAAATTGCTATAAAAATGCACCAGAAGCAATAACTTTGCTCCACTTCATTTCGGAACGAGGGCAGTCAAGCTCTCAACTGCTGGCGATTAATTTCCATGTAACATGCGACAAAAGTATCACATTTCTCACAGTCTCAAGAGGGCTCCAAATTTCCCAGTTCCAAACCACATGCCCCATGACGCCAAACAGCACTCCAGTTTGGTAAATGTCGGCTTCGTTCAAAAAGCTTAACGCTCGCTCGTATGGATTACAGTATTCCACCCGCGGGATGTACTCATATAGACAACAAATACACTTAGGGCAACGCGGAACAGAGAATCCTAATTAATTTAAACCCATGTTGCATGTAAGCGTAAACGAAAATCTATCTTATCTCATTAGGGAAACCCACCAACAGCATCAGTAGAAGCTCTCAGCAGCGACAGCATCACCTTCAATGAGAACCGTGTGTTCGGGAACATGCTTGTCCTGCTACAGACACGCGAGACGAGAATACTCCCTTGTGAACATGGTTTTCCAATAAATGTAAGTAAGTTGTGAACGCTGTTTTGTGGTGGAACTGATGCTGTTCGATGTGTAACGATTTTCAATTAGTAGAAGTGTAACAGACAACAATCTGCATAGTATAAAACTGTTAAATGCATTCCCCTGCATAGTGGTCCAAACGATGAGAAATGCGATCATGTGGGATTACGTCAAATCTTTCATTTCGGAAAAGTTTCTAGACATGCAAAGCACCGTACCTGTTGGTTGATAAACTGTGTTTGGAACTTATAATTTGCTGCGACTTTGCCCAATACACAAACCCCGGATCTCCACTTTTCTAACAATTAAATTTTATGTCTCACTTTTATGGAGATTTATCAACCAACAGGTACCGTAAAAAATTGGTCTTTGCATGCCTTGAAGCTTTTCCAAATTGAAAGGTTTGACGTAATCCCACATGTCCATGACAATATGTACCTAAAATGATCATGATCATGCCTTTCACCGTTTAGTAGGGAACGACGGGGCAAGACGGCCACCCTTAGATTGAAGTAAAATTTATCCATAAAGAGTTTTTTATTTCAAATTTCTCATGAAAGTCATCTTCGAGAGACTTTTAAAACTCTTTGAGACCAGGCTTGCAATTGCTCATTAGAGCTAAAATGCTATTTTTCGGAATTATGAAACTAAGAGATACTATAATGATAATTTTTATTTATAAGAAGCATGCATAGGTGGTAAAGTTTGTGTATGACATTTATTTTTTATTTTATTTTTTTCCTTGTCGGGTATTTTCATCACTGCGACCATTTTTCTGATCTATTGTGATATATTTCCCATTTTTTTCTTTAGCTGTATCAAGATGCCGTATCACTATTATTAGGAGTGATCGCCATCGTTTGGCTAATAGCATTATCCCAGCACGGCATTATACTTCGAATAAAGTGCACTGCCGTACTGGGAGTTGTTCTCCAAATGTCAAAGGGTTCTATCAGCCCCTTGTCGAAGAACTTACGCCTTTTATTGAAAATTGCCGGACAGTGGCATAGCAAATGTTCCGAGTCTTCCTTTTCTATGCCACAGAAGCGACATACATCATCTTGAAGTTTTCCAATCAGCTTCAAGTGATAACGGCTCGGACAATGACCTGTTATAAGACCTGCATACACACTTAGAAATAACTAATTTTACACGTCTATGACATAAAAGATGAGACGTAAACAAGCATGTCATGTAAAATTAAGTGCTCCGAGACTGAAAAGTTCGTTGTCCGACGAAAAGTACGTTTGATTGAGCTTTATTTCGCGTCTGTTATGACTCAAATTTATGTCAAAATTGACGCTCGTATATGTCACTCTCAGAACACCTAAATTTACATGATTTTTTCTAAGTGTGTATATACTAAGATCTTTTTTAGAAAGTTCCAGGATTTTGTGGGTCACAGAAATGTTTGGATTAATAAATCGCTTCGACTGCCTAGCAATGGAAGTGTTCTTCCAGTTTTCCTCCACTTTTGAAGATTCCCACGCTT
This sequence comes from Ochlerotatus camptorhynchus, assembly GCF_037179485.1. Lineage (NCBI taxonomy): Eukaryota > Metazoa > Arthropoda > Insecta > Diptera > Culicidae > Ochlerotatus > Ochlerotatus camptorhynchus. The sequence goes on along the minus strand of NW_027040790.1, from coordinate 1,832,369 downwards.
TTAGCTCCATTCTAACAGATGCAGCCGATAAGCCACAAAAGGGCTCTGGCCCGATGAACTTATGAGAAGATCCGAGTCTTGCTAGTGCATCAGCTCTTTCATTTCCCTCAATCCCGCAATGACCAGGAACCCAATATAAGTTGACTTGATTATGACAAGACAATTTTTGAAGTGATTGAACACACTCCCAGACAAGTTTTGATGTACATGTCGCCGACTTTAAAGCATTTAGAGCAGTTTGACTGTCGGACATGACGCATATATTTGAACTCTTATAGTTTCTACGCAAACATATAACGGAACACTCTAAAATTGCTTGGATTTCAGCTTGGAACACAGTTGGCCTTCTGCCCATAGGAACCGATATTTCTATCCCTGGGCCAGTTACTCCTGCTCCCACTTGATTGTTCAATCTTGAACCATCTGTATAAAAAACAATCGATCCTGGACGAAGAACCGGGCCACCAAATTGCCATGAATTACGCCCAGGGTCAACTACTCGAAAAAGTCGATTGAAATTGTATCTTTTCTCCATCCAGTCTTCGTTGTTCCTTACTAGAGAGTTGATACTAACAGTTTTTAGAATCGTAAGATGTCCTCTAAGGTCTCCTTCAAAGAGTTTCACTGACCTTGTAATCCTTAGAGCACACTTTTCGGCTTCTAATTGTACAAATTGATGCAATGGTAGCATATAAAGCAAAGCATCCAATGCCTTCGATGGTGTACTTCTCATTGCACCTGTTATTGAGAGAGTTGCTAACCTTTGGAGTTTTTCTAACTTTCTCTGAACAACACTCTCTTTTGTTTTTGGCCACCAGACCAATGCACCATAAGTAATCCTGGGTTTCACAATTGCCGAGTAAATCCAATGGATCATTTTCGGTTTCAGTCCCCACTGTTTACCGTTTGCATATCCATATAGCATTAGTAGCTTTGTTTATTGCCTGCTCTAGGTGCATATTCCAATTAAGTTTACTATCGAGGATTACTCCAAGATATTTGACAGCATTAGAAAGTTCCAAAAGTGTGCCTTTCAATATTATGTTGTCTAATGAAAATTTCTTCCTTCGGGTAAATGGCACGATAGTAGTTTTAGAAGGATTATCACACCACGATGAGACAAAATTTAAAGCAATTTGCATTCTGTTAGCGATAAAACAATCATATTTGCCACGTACAACTATGACTATATCATCTGCGAAGCCAATTATTTCGAAGCCATGGGCTATTAAATTTTTGAGAAGATCATCAACTATTAAAGACCACAATAGAGGTGATAACACGCCTCCTTGCGGGCATCCTTTGGTTGCTCTTACACTGATGAGTGAGCTTACAAGGTTTGCTGATATTTCTCTTTTTGATAACATTTCATTGATCCAATTTACAATGCTTTGATCGAAACCACGTTTCATCATAGCTGTAGTCATTGAATCGTGAGATGAATTATCGAATGCACCTTCAATGTCAAGGAATGCAGCAAGTGAAATTTCTGTTGCTTCAAAAGATCTTTCTAGTTTTGTAACAACCGTATGGAGTGCTGTTACTGATGACTTACCTTCCTGGTATGCAAATTGATATTTGCTCAGAGGATTTGTGACTAAATTTGATGACTTTATGTGTTCATCTATTATTTTTTCCATTATTTTTAGCAAAAAAGACGATAAGCTTATTGGCCTGAAGGATTTTGGTGAAGTTTTATCCTTTTTATTAGCCTTGGGAATAAAAATAACCCGCACTTGTCGCCACACTGCCGGTATATAGCTTAATATTAAGCTTGCTCGAAATATCTTTGTTAGAATAGGCATTACAACCGCTTTTCCCTTCTGTACAGGAAAAATTCCATCCCTACCTGGTGACTTGAAAGGTTCAAAGGAGTCAATCGCCCATTCAACTTTTCTTTCAGTAAAGATTTTGTTGGCCAAAGTGCAAGCATCAGCTCTTGTTCTGTCTAACTCAGTCGTTTCATTCAATATTTCATGAATATCCGTCCTGGTTTCATCGATACCAATTGCTGTTGTCGTCACGTTTTGGTCTTCGTTTGAATTAATAATATAACATGGAAAATGCGTTCTCATCATCAACTCTAACGTTTCATTGTAGAAGTAGTAAAAGAGCCATCCTCTTTTTTCAAAGTGCCCAGACCATTGGAATGATCTTTAGTGAGTATTTTCTGCAACCTAGCAGTTGCTGGAGTATTTTCAATGTTCTCACATGTATGCCTCCAGTGTATCCTCGTTGATCTCCGTATTTCCTTATTATTGGCGGACAGGCGGTTCCCACTGTTGTGTTCGTTTAGCCCTATTGAAAAGCTTCCGGGCTTTTTTACGAAGTTTCTGTAGTCTGTTGTTCCACCAAGGTACATCCCTGTTTGTAGAGCGTTCCTTTTCGATGCAACTCTCATAAAAGGCATGTTGGATCAAATTTGAAAGTTGTTTAGAACTATTCACAAGTGTTTAAGTTAATTGCTATCGTGTCTCTTCCTGCCACTAGCTCTGAATTATATAGCTCCCAGTCTGTTTTCCTAGGATCTCTAAAAGTTTGTGTGAGCTCATATTTAAATAATATTTGCTTGTGATCAGACAAAGATATTTCGTCTGACACATGCCAATTTTTGATTTTGTCTGAGATTATTGGACTACACAAAGTCAAATCAAGAACTTCTTGTCTAATTGCATTTATAAATGTTGGAGCATCTCCTCTGTTACATATATCTATATCATTGTTAGAAATATAATCTAAAAGGTACTCACCTCTGGTATTGATGTCCGTGCTAGCCCATATTGTGTGATGAGCATTTGCATCACAGCCAATTATAAATGCCTTATTTTGTTTCTTGCAGTATGAAATAAACGCCGCTAGTTCTGGTGGAGGTATATCTCCCAAGTCTCCTGGAAAGTATGCTGAAGCAATATATATTTCCGTTTTCCCGTGAGTTGTTGGAACGTCCATCAGGACCGCAACAATGTCTCTTTTTATTATTGTGTATGACATACACAATTTATCAATTTTGCTTTCAGAAGGTAGCGATTTTATCATGGCTGATTGCTCGCTCATCGCATTGCTCATCGTTACAGCTAATCGCTATTGTGACCCTCTGAAAGCTAAATTGGCAGGTTTTATGTATCATACAAATACTTAACCTGTTAAAATAGCTGTTAGCTTCATAAATCCCGAAAATAGCATTTTAGCTGTAATGATATTTGTTGCCTTTATCTCTTCTAATAAAAAAGATATACCCAATTATATTAAAAAATATGAATAAATTGAAATTGATTTAATACGAGTTTAAGAAATAACATACCTCTAATTTTTTCACATGATTGAGAATAACATACGCCCTTTCAAATGCCGTTAAAAACCTTTTTTTTTGTTTGCCCCAATCAGAACTACTAACATTTGAAAAGGGCATATTTTTAGTAGAAAAACGTCAATCACACGGCGAAAGATATCGACAAGTTTTGTGTTTCTACTTTCCAGATTACAACTACAGATGACCAACTTAATTATTGCAATACATATTTCGTATAGCCAGGCATCTCAGCTATTTATAAAACAAAATTTGGTTCTTCAGGTTCCTAACAGATCTAATCAAAAATATTTAATGGAAGTGTAAACCGGCCCCTAACATATTAACAAAATTTTAATGTGACTTTCGATACAGAAAAGGTTGCAGACCACTGGTATTATGATATAATCTTATACTTCTTCTTATTCTTCTTCTTTTTCTTCTTCTTTTACTTCTTCTTCTTCTTCTTTTTCTTTTTCTTCTTCTTCTTCGCATTTCAAACTTATTGCTTATGGCATATTAGCTTATTGCGTGCTCTCAACTTAGTGCTCTAGATGCACTTCCACAGTTATTAATTGAGAGCTTTCGATGCCTGCTACCATTTTTGCATTAGTATAATTGTGTGGCAAGTACAATCATACTCTATCCCCAGGGAGAGCATGAGCATGATGAGCATGATTTACCGCCCACGGTTGCTACTCTGTTATTGTCAGACCAGCTGTAATTACACAGAGAGCCAATAAACGATGCTTGGGACTAGCAATCATCCTCAATGTGTAAAAACTGGTGATCTCAAACTAGGCAATACCAGCGTCGGCCGCACCCGAACACAGGTCAACAAAGGAAGGGGTAGGAATGTGTTGACGTGACACTCGCTTTGATGGAAGCCAAGAAAACCTCTACACTTCCACGAGGAATCACTGGGATATTGCGTAATAGGGTTGGGTTTGCAGCAGGTAAACGATAAGCTGAATTGATGTCCTAACAATCATATAACGCGAAGGAGCTTGGGATTGAACCCACGGTCTTCTGCTCAGTAAGCAAAAACGTTTGCCACTAAGCAGACGAGCTCCTTTTTAATCATCGAGTTGCTGTTGCAGTCATGTTAACTAATAAAACGATTGACGAATCTTGAATGTGGATGGGCTTGAGATTAGACTCATGATGTTCTGCTCAGTAAGCAAAACCGGTTGCTTTAAGGCCACCGAGCTCCTCATATCACATTATAGCGTTACTCAAGTTTTTATAACTATTCAAACCCGGCACCGACGACAACGAAAAGTTTTACAAAATACACGACAAACAAGCTATCTTACCATACATTTTTAATATGAAAGGACCTGGGACCGCGTTTTTCAGCTCAGTAAGCAAGCCACTGCAACCGACGATCTTTGAAATTCTAAAACTAAAAGCTACGAAAGAGTACAACTTCATTGAGATCCACTTTCACGCGACGTTCAATGTTTCGATTTTCTCTTTACGTTCAGGCAATAATAACAAGCTATGGCCGACGTAACGATTGCTTAAGACCTGGTTAAACAAGCTATTCAAATGAAATTACGTTCTCGAATTTCACTTGGCATGTAATTAACAAAAGAAATACGCGATAATTCATATTTTCAGCGGTTGATGGTTAATTTTAAATATACATACTAACGGTACTGTCTACGGCGACTACGACGGCGCCTACGACAACGACAACAGCGAATTTGTAGCTTACCATTTGTCTACACGGGAAAAAATCCGATCTCTGAAATGAGAAAAATTACTCATGATTTCATGAACAAAGCGTATTTTCATGTTATGGAAATACACCATGAATAATATTCATGATATCATGAGCAACTTTTGCGTAACGCAGCAAACATTCCCAAAATCATGAATCATCCGATTTGAAATCATGATCTAAAATTCATGGGTTTAACTTTTACCAAAAAATGTAAAAAGAATAGAATAAAGCAACAGACTGGATTCGAACCAAGAACCTTGAGATTATTAACCTATTCTTTGACCACTAGACTATCAGTACTTGTATAAGAAGGAAGACAAAAGGCGTATAAGAGATACCTATGTAGTGCGGTTTATGAACACGGTTTGCCAAGTACGTGTAACGCTAGTAGCGGCCTTGATTCCACTGCATTATAAAATCATGAATTTCCATGACGAAATCATGAATCATTGTTATGATATCATGGGATGGCAAGTTTTTCCATTTCATGATTTCTTATTCATGAAAATGGAATCGGATTTGTTTCCGTGTAGGATACAACACCTTTGCCCGGCACCTCCACTGGTTCTCAATGTCTGCTATCTGTCACTTTTTGCAAAAATATCTAATAGCAATTACCTTTGTTGTAATACTTCCTGCATTGCCATGGTCATCTGGGAGGAGGGTCACATCTAGTGCTTTCCCCAGAACCGTCCACGGTCTCCAGCTATCGCCCGTCCAGTCTTGGGCACAATCATACTCTATGCCCAGGGAGTCGAGAAATTTTCCAACCCGAAAAATTCCTAGACCGGACCGGGAATCGAACCCAGTCACCTCCAGCATGGTCTTGCTTTGTAGCTGCACCTTTACCGACTGAACTAAAGGAGGCCCCATAATCTGATACATACATACCTAATTTCCTTCATTTGAGTAATGAGCCATGCGTCTCCACCATAATCCAGCTCCAATATCCAGGTGTTTTGAAGTTTTATGCATTGAATACTGAGCTTCTCATTAGCCAGTGAAAGTCAAGATGAACAACTTTTTCAAAGTCCCATTTTCACATTTATCGGCTGAGTGACGTTTAGTTTAGTTCAAACGTAGAACTGTACGAGAAACATCAACAATTTCTTCTAGTCTGTTTATCAATTAATTATCAAACTGGTCGCAGCGATTAAGTTATCCAACAAGGCTTTTAATTAATGGTTTAATGTTTCCCGAAATCTGAGATCTTAAATAAAATTCTCCGGAAACCTGTATTTTTTTACGTCATTTCAATCGTGCGATTCCACGAAAAAATACGCGTTCCAAATAACGTGCGAGCACCACAGAAATGGTAAACGATTGCGGCAGATTGATGGCAGATACAAAAAACGAGCATCGTTTTATCTTCCTCTAATGGAATTGAAAATTTCTTCACTAAATCTGCTTTAGATTTTCCGCTTTGCACCGCGACGCAGCCGGCGGCTGCACGAAGATTTACATTTGTGCCTGGTTTTAATTTTATTGATTTACAAACGCTATGGAGATGAGCAAGACAACCGCTGCCGCAAGATTTTTCCCGCTTTCGACAACTCAAGAAATCCGTCTCGATACAGACTGATTGCGTAGAGCTCCCCGTTTCAGGCGGTTGGAGAAAATTGAAGAATCTTACGAACACCAGGCATCCGCAGCGGGCAATAAACTAGGAAAAAAAAATTCACACTTCAAGGTTCGTGTGTGCCACTCGAAGAAAGAGAGAACCAAAGTGATGATGAAATTTTTCCCGCCTGCATCAATAGGTTACCAGCCAAAGCCATGAGCATAGACAAATTGACAAAGACGGTGTGGAGGAAATAGGCAGAAGGAGAGCGATTATGTTATTCGTCGTCATTCACTTGGGCTGTCAACTTTGAAGCCGAAATTAAGCAAAAGAATATTTTAATTAAAGCGTAAAACTCGAGGAAATTGATGAATTAGGCGCGTCTTTTCAAACATTTTTTTTTCTCGTCTGCTGCTTCCTTCTTTTGCTTTATATTTGTTTGAAAGCCACCAAGTGGAGAAAATTTTAAATTGAATTTCCGGACAATCTATTCAAAGCTGTGGCCGCACTGATGAGTCTGTCGATTTTCTTAAACCGCACTGTAGGGTAAATGGTATTTATTTTTTCAATTTATCTCAACAAATGCTATAGAATCGAGCGTATAATTGAAGAAAATGTCATAAACTTTCGTAAGATTTTTACTCAAACTACCCGCAGGCATGTTGCTTCAGCAACAATTCTTCGTAGAAAAAAATCGCCCATTGATGATTATTTAATGAATAATTTTCACCAAGTTTATCGCTCCTAACGAGCAAACTTTTTGCCGGTCGAAATTGGGGTCCACAGTGCACGTCGGTTTTATGCTCTGCTTTTAGCTTTTCTTTCACACCGCACCTACCCTTTTCTAATCAATTAGCACTCGGTCACCTTGTAAAATTAGACTGTAATAAAGCAGTGACGTCAGCAGTGGTGGTCTTGAAAGGGAGAGTAAATTGTTGATGGTTTTGAATGAAATGGTCGAATTGGCGATTTGGCATTTCTACGGCAAGTACTGGTCCATCTTGTCATTTTCATGGTCATTTTGGGGTTTTTTTTTTAACTTATTTTGGGGAATTTCACGCCAGTTTGGTATTTTAAAGTTATACCGATGCAAATATTTTTTTTATTTTATACCTGGCAACACTAAAAAAGGACCGGGAAGATATAAGTTTCTAGACGAATAATTTAAAAATAAATAAATTAATTCATATTAATACATTCATGAAATCTTATCATTTGTGTGTAAAGTGTGTTAAAATCTTGAATAGGGCTGATTTTTTGTTTTGTCTCTAACATATTTGGCAATTGTTGACGAGGAACGTTCGTAGTTTGAGTCCAGTCGACACCCTTTTTTTTTTGGTCATAATTAATTTCTCTCACTTATACACTGCACATTTTTCGGTCTCCAATTTTCTTGCATTGGACTGCAGCTCGGTATATCTCATTCTCCACCGTTCATACGGTCTCCACTAACATCCTGCGATGATGAATCCAACATAATTATAAGCAAATCTTAAATCCCTCGGTTGGGTGAACTAGAAGACGGAAAAAGCTTGAAATTCTAAAAAGATACAAACTCCAACCGGATGAAAACTAGTTGGAAACCGCCTTTCTACTGGAGCAAATGTATTGCGGCGACCTATTCTCATCACAGCTCCTGCTCTTCCCCAAACACAAAATCTACATTCTTCAGAACAGAAATGGTGAACTGAGATTTCCAAGCATTCCGACTTGAAGTAAAACCAAATAACGAAAAACTACAATACGAACGAAACGTGAGAATCCTCTTCGGTCTGTGCACTCATTGAACGGGAAATTCTAATCTAACAACGAAAAACTACAATAACGAACAAAACGTGTTCACAATTATTTAACAGAATTCAAAACATTTATTTAGAAAAAAAACTACTGGAACGAAAAATGTACTAAACGAAACATTTTTTTTTTTTGTTGATTCTTTTATTTGTGCAGGCTCAGTCGAATAAACTTTACAGAGCCGATATATTCTTTTTCTTCTACAATAATAATCTTAAAACTAGAGTTAAGGGGGTTTAACCGATTACTCTAGGTCTACAATTTAAGGATGGAGAAAGGTTGAGAGGATTACGAATTTCATTTGTTTTAATATTAATATAAAAAAAAACATTGTTTTAATATGGTAACTATTTTTAAGACACTTAATTAAATCTAAAGAACTGATGATTTCAACATTAGATGAACACACACGTAAAAATACCTAATTTTACACGTGACGGAATTCATCTTTGGCATAAAGGATGAGACGTAAACAAACATGTCATGTAAAATTAACTGCTCCGAGACTGAAAAGTTCGTTACTCGACTAAAAGTACGTTTGATTGAGCTGAATTTCGCGTCTATTATGACTCAATTTTATGTCATAATTGACGCTCGTATATGTCAGTCTCAGAGCACCTAAATTTACATGATTTTTTTCTAAGTGTGCATGAATACTACAGAAGGAATGTATACACACGCAAACACATTCATCCTGACAAACATACCAAATTAATTAAGAAAACAAACTACCCAACAAACAATTTGTGCTGAATAAAGGCTGAATAAGCAATTATTTAGCTGATGAAGCATAGTATTGCCTGAATAAGCTCTTATTCTGCTTCCAATGTTTGTTGGGTATCTACAACCAAAGGTTAATGATTTTCAAAAAATCATATATGAGTTTCATATATTCTAAATCGCGCCCAGCCAAGATATCTCGAGCCGGAACATTGGGTTGTCTACCTTGAGCCCGAAGGGAATCATACAAATGTGATCTGACTCCACGATACTCCGTACAAGACCAAAGGATGTTATCAGCGTCCTGGTAACCTTGTCCACATTCACAGAGATTGCTGTTTCCCAACCCCACATGGAACAAGTGAGCGTTTAGACAATAGTGATTGGACATGAGACGAGACATCGTCCCAAGCTCCCTTCACTTCATTGATGTTGCCAGCTAACGAGCGACTGCAGACGATAAATAGAGAAAAATTCACTACAGGCGATTTGTCGATCATAAATATCGAAAACGAAACATTTGTATTCGGGTTCCTTCATTCTCTTCATTAATCTCTCTACTGCTCTGAAATTAAAAAAGTTAGTTTAATACGGTCCAATTGGTTATCATCGACTACTAGCTCCATAGGATCGTTGCAGATTGTAATTAGTTTTTTTTTTCAAGAGATGGTGTAAGTATAGGACAAAAAGGTGTACACTAAGGGGGTCACCTTGGCGCTCGGACCGAAGGATAAGGAATTCAGGAGTAGGATTTCCGTTAATAAGTAACCGTGAAAACGAGGTGGACGTAATCTTCCTGAGAAGCAGGGTTGCTTCTACTCACTTGTTATAAAACAATGTTTTTCGGAATTATGAAATCATTAGATGATATAATGATAGGTTGTACTTGTAAGTAACAAAAAGAGGGTGTAAACAGGGATGGAAAATCATTTACATTCATTTCGTGCATTCATTTACATTCATTTGCCTATAACTTTTTTTCATCAACAGAATTCCGTAAAATAGTGTTTGAAGCTTTTGTAGGTTTTGATGTTAACTACATTTTTTGTAAACAACTCAAATCGGTATCTCTTATGCATGATGAATCAGAGCGATAAGGACCCACCATTGTTTTTCAGTGAATGTAAATTGCATTCACTGAAAAACAATAACATGTTGTGCCAGCTCTAGTTCGTCATGCATAAGAGATTCAGATTTTAGTTATTTACAAAAGTTGTAGTTAATATCAAAAGCTACAAAAGCTTCATACATCATTTTACGGTATTCTGTTGATAAAAAAAAGTTATAGCGAAATGAATGTAAATGAATGCACGAAATGAATGCAAATGATTTTCCATCCCTGGGTGTAAAGTATGTGTTTGACTCATAGAACCTGTCAATTTTGCTTTGAGAGCAAGCGTTCACTCAGAGTGAGCACATAATTGTGACGCACTGAAAGCAATATTGACAGGTTTTATACGTCAAACACATACTTAACGACCTCTTCTTGTATGTAACTTCCAAGTACTAATTATCATCATAACATCTAATGTTTTCATAATTCGGAAACCCAATTTTTTATTGCAAGTGAGTGGAAGTAACCCTGCTGAGAAGTGAGATAAATGAGGGGTTTATAAACATGCACCGTATCACAACAAGGAGGAAACCGTGATCAACGCGATCAAAAGCACGGTCCAAATCAAAAGATATTAGCTTGCCTGGTTTATTTATTGCAGTTGAGTTCAACTATTCGGTCTTTGAAGGAATGTACCGCTTCGAATATGTTCCTTTTTTAATTTGAAAAGTCTTGGTTTGGAGTTAACAAACTGTTATCATCCATTACTTTACTCGGTCTATGTTTCAAGATCCTTGCAAGATTCTTGAAATCAAAGTTCAATAGAGAGATTGGGCGATATGCTTTGATTAACTCCTCTGTAGTTTTTTTTTTCTTGCAAAGAACCACGATTCCTTGCACGAATTCCATGTGCATGTGATTTCAAATGCCTTGAGATAAAACTCCTTTGGAAGACCGTCACTTCCAGGGGATTTCTTAGATGCGCTTGACTTAATAGCAAAAATATGTCGGATGTTGTTATTTCATCCATCAAATGGTTGTTCGATTCCGAGTTAGCAGGAATTGTCCGATTGCATTAGAAGCCCGTAGAAGGGTACACGACGTTAGGCATACGGTCGTTAGGCATACGGACGTTAGGCATACGGTCGTTAGGCATACGGACGTTAGGCATAATGTACGATAGGCATAAAGGACGTTAGGCATAATGGACGTTAGGCATAATGGACGTTAGGCATAATCTACCCGATGAATTTCAGAAGGATGATAATGGGAACCGTCTATTGATTGCTGACTTCGGTGACAATAATGAAAGAGCCTTAATTTTTGGAACTCATGAAAACTTGCGACGTCTTGGACAGGCAAAGTGTTGGGTTACAGATGGTACGTTTGCCACAGTTCCTTGTTTGTTTCGGCAACTCGTCACTGTTCATGGAAGTATCGCTCCCTCACATCAGCAGACGGTTCCGCTAGTTTTCATTCTGATGACAACAAAAACAGAATCGTTGTATCGAAAAGTATAGCAGCAGCTGGTATGTTTTTTTGTTATTGAATGAAAAACCACAGAATTCACCATTCTTCATTTCATGAGCTGTTCTTTTGCATCATATTTTATTCAACCTTAGCTGTTTTTTGTTATTGAATGAAAAATCACAGAATTCACCATTCTTTATTTCATGAGCTGTTCTTTGAGGAAAATCTTTTCTTCTTTGACAATTGTAATATGTGTGTAAGAATATATTACATCAAATGTGTGATTTTTTTTTATTTCTAGATGCGATTGATTTCAAGATATAGTTCAAAACTATGATGAGTTTTCATTGCCAGATTACTTAACCGCTATCGCTACTAATCTTGGATCTAAGTAAATATGTAGCTACGTCACTTATGATATGATAAATAATGGATTCCAAACTGAGCTTATTAAAGAAACCTAGACTAACATTTGAAAGGGGAGGAAGAGCCAAAATGTAAACAAACCATATTTTGCCACATATAGAGAGAATAGTTCACAAACTACTCGATAAACACGAAAAAGTAGAAGAAAATATCACTTCAAATCATCAAAAACGTTTCTTCTTACATGGCGTATTTCCAACTTTCAACTCTAAGATGCATCTGGTTGTTACACCTTGGAGCAGAACTACGAATTATATCGTTTTATTATGCCAAACGTATTGAGTCTGTAGTATCTAGTCACGCCCGATTCATTTGAAATGCATCCGATTGATAGTTCACGTGTAAACAACGAACAAAAAGAAGACCAAAAAAATCTTCGGGCGTAATTCCACTCTCACAAAATTTGCGAACGAAGAACCAAGGCGGGACAACAAACAAAAAATCCCGAGGGTGTACTTCCACGGCGTATCACCAGTGTTGGCAGATCAAAGGGTGGAAGATCCGGGGGTTAACAACATGTATGAAATTATCAGGGCGTATGATGTTTTCTTCTCGATTTCACGACAAAGAAAACTTTTTTTGAGTTTTTAGTGATGCATGATGATAGATTACACTATTAACTATATGTCAAGCTTATAAAATCATCCAGAAAATGGAAAGTCGTGAAATAGGATTAATTTTTAGGTCATCAAAATTCAGAAGCGATTTTCTCGATATGGTCATTTTGGAATTACGCCCTTTTCAAATGTTAGTCTAGAAACTATGTTTGTTTAACTTGTATAAATTTTTATTCAACGCTTAGCCTAATTTAAGCATTGTTTACCATGCTCGAAACAGGTTTCTAGAGTTGCACAGCAGCAAGGTATTTTATGCCTAACGTCCATTATGCCTAACGTATATTATGCCTAACGTCCATTATGCCTAACGACTTTATGCCTAACGTCCATTATGCCTAGCGTCCGTATGCCTAACGTCCGTATGCCTAACGTATTTATGCCTAATGGGGTACACTCGCCCGTAGAAGGCTGTACGGTCGCTGCGGAGTAGAGTATCTTGAAAAAATCAAAAGCATCCCAAGTAAGCAAAAGTTTCGCATTCAACGATTAAAATCACTTCCAAGTTCCATAAAGTTCAAATAAAGTTTCGACAGAACTTTAAAGCCACATGAAGCAATCCGCAATCATAATTCTTATATCTATGCAGTGCATCAACATTCTATGCAAACATAAAAAATAAAATAAAGAGCAATTTCCTGGATTCGAACCCATGTATTCGGCATGCGATCTATTCCGATTGCTAACCACTGCGCCACAAGTGTGTTGAAATACTATGTGGGTAAACACCAATTTAAAATGCTAATGCTGATAAATCAACACACATTAATACCTGCCTTTAGAAATAACTTAATAAATGTGCAAAGTAAATATAGAATTTAAATTTTAATTTATTTTCTAAAAGTTCCGTTCAAGTTCCACCAGAAGCTGCTTTTAGAATGCTCTTCAATTATGGTACCGGAACTTTCAACTTCTTATAACGACTTAAAAATGAGGCTGCTTAGAATTATATAGACCACCTTCAACCAAGCTGCTTAAGCCACAAATAGCCTTTTATCAGAACTTTTGGTTACTTGGGATGTCTACTAACGGCTTTTGCTTTACCTATTGCTCCTCACCATCATCGCGTCAACTTGTGACGCTCGCTGGGTGGGAAAATTGCTCTTCTGAAGTGCGATCTTGACAGCGCAGCTCCCTTCTAACCCGGCCGAGTTACAGTGGGTAGAAGCAGGCAAAATTTTGTTAAAATTCGAATGACCATAACTAAAAATAGTTCAAATTGTATGGTTCCAATTTCATTCGGCAGGAAATTTATCACAGTTGGAATAAACCATACGGTATCTTCCAGTGCCCAGTAACCACCTACGATGTTCCGGTTTATTTGGAGGCATACCAAAAAATTATTTTTTCATCGCTAGGTATTTTCTTGTGTGTGAATTGTTCCTCAACTTGGAGTTACGATGGTCATCTTGGAACAGATTCTGGGTACCCGGGGGACGTGCCCCGAGGGATTTGGTCAATTAGGGCCATGACCGGAACCATATCAATATGGGCTTCAAACTTCATGGTTTTGCTTACCTATGACAATGGAAATTCGATCCTATCCGATCATTTTTTCGATTAAAGATCAAAGTTTAGGTCCTTTAATGCCGAAGCATAGGGTCAGGATAATGGCAAGAACGAGGTGGCGCGGTATGTCGAGCGGAAGGTGGGACGAAACAAAAGGCAGGATGCCGGCAAACGGCTGTTCAACTGGGTGAGTGCATTGTTGAAAAACTGAACTTATATCACGCACAGTACCGCACTAGACTACGCAACTAATTTGATGGTCTGAAGTTAAAGATACTTCTCACATTTTAAAAACCTCAACAAACACACCGCGAAGCTAAAGGGTGTCCCAAATCAAATTACATCACGGAAAAAAACGTAGAAAATAACCTAGTTCTCCTACTTTTCTTCTTTCCTTTATTTAACGTCGGTCTCTGTTCCGCAATCTAGTGCCAATCACCGACGGACATCGATTGCCATTCATTGACGGCAATCGAATGTGCAGGAAGGCAGCTTCCACACCTGCGTAGGATATCGCACCCATTCAAACACACATGGGCCGGGACCAACGGCTTTACTTCCCTTCCGAAGGAAGACGTGACCAGAGACTTTTATGCCTCAGAAAAATCCCACCGACCTCGGCTGGGATTGAACCCAGACGCATTGGGGTGAGAAAGCAGTCACGCTTACCACTACACCACCGGCGCCGAAGACTTCAATGCCGAAACCGTACGCTCGCACCTTACGCTTAACTCCACTCATTAGGTTCTGTACAATATCTGGGTGTAGCTTCTTCTGTACGGAAACCCACTTATTCTTCATGTCTTCCTCAGATATGACCTCCTTGGAATGCTTCCGTAGTGCTTGCTTCATAATAGCCCAGTATTTTCAATGGGCCTTAGTTACGGTTCATGTCCTTGGGTACGAAATTGACCCCGTTGGCTTCGTACCACTCCAGGACAACATTTGAATAGTGGTACGAAGCTAGATCCGCCCAGAAGATCGAAGGAGACCTCGTGTTGTTTCAACAGAGGAAGCAGACGCTTATGTAGACACTCCTTGAGGTAGATCTTTCCGTTTACAGTCCCGGTAGTCACGAACGGCGCACTCTGTTTGTCACATGAGCAGATCGCTTGCCAAATCATGCATTTCTTGGCAAACTTTGAAAGTTTCTGCTTCCTTACTTCCTCCGGAACTTCAAACTTGTGCTGGGCGGTGAAGAACAATAGCCCTGGAAGCTGCAGGAAGTCCGCCTTAACGTATGAGACTTACATCATCAGCATCTGGGTGTACAGTTTCCGGACCCGTGACTTTCCCACCGTATTTTGTCGTTCGTCACGATTTGGAGCCTTCTGCACTTTGTACGTATGCAGTCCCTCCCGGTCCTTGGCTCTCTGAACGAAAGACTTGGACGGATTCAACTTTTTGGCCACATCCCTGACCGAAGCATTGGGATTCCGCTTGAACGCTGTCACGACACGCTTGTGATCCTGATCGCTAATAGAACATCCATTCTGACTGCATTTTTCCTTCCGTTCGATGCTCAGAGTAGACTGCATGATTCCGAGTTGTTTTCCGATGTCCCGATGAGACAGTTGAGGATTTTCCAGGTGCTTGCGCAAAATCAATTCACGATGTTGCTTCAACTTTCTAAAAACTGACAGCTATAAAAATACAGTGTAAACAATACACTCTAAACTACTTCTACCCACATTTTCAAGAAAAAATACCCAATGGGTAATTTTCTACAGCGTTTTTCCCGTGATGCAATTTGATGTGGGACACCCTTTGTTTACGAAAAATCTTCACAGTCCTGCCTCTTCCCCGGGTCAGATTAAAGTGGACGAGAAAGCACTTGAGATTATTCAGATAGGCGCTAAAACAAGGTCTTGGTGTTCGTTCCGGAAACCGAAAAAAAACTATCTCCGATTACCTTCCGATTCGATCAGAGATACTAGGGGAAATGTATGTAATGTCGGCCTAAGTGTCCCTAATTTGGGCCCATTCATAAATTCAGAAATCGACTAAATTTTCAATAGCAACCAAAAATATCCATTAGTACTGTCCCAATGACGCGTTTATCTTGATACAATTGATAAATAGCATATTTTTAGCGATGGGCCCAATCTTAGATCCATACGCCAACATTAGAGCCATTTCCCTTTCCTTCAAAGCAAAAAGTGTTTTCCTTATTTTTAAATTTTGTTCCAACGGAACAAATGTCATGCCACCTAAAATGAGTGAACTTTCATGCAGAGACAATTTACTATTGATATGAGTTCACCAGTTGCACACAAGTGAATTGGGATAATGCATGTCATTTCGAATGGTAGCAGTGAACATTTGTAGCATTTAAACTTCATGCTACATTAATTTTATATCTAATCAGAATACCGCCACACATTCACATTTTAAGTAGATATGCACTTCCAGCAATCTAAAAAACACGTACATTTGCTAAACGGGAACTGTCAGCAGATCAGGCCTTCTTTCATACCGGGTATCTGCTAAAATGTGGTAATCTGAAATCGTAATTCATTAAATTATTCAGTTTTTCGCGGCATGAATACCAACGCCTGTGCCAAAAGCCATTGAACACATCCAGCCTCTGACAAACCGGGATTTGGACATAAACTATAACTCCAGAATCTATAGATCAATTCCAATCGCGTGTTTAGGCCGCAATTGCATTCAATGCAATGTAGGTAGGATTGATGATTGAAATAATTTTAACTTCAAAAAAGCAGATACTCATGAAATGAATGCATCCATTTCGAACAAACTTGTGGGTTTTTAAATAATGTCTAGTAGCAAAAACAGTTCCCACCAACTTTTATACTACGTTTAGCATCCATCTAACTACACAGCAAAAAAATAATTTTGATATCACGTCAAAGTGGATGCACTACAATCATGTCGAAAATATGGTGTAATATTACTTGCTAAAAAGGACAAAATTATCATTAATACAATGCATGAACTGACATTACGCTGCTTTTACTGCATTTGTTTATTTATGTGGTCATAAAAATTACATGAAATTTTCGACATGATTGTAGTGCATCCACTTTGATGTGATATCAAAATTATTTTTTTGCTGTGATACTTTGAGCTCCCTAGAAAACTATTTTCATCTATAATATTCCATAGATCTTCACATGTGTATGAGCGCATAATGCATCATAATAGAATTAAGAAGTGCAAAAAGATAGTATTGAGAAATACCATGGAATTTGTTTTATTCAAGCCATTATTTTCATTATTTCATAATTGTTTTCATGATCCATTCAAACTGAAAATACGTTTTATCAAACAAACAAAAGATTCTTCCAAGCTCCTTGCCGGTTTTACAAACAAGCCTAAACACGTCTTCTCCCAAGAACACACAAAAAAAAAAGAAACCCAACGCAATATGCAAACCCTAGTTAACGAAACATACACAGGATATATTAGTATCCTTTAATGTTTATTTTTTCGAGCATAATAAATTGCTTCCCTCCCTTCCACCGCGGATTGTCCTACCATAGGAGACAGGTCTTCTTCTGGGATCAATTCACCTAAGCTGCCAGCGTTCGTTCCTTTGAACACATAGATATATGTCAGTTGCTCTCCATTAAAAGAAGATGTCTGACTGCAATATACAAATGACGCGGTTATGATCCTTGGCATATTGTTTTGAATACAGTCCTCACCATCCTTACCGCCGATTCCGACTGTTCCCACACAAATTTCCTTTCAGATTGCGTTTCGTTTTTCATTTTCTTGTTCGTCCTTCCATTGCCATTCCTCGGGGAGACCTTTCTTCTCGGAAAAACAAATTTGCACAGTGATTGGAAAACTACACGGCCGATCAAACCAACTCGTTCACTCAAATTCGCAAAAACGTAGGTTACTCATGATTTAGTAAATTTGTGCTCGATGTTCCTTTTCAAATATTAGGAAAATCGAGAAGGGTTTCACTCAATCTATTAGTATACTCCTATACTGAGTTAAATTGATGGTTCATTTTCCTCATATTCGAGCAGATGTTTGAGTGAAAATCCTCTCAATTTTGAGCTGAGCTCATCGGCCGTGAACACATGTACGAACGCCCACCAAAGCGGGCAGAGAATGGGTGAGAAATCTGAGTGTTTGCTGGAATCAGAGCGTTCGGAGAAAACTGGAAATGTTTGTTTTTAAGTGTACAGCTATCACGTTGATGGGATTTCGAGGTTCATCGAATTCCACGGCGCTTCAATCCAAAAACATGGTGTGTTTAATTTGCTTGTGCAGATGGGAATCAGCGACATATCACGTAGCTCAACTTTTTTTTTATCATCCGACATCGAAAGCTTTGAGTGATAAAGTGATTATATTTTCCACTTTATGCGCATAAAATAAACAAACGCTAAGCTTTGATGTTAAGGGCGCTCCATATTCACGGTCTCTCTATGGTCGTTGTCGGTGCCATATCAGAAAATTATGAACCCTGCTCGACGCATATTTACGACCTGAGAAAGCTCAACCATTTCGTATCATTAGATGGGGAATTACTTTGGTGAATAGGTTTTTTCCCGGTGCCTTTGAAAGGTTGATTGGTGTTTTCTCCGAATAGACGCTATATTTTATAAACAAACAAAAAAGCAGGTCGTAAATTAATCGCAAAGGATGTTTGCTATTTCATCTTAATTGCGTTTGTTTGACAATTACTTTATTTCGGTACCATTCACATTTCCCACAGCATAGAAAACCAATTTGGTCAAAGCTTATGGAAACTCTTGCCTGCAGGTTTGACCGTCTGAAAAAAAAATCTGCGAAAAGGGATGCTTTTAATGGAAATCATTCCGGCGGAGGCCTTTTTCGTGCACCAAGGTCGTGGAACACAAGTCTACTACATGCATGACCCTTCTTCTGACACAACAGCTGCCGGTATATGAGACGGAAAAGCGGTCTTTGTTGACTTTTCCACCGTAGCTTTAATCTTCTTACCATGGACGGACGGGCTGACGGTTATTGAAGCAATAAACGATGACGGCGCCTGCCAATTAGAAAGCCACCGGCTGTGGACCTGACCGGGGTCGGCTCGACCCACGCACGGTTCGTAATTACCTCCTCTCGAGCAAAAAGGCGGTACGTACACTTACACGCTTCGAGCATCCTAATCCTTCGAGCCCCAAAAAGTCATAAGTTAAGGGATTGCCCCGGTAGTCAGCTCGCCTGCGGAACATGTATATTTCATGACGATCGGGCCTGTCAGGCGTGAGAAACGGGCTAGAGGTGACGAAGGCAAGTCCAGGGCGCTTGTGGGTAAATGAAAGCTGTTAATAGTAGAGTATTATATTGGTGGCCGGTAGGCATAAAAAATCTGATTGGGCATTAGCATCAATAAGCTTCTTAGGAGGTTGACTTTCGGAAGGACTTTATTAGTCATGATTCGGAGTTATGTTTATTTCTTCCGTTAGAAATAAACCTAGCAAAATATTGATAACGTTCTTGCCGGTTTAAAGGACGATTAAAAATATGTTTATTTCCGTTCATGAATTCATCCCAGGGACTAATTATAAGGCTTGAGTCGGCGGGTACGATTCCAGTTCGGTTGCGGATCTTTTTTTTTTTTTTGACTGTGTCGCAACCCTAAGGCACATTTTGCATTGGTGCACTACACAGTACTTTTTTTTCGAATCATCATATAATGCTAAAAAGCTGTCATTATCTTATGTAAAATGGCAGGGTTAATGCAATGAAGCAGTTCTAGACCAAATAGCGAAAAAAGAAACAAATTTCGTATTTTACCTCTCAGAATTCCATGAAACTTCGCATAATTCCCATGAAACTTCGCATAATTCCCATGAAACTTCGCATTGGCTAAGGGCAATGAACCATTTTTTGTGCAATTTATTTCAAAGATTCATTTTAGATATTTTTCTATCAATCATAGCACAACAATGGTCCTAATCGAAATGACGTCTAAAACGCTGTCCAGAGTGGAGAATTATAACATGTTGTTCGTGCAGGCGACTACTACTGCCTCTACCCTTAACATAAAATAGGTACTGTGCCTACCCATAGATGTCACCACTTGTCCCCGTATCATTGTTATAGCACAGACAAACAGACATAACACTCGCAGGTTGTTCATCGAACAAGCAATTAACGGTCAATTTAAAAGTATCGTAGTTGGTAGTACCGCCACCTGTGGCGCGCATAGTCAATTCCCTTGCGTTTGACGTTTACACACTACCGACATCTGTTCAGCGTACTACCCACCATAGTGTATTCAACAGATGGCGGTAATGTTTTAGCGACGATGTTTTACAGTGAGAAATATTCAATGTGTTATGTCTGTTTGTCTGTGGTTATAGCTTATAATGTACTGCGAGGTACTGTTCTTGTTATGTTACAGTAAATAAACGTCTGTAGTACTTCTATTTACCTCCGCCATGGCAGGACGGTCAGTAATTCGATCGTGTTTTATTATTTCTAACCATCCGTAATACACAACGTAGGGAAGTTCTGTCCGTGCGCGATCATAATGGTGCCGCGACCAACCGTTCGATACCAGCGGGCCACAATCCGATGCGATTGTCTTTGCCGTTCCAATCCGAAGATACATTCTTGAGTGCATCAGAATCAACTCAGAGGATTCTGCTTCCCTCCCAGCTGCGATGGTGTGGCCACAAAGGTAGCCATCTAGCAGAGCATGTGTAGTTCTTGACTCACCGTGGACTGCAAGGGTCTTGGTCAAGAAGCATGCTCATTTCAATGGCGAGTGCGTTTACCAGATTCTCGCGTAGTTTTCGTGATCACTATAGTGCTATAAGCTTATTGTACGGGAGAACAATACATCGGATCTACAACAGAATGATAACAGCAGAAACCATTTCAACCCATCTTGCATGCGCTACAGCACTGATTCATCGACGATACGATACGACTATTGTGACCGGCAATCGATTCACCACATATATAGAATAGTCACAGAGTTGTAGTTGTCTATGTCTTGTGAAATAAAACCGTTGGTTTTGGGGGGAGTATGTTTGTGCAAACGTCCACTACGTGTGGTACTACCCTACCAGCTGTGCATTGTACTGTGTCCTATACATTATCAATAAATAATAGTAGTTCTACCTCCGCCATGGCAGGACGGTCGAAAAAAAAAAATGTTTGGCCAGGATACGACTAGGCCCTACGTTGTGTCTTTACAGTGTGATGGAAATCGGCAAGGCGAAGACTTTTCCAGAGTATAATTAAAACACTGCAATTATTTACCACTTGGTTCACTGTTTTATTGCCTCCGAAAGGCATCCTGCCTGCTCGGAGGAGGAACGAATAACTTAAAACTATTTACAACAAATGAGTCCTTGAATATTATTCCCGAAAAATAAAACTCACGCACAATAATTATTTACAACTAAAAACAACCATACAAAAGGTAAACAATAACAAATGCATATAAAACAATATGATACAAACAATGTGGATCGCATCGCTACCATCGTGGCGGGGGGGCTTTTACTGGTAACGCTTTATATATTCAAATGCCGTAGAGCCCGGCACCGATGGTGCGATCCAACACATGTTATAACGGTTGTCAAATAATTTCAACACAGAAACCACCATCAAGATAGCGCTATAACCTGTTATAACTCTGTAGTCTCAACGTACTATAAGACAAAGTCACACGACACTGGCCAATCCTGAAAAACACACTGAAATTTTTTTTCAAATTTTCATAAAAAAATTGATTAAAATTTAAGTAACAATAATAGAGCATTTTAGAGATTTTCATACTTATGTTTACTTGCTTCGAAAAATGCTAACTTATTTTTATTGAAGTTTTGAACAGTTATTTTTTTCATTTTTGACGAAAACTTGTTATTATTTTTTTAGTATGTATTACCTGTCTTACAAAGACACACATAAAATAAATCAAATAACCAGTGGAAAATATCCATGTAAATTTCACATAGCTTTCCCATCCCGCATAAACGCGAACCATAAATTGACCTTACCTAAATGGTTAAAAATTGTTTATAATCCCTGCTAAACTTTAACTGAAATGGTTATGGAACTTTACATGAACGTTTAATGATAAAGTTTCAACCTTATGAATTATGGTTTTTTGGAACTGGACCTTACAAATAATGGGTTGTTAAGAACCATTACCGTTCCAAATTATTGTTTTCTCCATACATTTTCGGAAAGAGAACTATATTAGAACCTTTTAACTTATGGTTTGAGAACTTTAATGGTAATGGTTATGGTAGTCAGTAAGGTCCACGAATGGTTTTGTAACATCGATCAACTTTATGTGGAATATATCGCGAATTGGTTGCCTGTAATTTACTGATTTAAATTTTAATTTTTATTGAAGTTTTGAACAGTTATTTTTTTTTCATTTTTGACGAAAACTTGTTATTTATATTTTAGTATGTATTACCCGTCTTACAAAGACACACATAAAATAAATCACATAATCAGTGGAAAATATCCATGTAAATTTCACATAGCTTTCATGTGATCCCATAATTCGCACCACTAGATCACATAAACTTTATGTGTCTAATAAAAGCTATATGATTAGTCACATAGCATTTATTATGTTATGTGATATTCAGATAATAATCATTAATTTTGTTATTGGAAAAATATTATGTGCGTTCCTAATAGAAACTATGTGAAAACTTTTTTCAGTGTATGTTTATATCGCTTGGAAAACCGCTTTTCGAGTGTCATAGTGTCATATACCGTTCGACTCAGCTCGTCGAGATCGGAAAATATTTGTATGTGAGTGAGGCTGTCCACAGTTAAATTGCATCACTTTCAAAAAGCTGTCACATTTTGCCCTTTGGGTTAATTAAAATGACATTTTGGGTGAGATGGCCTCAACGTGTATTGTTTACACTGCATGAGTTTCATTGTGAAATTTCTAGTAAGTTTGGAAACGGAGTCGAAGGAACAGCGCATGCCCGAGAAAATTTTGCACAATCACCTCAACAACCCACATCTTTTGCACCGAGCCATCGGAAAGATGTTGGGAATCCAGCAATCTACTGTTTCTCGTGTCATAAAACGTTTCGGAGAACGTTTAACTGTCGGTCGGAAGCAAGTGAGTGCAAGAACAAGTGTTCCGTACTGCGTTGAAGATCACAAGCGAGTGACTGGTGCCTTCATACGCAAATCCAACAATTCCGTTCAGGATGTCACGAAAAAACTGCACCTGAAAAAAAAGTTTTGTACAGAAAGTCAAGAAACGAGCAGGACTACGGTCATTCAAGGTTCCGAAAGCATCAATCCGCAATGAACGACTTAATAGGACAGCTAGAACGCAGGCACGTAAGCTGTACACACAAAACCACACTGCCACACAAACCACACATTCATGGACTTCATACAAACTCCGGGAAATCAGTATGTGACTGCGAAAGACAAGTTCGATGTTTCAGAGTCCCTCAGCAAACAGCAAGTGTCAAAGTTCATAAAGAAATTCATGGTTTGTCAGGCAATTTGTTCGTGTACAATACAACCGTAAATGGCCAAATGAATGAGTGCCTGAAGAAAACGACTGCTGCCGTTTCTCAAATCTCACAACATTCCTACATATTTTTGGCCAGATCTTGTAAGGGGCTGTTTTTAAATTACGTTAACTCTTTAGAGGGGGATATTGACAAATTTAAAATGTGGGAAGGGGTCTAAAACCTTTAAAAATAGGTCTAAGTAGTTTATATACAGCCCCTAACTACTCCAAGGACGTTCTGGAGTGGTACAAGAAGAATGGGGTCAACTTCGTGCCAACTTCGATCTCAATCCTCCAAACACAACGTAGTAGCGGCCGATCGAAAGATACTGGCCTATAATGAAGCACGGACTCCGTAATGTTGAAATCATGGTTGAAGCAGAAAAAATGTCGAATCAACCGTTGTACAAAACCTTATGGGACATATTAACCGATTATGGGACCTATTTACCTATTAAGAATAAAGTTCGGGCATTTGGATTTGGTGAAGAAAAAGAGTGAAACAAAGATACGTAAACCAAGCCTTTATATAGTATTACATTCCCAGAACATTTCATAACAATTGGTTGAGAGGCTTATTTTTGGCGACTACTTCTAAGTGATGCAATTTAACTGTGGACACCCTTTATGTTTATGTGAACATAATTTGAGAGGCGCGTTTCTCGGTAGCCACAGAACCAAATTGGATGCAACAACCGCCAAAATGAATGACACCATGGTTCCATATAACATGATAACGAGATATGGCCGAAACATGTTCCAGTAAAAACAGGTCCTGAGAACATAATCGGCCTGAAACGTGTTAAACCCATCATGTCATACCTCAAATCACACGAGACTTCAAAAACAAGGCCAATGCTGGTCATATTGGGCGCGTAGGACCGAACTGGACACATCCAGACGTGTTCCGTGTACCCCAGGGGAAGTGACCAGTTCCTGACTTGAACCAAAACCCTTCATACGACACCTCAAAACAAGTGCAATGGTGATTATATCAAGTATCCATGACCACATTGCACACTGCACATTGAACTACACAAGCTTCTGGAAATCTTCAATGATTGGTGTGAACGTAATTTTATGGTCCTGTGCGTCTCAAAGTGCTGCGTAATTGGTTTCCGTCACTTCAACGTGTCGATCACGTTAAAGGCTTCAGTGTCATGTTGGATGAAAAGCTCACGTACACTCGCCACTTCTCAACCACGATCGATAATTACTGACGATTTAATTCATGGATTGGATTCATGTTCAAGATATCTAAGGAATTCCATGATCCGCTGTGTTGTAAAGACCTTTAGTGTTCATTGGTACTCGCTCACTACTGGAATTCGCGTGAGGTGTCTGGACTCCCTACCAAGCAGTATGGAGCGCACGATTTGAAGCTGTTCAACGCAAAGTCGACAGATACGCACTGCGCTATCTTTCTTGGAATGACCTGCTGAATTTACCACCGTATGCTGACCGCTGAGAGCAGGATTTTTTCATCAATCGTCAAGCTCAACAGGAAATTCGGGATTAAACGGGTCCACAAACAACAATAACAAACGATTGTTCAGACCCGGATATATGATTCTCATCTGCAAGAATCAGGAAACGGCTGACTGGCTAAACACTGAAGTTCACAGTATCAGACCATGGGAAAACACCTGCCTCGTTGCAGTTGACGAGAAACACATACCTCGACCTGAAACTTTATTGGGTTTCTTACCACGAAGTGCAGAGGATAGCACTGAGGATATTCTCACTTTGGTGGAAAGCCAGAATGAAGGGTTAATGGTTGATGCCTGGCGAATCCTCAAAAGGTATATCGTCAAACAGCATCATACTGAACTCGTATTCACTGTTGATGAAATTTCCATGAAAACCCTGGAAGAATATAAATTTACTGTGGACTACAAGCAGGGTTACTTCCACTCACTTGCTATAAAAAAAATGTTTTTCGGAATTATTGAATCATGAAATAGTATAATGCTAATTAGTACTTGTAAGTTACAAGAAGAGGTCATGAAGTATATGTTTGACACATAAAATCTGTCAATATTGCTTTCAGTGCGTCACAATCAGTGATTTTACGACTCGTGAGCTCACTCGGAGTGAACGCTCACGAATCATAAGATCGCTCATTGTGACGTTCTGAAAGCGAAATTGACAGGTTTTATGAGACAAACACATGCTTTACACCCTTTCTTGTTACTTACTAGTACAACATATAATTATAACATCTAATGATTGCATAATACCGAAAAAAAAAATTTTATAGCAGGTGAGTGGAAGCAACCCTGACTACAAGTTTGGTAGTGCTGTTATAAAGGAAAATATTCCAACAAAGGAGGCGGATGAAGAAATCGGAAATAGCGATGAAAAAACTGAGGAAAATGAAGGAAAGTCTAAAGTTCCTGAGATCTGCGAAGACACTGCAATTGTGAATAAAGTGATGACAAGACATGTTGAAAAGCTTAGTGATGATAGATGCCACTCCTGTAATTTGGAGAGTGAAAGCTCTGAAATTTTATTGTGTGATTGCGTTGCACTATTAAATAAACGAGGCAGGACTCACCGTACCTGGAGAAATCTGGACTAGCATGCCCAATAAAGTTGTAAACTTCATTCGAAGTGCATTTCCGTGATGGAATAATGCCGATAATCAATGGTGAAGATCACTCTACCAATAGTGGTTGATCATCAAACACACGGCAAACAACAAAAAGAGGATAGAACACAATAGAACAAAGCACTGGTCATAGTGGTAAATATCCACGACAAGGGAAAAAAGATATAACTGAAACAATTAACCGAATTGTATTTTTTAGAGTTAGTATTGTATGAAGTAAACGATATCGCTTGTTCGCAAAAGCATACGAATTTCATGTAATATCATCGGTCGAAAACTTTATCATCGTGAGTTCACCATATAAGAATTCTAATCTCAGAACAATCGCTAAAAGATTAATTGGTGGGCTTGTTGGTGACTTGGGGTATGCTATAAGGCCTCAATCATTTTGGTTGCAAATCAAATGGGAGGAATACTGCATATGTTCTGATCATGAGAATTTTCCCTTTATAATAATCCGTATAATTTCTTCGGCAAAAAAATAAAAAAAAAAATGGGAAAATCCATAGAACGTTATGTTTGGTCAGTAGATCCGTAGTAAATATAAAAATCTTTAGATCTACGGATAAACTCGTAGAACTGACCACATTGGACAGTACCCACTATCTTCTGCTCAGTAAGCAAAAACGTTTGCCACTAGGCTACCGAGCCCCGCACATCAAAACAAACCACCACATCGAATTTACACCGAAGTTTATTTTAAAACTTGCTTGACTAGCCAAATCTGAATATCTTGGGAAAAAAAATTATAGATCTACTGTGCAACTCTACACTGCAGGTCTATTTCATTTTGGGCATTGCAGCGCTGTTGGATTCATCGTCTGTGCTGTGTGCGGTTCTCTACCCCTGGTGCCTTATCACGAATGTATCAATATTCAAAGAGGATAGATTTGCATTTACTGATTGCGAATGGTAATACTTCCTGAAACAATCTTTATCCAATTAAGTTTATAACTTAAATCAGTTTTAGCTCAAATCAATACTCAACTTACCAGACTACCGAGACAAGTAGGCGAAAATTTCCTGCTTTTATGGCTTACCTGAAAAGAAAAAGAGAACGAAATTGCTTTAATATTATTGTGTGAATCTAGCGTCATTCTATCTCCCTCATTTCTTTCCCGTCATCCAGTGCCAATATAGCCGTGACACACCTTGCTGACGGAGGCAGTTAGATTTCCGATCCAGTCGATTATATTTTCGGGTTTTTTTTTTCCTCTGCTCGGGACATACAACCACTGCGACCAGTAATTTGATCTATTGTAGCATATCCCGTGTCCTTAGTTTAGTACATGTTGTATTAAATACTCCATCACTATTGAGAAATGATGAAGTATTCAGTTTTGATACAGTTGTCATTCTTGCCTTCATTGCAAGGAATCGATTCTAATTGAAAGGTCCCGCTAAGGCACGCCCTTTTGTCAGTAAAAATTGGATTTCTTAGTAACAAAATTTAGCAATGACACCGATAATAACCATGTGTAAAGAAAACCCTAGTCTTAACCACTTCAAACTAGAGAACATCGAATAGAAGATTAGGAATCACTTAGATGAACACTAACTACCTATTTTTTTTTCTTGTTTCAAGATCATCCTCGGTGGACAAAACAGAGTCTTGTCACTATCAACGAAGCATAAATAATAACAAGAACAAGGATGTGTTCCTTTGATTTTTGAAAAATCCTGCTCCCCTAGTTTGAAGTAGTCAGGACTAGGATTTGGTGGTAGATCTTACGTCCCGTAACCTACCACGAAAATGTGATCTACCCTCAATATAACCACTATTAATTTTGTTTTTGAACTCTCATGTGATTTGAAGTATCGAATGATGGGTTTAACACTGTTCAGGTCGGTTAGAGCCTCATGGCCCATACACATTCCGGCCATATCTCTGAAACCAGTTGACCAATTCCAAAAATATTCAAATTCTATGAGACCATGATGCCTTTCCTTTGGTGGTTGTTCCGTTCAATTCTGTTGAGTGGTTGCCGAGAAACATGACTTAGTTCCCTAAATATGTGCTTCTTCGACCTTGTTTTGAGCATATCTCCGGAACTTTACAATTAACCGATTCTAAGAATAATCAATAGCGTTTTGCACGGGAAAAAAATCCGATCTCCAAAATGAGAAAAATGACTCATGATTTCATGACCACAGCGTATTTTCATGTTATGAAAATACACCATGAATAATATTCATGACATCATGAACAACTTTTGCGTAACGCAGCAATCATTCCCAAAATCATGAATAATCCGAGTTGAAATCATGAGATAAATTCATGGGTTCAACTTTAAACCAAAAAAATGTAAAAATAATAAAATAATGCATAAGACTGCATTCGAAACAAGAACCTTGAGATCACTAAACTCATACTTTGACCACTAGACTATCGGTACTTGTATAAGATGGAAGGCAAAAGACGTATAAGAGATACCTATGTAGTGCGGTTTATGAAAACGGTTTGCAAAGTACGTGTAACGCTTTTAGCGGTCTCGATTCCTCTGCATTATGAAATCATGAATTTCCATCCCGAAATCATGAATCATTGCTACGATTTCATGGGATGGCAAGTTTTTTCATTTAATGATTTTTTATTCATGAAAATGGAATCGGATTTGTTTCCGTGTGTGAGACCATTACACCTTTCATTTGTTGGTTGTTGCGTACAATTCGGTTGCTGAATTGAATTGATCTCGGAATTTTTCGTCTCATTCACAACCCGCCAAAAATGAATCTCTATTGCACCTATATTCTGTAGAAGAGTAAAGCGGACGAAGACATAGTTGACCCTATTTCCAACTAAAACCCGTATTTTTAAACATTTTGATCAATTGACTAAAGTAAAAATTACAAATAAGGGAAATGGATATAATGTCGGCCTAAATGCCCCTAATTTGGGCCCATACATAAATTCTGAAATCGACTAAATTTTCAATAGCGACCATAAATATCCAATAGTACCGTCTCAATGACACGTTCGTCTGGATAAAATTGATAAATAGCATATTTTTAGAAGTGAACCCAATCTTAGATCCGTAGGCCAAAATTAGAGCAATTTCCCCTATGTACAATAATATTGGTTTGACGGCGAATGCAAACTGTTATTAGAGGAGATGGGTGCAGCACGGGCGAGAATGCTGCAACACCGCAAGAGATTGAATGTAAAGCGATACGGACAAGCGCGCTGTAGTGGCACCGGTGGTGTAGTGGTAAGCGTGATTACCTCTCATCCCCAGCAGGCCTGGGTTCAATCAGTCTGATCACGCTTACCTTCGGAATGGATCTAAAGCCGTTGGTCCCCGGTTCATGAGTTGATGATGGGTCGATAGGCAGGGTCCAGGTGTGAGAGCTGCCTCCCTGGCGTCGGTAGCATTGGTGCTCAACACGGAAAACAAGATCGACGGAACACAAAGCAAGGAAAAAAACAGACAAAACTCGGTTTTTCGAAGGAGAAAGCGTCAGCAGGAAGGAAGACCGATATGTGCAAGGACTTGGAAGGTAACAAAGGTGGCACGGCAACAGACCTTGGAGCACCCGCAGAAGACGACATGCTACCGGCCCCTGATCTTTAAGAACTTGAGGAGGAGATCGGTCGGCTAAAGAACAACAAAGCAACTGGTATAGATCAACTACCAAGTGAAAATACGGTGGTGAAGCACTAGCTAGAGCGCTGCATGGGAAAACACCTGTCTCGTTGCAGTTGATGAGAAACACATACTTATTGGGTTTCTTCCCACGAAGTGCAGAAGATAGCTGGGTAATTGCCAAGATTTGGGAGGAGGAGATATTACCGGAGGAGTGGATGGAAGGTGTTTTGTGCTCGATCCACAAAAAGGGCGACAAGTTGGATTGCTGCAACTACCGCGCAATCACACTGCTGAGCACCGCCAACAAGGTACTCTCCCAAATTCTATGCCGCCGTCTGTCACCATTTGCAAGAGAGTTCGTGGGGCAATACAACGCGGGATTCAAAGGTGCCCGCGCTACCTTTGCCTTATACTGGTCCGACATCTCACAGGATTGCACCTGCATCACAATGTTACGCCAATTCACTCGGTTCGTGGCTGCTTGTCTCCAATTTCTTAACCGTCCCACACTTCCAAGATCCTGCTCCTCTTGGTCTAACCACCTTGCTCGCTGTGCTCCTCTTCGTCTTGCACCGGCCGCCCAGACAACCAGAAGTCGTATAAGAATATACATACAGTATCGTAAATTGCTACAGTTTAAGTCCAAATCGCATATAAGAATGGCATACCTTGCATTATGATTAAGTTAAATCGTATAGAATGCAAATTTTCGACTTATATGCGATGACTCATTTTTCCGTCGTACTGTATCAGTAATTAAGTTGGATTACATCGTAAGACGTATCAAAATGAATTTGTTATTACAGATCAAATCGTATATGATGTTAAACAAACTCGCTTTAAATTAAATTAAAATAGGCACGTATATGGCCTCCACTTTTGTACGTATAAGCCATATCTTTGCATTCTATACGAATTGTTTGTTTGTATATATGTTTGTATATCATGAAAACAACTTTGAATATACGTGCATTCTGGTTGTCTGAGCGGATCTGAGGCAAACACCATTTTTGCGGGATTGTTCTCCGACATTCTTAAAACGTGTCCCACCCATTGTACCCGTCCAGCTTTCGCAACTTTCTGGATACAGGGTTCGCCATAGAGTTGCGCCAGCTCGTGGTTCATCCTTCGCCTCCATACCCCGCCAAAGATGGTCCTAAGCATTCGTCGTTCGAAAACACCCAATGCTTGCAGGTCCTCCTCGAGCATCGTCCACGTCTCGTGCCCGTAGAGAACTACCGGTCTTATCAGCGTCTTGTACATGGTACATTTAGAACGGAGGTGAAGTTTACCTGACCTCAGGGTCTTGTGGAGTCCGTAGTAAGCACGACTTCCGGCAATAATACGCCAACGAATTTCTCTGCTGGAGTGGTTATCCGACGTCACCAATGATCCGAGGTACACAAATTCATCCACCACCTCGAACTTATCCCCTTCGATTGTCTCGCTTCTACCTATGCGAGCCCTATCCTGCTCGGTTCCTCCAGCTAACAGATACTTTGTCTGGACGTATTCACCTCTAATCCAACCTTCTCGATCGTGCCCCACACGTTAAAGCCCACACGTTTCATAACACCTTCAAGCGCAATGTTGAACAGGAGGCAGGAAAGACCATCGCCTTGTCGAAGTCCTTTGCGAGTTTCAAACGAGTCCGATAACGCACCTGATATCAAAGCACTGTACACCATCCATCGTAGCCCTGATCAGTCTGGTCAGCTTCCCGGGAAAAACGTTCTCGTCCATAATCTTCCATAGCTCTTCATGGTCAATAGTATCATAAGCGGCCTTGAAATCGATGAATAGGTGGTGCGTAGTGATATTCACGACACTTTTGGAGGATCTGCCGCAACGGAAAGATTTGGTCCGTTGTCGACCGCCCGTCCACAAAACCGGCTTGATAACTTCCGTCAAATTTGCTTGCTAGCGGCGATAAACAGCGAAAGATGATCTGGGAAAGCACTTTGAAGGTCGCGTTAAGAATATCGCTCGATACTGCTCACATTCTAGTTTGTCACCTTTTTATATACTGGGCATTAGACTGATGCAAAATTTGACTTTTTCGCTCCACAGTGCTTAAATGGTTTCAAATCGGGTCCTGATTAGCCTCCCAAAGTTACAACTCATTTGGTTAGAAACAAACTTCGCACAAGTCATTTGAATTTTACATGTAAATTACTATGGGAAATCTCAACTTTTGTTCATTGCCTTCTAGTATTTTTCCATATTGAGCTGCGAAACAGTTCGATAACCATTCTTATAGAAAATTGTCTCAGCTACAACTTTGCTGAAGATCGTTTCTATGTAAAACGAGACAGGAAAAAGTAATTAATTATTTAAGAGATTGGTAAACTTATGACATGATCAACCAGCTGCTCTGTAGGCAACACTGTATTTTGCAGTGTGACATAGTAGCCATGATTTTTGTGTCCTATTCAACGCCCCAGAAACACCAATGTTGCCTGCTGAGCAGTTGATTGAGCATGATCATAAGACATCAGCTCATTGAACCATTGATAACTTTCGATCCTTGCATTTAATCAAAAAGTGACCTTGAGCAAAGTTGTAGCTGGAAAAATTTCCTACAAGTACAGTTGAAAACTTTTGAAGCAGATCAATATGGTGATTTATTAGATAGACATGACCAAAAATCTTAGTTTTACCATAGTAATTCCCATACAAACTTCAAATGGTTTGTGCCATCTCAGTTTTTCACCAAATGGGTTAAAATTTTGAAAGGTTTGTCAGGATCCGATTTGGAATCGTTTAAGTATTGTGGAGCGAAAATTTCAAATTTTGCATCACTCTACTGGGCATATTACCATAGAGGTAACCCTAAGACTAGAAGGTCCCGAAATAACGTGCTCAACTTTTTGGCTCAGCTCTGGTACTGTCTTCGGTCCCAAGCTAATCGATTCACCCCTCAAAACATATGAATATCCACTAACCCCTCATTTTATCTGTCAAATTTTCATAGCGAATCAAAACAAACATTTTGTAGTAGTAGAATTTCGACTAGAATGGGGTACGTTAATCGTTTGCTTGGGACCAATAGGCTAGTCAAGTAGTGAGCCAATTTAAAATCGTTAGTTTCGTATTGATTGTTGATATTACTCCCTCTTTCCACTCCTCCGGTAGCTGTTCTGTATCCCGTATACTGACTATCAGTCGGTGCAGACAAGTGGCCAACTTATCCGGGCAAATTTTGATAAGTTCCGCTCCGATAGCATCTTTCCCAGCTGCTTTGTTGTTCTTAAGCTGTCGGATAGCATCCTTAACTTCACCTATCGTGGGAGCTGGCATGTCCCCTCTCATCCGCTGTACCGACGAAGCCATTCCTCCTGCCGCCTTGGTCCTCCGCCTCTGCACCGTTCAGATGTTTATCGTAGTGCTGCTTCCACCTTTCAATCAGCTCACGTTCGTCCGTTAGGATACCCCCTTCCTTATCCCGACACATTTCGGCTCGCAGCACAAAGCCTTGGCGGGATGCGTTGAGTTTCTTGTAGAACTTGCGTGTTTCTTGAGAACGATACAGCTGCTGCATTTCTTCGCACTGCAGCTCTTCCAGGCGGCGCTTTTTATCCCGGAATAGATGGGTTTGCTGTCTTCACTTCTGTTTTTATCGCTCCGTCGAACCAATCGTCCCATCGATTCCACTCCACGAACCCAACGGCACCTGCAGCAGCGCTGTTAATGGCTGCTTTTACGTTGCTCCAGCAGTCCTCAAAAGGGGCTTCGGTGAGCTCATCAGAAAACGCTCCGTCGAGGCATTGCACGTACTCAGTTGCGACTTCGGGCAGCTTCAGTCACTCCAGACTGTACCGTGGCGGGCGTCGGTACCAAATGTTGTTGGCAACGGAAAGTTTTTGGCGCACCATGACCATTGGAAGGTAGTGGTCCGAATCGATATTTGCGCCACGATAGGTCCTGACGTCGATAATGTCCGAGAAGTGCCTTCCGTCAATCAAAACGTAGTCGATCTGTCTACTGCGGTGATCTCCAGGTGTACCGATATGAGACGCTATGCTAGAAGTAGGTACTACGTATGGCCATTAGACTGATGATGACTGTAAATTACTATGGGAAATCTCAACTGTTTGTTCATTGCCTACTAGTCTTTTTCCATATTGAGCTGCAAAACAGCTCGATAGCTATTCTTATAGAAAATTTTCTCAGCTACAACTTTGCTGAAGATCATTTCTATGTAAAACGAGACAGAAAATAGTTATTAATTATTTAAGAGATTGGTAAACTTATGACATGATCAAGCAGCTGCTCTGTAGGCAACAATGTATTTTGCAGTGTGACATAGTAGCCATAATTTTTGTGTCCTATTCAACGCCCCATAAACACCAATGTTGCCTGCTGAGCAGTTGATTGAGTATGATAATAAGACATCAGCGCATTGAACCATTGATAACTTTCGATCCTTGAATTTACACAGTTCGAAAAAGTAGTGTAAATTTCTGTTCAGTATGATGCACATAAATGGAGCGTCACATATCATATAAGTTTACATTATATATCATGTAAAGTTCTGAGACATTTCATGCAATATAGCAAATATTGTATACAAAAGTCCATCTTTGTAAACAACATTGTTAACAAGTTGCTCGGTTACGTGAAATGAAATTCAAGTTTATCTGAATGAATGTTTACATCACAATTAAAATTCAGAATTTTTATCTGTGTAATAAAAAAAATGGTCTTCAGCAAAGTTGTAGCTGAGAAAATTTCCTACAAGTACAGTTGAAAGCTTTTGAAGCAGACCGATATGGTAAATTATTAGATAGACATGAACAAAAATCTTGGTTTTACCATAATAATTTCCATACAAACTTCAAATGGTTTGTACCATCTCAGTTTTTTAAGAAATGGGTTCAAATTTTGAGAGGTTAGTCAGGATCCGATTTGGAATCGTTTAAGTATTGTGGAGCGAAAATTTAAAATGTTGCATCACTCTAAAGGCCATGTTCTTAGAGGCGACGAAATCGATGAGTCTAAGGCCGTTGGCGTTCGTTAGCTGGTGAGCGCTGAACTTTCCTATAGCCGGTCTGAATTAATCTTCTTGGCCGACCTGAGCGTTAAGATCTCCGATAACGATTTTGACTTCATGGCTTGGGCAGCTGTCGCATTCCCGTTCCAGCTGCGCGTAAAGAGCGTCTTTATCATCATCGTCACTTACTAAGTCAGGGCTGTGCACGTTGATTATGCTGATATTGAAGAAACGGCCTTTGATCCTCAACTTGCACATTCTGCTATCGATTGGCCACCACCCAATCACGCGCTTCTGCATTTCGCCCATCACGATGAAAGCTGTACCCAGCTCATGTGTATTGTCGCAGCTCTGGTAGATGGTATAACCATCCCTATACGTATGTACCGACGATCCCTTCAGGCAAACCTCCTGCAGCGCTACGATGTCGAACTTGCGGACCCTCAATAAATCGGAAAGAATGCGTGTACTTCCCAAGAAATTGAGAGACTTGCAGTTCCATGTTCCGAGTTTCCAATCGTTAGTCCTTTTCCGTTGCTTGGGTCTATGCCGATTGTTCCGGTCCGTATTTACATTGCTTGCTTCCTGTACTTTTGTTTTTTTACGGCTGGTTTGTAGGGCCTGCACCAACCCCCATTGTCTCGCCGGAGGACCGACCATCGTGCACAGCACTGTTTAGAGTCCCACGCTGACACCAGGACGTTGATCAGCCGCTCCTAACATGGAGAACAGACTCCGTTTTGAGCCGCACCTCCATGGTGAACAGACGCTCGAAGACTGCACTCTCTGGAGAGAGAAGTCCCCCCCCCCTTCCCTGTCAACATACGACCAAGGTCCCACCGGGGTTGGTTACCCGATCTTCCCTATGGTTGCTCGTACCCCAGCCGGCACCGCGGGGAGGTAGGGATAGGAGTTACTGGACAAGAGGCTAAGGACCGCTAGTGGGATCTATTTTATACCTGCAAATACGCGAAGTATCAATGGTACGCATTGTCCAGCCGTTTGCCAGCCTACCACGGACCAAATTTTCGCGATTCGGCAGGTTTTGCAGAAATGCCGCGAATTGATAATTTGATCATTGATTTCCGTATACGACACAATCGATCGAGATCAGCTATGGCAGATTATGCACGAGGACGGGTTTCCGGATAAACTGTCGCGATTGGTCAATTGAAACTCATATGACGGAGCTGGAATAAAGAAGCAGTATTAGATTTTTAACAACCGCTCAACAATTTGTGATTCTAACGGTAAGGCATCTTTGATAGAAAAAATTCTATTTTCTAGTTCAAATCCGTTCGAAAAAGAGAGGTAAAGCGCGGGTTTTGCTTAGTTTGACGGAAATTTGATCTTAGCGCTATAGGATCTTAGATCTTAGCACTATAAGAAGCTCTAAATTCCAGTTGGGATTTGATTGTCAAAAACGAAATAGTTCATTGTATGGAAGCGTCTAATTTCAAGCATATATTATTCTAAAAGCATGCCGAACACACGCAACGTTTGCTTTTAACTAAGCGAACGGCATTCGCTAACTGAAAATCATTTCATTTTTAAACCAGTGTTCATTTGGTTCGTTGTGACGTTTTGAAATGCACAATTTTAACAGATAAGTGTCTTTTACCTGAATCTTGTTTCAACTAGTGGACTATCAGTTAAACGACATTTTAGTTAACGGCTTTTCACTTAGCGGACGTCTATTGTATCATACGTGTCACAACATATCAAGCTTGAAAAACCCGCCATGGCTGCATGGTCATGAACACTTTCCTAAAACTGGTTTAAACCAAACAAAAACTATTTTCATGCTCAACCAAACACCGTCAACTTAAAATCTAGCACTTGTCTAGCACATTTCCAACCAGTAACTTTCATTAAACTCTGAGCCGAGATCTGTGGCGGAGCAGATTTATGCATTTATATACTAGTTTTTTGGACTCGTCACAAGGGGTCTGCATTAGCTCAGTTGGTGCCCATCCTGGAAGCGACGGGTTCGATTGTCGGTCTTTTCTACACGTTTTTCGTGTTGGAAAATGCTTGCCACACCATAAACGAACGCAAAAATGGGTAAAGGTTTAGAAAGCTCTCAATGAACTACTGTTAATGTGCTTAGTGACCAGTAAATTGAGGGAAGGCGTAAATTTACAATTGAAACGTAATAGCCAAAGAAGAAAAAGAAGCACGACGCGTCACAGTCTGGTGTGTAGGAAAAAAATGCCGAAAATTTACAAACTGACCATTGATATTTCACCGTCCACCAACGCAACGGAACAATGCAAAGCTGACAGATGAAAACTTGAAAAGGGCGCTCTAGGAAAAAGCGCACCGGAACTAAATTTATATTGGAAACATTGCGCATATATCAGATTACATCGTCACGTTCTACGCCGAGTTCCATGGGCTTCGCCGAGTGAGCAGTTGAATTTCGGTATGTATATATGGAGGAATGGTATTATGTCACGTTAATCGGGTCGTTATGTCGTGCGTCGACGTTCGAGTGTAGGACACTCGCTGTCCACGCTCTGATGTCGGCGAGATGGCAGCTAACATGCACCCGATGTGGACCTCAATGATTCCATTGTGATTTGGCAGCATACCGTAACGGCCGATAAATCGTGATTGAAGACCCTCGCTCAGCTTGTTCGGCTCGCTTGGCTCGATGGAAACGGGAGCCCCTAGTGTGGTTGGTATTGGTAAAGTAAAGCATTTCACAACACGTGGAGGTATTTTGATTTGAAGATATCGAACGCATTCCGGGCCTAAGTGCACCGCAAATGAACGAGTTGTTGCTGCTACGATGAGATGGATGCCCATTAGGAATGTGAACTACTTCTGAGGGTAAATTAAGTGGATTGTGCTTGGCTGTCGATTCATGTTGATT
Source organism: Ochlerotatus camptorhynchus (assembly GCF_037179485.1). Classification (NCBI taxonomy): domain Eukaryota; kingdom Metazoa; phylum Arthropoda; class Insecta; order Diptera; family Culicidae; genus Ochlerotatus; species Ochlerotatus camptorhynchus. The sequence goes on along the minus strand of NW_027040790.1, from coordinate 1,794,662 downwards.
TAGAAGCGATGGGCTTAACTGATAGCAACGGTCATTATGGAATTTGATTGTGGATGCTTGCAATGTTAGATATGTTCCGGTAAGGGGTAAAATCCTGATTTGAGTAGAACCAGCCTTTTCTGACTGACTCGAGTGATGTGTTTTAGATCATTCTCTAAGTCCATCGTCAAACGCTTACCGGGGGTGGCGTGTGGTGTTAAATTACCGTTTTCCCAACACACCCCTCGCAACTCTTTGCTTATTTTTGGCTGTTTTGGCGAATTAAACTTTATATTGATGTAAGGAAATGTTTACATGGTTCAGACATTTAAGCCTTTGGTGGGCTTTTTTGGTGTTTTTCGGTGTTCGTTTCTAAAAGTGGTCGCAATCAACAAGTTTGGAAGTCACTGCTTTTGAATGTTGGTCAGGTTTGTCGGTTCCAGTCTAGTTTCCATTTTTTGCCAATTGTTATTTTCCTAAATCGCCTTTATTACAAACCATTTCCTTTCACCTGGATCTGGCTTTTCTCCGCTCTCTGGCTGTTGCTGAAACCTGATCTTTTTTTTTATGCTAGCGTACTCTCTTGCAGTCTCGATCTCGGCTCGGCAAACAAAGGCAACAAATAGCTCGCGCAGACCGTTTTGGAGCAGGATATAAAACTACCTCGTTTGTTCTGCTTCTCCTCCCAATAAACGCTGCGTCGCAACTGGTAGGACCTAGAGGTCCTACTCAGTATGCACGGGACACCACCACCTCTCTCCATCATGATGGTCGCAATTGTAGCCAGCCATCCAGCCGCAGTCATCAAAAACAAAACTGAAGAGATTGAGATAAACATCAGTCCGAAAACATAAGAATAAAACTAAATCACTAACACACACACATACATTCGATCGCATAAACAAAAAAGCTAAGAGAAAGAAAATTGTGGTATAGGCTGCTGTTACACAAATCGTTGGTTCAGGGGACTGGATTGGCATACAAACAAACAAATCCCATCGTTAAGCCTCCTGCCGACCGGCTGCTGTGGGCTTTAAAAGCAATAATTTCGCATCTGGCCTTTGATAGTGTTTGCTTGTTCTGTAGGGTAGATTGAGGCAAAGTTTCATTGAATTTAATGATGTAATAATGCTATAATTTATTTATTTAAAATGACACAATTCTTAAAACATAAAAAAAAATCTCATTCTGATTTCCAGGATGTGCCAATCGAAGTCAAACATCAACCCCAGCTAACCCTATCCAACACCAGTGCATCACGGTGGGATGTTTACGGGTACGTGCATATTGGTGTTATTGCCCTTTTGCTTGACTATGTTTTCGTTCCGTATATTACATAGTCTCGCTACAAGACGTGGGTCTTAATTTATGCTACAGGTTTGCCGGTTCGAACGGAATGAACTATCGCATCGATCAGAACCGGTTTTGTCGCACGTTTTCAACTTGTCGTTGTTGATGTTGTTGTTGTGGAGTGAGAGGAACGGGACCTTTGCAGACAAACTTTGCCATTCGTTGGACTCGGTGTAGAGAAATCGAAAAGAAGCAAAAAAAAAATATCTAAATGCTGCACCGTTTCGACTAAGAGGCCTTTAAAACGACGACAACGAAGAAAGTAAAGACTGAGTTGAACGAGTGCAGTGTATTTCTGTTTGAAAGTTCAATATTTTATAAATCGATTGCGCCAGAGTTGTTCGAAGAAGTAGGTACATACTACTACTTCGGTACATGGCAGCGAGGTCGAGTCTAGGGAACGGCAAATTAAATGTACTTTATCGTTCCCTGGAGAGAGGTGAGAAGTTGAGCGTGTTTGCACGATGATAATGGTTCAATACTTTTCAATGTTTTCAAGCGTGTACAGTAGGGCGCTTCATTTAGAAAAATGTTTTGGAATTCTTATAAGCTACCCTCCAGTTTGAATCACTTCCCCAACATATGAGTCTGTGGAAAAAATTGTAAAGATTGATTAAGGTTTAGAGCCCTCATATTTAGGGGCTACCCTAGTGTACAGCCTGTTTTTACATAATTTATGAGGTACGTGTAGTCTGTTTACATGCTATTAGGTGATAAGAGTAGATAGTTTTCCTCGAAATGGAAATAATCGGCCACTATACTACCGGCCTTTTGCACCACTGGAGGTGCCGAGGATACTTAAGTAAGTAAGTAAGTAAGAGAGTAAGAGAGTAAGTAAGTAATACTACCGCTCTACATAAGGATTTCAGAGTGCCATGGAATACCCATGGGTATACTTGAATATTCGTTAAATAGCTGTGCTCTTCACATAAATAAAAGTCAGTAGACAACGAAGAGCTTCCTTACTAAAGTGGTTTCTGTAGTTTGCAGTGGTATTTATATGCTGGATTACATCGGGATGCACAAATTATATATTTTTTTTTATATTTATTTATGAGATTTTCGATACTGCACAATTAATATACCGTTCTGTTTCATATTTCGGACACTTAAGACATATGCTGTCTGTATAATGGATATATACTCTATGGTAACACATTATTAAGATTCGTTTCTTCGATACATTGCTGAAGTATCGTTACATTGAGTTATATGAGATTATATTTTAAATATCAAAACTTTTCGATGACAAATGCCATTTAACTAGGGCATATCAAGATTAAAACTTCGGACACTTGTCTTTGAGGAGATTAAAATTTCGAACAGAAAAGGTTCAAATTTCGGACACTTATTTTGTATATAGTTTTTTAAGCTACGTACGGTTGCAAACACTGTATAATCTCAAATTTGTTTTTCAACTCTTTATTTGTTCCAATTTCAAAATAAATTACATTTCATTTTAACCTAGGTGCTATAGTTACTACAGTAACTTACCAACCTTAATTGTTATGATATATATCTAAGTGTTTTTACAATGTTCCTGACTTCACAGCAAAAAAATAATTTTGATATCACGTCAAAGTGGATGCACTACAATCATGTCGAAAATATGGTGTAATATTACTTGCTAAAAAGGACAAAATTATCATTAATACAATGCATGGACTGACATTACGCTGCTTTTACTGCATTTGTTTATTTATGTGGTCATAAAAATTACATGAAATTTTCGACATGATTGTAGTGCATCCACTTTGATGTGATATCAAAATTATTTTTTTGCTGTGTTGGCAATTCAGTATTTTGAACAGGTTTTTTAAACCTGCACATACCAATTGAAATCTTAAACTGAATCTTATCTAAGTATACAGAGAATTATTTATTATTATTATTTATTTATTTCTTCATCAACAGGCTTCTTGGCCCCAATGATGGATAAGTTGTTGCCAATGAACTAAATTAATATACATTTAAACTACACATATGTTTCAAATAATCTAAAAACATTGAGAAATCTAGCACGTAGCAAGTCACGCGAAACGTTAAAATCAAATTGACTGGCAACCCGGTTGAAAACTCTCTGTATCTCAGTAATGGCACTGTTCATTCCGTAATTGGTGCGGTGAGGTTGAGGTCGCAGCATCGCATTGTTCCGTAGAGATCTTGGTCGCACATACAAGTTGATTCGTTGTAGGATTTTAGGACAATCAACTCGACCCAGCAAAACATCAGAAACAAGCATAGCCTTAGCAACGGCTCTTCGTGTACTAAGTGTATCCAGACGAATTAGCTGACATTGGTGCTCGTAGTTTGGGAGACGACACGTGCTGCTTGAAGGTCAACTGGGAGTCGACGATAATTCCCAAGTCCTTGATTTCGTTCACTCTTACCAGTGGTACTCCAGAAAATGAATAATCGTGGAGTTTTGGATCTTTCAGTCGAGAAAACGTTATAACTGAGCATTTTGCAGGATTTACGGGCATACGATTCATCTGGCACCAATTAGCGAATGCATCAAGTTGTTGTTGTAGAAACTGAACGTCAGCCTCAGAACGAATCTTGAAATATAGCTTGAAGTCATCAGCAAACGAAAGCCTTGGTCCATCCAGCACTGCATTGACATCGTTGAAGTATAAAAGGAAGATGAGTGGTCCAAGATGACTTCCCTGCGGAATCCCTGACGTGATTGGAAATGAAGCTGGAGTGGATTCGCCGATGACTACTTGCGAGCGACGACCGTTCAAGTAGGACTGGAACCAATCCAAAAGAGTTCCATGAATTCCAAGCTTTTCAAGCTTCGCTACAGCAATTTGATGGTTGATCTTATCAAATGCTGCGGATAAGTCCAAATATAGTACATCCGTTTGTGCTCGTTCAAGCATACTGTCGGTTACGTAAGAAGTGAGATCCGAGGAATTTTCGCTGGTCCCCAAAAATCCCGCTCGGCGTGTAGGTTCTCAAACTCCCTGAAGTAGATTCCTTTAGGCCAGACCGATGAATCGAGGGCTGTTTTTTTCAAGCCCATGTCCACACCAACTTTAAACGAATGCAAGCTGAGTCAAATCGGTGTCCTTACGCACGAGCTTCCGTACATCGATAGGTTGTTGGGTTTGTAGGCAATTTTTTACCAGTTCGGATGTATCTTCCTCCGTTACATGACGAGCAATTCTGGACAAATATATTCAGAATTTCTCTGGCGGTTTTTCAACAGCTTCCACTGTCAAACTACCTTTTTCGATCGACTTCGTGCCACCAACAAGCTTCAAATCTGGACGGGATTTTGGTGTGTCTTTTGTAGCATCACGGGTTTGTTTAATACTTGGCCATGGGGTTCGAACTCGTCCTTGGCCAGAAGAATCATTAGACTGCAGTTTATCGACCAATGATTTAGTGAGCTCTTTGGTTTCCCGAAGCTCGACCTTCAGTTCGTCTAATGGTCCGCGAAATGCATCAGAAACCGCTGCGACAACATCATGCGGCGACCTCATGGAATTCTGCTTCACATACTCAAGTTTATCGATGCGATGGTCGCAGAACCATAAAAGGTTCATATGCTCACCGACAAGACCAAAACAATTCAAATGCGCTGATTGCTGGCAAAACCCATTGCACTGTATGACCTCAATGGTTTTGATCGGCTTAGAGCAATGGTAGCAGTTTGAATCCATTTCAGTGCGGTAGGTATACTTCCAGCAATGCAAAGCGATCGTAGGGTAGTTAGCTTTACGCTTGGGTCCAAGGTTGCACACAATTTGAGGTACCACTTTTTTCGCTTTGTGTCACTTTTCACGTCAAAAACAAGCACGGGGATGTGGGAAGGCGAATGTTTATTTGTCTAATTATTGCCACTAATCACACACAAATAACACTCTCAATACTGGATGTTTGCATAGAACTCAATTCACAACATAAAACTTAATCGAATAACGGATGATCGCACGATGAAACAATAATAACCACACTATGCAAAACAATAAATAAAGTAAAAAATGTAGGATTGTTTGGCACACATACCAACGTACAACTGGAATTGAATCAATCTGTTTCAATTGAGGATACAATGATTTTTGCCTGAAATTATTAATTATTTTGTTTGACATTTGTTCTAAAGTCTCAACATTCGAAATTCTTTGTACCTCGGTAGTACTGTACCAGGGAGGCAACTTCAAAATCATCTTCAGAACTTTGTTCTGAATCCTTTGAAGTGCTTTTTTCCTGGTAGTGCAACAACTAGACCATATTGGCACAGCGTAAAGCTTGGCCGGTCTAAAAACTTGTTTAAATATTTGAAGTTTATTCGTTAGGCAAAGTTTGGATTTCCTGTTTATAAGAGGATACAAACATTTTATATATTTGTTACATTTGGCGGGAAGGCCCTCAATGCGATCTTCAAAAGTTAATGTTTGGACAATTACTAATTAAAGATATTTCACTTGGTTTGACCAGGAAATTGTAACTCCGTTCATAGTGAATATGTGACTACTATTAGGTTTCAAAAAGGAAGCTCTAGGCTTATGTGGAAATATTATAAATTAAGTTTTGGAAGCGTTTGGAGAAATCTTCCATTTTTGTAAATAAGAAGAGAAAATATCTTAACCTTTCTACTATGAAATTAGTTCAAAATTATTTAACTGACAGAACTCTGCAGGTAAATTATCAAAATTCCAAATCTGATCGACTACATGTTAGAGCTGGAGTTCCTCAGGGTAGCATTCTTGGGCCTACATTGTATAACATTTTCACTTCAGACCTCCCTGATTTGCCTCAGGGTTGCCACAAATCTTTGTTCGCTGATGACACAGGCATTTCCGCAAAAGGAAGAAGTCTTCGTGTTATTTGCAGAATAGGTAGCTTCATTTACTGGCTGAACATTGTTAGCAGCAGATGAATTTGTACCTGGTCGGAAACGTGGAGCGTTTCTTACCTGTCGGTTAGAACGAGATTGTAGGATCGCTTTGCGAGTCTTACATTCCCAAAAATTGGATTTGAGGTTTTCACCACAATTTGAACATTTATATTTCTTAGGATCTTCCTTCACAGGACAGTCGTCCTTTGCGTGAGAGGAATCACCACAATTCACGCATTTAGCTGGCATGTAACAATTTTTAGTTCCATGACTCCATCCCTGGCACTTACGGCACTGGGTGAGGTTTTGGAAATTTCCTCCAGTCTTCCTGAAGTGTTCCCACTTCACTCGAACATGGAGCATAAGGCTAGCTTTTTCTAAGGCCTTAAGGTTGTTTAGTTCACTAGACTTGAAGTGAACTAAATAAAAATCATTAGAAATCCCGTTGCGCGAATCGCCAAGACGGGATTTCATTTTCATTTTGATTACTTGGAGTGGCACAACTCCAAGTAATTTTGCCAGTTCATCTTTGATCTGATCTAGGGATTCACCACTGGGCAATCCTTTCATGGCAACCTTGAACACGCGCTCAGTTTTGGTGTCGTAAGTAAACAATTTGTGCTGCTTATCAGTAAGATACTTGAGGAGACATTTAAATCCGTCCAAGATTTCAGCCAATACACGGCATTCACCCCGACGTTCAATTTGTAGTGAAAACTGCACTTTCACAAAGTTCAAAAGTTCCATGCGAAGAGCATGGAAATCGGAAGTGGTTATCACAATAGGGGGAACCTTTTCCTTCTTGGCATTAAGCCGGGAAAGTTTACTAGAATTTTTCCTGGATGATAGATCATTCTCATCATCCGTGAGCAAATTAAATTGATTACTCAAATTAATTTCATTAGAAGGGGATCAAGAGTTTTCCCCTTTCTTTTGCGTTTAGGCGCCATACCGGCAGTAATTTTTTTTTTATCCAAATCGACTCCCAAGCAGATTACTATAAGAATCTGAAGGATCGAAGAGGAAGTTTCCAAATCGATATCCAAGAAGGATTACCTCGGGTAGGGTCCAAACAAGGATCGAAGAGGAATAAGAGTTGAACAAGGTAGACATTTTACAGGTTGAGCACTGAAAAGTGCTGTTTAAATTTGTTGTAGCTTCCTTCAGCAAAAAGCAAATAGATTGGAGAATAAATATGATTTGCGGAATACCAAGGCGGCTCAGCTTTGCGATAGCGAAAGCCTTAGAGAAGTCAATGTAAACGGCGTCTACTTGTGGACGCTTTTCTATGCTACCAATATGAGTGTTGGTGTAGGACATCAAGTTGAAGATCGTCAAGCGCTTGTTCATGAATCCATGCTGGAACTCCGAAATTATAGATTGCCACAGTTTTTTTTTCTACAAAGTTGCTTGAAATTAGCGTATACGAGTATACCTTAATTTCTTCAAACAAAAAGGTAGACTATTGATTTTAATGATAATAAGCACCACCCTAGAATTCATTGTCATAAAAATGAGGGCCTAACTATGAGGAACAACGTTGTAGGAGAGACTTTCAGTCAAAAGTTTCATTTTCAGGCTCAAAACATATCCTTCCACCTTATTCTGCATTCTGGACCGCTGTGCAATGACACCAAAAGAATATCTAAAAAATTACTCTTTATGCTATCGTAGTAGGTACAATGGAAAAATTGCCGTTTGACTCGTCCGCGAACAGATTGCACGTGAGAGAAAATAATGTAGTTTTCTTTTTTTGTAATTTCAAGGATTTTTTTTATAGCGGCGCTGGTGATGTAGTGGTAAGCGTGATTACCTCTCACCCCAGCAGACCTGGGTTCAATCCCAGTCGGCCACGCCTTCCTTCGGAAGGGAACTAAAGCCGTTGGTCCCCGGTTCATGAGTTGATGGGTCGATAGGTACGGTCTAGGTGTGGGAGCTGTCTCCCTGGCGTCGGTAGCATTGGTGCTCAGCACGGAAAACTAGATCGACGGAAAACAAATCAAGAAAAATAAAAGAATTTTTTCATACTTTTCCAAGACTGATATGAAAGTTGTAAACAGATGTGTAAACAAAAGAATATAATTATGTAAATGATATAAAATTTATTGATTCCAAGTAACATGGCAAGTTTTATATAGGTTCAAAGGATTCGAGACCAAATTATGGCCTACAAGACTATGACAAAACCAAAATTGTTACTCAGGATGAGTACATATGTTTTTCCAGGTGCGATTTAGGTTTTCCCGCATTTTTTCCCGACAAATCCGAATTCCCGTTTTTTTTCCCGGTTGGATGGACACCCTGAGAGAAATGATTATCCAACCGCAAGTAGCAGTGCCAGGGAGTTTAAAGCAGGTAAGCTATTATGTTTCAGTACTTTTTCAAATAGATCGCTCAAAGGAGCTGTGTTTCTTAGGCTTGAGGATGCAGGAGGAGAGGGGAACGGATAGAGCCATTATGACTGCCATTACTGGACTCCACAAAGAACCACCATAAGGATAAATCACGTTTCAGGTCATCTTTTGGCTGTAATTGTTTTAGCCTATGAAAATCTAACCTCAAATTTACTTCTAATAATTTCAGCATTATGTTAGCGACCCTTTTTAACCACAATATTATAATCACCCAAAGTAAACCGTTGATGTAGCTGTTCTGGTACCTCAAGTCATAAGCTAGAATACGTGATTGGGTTCAGCATGTATCGATGTGAGTTATTCTGAGGTTATATCTTCAGGCTGTATTATTAAAACGGAAAAGAAAACACACCGCAACGATGAGAACGGTACAAACGAGTCCAGCGTGCTATCAAACTGGATTTCTAACTGGTTGTGCAAAGCGACGAAGCCATGCAAAATGTGCTGCAGTAAAATGAAAGGAAACGATTTAATTTATACTCCAGTTATGTTGAGAATCCAAATTCTATCGGGATTGACCTGTTTCATTTCCGGGCTTGAAGACATGCGATAGGCTGTAATCATTGATACGATTGACAATCTAATCCCATGACATGATGATTGAAACCGTCATGAACAGTCTGGAGTTTCATTCTCGTGGTGATGTGAACTTTCATCTCCCCTGAAAGCAAAACCGATTTCCGTTCGTTCCCAGTGTGTTTGAATTAAGCCTTTGATCAACCGCCAAATTGCCTCAATTTTCGTTCAGCTCATTTAACGACACCAGCCGAGGCTTGAAGCGAGATATCAATCAGCCCAATAGAGTCCGGAATATTTCGCTTCACGTTGAGTACGGTAATATGCGGTATCGGACCGGTGCCACCACCACCACCATCGTGTCACAACAACCGTGGTGCTATTAGTGGCTGCTTTCGATCAGCCTTCGTCGTTGTATGTATGTGGGATAAAAATTCGTCAATCGGAATAAATTGAGCTCATTCAAATTAAATTTATATCACTCATTTAACCTATTCGGTGACGTTCTCAGGTGGTAGGCAGATGAAGCTTACCACCATCAACCGGCCTAGGTACGATAAATTGGCCTGTTATTAAATTTATTCCGACTAGCCACGATTGATGTTGCTTCCAATGCTTGCTGACTAGGGATTAGATATTGGAATTTTATTCCTCCCGTATTAATTAATTCAAATTTGTGTCTATAAATCGAACCGTTCTCGAGCTGTACGGCCTCTAATTCGATCATTTGAATTAACTGTTGGGAGGGTCTGCACTAATTAAAGCATCGATATTGGTTTCCTGTGATTATTTCAATTTAATCTACAGCATCCAGCGAATCACTCTGTCACGATTTCACTTAGAGCCGAAAGCGATCCCGCAAAAAAGCACAAATTAATTCCTTCAATGACAGTTGCTGAAGTTTTCCAAACCGTTGCACCACTCTGACTGGTCATTTATCACAGAACTTTTCCGGTTCGTTCCCTATCAAAAACTACTTTTCATCGATACTGCTTGCAAGGTGTCAACTACTGCTGCCGCGTCATCGAAGTCTCTCTCTCTCTCCCTCTGTCGCTCCCTGAGGCTGACCTACTGCATCGATACAAACGATAAAACTCTTTCGAAACTATTTTTTCCCTCACCGTCTTGCACCTTCTGTCGACAATCGAAAGAAGAAAGTCGGGGGCGTGCCCAATGGGATGCCATTTGAACGGAAAATCCAATTGTTACTGGCGACGGGGAAAAGTCACCCAAACTATTTGCTTGGATGAATAGTTTTTTAGTTGTCTTTCCGTCGTGTGATAACCGTAACAGTCCTTCGGGTGGAGAACAATCTTGAACGGTCGGAAAATTCCGACGAGGGGGTATAGTTTGATCGGAAGCAAAAACAACCAAACAATCGAGGAAGGAAAATGGCTTGACACAAACTTTCCACCAAGCAGCACTTGGGAAAATTAGTTTTGCAATTCAGTTTGATTTGCTAAACATTCCACAGAGAAAGGCGATTTGCCACGATTTTATTCGGTCAAAATTGGTAGAAATGTGCGTATTACGTTTTTGTTGCAATCATACTATGGATCCAATTATCCGATCATGATACAGCCTTGTATTAATATGGTAGTTGACCTTTGCGTTGAGCAGCAGAACATTGCTCCGAGTCATACAAAAGTCAAAAAAATGTGTACATATGCAAATTTATAGCTGATCCGAAAATTCACCAATCGAACATTTTCCAATTTTTTGTTTACCCGTGCATTTCCTCTTTCCAAAAGCACGCCAAGGCAATCAACCGATTGTCAATGAATGAGTCTGGGGAATTTCACAGAAATTGATTCGACCTTATCGGGCGGGAATGCACTTGTCCGAAGCACACAACACTGGGCTGCATTTTATGCATATATGTGCAATGTGCTTTCATTTAGTTTGTCCCTCCCCACTGCACTGCTTGGCTCTCGAGTACTGCTAGCCATCATCGCGGTCAGTCGTGGGCCGATCGTATGGAAATTGTTGTCCGCCGTTAACCTCGCTCGTTGGAAATTGGCTGTAATTAAATTATCGACACTGCCATACACCATTTTAATTTCCCGCGTAAGCACTGATGGCACGGCGAGATTGTGCTGTGCAGGGTTCCGTCAGAATTTTGATTGCCTGATTTTATTTGTAATGACGTAATTTAATAGCTTAGTCGGTAAGTTCTCATGTGTTATGGTCAATAAGCATGAATGTTTCTAAAGACCATGAGTTTTAAAACAATCTGTTAATCCAGCTTTTATTTAGCGTTGTACTCAAATGTAGGCGGGATCTACATGTATTCTGCACATTATCAAGCTAATTTAATCTTGATATTTTTAATCATGAGGGTGGCCAGTGTTTGATACACCTATGATAACTAGAATGACGGTTTTGGCTATACCTTTGCCTATTATCGTCAGATTATAATCATCATGTAAGTTAACATGGCATGAAAACTTACATGACCTGCTTGAAAATTAAAATGTTTGAAGCAGTTACATACACAAAGCTGTCAAATTACATACATGCACAATTTAATTACATTCTCCATTTTATATCGTTTGTAACAGAATACGTCGCATTTTTTGAGGATTTCGCAAATAATTTCCAGAGAAGCCAGAATAACACTTTCGTTGATTCTTAGAACAAACTTCCGGAGGAAGCTGACCAGTTACTCAGCTCCGAAAATCTATTTGTTTTTTTTTAATCAAAACTGGCGCAGAAATATCGATCTGCAAAAGCTGCATATCACAATTCCATATTAGGTCCATTTGCGATGCGTTGACGTAAATTTAAAAGATAGACAAAAGATTTAGTTGTCATTTTGCCACTACCAGTACTGCAAACAAACAAAATGAGATTTTTGATTCATCTGACACTGAACAATGAAATGTATACAATAGACTAAAAACTAAATACACTAGACTAAAAATTAAAAAAAAAACCTTTTTAAGAATAGAACATTGCAAACAGTTATCGTCTTAAAGAGAGTCGTCGCTGAAAGGTTCGCTATGTCGTGTTAAGCATGATGCTCTAATCGCCGCTGTTATCACTCGATTAGCCCTTTCGGTGGGGTTGGGTGCAGGGTGGTATGCAGCAAGATTCCAGTGTTGAACGTTATAATGCGCCAAGAATTTCTGAAATTCTTTAGCCTTAAATTGTGGACCATTATCCGAGATTAGTACAGCCGGTACTCCAAACAGTAAAAATACGTTGTTCTCGAGAAAGGATATTACAGAGGCAGTTTAAGCCTGTTTCATAAGTTGTACCACCGTAAATTTTGAAAAGAAATCCGTGAAGTAACCATAATTCCAAGTCCCCGGCAAGATGACAGATAATCTTAGTTTCACGTACCCACTTGCAAATAGTAGATGTCGCCACACAACGTAAACAAAGGGATTGTCCTTCACCACTGCAATGGCATTTCTCTATGGGAAACCACCTTTTAGTTTCTCCATGTGTGGATGACAAACAACAGGCAAGAATGCTATATGAATAGCGCGAATTTATGATTTTCGTGGTGAAATGAATTAAATCTAATCGAATTGAAACCGATTGATGGAGGTTCATTTTCTTATATAATCAAATGACAATAGAAAAACTTTGCTGTCTTCTATTTTATTTTGCTCTTGAATTTAATCAGGCTTCTGATAATTTGTTTTGACCATTGTTTTGCGATGAAGGCTTGCCATGAGCCGTCTGAATAAAAAGAGTTTACTTTCCCGTGTTTCTATGTTCTTGTGTGTTCTTCTGATATGCAAGATTTCCGAAACTGAACTGAAAATACTCATTAATCACCACAAAAATTCCAACGTTGGGAAATTTTCTGAACGGCTTGAAAATAGCATCCAATAAGCATCTGCAGCTTTCATCAACATGTTTTTTTTTGTAACAGGACATATTTTGGAGCAGGATGCAGTAAACAATCTTCGCAATATATTGATAAAATTGTGTATCGATTTTTATTTCAAACTTTGCCTTGAGGAATATGTCGAAAACATAGGAGGCATTAAAAATTCCATCCGCAAAAAAATTACAAAATTGATTTTATTTTGCGGTGAGTAGCTGGGTGAAGACGAACATTTTGTAAATCCTTTTAAAATTGACAAAATAAATAAAATTATATTATCTAAATCTAAATAAAGGTTCCACTTAATAAAAAATAAGTGCTTGTCTTTTGTTACACACGTTAAAGCTTCAAGAAACAGATGGGTCATAAGTTGTTATGTTCTATTATTTAGTTACACAGTTATGGGAATAGTCACTATATGACAACTTAAATACCATGAAGAACTCTGGAAAATTTAGTAATCATATAAGTGAAGTGGTTGTTAATCAGAATATTCTAAAATATCATCTAAAATTGAGTTTTGAAGAATGGTAGTAAATCCGTTGTCGCAAAAAATTGAAAATTTAGTCAAATTGGACAATATATCACATATTTAGCTTAAATGCATTTAAGGCCTTCGACAGACGTACAATGTACGCCGTTGTACTAATTTAAGCGTGTACCTCAAATTAAACATTTTGCATTACTAGCTGCGTATAAGTACGCTCTTACTCGTTGCAAAACCAATCATCTTTGTTCATCATCGACTATAATAACAATAGCCTTGATCAATTCTCATTTGTTCCAATAAATTCGATGACAATCATATAATTTTGTTTTACAAATCATATGTTTCAGCTTTTGGTTCTGTACTGCTCAAATACGCATACTACTGAGAATCAAAACGACATTTCTTGCTGGCATCACTGGAGCTCCTATGTCGTTAATGTTAATTTTTACGTTAATTTGGACGTCGCGTGTCCGTTTTGGTTGGCACGCGACAATAAGATGGATTTTAAACATTAATTTTATTTACTGTACATCATTTCCAAATTCGTCCTATTCAGATGAAACTTCTGGAATTTGTGAGTTTGACAGAACCACGAGCACCAAATTGTCGGGGTACACTGGCAATATACTGGAGCTGTCATGTTGCCCCCGAGTTGCATAATTCTGAACAGCTAAAAGTTAGCTGAGACACGACCGAAGATCGTGCGATATTTACTCGATGTCGGATGCGACATGAAGCATGCAACAAACTCTATCTCGTTTGCTCTGTGACAATACGAGCAGCAGTGAATACATTGTGTCTCGAGTATAACCGCCTCTAATTGTGGGCACCTCAGAATAAGCTGAGAAAACTCAGGCCTCTTTCGCCAATCGATCGTCAGTCGGAGCAGTTCAGTGTATTAGATAGTGAAGTAAAACAGAAGAATTGTACTCCCCATTGTACTGGGTCAGAAAAAGTTATACTATTGTTAAAAGTGAGTGAAAACCAGAAGTGGCACAAGGCGCAATTATTAAATAGCCTAATTTTTATTCTCGTTAAAGAACTGCTCCTCTTTTGTAAAACCAGATCGGTTTCAGAAAGATCCTGAAATTTGCAGGATTATAGAAAGCATCAGGTAGGAAAAACCTTTGAGATTAAAGGGCGAACACGAAATTATTGCGACACATTAAACAGGGCATAACTTTTTTACCATTAGGTAAAAATCAACCAAATTTTGCACACTTTCTCATTGATGTGTATTGTGTACATGCTGTCAAACTCGAAGTCGTGTTTTTCGATTCAACGAAAATGGAGGTGAACCAACGCGAGTTGAGAGAAAAAATTTCCAAACACCTGGAATTTCCTGACCTGTCTCACCGGCAGTTGGGAAAAATGTTGAACATTCACCATTCAACCGTCTCCAGAGTGTTGAAGCGGTTCCAGGAGCGGTTGACGTTGGACCACGGCAAATGAGCTGGAAGAAAACCGGGACCGGAGAAAAAAAAGACCGAGGGAAAGGTGAAGCGGATGATTAAAGCAAATCCCAACGTCTCAAGCCGTGATTTGGCTAAAAAGATCGGCATGTCGCAGAGCTACGTCCAGAATGCAAAGAAGAGAGCTGGACTACATACATACAAGGTACAGAACTTCCCAAACCGCGATGAGCGGCAACAATCGACGGCTAAAACTCGGGCACGGAAGCTCTACGAGAAGATGCTGACAAAATATGGCTGCTGTGTGATGGACGACGAAACGTATATAAAAGCCGATTTTAAGCAAATTCCGGGGTTGGAGTTTTTCACCCGCAAGAGCAAGTTCGATGTGGACGTCAAATTTAAGAAGAAGAAAATGTCGAAGTTCGCCTCCAAATATCTCATTTGGCAGGCCATCTGCTCTTGCGGACTGAGGAGCCTTTCGTGACAAAGGGCACAGTAAATGGCGAGATCTACAAATCTGAGTGCCTCGAGAAGCGCCTTTTGCCGTTCTTGCAGCAGCACGACGAAGCTCCGCTATTTTGGCCAGATTTGGCATCATGCCACTATTCTAAAAGTGTCCTGGAGTGGTATGAGGCCAATTCTATACATTTTGTTCCAAAGGACATGAATCCGCCAAACTGTCCGGAGCTGCGCCCGGTGGAGCAGTACTGGGCAATAATGAAGCGGGAACTTCGGAAGAGCAAGAAGACAGTCAAAGACGAGAAGGACATGTTAAGAAAATGGAAAAAAAAAACTGAGAAACTGGTACCGGATGACACTGTAAAGACTTTGATGGAGGGCATCAAGCGAAAATGTGTTCAATTTTACACTCAAGGCTCCATCGATTAACTTTTCTTTTGATTTTTGAAGTAAATAGATGCATAAAACTACCCTAAAATTTTGGTTTGATTCTAAACATTATAAGAAAATTGGCATGACATTTTCGGTGTCGCAATAATTTCGTGTTCGCTCTTTAGTAGTGCTGACAACCAGTGGTAAGACGATTTCGTGGTTCGTTTGAAGGTTGTTTAAACCTTCGAACGAAGGTTTTTTTGTTCGGTCTAAATTTGCAGGTTCGAGACTTTTCTCCACACCGAAAGCGCCACGCGGGAAGACCAAGCTAGTGCTAGTGATCTAACCTTCTATAGGAAGGAGAGCCACCTCGTGGACACATAGTGTTCGCTTAGTGCACTGCCATCAGTAGTCCGTAGGGGACCACGCTAACTCCCTGAGCCATAGGACGCAGAGTGAGAGTGTTCGAAGACTTCGAATTTGTTCGTCGTACGCTTGGCCGTTCTCACCGGTCCGATCTGATCCGTAGGGACCCCAGCCAAGGTCCTGAGCCAAAGGAATTCCGACACTCCTCATCTGTTACCGCATGCTTCAGTCCGTAGGGGCCAACCCCAAGCAACAAATCTAGAGCTGCTTGGCTATATTCAAAATTTATAAAGGTTTTATTGCAGCTGCAACCATTACCTACAGCTTTATCACGGTCATATACAATGCATGTCATGAAACATTCTTATAGCTATCTATAAAACCCCTATAAAGCTATTTAAAAAACCAACTGATGCTTATGCTTTTTTCACTTACGAAAGGTTTTATGATTGCTTTGAAGTATACAATAAAGTAATATGAATTGCCCTTATAAAACCAAAAAATAAATCCTTTCGTTGCTTTATAAGTAAGCGCAATAAAACTAGTTGGCCATGAAACAGTTATTTTAAAACAATCATAAGCATTCAGTTGCAACTTGTCAGAAATGTAAATAGGTGGTTTATTTTTACAACATAGAAAAGAAAAAAAAACTTTCCGGCACTTCCAAGCGGAGCGCAAAGAAAATCAACAAAATTGTTAGCATGAGCATGAAAACATTTCGTGTATACGTATACGCGACGTAGTGTGCGTAAGAAAAACGTCAGCAATCTCCATGATTCATCCGTTCTCGCTCGCATATACATGGGGTGACACGGTCGAAACTTGGTAGAAATACATGGAATGGTGACAGTCATAGGGCAAAAAGGTTGAAATCACGCATAACTTTTCATAAAGGTTAATGTACCATTCAAAACTTTTCTAAATGTTTGTAAAATTCATCGGTTGCACCCGTAGAATAGGAATATACATTTGCCCTCAAATAAAAAAAATGAATTCAAGCTGAACATTGCATTAGGTCCTAAGTAATATTGACAGATTCGCTTCGTCAACTTTCTCTTTGCATCCCCACGGTCATGTAAAGACATTGCCAGGTATTTTCAGCACATAAATCGATAAAAGAAGCTTTTATCTAGCATCCAATACGACATACACATCAAGAAGCGGTTCGGTGAATAAGTTATTAACGAAAGAGAAAGTCGACGAAGAGAATCGATCAATGTTACTTAGGACCTAATGCAAAGTTCAGCTTGAATTGCTCTTGTAAAAAGAAAATAGTTCTCGTAATAAAATCATGCATTATGCTTTTCTGTTCTGCTTTCATCCCATGCACACTGGGCTCCGCTAGGTTGGAGCAAAATTAATAACTCCGAAACGAAGCATTTCCGCGACTTGGTGTCTTCGGCAAAATTTCTTGTCATAATAAGGACCATCTATTGACATAAACAAATAGTTCAAAACTCTTCCGCAAAGATGGTGCCACAATCAAACTTCTTTCTCTGACGTTTTGGAGACTTGGTGTCTTGGGCAAAGTTGTTTATCTTGACAAAATGAACAGCTCTTTCAAAGACGTAAAATTTCCACTGTCTACTGGTTCCAAGTTATATGGAGTTAAAGAAAAAAATGTCGAAAATATGGTTTTTTTCTGTTTCGGTTTTTTTGCTTACAGCTTTATAATGTTATATTTTTCTCTTATGCAAATACATTAAATAAATAGCTTTTGTGAAGAAACATACTAGATAAAGCTCCAAATTTCAAAGATATTGTTGAAAAAACGAGAAAAAAACACAATTTTTGAACATTAATATCTCCTAAAGCGCAAAAAATTGCAACCTGACATTTTCAGCAAAAATTAAGCAATACTCGATAAACAAAATATCAAAATTTTAGAGCGGTATATTTTGGTGTTTTGTAGATTTTTTCATTTTAATGGAACATTATTTTTTTCTATAACTTTTTTAATGCATTGAAATTGCGTTTTGAAGACTTGACGACTTTGGCAAAATTGTTTATCTGATGACTTTCACTATTTTCTCTCTCTAAAATCAATCAAATGGTCAGATGATGAAATTATATACGCAATACCAAATGTGAAATTATCCAGCATGCATTGAATATAAGCTTAAAATGAGTGAGCATTAGTTTTTGTGAGCGATGCTCGATTGTGTGGAAGATCCTTGAGTTATTGAGTCCGATTACTACAGTTTTCGCATAATTTTGAGACGGATATTCAGTACCGTTCGTCCGTCAGTAGAGTACTTGAGATTGGGTCGCGTTTTGCCTTTTACCTGCCCTGAATGATCTAGTCGGGTTCGAACGCGCAACTTCGCATCAAACCCCTTATTTGGAGATTGTTGGCGCTTAAGCGAAGTTTGTACAGCAGAAAGGCTGTGATCAGTGTCTGGTCGGCCGGTTTTTTGGTGTTTAGTCTGTTTGGTTCAGCAATCGCCCTAGAGCAACCCTGATCACGTTACAACATATCTCGATAAAATAAATTATTATCTAGCATCTTACGGTACACACGGCAAGACATGGTTTTGTAGCCAAGTTATTAGCGAAAGATAAAGTTCACGAAAAGAATCGATCAATGTTACTCAGGTAAAATAAAACAGCAAAAAGGATTATCTTCCATTTAATTCCACTTAAATAATTTTGGTATCCATGACAGATACGTATTTCGAGTACAATGTACAGTCTTCATCAGTGTCATTTCCACTAAAGACTTATCAAAAACCAAACCCCTTTAAGTACTCATCCCCTAGGTAAAAATGTCAAGATAACAGGTACAAAAATGAAACTACAATGTGTAGAATCGGAACCCACCTAACTAATAATAACCAAAGGTTTAAGTAAAGTAAAGGAGAAAAATCTATTCAAATCTCCAATAAGGAAAAAATCCCAAAGGCTTGGTAGCCATCATAATGAAGTAATGAAATTGGGTTGTTAGCGGAATGCTTACATAAAACAGCAAAAAGGGTTATCTTCCATTTAATTCCAGTGGGGATGACACTGATGAAGACTGCACATTGTAGTTGAAATACGTATCTGTCATGGATACCAAAATTATTTAAGTGGAATCAAATAGAAGATAACCCGTATTTGCAAATTTTATTTAAGCATTCCGCTAACAACCAAATTTCATGACTTCGTTACTTAGGGCCTAATGCATTGATCGGCTTTATAGTTTTAATGGATCTGAATCCCATTCTCTCAAATTTGCAAAAACGTTGGTCACTCATAGAATTAAAAAATTTTACAATATGAGTAATGTTAAACTATAGTTCTTTTGCAAGCTTGTATACAACATTATTGAATTCTGCGATATTGCGCTAGATTTCGCAGAAAATTTCATGAATGTCTCAAACAGTGTACAAAAAAATCCCATAAAAACATGAAATTTAACCCACTATGAAACCCCCCGGAACCTACTTGCCCTGATGAGCAATTTGAGGCAATTGGAGCCAGCCTGATGCAGTGGCAGCGGGAAAAAAAATTACCAATGGGGCATGCAAATAATTACAAATGATGAAAGGGAATAATTTAAAACACAATCAATGCAGTTTTATTGGCCACAGCATATCCCACGTAATTTTTTGTCTCCTTGCCTGGTTCGATGTTCTGAACGATTGAACTGACGACCTGATGCATTCTATAGCGTCTCTTTATGTAGATTTTTTTTCTGTCTCTTCGGAATATTGCTGAAAGCGTAGTTCCAGCAAATTTCATTTAATTTTATTAATTGAATTATATGCACCGACATGGTCATTTGGTGAATTGCGAAATTGATTACGTTGACGAGTTTGAATTAGTGCGTGCAATTATTTATGTACGATGGTGTAAGTGGAACAAAAAAGGTCATTACATATGCCAATCTGGGCGAATGGTTTTTTTTTTATGTTTTGTGTTCGATTTTTGTTCTGCATTTTGCATTTAATCAGGCCCGGTGTCATCTATCGAGATCACACCACATCACATGCGTCGAATGGGGGGCACGGATGAGAGCATTCGAGATGCCAAATGAATGCAAGCAAACAAACAAAAGCTTCAGTACAAACATGGACGGGTGCATTATAATTAACCAATTATTGATAAATAGCATGATTTGTGGTAATCGATGGACACTCCGGTTACGCGATGCAATTTAGTTTGCTGTATCGAGCGTGTAATCTGGTTGGGAATTGTTTGAGCGGAAAGATTTATCCGCTTTTGATTACTGGTAACATGATCGAATGTGATCGACTGGAACGAATCCAGTTGCGTTCCATTGGCGGTCGTTGTCCAACTTTTACTGGTCGCATTCACTCAATGAAACAAAATTAGCGCCATCACGTTTTTCCTATTATTGCAGATCAATAATTAACCATCATCTAAATAGCATCATACAACATGTTCTCGTCTAAATAACATCATATAGCATATAGAGCGCAAAATAAAAATAATACCACCTAATCAAAGTAAGATTTAATTTCTCTTGAATAAATACTTAGTAATGTGTTTTGTACGAGCCATTGTTTCGGATAACTTCAATTAGTCGCGATTTAATGGACAAAATCAGTTTTTTTTTTCAAGAGTATCCTGCTCAATCAGCTCCCAGCATTCTAGAACTCGATGTTTATCGAAATGTTTACCATTTTTGTAAACGCGACGAGCAAGTATAGACCAAAATTTTTCAATGGGATTTAGATCAGGAGAACAAGCTGGCCACTCCAGAACCTCTTGCGTTTTGCGTTTCTTGTAATCAGCATTTCTATGTAATCATCGAACTTCATTTTTGTTAAGACGCCAATGGAAGCTGTTCCCCAAACCATCAGTGTTCCACCACCAGCTCATTTTAACATCCGGTTTTCTGTACAAATCACGCCAGTAGTACTGCCATAAGTCTGGTCCATCCAAGTTGAAGAGCACGTTTTCTATTCATCGGTCCAGGACATATTTTTTGTTTGCAAAATTGGAGCGATTCAACTTATGTCGTACTAAGCGGTGCCGGTAGTGTAGTGGTTAGCGTGATTACCTCTCACCCCAGCAGGCCTTGGTTCAATCCCAGTCGGCACCGCCGGGATGTTCTGAGGCATAACATCTCTGATCACGCCTTCCTTCGGAAGAGAAGTAAAGCCGTTGGTCCCCGGTTCATAAGTTAGTTGATGGGTCGATAGGTAGGGTCCAGGTGTGGGAACTGCCTCCCTGGCGTCGGTAGCATTGGTGCTCAGCGTTTCGTTTGGCTCGCCGGTAGCGTAGAAAATATTTGTTAAAAAAGGAGAAGAAAATAAAGCACAATATTTAATTGCCAGGTCGAAGAACGCAATTAAAATTTCGGGTCAGTTGCGTCATCCCGACATCATAAAATCAAAACCCAAAATGTTGGTTATTTCAAACGAAAAGCATCTGACGCATTCATCAAGCTTGATGAATAATTCACCATCTTTGATGTACTTTATTTTTGATAACTTATCAAACCATCCCATCAGAACAAATTACCACTGAGCTGTTGTCCATATAAGTTCATCAACTTTACAACCTTACCCTACATATCCATCAAGCGTCACACAAAATTTCCGTATTAAATATTGATGGAATTACAGCCAATTCCATCGGATTTATCATTCCATCGGAGTTTTCTCACACATCTATAAATGACGTGCCAGAATTAGCTGGAAAGGGAAAAAAAAATAACCAAACCATTCCCACCTCCCATCCGAGGACTCCTGCTGAAGCGGCTTTATGAAATTTTAATCGTAATTCTCCTCAGGTCCATCCAACCAGACAACGTAATCAGCATTACTACAAACCGAGATTCGTTCACTCTCATACCCTGGGCTTACGTTTTTTGTGCTTTTTACTCTTTCGATTCTTCCATTCATAGCCATATGCAAGTGTATGTATACGTGCCATCCCGGTTATAGAGAGAGGTTACCGGAGTCAATGTGCTGGTGTGCTATGGTTATGGGTCGCAATCACAGTGACGACACTTTACCACCGAATTTCGGGCCATGTGGCCTCCGCTCCTCTGATTCGTATGCCACATTATTATTTTAATACTTTGTACATCTCCATTAACCTCATTTGACCCTTCTCACAGCACCGCTGGCGGTCCAACAACTGCCGTAAATATAGCGATCGGAATCGACGGTGGAGATGGAAAGGGCGAGCGAACGCGGAGCGGGGGAGGTGCGAATGACCGTGGCCTATCTCTCACGTTTTGTCTCGGCACAGCTTTCGACCTTCCAGTCAAAGGGTAGAATCGCCTTCGCTTCCAGCGAGTGGCTGTTTTTAAACGGGTCAGTTGACCATTCTGTGTGATGGGACTGCGGTGTACTTACAATGCTAGGTCCTTTTGATTCCTGTTCAATGGATGCCAGACAATGTTGATGCCATGCACTAATGGAAATGAGCCCATGTTGCAGAATTAATGGTGCTGGCAAATTTGGTTTGTTTGACCTACATATTAGCTTAGGAAATGACGGACAATTAGGAGCAGGAATTCGTGGAAATTGCATACAATGTGCTTCGTTTAATTCTGTTGTGTGATTATAATGGAAGTAAATTGATCAGTTTGGTATGGTTACTACTAATCTAGATGCATTTACTGCACGAATAAATGCATTTACAGAAATACATCGAGCTCAGTGTATGGCAGTGATTCGCTATTCTATCAGGGTTCTACTTCTTGGGTAATGCAATTTGAACTACTTGGTACTCCCCACTTACGGTACTTTTAAACACTTCCACTGGTATTAATTGTGAGCACTTTAATGTCGTTTTCGTTTTTGCGTTGCACTACACCGGTGTGGTGCTACACTTTGCACCGCATTAACTAACGCTTGCGGTGTAGCTTTATTGGTGTGTGTGATATCAGATTCATCTGTCACTGTTAACTTTCTGCCGCTTGATAAATATTATTTTAGTTTCGGGTGGAATTATAGTTTCGATTGAGGATTTTACAGTAAACAAGAGGGCTTGTTAAGTATTTTAAAAATGATTTTTTATTTTGCGATTTCCTTATTCAATTTTATCAGTTACAGTAGAAAGTATTGTTTTTTACTGGAGGTCGATTGGCTGTGGTTATACTTATTGTTTATGTGGGAATTCAATAAAAATGGTCCAAGAGAACCCAGACAGGAAAAGCGAGTGTTGGTGGATTTTCTGGTCAATGAAGGGGAGCAAGGTGGATCAAAAAGATTCATCTCGTTAATGATATCTCAGGCGTCAGCAGAGCATTAGATTAAAGTCAATAATGAAGTAATTATTTATAAAAAAAAACTCAATTAGCTGGAGTACTGTCGAGAAATAGCAGTAGGTGGATTGCACCACACATCGTGGTCTGGTGGAAGCAAACGGTTTCGGTTTGACCGACTTCAGGTCCTGCAGCATCTTAAAAATGCAAGCGATCATCTTCAGGCCTTCGACCAGACCTTGCACAACTTTGTCGGTGATCAGTGCATCCGACTTACACTCCATGATCAGATCCTTAAGCAGAGCCGCCGAAGTTTAGCCGGTGCAGGCACATTTAGCAACACAAACACTGTCCGGTAGCTGGGAGCGGATTAAGGTCAGATAGGGGACCGGGCATCCGACGGTGACCTCACTGTTAGCAGTGGTCGAGATTTTGCACAGCTCGGCGATGCTGATCTTGTCGCCGTTCATCTTTCAGTTGCCACCAACACAGCACCTACGACTGATTTTTTTTTTTCAATTTGGTTGGCGCTACGGTTTTCACGTTTGTCGGAGACGGATAAAACCGTCAAGTTCAGCAAACCATAAGTATATTTTCCTTTAATCCATCATTCTGATTATTCTCAAAAGCAAAATATGCCTACCTCTTCGTCTGAATAACGATCCACTACGCCCACCTGAAATTCTTTCATTCGATGCAATGGTTTTCTTCTTTTGTTAAGAATATTAAAAATCATAAAATATTCATCCTCTGAATCCGAATCAATTGAAATAGTTCTTTCATTCCAACCTTTTTTTTTGCAAAATTGAAAACAGTAATCAGCTGTAATCGCTGCGTCACGACGAAAACGAGAGTTTTGACAACCATGTATTTTGGATGTATTGGTGTTCTGCGATAAACATATAGCTACACTGCGATTTTTTCGAGTGCTACACCATCGTGAGTGGTGCAGAAAAAGTTTTGCACCGGTGTAGCACCAAAACCAAAAACGAACGGTTTCGGTGCAAAAGTGTTGCACCGGTGTAGCTACACCGCAAAAACAAAAACGACATAAGTCTATGATTGAATGATTATCAGAGTTGGTTAGAAATGCTATCTAACATGAAGCTTTAGTGTGATAATTTATTAGCTAGATAATGGTCTTTAGAAGAGGGTAGGTAGATAGTTCCTTTAGAGTACGGCAGTATGAAACGTCGAGTCGAGTACGTCACTAGAACTATTCCCGCAGACAGTAATGAGCAAAGGCAGACGCACACTTTTTGTCTGTAGATTTGAAGACATACTTCAAATCTCCGCGTACATCGTACGGGTTAGGCAAAGAAGTGTGCGTTTGACTTTGTACTGTCGCATTAATGGCCCTTCGCTCATTTTCAACTTCTAATCAATTTTCATACTACCGTACTCTAACGGAACTATATACCTACCCTCTTCTAAAGACCATTATCTAGCTAATAAATTATCACACTAAAGGTTCATGTTAGATAGCATGTCCAACCAACTCTGAAAATCGCAAACTTTGCGCATGAAGTAACATAAAAACACTTTGAATGTATCATTGAATTTTTTTTTAAATATTGTGTGGCCATTACCATGATACTTTATTCCCAGGCAACCTAAGAAAAAACTAAAACCTGCAAAATTTCTTTGTGGGAACCAGGAATTAATACCACCATACTGAAGTGATTCAACTGTTTGGAATCACCGATAATGATTTAGGGTAAATGTACCATTTATTGGTCCTGGTGGTCCTCTATATGACCTAAACTGAAATTTCACATTGTTTCAATTGTTGTTGAAACATACATGTTGCCATATAAAGGTAAGACGATAAATTTCAAATTTGGCCTTGGTTCCTAGGCTCAAAAACTGGAGCAATAATCCGGAAGAATGCTGGTAACCTTACCCTACGTGGCTGTTAAAAACTCTCCACAAGACTTTAAGGGCTGGTAAACTTCACCCGCGTACTAGTACCAATGCTACCGACGCCAGAGAGGCAGCTCTCACACCTGGACCCTACCTATCGACCCATCAAACTCATGGACCGTTGACCAACGGCTTAACTTCCCTTCCAAAGAAAATCCCGGTGGCGCCTACTGGGATTTAACCCAGGCCCTTTGAATTGAGAGGCAGTCACGATTAACTCTACACCACCGGCGCCGATACTTTTCTTTCCTTGGAGCTTCTTTAAAGCTCGTATACAATTTGGTGGACTACCTTTAAGTTCTTTTATCTTTTATGTAGCTCTCGCTACTCTTCTGATGATGTTCCTGGAATGGACCTGAAATTGCAGAAACATTCCTAAATATCTCTAAAGTTCAAGACGTTTACTGCAGTCCGTGGATTTTTTGGAGCTTCTGTGAAGATTCCTTTTGTTCTTAAATTCTCTGAAAGTCAGTGATGAACTCTGGACTATTTTTAATTCGACAGTGAATTTTCAAATAACTGTATCTGCATTTGTAAACAATGATGCAAACGTCAATTTCATGAAACTCTTAACTCACCCACACAAACTAACATCACCATCAGGTACGGAAAAGATTCCCTGACATTATGGTGGTGTTAGTTTGCGTTAGCATACTAATAGTTGGTATCCTAAAGGAGGACATATTCTCTTTTTCCAACAATTTTTCTACATCCTCCTTTTGCCCGAAAATGTCCTCCTTTTTATTCCTTGCATTTTTTCCAGAAACATATTCATTCAACGAATTTTCACTTCAATTTTACAGATGGAAAATTTTGATATAAACCTGCTATTCTACCAAACTTGTTTCTGACAGACCAAATTTAAGGGAAAATTCAATGTTCGATTTTGACGTTCTGGTTCTAATGGGATTTTAGGTATTGGTTTAGAGTCCTATGCTGAATTAATGGTAAAATTAACAGGTTGCTTAGAGGTTTTCCTTATTCATGCTAGTTTCAATCAGCGATGACATGTATCCTGATTTTTGTACAAGATAAATGTTGGGCTGGTTTTAAGGCTATAAGGCTGTAGTTTGCATGCAAACAGCTAGACTAGTTTATTTCCAAGTATCAAAAATGTATTATGAAGGCTAGTTTGATGCATTTTTCAGAAGTATAACGAGAATATGATCTCAATCGAACCTTTGAAAATCATGAATTTTGAGATAGCGCCGACTCTATCTGCGATACAGGAAATATTTTGTTATGCTGTGATTAGCTGCCCGCACGCTGCATAGATAGAAAGAAGATTATTGACGATTCTGAACATTTCACGCAAAAAGATGATACGCGATGCAAATAAATGCGAAAAATGATAGAAGATTTTTCGAAGATTCATTCGCTAGCGGCGCCGGTGGTGTAGTAGTAAGCGTGATTACCTCTTACCCCAGCAGGCCTGGGTTCAATCCCAGTCGGCGCCTCCGGGATGTTCTGAGGCATAACATTTCTGATCACGCCTTCTTTTGGAAGGGAAGTAAAGCCGTTGGTCAACGGTCCATAGGTAGGGTCCAGGTGTGGGAGCTGTCTCCCTGGCGTCGTCGGTAGCATTGGTGCTCAGCACGGAATACAAGATCGACGGAAAACAAATCAAGGAAAAAGATTCATTCGCTAGTGTGAGATTCTTCGAGCATCTAGAATTGAGATTTAGATGTGTCACATCCCTCGGATAGCGCACATGTCATTAAAACGTTTGATAAAAACTCATTGTCCCCCTTCAATGTTAAAAAAGTAAACCTTGTCCCCCTTTATCTCCAAACCGCCAAAAGTCCTCCAAAGTGAAAAGTCCTCCTTTTTTGATATGGTAACATAAGGCTTGATGGAACCTTGCTCGCGAGTTTGAAATGAGCCGAGCGTAGCATTCTTCTGAGGAGTAGAATGCCTACTGCCAAATCATTCCATTGAGCTTCAGAGCTTGTGAGCGAAGGGAGAGTGAGGTTTGCTGCAATTTATGTTCATGTTTTCTATCGCACGCTTTTAAGCTGGGTTTAGACAGGGCAAATCAATTGATCAAGTCAGTTGAATTCAACTGACTTGAACGCAAATTGATCGTGTAAACCGTGCCATTCAACTGACTTGATCAACTCACTTGAATTGAAAAAAAAGCTCAACTTTTCAAGCCAAAAATTCAACTGAGTTGATCATTGAGTTGCCTAGTCTAAACCCAGCTTTACTCTCACTCTGGGTGAACTCAGAGCTTCTTGTGTCGAACAAAAAAGTCATCCGGAGTCTCGAAAAGCGCACCTCACGTCAAATCATCCTCTCGCTGAAGTTCACTCTCCCTTGTTTACTTCTTCCATATTCCTGCCGCCACCCTCTCGAGGTGAGGGCTAGCTAACCTCGCAGGACAAAAGTGTTTTCAGAGAGTTTGAGGAGTTTCAGCAAGCCTGGGTAACACTACGTTTGATCTCAGAGATCTCATAATTACTTGAAGTATTTTCAACTTCCTTGAATCTGCCACAATTTTCCTGATATTCATGGAAGTTCTCAAGTTTTCAAAACTGCGCCAAACCTCAGGTAACGTCCCTCCAGATCTTTTAACTCAACTGAAAGTATGGCAACTTTTATAAAGTTCCCTCAAATTTTCCTAAAGTTAATAGAACTGGCCTGAAGATCTTTGATCTTATCTTATCTTCTCTAAGAATCATTAATCTTCTCTAAAGATCTTAAAATACTCCTGATTTATCCCGATTACCACACTCCCATCGAGAAAAGTTTTTGTTTGAACTATAGAATCGTATAGAATTTTTTGCAACCGATTTTCAACATGCTTGAAACAAGCAGTTCCATCTCCTGATGGTATCGCAACTAACCCAAAAATATTTTAAAACTTCCCCGTAGATTTTGAAAGTTCATGAAGTTTTCGGAACTTCAATGAAATTCTTACAATTTCTATGAGGTACTCAGAATTTGTTGAAGGTTCAGGATTTTTTCTGATATTAATTAAGGTAAGATAAAGTTTTCTAAATTTCCTGGAGTTCTTGGAACAATTAAAAAGTGAACTACCCCGAAGTACCCAAGTAACATTGCAAGTATTATTTATTCTACAAGCCTAAATCACGGTATACATAATCCTCAAAAATCCAAAATTGTTACTTGGGTACTTGTAGATTTCCTGATGCTGGAACCATCAATCAAGAGATCTACATTCAGGAGTGGAAAAGCGGCTACTACCATTCCTAAAGCAACATAATAGACCTGTGCTGTTCACAACCCTCCCAACAGCCAAGAATTCCCCCTTATTGAACGGTATTGGGCCTTGTTCAAACGGAATCTAAAAAAAAAATGAATCCATGAAAAACGAGCAGCAGTTTAAATCTGACTGGCGTTCGGCGGCGAATAAGGTTGATGAGACCACTGTGTAAAATTTAATGGAAGGGGTTAAGCGGAAGGCACGGTAGTTCGGATTTGGCAAACCAAAAGAGTAAACGAACATTTTTTCCTTTAAATATATGAATTGAACTGCCAAAAGAAAAATAAGAAGATTTTTGTGATATGAATTTTGACTGAAAGAAACGATTTTTTTGTCGACCATTTTTTGCACTCTGATTTTCATCTAAGCTCACGAAATGTTCATATAGCTTATGGAACTGCTTTGAAGTTCTATGAACTGAACCTTTAATATTTTTAAAATTTCCTAAAGTTCTGAACTGTTCTGTACTTTTTGAAACGCAATTGTTCTAAAGAGCTATGAACCAGCCTGATTTTGTCTGGAATTCCCTCAATTTCTCTGAACTTCTATAAAGTTCCTGCAATGTTTCTGAATTGTTGTGAAGTTCTCTGATATGTATCACGTGAAAAAACGACGAAATCAATCAATATACGCATAGGGGGTATTTTGTATTTTCATCAATCTAAGAAGCGTTCTCACTTTCATGGTAGTTGTCTCTTACATGGCCAAATATTTTTTAGGAAAATTTAGTTCAGCTTTCTCATAAATCGCATAAATTGCAGGAACTAGGCGATGAGTCAATTTACCTTATGTTTTTCCATGTGTTTCCAGGTTTGTCCAGGAAAAAATTCCCGTTTATGAGAAACGTAAAGACTGAATTCACTCAGTCCATTGGTACTACTCCTAAACTGAGTAAAACTTTCGTCAATTTCCCTCATTATCGTGAAGATTTTTGAGGTTTTGGACACAAAAACATGAGGAATATTTATTCATCGCTGATTTCCTGCACTTTTGGCGATTTTGAGTCAACTAAACTCAAAGCTGGGTCGTTCTTTATTGGCCTACGAACGTTTGCTTACTTATATTTACTTGCTGACCATTTTTTTTTTCATTCATTTCTGACACAATTCTGAACCATTATCTGTACTATGAGCGTGACCTTCTCAATGAATTACCCCTTGATAATATCCTTCACGAGGAGTTTTTGACGAAGGACGACGTTTGTGATTTCCTTATGGAGGTATACTTTGTGAAAACCGAAAATGGTACATGTAACGAAATTATGAAATATTATAAACGTCCTAGACTAATTTCAATAATTTTATCACCAATCGATCAGAAATATTTCTACGCATCCATCGATAGCAACGCTTCGAGCTGTTGATTCTAAACAATAAACAACTATTGAAAAAGTGGTAAATGTAAAGCAAAAGCTTCGAAATATCTGACAAATCCACCAATAAAGTACATGCATATGCTGCTTCCCCAACACTGTCATCAGAGAGTCGATAGTAGACGAAACAAGTCGAAGTGACATTCACCTCCGATTTTCAGGCGTGTGCAAATAGGAAGGATGCATTTGCGTAACATTTTGCACACTCATTTCCACTCAGACCACACAAAATGCTCTGCAGAGTTGTAATCTTTTAACCAAACTTGGAAGCAGTGGTGCAAGTGATTTTGATCGATTCTCTTCATCGACTTTCTGTTTCGTTAATAACTCGACGGCAAACACATTCATTGATACGTTTGTTGTTGTGGATGATAGAAGAGCATAGCAGAAATAGTGCGAAATCGGTTAGTGAAGCCATGGTCATCAAAAGAAGAAATCGATGAAGAGAGAATTGACTTTCACTCCTCTGCTTCTTAATTCAGTCGTCCAACGCACCGCTTTTTGTTCTTGGGCTACACTTTCTGGTTGCAATTCTGCTGTTCGACATTTTCTGTGAGAATATCTTTTTGAGATTTTAGCAGTCACGTTTTGTTTGTAGTTTATATTTTATTTATTTCATGTAATTATCGTAAATAATAGTTATTCAAAGCGCTGTGGATTATAAGATGCTCGATGACCCTCGAGGGATCGATTTTGCTTACTGAGCAGAAAATCGTGGATTTAACCCCAAGCTCTTCCACAGCACAATAAATCGCCACCATCATTTGTATATTTGATATTGAACATTAACCTCGGAAACTATTTGCATATCAAGCGAAAACGTAGTCCTGTATTGTCGCGAAGCGTTATGGTTCTGAGATACTCGATGTCCCTGGAGGGATCGTTTTTGTTTGCTGAGCAGAAAATCATGGGTTTAATCCCAAGCTCTCCATCATGACTCTTAAAATTCATTATCACTAAACAAAATTAATATGTTCTTTCGATAGCCGGCTATCGAGAGATTAAATAAACAACAAATAAACAATACATACTTTTGGTTGCATCGCCAACTTGAGGTGAATCCTAACCGAATACCCTACCCAACCCTCCAACTCCGTAGCACTTATGAGGGTGTCGCTAAGTCGGTGGCCTCTCGTTAAGTAAGTACTACATCAACATTTCCTTCCCTATCCCTAGTTATGGTAAAGATGGGCGTGGCCGGGAATAGCGACAGTCATGCTTCTGTTACTCTTGTTTAGATTGGAACCAATGTTTACTCCTCAGCATTATTCCTGAAAGTAGTCTAATTGAGAATTTCAGAAGAGACGTGAGTGTCGCTAGTATCCAATCTACGAAGTATATCATAACAACGCTAACGCTAACGCTAACGCTAACGCAATTCTGCTGTTCGACATTTTCAAAGAACCACCAAAAAAGATGAAATTACACTATTTTCTAGATATGCCTATAAGTCCAATTATTCGATTAACGATTAATCGTAAAGATTTTTCCAGCTATTCGATTAAATATTTATCGAATTTTCAATTATTCACGCACATAACCGACATCCCTCCTTATTTCTACTCGTTTGATTTAGCGCAGTAGAGAAAATAAATAAAAGTACTAATTTATCTGAACAGACATAGAAAAGAACCATGACGTGAAAAAGGATCATACATTCACCGAAAAAGTGTGAAAAACCTTTCTGCTGAAGGTTATGATTTACCTGAGTGGTGCGAAGTGAAATTTTCTTCATGTTGGTAGTGTTGAAATAAACGTTTCATCACCGTCGGTTGGTAGAGAGAAGTGTCAAACGGCTTTTTGTGCAGAGCCGATTCGTGACTTTGTGATTGTTTGTTGACATTGTTCATAGCTGGAGTTTTTACGGAGTGGAATAAAATTCAGAACGAAGTGTTTTGCTCACCTTTGCAATTATAAAGATGGACACGACGAAAAGCGAAGCCTATTCAGGTTTCCCAAGGA
The DNA here is from genome assembly GCF_037179485.1 of Ochlerotatus camptorhynchus. Lineage (NCBI taxonomy): Eukaryota > Metazoa > Arthropoda > Insecta > Diptera > Culicidae > Ochlerotatus > Ochlerotatus camptorhynchus. The sequence goes on along the minus strand of NW_027040790.1, from coordinate 1,762,963 downwards.
TTCAGCAGTACGAAAAGAGTGGCTCAGTTTCTGTGAGGTGGATCTCAATTTTCAAATCAAACCCAGTGACCGGTTGTGCAGTATTCATTTTGATAAAAATTGTGTAAAACATCTGAATTCAGTTGCTTATCGTGATAAAAATGCAATCCCTACACTGCGAACATATGATGATGGTCCATTTATCAGTGCAACAATTGACGAAAGTGATAAAGTTGTTAACGATGAAGATTGGCGATCGCCGGAACTGGAAAATATTGCAAAGCAAAGGTGAGACATTTTCACTTAAATGTTGAAATTAACACAGTACCCCTGGTATTTGGGAAACCATCTGTGTTTTACTGAGAAGAATGAAACATCGTTGGTTCAACTTGCAATTGTCACGGCACCGTTTAAGATTATAGCGTACTCTAAAATTGTTAACACCTGCAAATAAAAACTGCAGTATAAAACAACTATTATTCATGAGGGAGTTCGTGGCGTAGTAGGCTACACGTTCGCTTCTCAAGCGGATGGTCATGGGTTCAATTCCCAGACCCCCCCCCCCAACTTTGAGCACCGGTGTTGAGTGGTAAGCATAGTTGCCTCTCACCCCAGTATGGCCTGGGTTCAGTCCCAATCGGCGCCCTGGGATTTTCTGAGGCATAAAATCCCTGATCCTCCATTCACCGTGCCCTTGCAAATCAAATTCTTAAGCGTTTGTGAAATAGTGAATTACACTCCATTTATGTTTCTGATCATTTCTAAACAAAGTTAAATGAAATTCTACATGTTCGGTAAATGAATACCGTGCATGTAAATGAAATGGTGACATAGCACGGTGAATGGGGACCATGTCATGATCCGAAAAAAAACCCCAAACTATTTATTCTTGTTCAGAAGACATTGATTTCATATTTTTTCTTGAGTTAAAATAAATAATAAAGCAGTTTGACGTTGGTAGCGAGAATGGATGAATGGATCATCTTGTTAAAATACGAGAGCCTTGGACCGCACCAAATCTCCTTAAATGCATGGTGAATGATACTTTACGGTACTCTCAGGGGTTTTTTTCAGCGCAGGAGTCTACTTTGGTCCAAAATACGCAATAATACTGTTATTTTTAATTGTTTGAGTCGTTTCGAATCACGTTTTTAAAAAGATCAAAAACATTACTGAAAAATATTTAGTTTTTATTTTGGACGATAACAATACTTCTATCTATTTCAACGAACCACAATGATAAAAAAGTGGTTCGATTTGACAGCTCGAAAGTGGTTCGATTTTGAGGTCCGTCTTCGCACCACTCAGTGATTTACCAACTTGTTGAGAGAAGTAGTTTAACGAGAAAAACTAAAAAGAGGAGGAGCTTTAGCTGGGTGGACACTGATATTCTGCGGCCTTCCAACTTATCGCATATTCCAGCAGACGGGCCGATACTCTTGCGAGTGCCCAATAGACTGATGCAAAATTTGACTTTTTCGCTCCACAGTGCTTAAATGGTTTCAAATCGGGTCCTGATTAGCCTCCCAAAGTTACAACTCATTTGGTTAGAAACAGACTTCGCACAAGCCATTTGAAGTTTACATGTAAATTACTATGGGAAATCTCAACTTTTTGTGCATTGCCTTCTAGTCTTTTTCCATATTGAGCTGCGAAACAGTTTGATAGCTATTCTTATAGAAAATTTTCTCAGCTACAACTTTGCTGTAGATTGTTTCTATGTAAAATGAGACAGGAAAAAGTTATTAATTATTTAAGAGATTGGTAAACTTATGACATGATCAAGCAGCTGCTCTGTAGGCAACACTGTATTTTGCAGTGTGACATAGTAGCCATGATTTGTGTGTCCTATTCAACGCCCCAGAAACACCAATGTTGCCTGCTGAGCAGTTGATTGAGCATGATCATAAGACATCAGCGCATTGAACCATTGATAACTTTCGATCCTTGCATTTAATCAAAAAGTGATTTTCAGCAAAGTTGTAGCTGGAAAAATTTCCTACAAGTACAGTTGAAAACTTTTGAAGCAAACCGATCTGGCTAATTATCGACATCGACATGAACAAAAATCTTGGTTTTACCATAGTAATTTCCATACAAACTTCAAATGGTTTGTGCCATCTCAGTTTCTCACCAAATGGGTTCAAATTTTGAGATGTTAGTCAAGATCTGATTTGGAATCGTTTAAGTATAAATTCGTATTGGAATCGTTTAAGCAAAAATTTCAAATTTTGCATCACTCTAGTGCCCAATCATTGAACCGAAGAATATGGGATTGTCCGGTCAGATTTGCTGATCCAGCTGCCTACACGTCATCATCATCTTCCAAAGGCTTTAAGTCTCTACTACTATCGGCCCTTTTCAGGGTCACCCAAATTTTCCAAAATAGTAAAATTTCTGAAAATGTTGCAACTAAAGCAGGCCAATCATAGTCATATTAAAGAGTATAAACAGAGAGAACCCCGCTCAAATTCCTATTCCTACACAGAACACAAGCTCCTGCTGTAGTTAACAAATCATATTATTATTTAAGACCACGTAGTCCTACGTCACCATTGCGTACAACCCCATAGGGCTGTCCTTTGCAGGTTTTTTTTTATTAAGATGAGAAAATTCTATATAATTCCTTTAAATTGTCTTTTACAATTTTGTTTTGCAAAAGCATTTAGTAACTTCAAAGCAGTTTTTTAGGCTATTTTGGCATTATTAAGACTATTTTATAAATTCATTGTGGAGGCGTTTCGAAATCTTTTCCGGCATGTTTAACACATTTTGGGTTAGTTTTGCGTCCTTAAACTGGCGTTTTAAGACGAGTCTGGTTTTAACTTATTTCAGTTAAACTATTAATTTGTTAGAAGTATCGTCAATTTGTTTTGCAAGTTTGTTTAAAATAATGATTTATGGCCATTTGAGCATCGCCCAAGCAACCTTAAGTTAAAAGTAAGCTATAAAATATTCTTCAAATCTAAGTATTGCCCTGCAAGAGCATGATGCATCACAAATTTAAACATGCGGTTTAAAGTTTGCGGTTTGAGGAATTCAGGCAATCGTGGCTTATTTTGACTGTTTTGGCATATGGACACTATATGTTACGATGTTTAAAGCATATTTTCGCAGGGTTTAGACTATTGTGCGTTTTGTAGGCTTATTGGCGATTTGCTTTAGAGGGAATGTTATGCCTTTTGTGGGTCACAAGTTAATGGTAAATATTTCTAAAAGTGGGTCGCAAATAACGAAAGGCTGAGATCCACATGCCGTGATAGCGGCTGAAATAACTTTCTTGCACATAGGATTTTTCTTCATATAAAGCTTGTTTAGGTGCATAGACTCCTAAATCGATTGTTTTTATATGATCCCACAAAATATGTGTTGTGCATTCTTACTAGGGAGCATTTGGCTTTTCAAAGCCGTTCCCTATTATTTGATTGGATAACCATGATAAAATTGAATAATTCAAATTTCTCTCGATTGAAATATTTGAAAGCAAACTGATTTACAAATATAAGCATCCATATTTTTTTTCTGTTGAAGAAAAACCCAATGTATATGAAAGTTGATCAATCCGATATTTCGGACACGGCGTGTACAACTGATTAATTGATTCATAGTGTGTATGATCCCAAAATAATAATTATCGTCTTCTTATTTGGCTTTTATGATCCAACTGGAACTATACATTTTTCGATCAGACATCAGAGAAAAAGAATTGAAGCATGGTGAGCCGATGAACCCGTTCTTATGAAAAATTTACCGATGATCATTCACTTCCCATACCGCCTTCCATCTCTAATGTAAGCAAAAAGTAGTTAAATGTAGTGCTGTTGAAGCGTAAAATACGGTTTTCTATCTCAGGGTGTAAACTTAGTCCATCAGAGCTCAAATCATTCGGTCAAAATTGAACGCTGAGGATTTTATTTACCCCCTAACGATAATTGGTAAAGGTATTCCAGAGGTCGTCATTTTCCCTACGGGAACTTGTTTTATGTTATTTTTTTCCCCTATATTGCACTATGATGGAAAATTAACAGATCAAAGTGCAAAATATAAATTGTTTTGAGTGAGAAATCCACAAAAAAAACATCAGTGTAATATTTTTTTCCATCACCATTTCATACGATGGCATCTGATGTGATTGTCAATTTTAAACTTTTTTTTTCTTGCTTCAAAGTGCAAATTTGACCGCTCTTGTTTGCTACTGCGGTGCAGCAACATGGCCTCCAGGTGATTGAAATTATGGTAGCAATTCGAAAATGCCTACCGTACGTACTACTCTTTGGCACATTTTTTTTTGTGAATTTTACCAAAGGCTATGACGATGGTTGGCATTGCAGAAATGTGTCAGTGCAGAGATAATTTCATAATGGATAAATTCAAACAATTTAACGTACACGACTACCGAAGCATGTTCAATTTTTTTTTACCTCACGCACTTCTCACAACATATAGGCAAAGTTATAGCTGCCGTTTTAATTTTCCGATAGCGACCAAAGAGTGATGAAATATTATTATGCTATATAGATATTCTACCGGGCATTTTCCTCGCTCCACGGTAAGCTTTTAGCTCGACCTCAGTTTATGCCGGATTGGATCGATCGATTGTCAATCTGATAAGCAGTTTTTATTTCGTTTAATGGGGGCTTTTGTGCACTGAATTTCGCTCGCTTTGTGCAAGCATGATTCAATTATGATGTTCTCCTCCCGGAAAACGAATGCGATTTCCATGTAAACCTGTCGTTCAGATTTATGAATAATTGATGGATGCAGAAAATCAAACAAATTCGTTGAGTGCATGGTTTTATTTCAATAAGCATTCCATTTCCAGGCTGTAGGCTATCGGTACTTGACTTTGATGCTATATTTTCCATGTACTTCCAAATAATTATTGTCTGCGCTATGAGTTTCCTGGCAATGAATGTGGTTTTTTTGATGATTCTTTCATCAGCGAGTACCTGCAATGATAAAAGATATGGGAAAGTGAGAATTAATGAAGCTTCTTCGGAAAATTATATTCAATTGGCAATCATTCAGATGAAAATTAAAAAGCATAAATTCACGATTTTCAGTTATGTATCATCCCAAGCAACCAAAAGTTCTGATCAAAGGCTATTTATGGCTTAAGCACCTTGGTTGAAGGTGGTCTATAGAATTCTAAGCAGCTTCATTTTTAAGTCGTTATAAGAACTTGAAAGTTCCGGTACCATAATTGAAGAGCATTCTAAGCAGCCTCTGGCGGAACTTGAACGGAACTTTAAGAAAATAAATTAAAAAAGGTTTTTGTCCTCTACACCAATTCTATATTTAGTTCACCAATTCTATATTAAGTTATTTCTAAATGCAGGTATTGATGTGTATTGATTTATCAGCATTAGTATTAGTAATGGAGCTGTTTGAAGAATTAAACCCAGTCCTTCTGTGTGAGAGTCTCAGCACAAACCACAACGTCATCTGAAATATATTAAAGTGAGCTGTTGTCCCGCCTATTGTTGGAGTGTTCTGAGCCAGCTGACTGACTTGAGTACGAAACAGAACACCTTGATGAATTTAAATTGGTGTTTGCCCACATGGTATACACGGGTTCGAATCCAGGAAATTACTTTTCAATATTTTTTTTATTTTTGGATAGAATGTTGCATAAATATAAGAATTATGATCGGGCCACTGATTATTTCATATTTACGTACATTAAATTTTGTTACAAAAAAAGATTTGTGCGGATTGCATCATGTGGCTTGAAAGTTCTGTCGGAACTTTATTCGAACTTTATGGAACTTGAAAGTTCTGTCGGAACTTTATTTGAACTTTATGGAACTTGGAAGTGTTGAATGCGGAACTTTTGGTTACTTGGGAAATGTTGATGTACTAAGCGATTTTTTTTTATTAATTCAGGACCTCATAAAGTTATTTTTATACTCCAGAATATCAAGATGTGGTCCTGGAAATTTTTCGTGGACAGCTACCCAACTAACAATTTTCCCAATGTAAACACGCTTTGCTCATTTCCTTTACACAGCCTCAAGCTGTTTTCAAATGCATACGATATGAGAGGCCACTTTTACTTGAAAACGGGAAGACTGCATGGCTGACCCGTTACACGATATAAGAGGCAACCTTTACTCAACCTCTCTATACAAGCAAATCTGGTGAACTTACTCAGCTACTTATACCTGTTGGGACGGTTGGTACAAGCTATTATTGCATATCCAAGTACGCTTATATACCAGCTGTTATTCTGATTCTTAGTCGTATATGAGCTTGAATGACGCCTATTCAACCACTTCTTGATTATCCAATAATCACTACACGACTTTATCTTAACTGAAATTAGTTGTAAGCAACGCCACCACCTGCACCGAAACCTGCACTCGAACTCGAGACGACCGCATTGTCAAACCTTGACACTACTAACTTCGCTACGCCAACACGTTGAACTAAAGTAAAACAAATCTACATGTCCTTTTACAACAATATCGCGAGTAGTGGCTTTATAATAGTGCACATGAATCACTTTTTTCAACTAACTAGTTTCAACTTTATAAAGGACCGAAGTAAAAGCTACACACTTTTTTAATAAATCTAGTTGACTGTAAAAATGCTTCCAAAATAGCTCTCATACAGTTTTTTAACTGAGTACAGGTTGTTTAGTTGTTGAAAAAACACTTTTGATATTCATGTTATTCAGCAAGAGTGGTTGGTTGTAATCAAATGAGTAATAACTTAACTTATAAGCTTTGTTTTGTAGCTACAAATTGAAAGTTGATAAATATGTGCATAGAAGTGACATTAGAGTTTATTGTCTGCTGTTATTCAGTGCGACTGACAAATTGAATAATGGTTGTGAAAAGGATGAGTAAACGCTCTTCAAAACTATGTTGCTAGCTTCTGCTTGCAGCTGTGTCTGTAGCTTTTTTAACTACTTTACTGAATAACGCTGGAAAATTTGGCTTATAACGCTGAAAATGTTAGTTGAGTAATGCATATCGGTTATTTAGGATAACACACGAAAGCATGTAGTTGTCAAAAGTCTCCCAATCCGTCCACTATGATTGCTGTTCTAACATAAAATATGTGTTCATGCTCTGAATTGTCCATGCTTTAGTGTAGAAGCTGGAGAAAAATGAATCTATACTACACGCTAAATTATTATCCGAAATGCTTCTTCTACTTCTTTTTTTTTCTGATTTTAGGAGAGTGGTAAATAGTAAACTACAAAAACTAAATAACCTACAGAACAGCTATTTTCGGACCGGGTACGACATGAAGTGGCTGGAATTCGATGATGGACGCCTTGTGTTTTATATACGGATGTTTTTAGAATGGAGAAGCCTGTAGAGTTCAGAAATTGAGTTCCATCGCCATTTTGACTTCCAGTTCATGAAATATCCTACAATATGGGTATTTTCGACCGGAAATCGGAGGATTCACACCATTTTGGAATAAAGCGAGATCTCGTTTTTGGCAACACAACCTGCCAAAATCGAGAACTTTTTCGACACGATGCAATTGAGTGCTAATATGGCTTCACATAAAGAATCAGTATGCCCTAGGCGTATCATGTTGAAACACTTTAGAAAAAAGATGAAGCTATTTTTGAATGTATACAGAAATTCAAATTTTCGTGTTTCCAAAATCACATATAGCGGCGCCGGTGGTGTAGTGGTAAGCGTGGTAAGCTGGGTTCAATCCCAGTCGGCACCGCCGGGATGTTCTGAGGTATGAGGCTGGGAAGTAAAGCCGTTTGTCCCCAGTTCATGAGTTGATGGGTCGATAGGTAGGGTTCAGGTGTGGGAGCTGCCTCCCTGGCGTCGGTAGCATTTGTGCTCAGCACGGAAAACAAGAACGATGGAAAACAAAGCAAGAAAAACAAATCGCATATCATATTGCTAAAACAGAGATGGTTTCAAACTTGTGCTAACATCAAGTAATACCAATTTATCCCTAATATTGAAAAAAAAAACTTATTTTAAGAATAGTTTTAGAAAACTTTATTTTTATGTCACCTAAAATTAATACCGTATTGCTAAAATTGAGGCATTTCATAATAGAAGCATGCCAAAATCGAGAAACATTTGTACAAGATGGCGGTTAAGATTTACTGGAAAATACCCTACAATATGAGCATTATCGAAACGGGGAAGACGTGCAGCGGCCGGAAATCGACGAATAACTTCATTTTGGAATCCAAAATGGCGGCTGCTGATTTAAGAAAAACTGTGAAAAACTCTACAATAGAACAGGGTGAGGCAAAAGTTTGACCTTAATTTAAAAAAGTAGAAGGTCTGTGCCTAGGGGCACGAACGGAGGCATGACGTAGAACCGGTCGTGGACGAAACAAATATGTTGATTATTTAGTTCTTAACTCTTTCCATTTTTAAATTGATGACCCTGAAAAGGACCGGTTGTTTTTCAAATGGTGGCCACACCAGTGCAAGTCGATGGCAACCGGATGACGGCGGCCTAGTCACGCTGCGGGAAGCCTTTCCTCCGGTCGAAGTTGGTTCCTTTTTTGTCGTCCTTAATATTGGTGTGATGCGTGCTGTTCCACTCATATGTCGTGTCCGACACTTATCCGTTCGTTGCACAGTGAGGCAGCGAAGCCATCCGCGTGGCTAAAACCTCTAGCGCCGTTGGTTTGCTTTCTACAGCGATACAATGTTGAACAAAGTTGCTCAATATTAAAAGCGCCCTCTTTTGAAAGTTTCATATTAGTTCATTTTAACGTCACATAGGTGGCGCTCGAGTCTATCTTTTGAACGTAGCATCGTAGCCAAATGGTTTTCAGGGCAAAGCTGTGTAATTTGAAGTGTTGAGAAAGGTTGTCGAAGACATCGAAACTCTATGACTCACATTAAGCGAAATATCGGGCAATTAGGAAAACTAACCTCCAAAATTGCGTTTTTTCTTTTTTTTTAAACCTATATACGTCAAATGTATAAGTTTTATACTTTGATAATTATCAAAATGGGTTGACTCATCCAATGGAGGACGTTGAAGGATGGACATTTTAAACCAGCAGTTGTAAGTCTCATAGTCATCTATTCAGATTAAATTCATCTTATCATGTTTTACACACAAAGCAAAATTTCAACAAATTTGAAATAATTTACCATACACACTTATAAATAACTAATTTTACACGTGACGGAATCAATCTTTGACATAAAGTATGAGAAGTAAACACAAATGTCATGTAAAATTAAGGGCTCCGAGACTGAAAAGTCCGATACTCGATGAAAAGTACGTTTGATTGAATTGAATTTCGCGTCTGTTATGACTCAATTTTATGTCAAATTTGACGCTCGTATATGTCAGTCTCAGAACTTCTAAATTTACATCAATTTTTCTGAGCGTCTATGCAATATTCAAATGATGTTATATGAAAATGCCTGCAATTGCCTGTTGAACTGTGGTCGTTATTTTACCCAGCAAGGTCTACACTAATCATTTTAAAAACATTGGCTGCTACTTTTTGCTATATTTTGAGTAATTGACATTTTTATGCATCACTTTTTTGAGACTTTTCTGTTAATAACTTTATAATAAAGCATGATATATAAAGTAATGGGTATTTATTGGATGAGTCAAACCATGTTGATAATTATCAGAATATAAAACTTATACATGCGGGGAGCCTTTCGTTGTGTACTGTACTTGTACAACGCCACGCTCCGAAAGCAATGCTCCTGCTGCTGATGATGACACGGGGTGATTCGAGTAAACACCGTTCGGAGAGACCGGACGAAAATCGATTCTGAATTCTGTGTTAGGGAAGGCGCTTTTCGTAGAGAATCTTAGCAACGGTTGCACATTTGTTCAATTTTCAATACAGACCTTTTGAAAATTGATTAAATTTTAATTTTATCAGATTCGTAGAAAAATTCCTATCGATTGGCGTATTAAGAATCAAAATCCACTAAACTGGATCAAAGTCAGACCACTTTCATTATTTTTTCTTTTAATGCAAGGTATGTTAGATTTAAACTAATGGCAACTGAAAACTAAGTGATGACCTTGAAAAATGTCCAAAAACACTCTTTAACAAATTTATGATTGGCCTGAAAAGGACCGTTTTATCGTTTTTTTTTTTATATATCTTTTCAGCCCTGGGCTGATTCGTCTACGCGGAGCTGAGTTACAAGGGTGTTCAAAACAGATAAGGGCCTTCCTTAGCTCAGTCGGTAAAGGTACACAATTACACGCACGATTATGCTGGAGGTGGCTGGGTTCGATTCCCGGTCCGGTCTAGGAATTTTTCGGGTTGGAAAATTTGTCGACTTCTCTGGGCATAGAGTATGGTTGTATTTGCCACACAATGATACTAATGCAAAAAATGGTACAGGCATCGAAAGCTCTCATGAGGCAGGCGAGCTGTATGTTGTTTGGAACGAGGGTGACGCTCTTGGCATAGATGGCCCACAGTGACTCACGAACCCGATCAGTAGCGGTGCGGCTTCTTCCTCTGTGGCCTGCAGCTCGTTGCTTGCGACCAGCCTTTCGTTGTGTACTGGAGAACAATGTTCAACACCACTCGCCAAAAGCACAGCTGCTGATGATGACGACCGACCGAACACCACCACACACGGTGATTAAATAAGCGCCGTTCGGCGAGACCGGATGGAATTCGATTTTGAAATCTGTGTTAGGGAACAAAATAGATGACAAATTCTCTGGGCCTCACCTGCTTACATTTCACTGCACATTACTTTGACAATCAAGCATAAGCTTTTTCGGTCACTCTGTAAATTTTCTACTCCTATGGTAAAATCCCATAAGCAAACATCAGCCTGTGCGTGAAACATGGTGAATATTTCTTTACCCTTTCACTCCTATGAAAATTCCACTGTAAATCTTTGCGTGAAGAGACGGCTACTTGCTGGTAACAGGGTGGAATGAAGAAATCAGACAAGTCGCCGTCAACGTTAATGCTAATCCGACAAAAGGTGGAGATCAAATTGAAATCAAAATTTGCTGTTAAGATGTAACTTATATTGAATACTTTAGTTAATATCATTTTATTTGACTTACTTTGTTTATTACAGCAAAACTGAGAGTAACATTTTACACTGTTGAATCAAACAAAAAACTAATACTGCACAGCAAAAAAATCTGAATTATAATTGTGATGTAAACATTCATTTACGTTAACTCGTGTTTCATTTCACGCAATCGAGCAACTTGTAAGCAATGTTGTTTACAAAGATGGGCTTTTGTGTATAATATTTGCAACATTTCAGGAAATGTCTCAGAACTTTACACGAACTATAATGTAAACTTAGATGATATGTGACGGTCCTTTTATGTGCATCATATTAAACAGAAATTCAAACTAATTTTTCGAACTGTGTGCTCTTAATGAAATCAATAGAATTACTGATTTTACATTCAGAATATTTAACGGCGTAAATCGTTAGCATCTATGCTTCTCACGCTGAAAGACTTGAGTTCAAATATTACCCCGGACAAGTCACGAATGACCTAAGCTGTACCTACACACTTAGAAAAACTGATGTAAATTTAGGTCCTCCGAGACTGAAATATCAATTTTGACTTAAAATTGAGTCATAAAAGACGCGAAATTCAGCTCAATCAAGCGTACTTTCAAACTTTTCAGTCTCGGATCACTTAATTTTACATGACATGTTTGTTTACGTCGCATCCTTTATGTCAAAGATGAATTCCGTCACGTGTAAGATTAGATGTTTCTAAGTGTGTATATATGCTTTAGTTCGTGAATTTCTCGAGAACGAAACCTCACTCAAGTAAATCACCACGATGATTGTGTAAATCGAGGGTCCTCATATCCGCTAGAACTAGTGGCTTACATCGATAAACTTTGTAGTACACACTTAGAAAAAAAAACTAATGTTACACGTGACGGAAACCATCTTTGGCATAAAAGATGAGACGTAAACAAACATGTCATGTAATATTAAGTGCCCCGTGACTGAAAAGATCGTTGATCAGGCATGGAAAATCATTTGCATTAATTTCATACATTCATTTACATTCATTTGCCTCTAACTTTTTCTTCAACAGCATTCCACAAAATGATGTATAAAGCTTTTGTAGATTTTGTTATTAGCTACAACTTTTGTTAATACGTCAAATCCGTATCTCTTATGCATGACGAATCAGAGCGAACAAAAGCCACTACTGTTTTTCAGTGAATGTATTTTACATTCACTGAAAAACAGTAACAAATTCTGCCCGCTCTAGTTCGTGATGAATAAGAGATACAGATTTGAGTTATGAGCAAAAGTTGTAGCTAATAACAAAGCCTACAATTTTCCATCATTTTGCGAAATGCTGTTGATGAAAAAAAGTTAAAGGCAAATGAATGTAAATGAATGTATGAAATGAATGCAAATGATTTTCCATGCCTGCGTTTGATTAAGCTATATTTTGCGTCTGTTATGACTCAAATTTATGTCAAAATTGACGCTCGTATACACACTAAAAGAATCTGAATTTTACTGGTGATGTAAACATCCATGCATGCAAACATTCATGCATGTAAACTTCCTTTTCACGTAAACTAGCAGCTTGCAAGAAATGTTGCAAACAAAGGTGGAAATTTGCATACAATATATGGAATATTGCATGACATGTCTCATAAATTTACACGATTTATAATGTAAATTTGTATGATTTATGACGCTCCATTTATGTGCATCATAGTAACGGAAATTTACACTACTTTTTTTAGCTGTGTATGTCACTCTCAGAGGACCTAAATTTACATGAATTTTTCTAAGTGCACACTTAGACTGACATATACGAGCATCAATTTTGTCATAAAATTGATTCATAATAGACGCAAAAATTCAGCTCAATCAAACGTATTTTCGAACTTTTCAGTCTCGGAGCACTTATTTTTACATGACATGTTTGTTAACGTCTCATCTTTTATGTCAATGGTGGATTCCGTTACGTGTAAAATTAGTTATTTCTAAGTGTGTGTGTACGATAAATTTGCGCAAGAAGCCATTGTTTACGTCTTCAACATTGGTCCTTTTGAAAACTCAGTGTCAATATCACGAACATTTTATTTTGACAGATCGATGTCCAACTATGCCAGTTATACCACTGAGGCAACACAAAAAAGGATCAACTTTTAATCAGCTATTTTGCATGAAGTTCCACATATGTTCTGTGTTTTGATACATGCAAAAAGCATCCATCCCTAATACTGCATGCAATGAAAATTTTTCGCACTTGCAAACTGTTCGTTTTAATTTTTATTTTAGATCAAATGGCGTTCAAGCTCTTTACCATCCTAAGAAAAAATTAAGAACATGATATTTTCACCGATGGACTCAATCTTCAGTTATTTCCCCTACTCTTTGTTTGAGAATATTTTACTTTGCATCCATTGTTTAAGAACTGGAACACTACTCATCCCATCTCTTTTATTCTAACCCGTTCCAGCTCGTGCAACAAAGCTGACCAATTCAATTAACCGATTCAACCCAATCGCATAACGCATCTGCCCGGAAACATTCATCAGTCCCATTACGGTACTAATCCGACAAAACGTTACAAGCGCAGTGCAACCTACTCCCTACCACAACAATAAACCGCTCCTTATGATTGCGATGAAAATTATTATGATTCATTTACTAAAGTAAATCATAAATTCAAGCAGGCGGACGTCGTATTTTGTTCCGTTTGTAGGAATCAGCAACCGTAGGAAGCCATTACTCACTCAGTAAATTAAAAATTTGTCTTTTACTGATATAATTTCTTCGAATGTGCTAGGGTGCCAGCGGTTGGTTGGCTGGTCTGGCTGAGAAACAACAGTCAACAGTCAACGATGACGACGAGTACGCGGTCGGGTGGCCAAAACAAAACACACCAAACTCATCCATAAACATTCAGGCGATCGTCATCGCTAGTGGAACCAATAAATCAACCTGGGAGCTCTTCCTGCTGTCCGCAGCCAACCCAGGGGGACGTTCCGTTTCGACCAAGCCAAACCAACAACGACCGGCGTGTGGTGTGACGGCTAATATGCCACGAAGTAGCGCCGGAGATACAAACAGAGACAGCGAGAACCCTTTTTATCGCTCGAACATGCGACGCTCGTCATAGCCAACAGCTCATAGCTTCAATTTATGGGGTACGACAGTGGTAGCAAGCAGCCAACAGCACCTACCAGTAGCATCATGATGGAAAAACTGGATTATAAGCAAAGCATTCCTAGAGCATGTAGGACAGTAGACATCAACGAGAAAACTCTTTAGCCATGTTCTGTTTTCGCTATTTCTCTAGTGACCTTTTTTTTCCTTCACTCACCGGCTCGCTTCCTCGATTGGATCCGTGCCTGATGATGATGGTTTCTGATGCTTCCGTGTGTTGTTGTGGACAATATTAGATTAGAGTTGCCAGATTTCTGATGCTCTTCTCAAAAACACAATTGAAGTTGTTCAATACACGATAGGGCAAAGTTGTTTAAGTTAGATCAACTAATCACAGCTGATTTTTTTGAAACATTATGAATTATATAATGAACAATCGGGACCTATTTGGTAGCCCTACACCCATCCTGCCATAGCTAGCGAACCAGCATCTGATCTATTGGATGATGTTTGCTGGCTGGCTGGTTGGTTGTAGGTGTTTTGGTGAAGGACGGATGATGACGGTGTGTGGTTCATTACATCGTTGTTTATGTTTTCCAACCAAATGTTGGGGTTTTTTTTTTCCCGGCAACATTTTCCATCTTCCCAGCAAGATGATTGGCTCGTTGGCTTATGCAGTATCGTTCTGGTTGGAAATTGTTGTTATTGTTGTTGTGCAACCTCGATTAGAGTCAGTTTCCACATTGGCATGTACAACCGGGAACAAAAGTTACGATCCACCCAAACCGGAGGGACAATCAGTTGACAGATGCTGGATGAGCTGAAGAACAGAGTGAGAATAGCACGTGCACGGCCACTGAGAATAACTTAGAGAGAGAGGCACTTCTACTCAGAGGTATGGAGAAATTAAAAAAAAAACTGCAGGAACTCAGCGCTTTAAAATTTCTTATTCAATTGAGTAGAAGTGACAAGGACGTTGTTGGCGGTATACCATTCCTGAGTCATGTTCTCGTAGTGACAGGAAGCGAGGTCTGGCCAAAACAGCACGGAATAACTGTGTTTCTTAAAAAAAGTCAACAGGCGTTTTTGCAAACATTGCTTTACATAAATTATTTAATTTAAATATCTTGGTTGACAGTGTCAGTTGTCACGAAAATTCCGTTTTTTAGCCCACATGTGCAAATCGCCTGCCGAAACAAAGTATTTTTTCGGGAACTTTGACAACTTTTTCTGCTTAAACTTATCTTTAACCTGCCCTTTTCCGGTAGCCGTGTAAAACTCTTGACCTGAGAGCTGCTTGAAATCCGCCTTCACGTATGTTTCATTGTTCATTAGGACGCAATAAAACTTGGTCAACAATGTCGTGTATAGAGCTTCCATACCGGGATGTCCCGGGATTTTTTTTACCCGGGATTCTCGAAAATGTTTTTTAATCCCGGGATCAGGCTTCCAGTGCGCGCGCTACCGTATGCGAGACGCAATACGAACAGTCTCATGCGCAAGAGATTTGTAGCACTCTGTTTCTCTCTCTTCAGTTTTGTCGCATCTCACATTCTCATTAAGTCAGTGTGTCGCACTGTTTTGTAAGCACTGCACATTTCCGGATGTATGCGTTTCATGAGAACGAGTATCATGCGACGTCGCGTGAGCCGAAGCTCATGCGCTTTTCGCAATGAGACGTCGCTAAGCGACGTTTCAATGCGACATCGAAATAACAAACTCAACTGGAAGACCAACTCGTGTTCTTGATGTGGGAAAAGTGTTGTTTTGTTTTGAAAACGATGGAAAGCGACCTACCCAACAAACAATTGCCTATTGAAGAAACGACTTCTTGACGATTTTATTCCACTTCATGCTTAATAATACTTGTACTATTTTTAATAATAACTTCTGTTCAGGCTTTGTTCACACAAATTTGGAGAATTTATTCAACCACAACACCAAAATATTTGGTGTTGAAATAAGGCATGTCGAGAAGCTTTTATCCGACTTACAAAAGTTGTAACAGAGCTTATTCGATCAAATTTTTGATTATTCGACGTTTACTAGACATCATTACTTCCTTAAACAGCGATGGTATAAACGCTTGATTCTCATGTGAAATAATGTTTAATTAGACACTATCAATACATTTACCAAACGATTATTCAACTAAGGAATAATTAATCCGAAAATAAGAATGGACAGAGGCATTTGTGGTTGTTCTCATTTAGTGATTGTTGTTGTCATTTGTCGAAGCACGCACCCTACACACACACAACACATAGATCCTAGAAAATTTATTACATACATACCATACACATATATCATACACACATGTCGTTAGATGGGATTCGAACCATGACCTTCCGATCACCAGCCGCGTGCCTTGCCATCTGGGCTATCCTAGAATACATCATATGGGCAGCTAAATAAGTAATAAAAGCTTGGATCTGAAAACATATCAGCACTCCCAGCCGTAACACTAGCTAATTCAAGGAGATGTGAGAATGATTAATTCCTTCATAGCTGTTTTACAAGAGACCAATGTTACCTCTCCATCTCTCTAATTTCGATGGAAAGGATGCTATTCTTTCCGATAGATCTATGAATTGGTTGTCGTGAGTGATGCGATCTATGCTTACGATTTAAATTAATTAGGCGTAGAAAATAAATAAAAAAAAAGGGTTGAGGCTGGGATTGAACTCGCGACCTTCTACTTGGAAAGCGGAAACGGTAACCACTATGCTACCAATTGTTAGCCTGAAGCAGTGTTGTGGAATAATGAATGAATACGCCGTTTGTAAAGCATTTACAAAGCATGAAATTAAAACACGGACGCATAGTGTTATATGAGCTATTCTGCTGACTGTATTAACCTTCATTCAGCAATATTGTTAAACAATGCAATGGAATCTAATAATGGAGCTAGAAAACAATTATTAGACGTATAATAAAGCATGTTATTAAATCAATTGAAAACAGTCGAATTAAAGCGTCAATGTATGTGCAAATTACACTATTTCAGTATGTTATTAGAAAAAAATTCCGGGTGCTGAATTAGGAAGACAGTCATCGTTTATATAGCTTTTAATAAGTATATTAATCAAATCAGAGCAATCAGCGGAATGAAGGCGCATCTATCGATCTCAATGAGCTTTTTTCAGCACATAATTCGACATCCTGTTTTATTCAGCATTGTACACTGTTATACAGCATTTATTCAAGGTGTATGCTTATTTGTGACTGTGAATTGTTTGTTGGGTAGCTACTACACTCTTATCGAACATTGAGAAGAGGTGTCGGATGGTTATGACCAACAAAGTTTTCCTAGCGGCAATTTTTGTTGATTAAAGAATTAACTTGAAAAATAGCCCATTCATAACGAACGAAGGAAGAGATGTGGCTTTGGTAAGCGAAATGTACAATCAAGTTGTGGTTTATTTGCTCGTTAATACATGTGTTTTTTTTTAATTTCACCGAGGGTCCAGGGTACTAACACTAGGACTATTTAGAAATCTGTCGTCGTAAATTGATTGTTTCAACTCAACATCATGATGAGCACTAACACATCTGAAGAATTCAGTTGCTGCCGTAGTAAGTTTGTTGATTGACAGGTATTCAATACAATTCCTGAAGCAAGAAGCTTAGCAACAATCCGTAATACAGATATGACACAACTTTTTCCTAAATATATTACATTAACCTTAATCCAGCATTTCGTACCTACGTACACTGAGGTGCTAAGTTGATCGGACGAAGGTCGTTTTCATACAAACTAGCCAAGTTTAACATGTTGTAAATGTGTTCTGTTATGATCAATTGAGCTGAAATTTTGACGCAAAACTACAAATATTTTGAGCTTTACGTGTAAGAAATACCCAATTTTTTGAAACACCTGCTGGAAGGTGACAATAAAATTAAAATTTATGCATAGCTGATCGGACAAAGGACAATGGAAAAGCAAGTTTTGAGTCAAAATTTCAACTCAATTGATCATAACAGAACAAATTTACAACATGTTAAACTTGGTTAATTTTTAAGTGTAGACTTGTGTGTATGTAATAAGAAGTCACCACCAAAGTTTCCTTAAAATAGTGTTCACTCAAGCAAGACAAAATACAAATATTAATCTTCAGAGTTCTATCATTACTAGCGTGTTGATATGATCGATCAAGTCAGACCGAACTGTGATTTTTTTTTTTGATTTCGAGAAAAACGAATTTAAAGTTGGCTGTTCAATATTGTGTCTTATGTAATGGGACAAATCCTTTAACCGTTTTCTTTTGCTACTCTAATTCAATTCTGGCTGAAAAAGTGAAATATAGCTGAGAGAATTCTTGATCTTATGATATCATTAACTCATTTTTTGTTTTTATTTTGCTACTTAGTCGCTTCTGACTTAACTCCGACTATATGATCTTGTATAGTAAAATGTAGTGCTATTTTACATTCAAAATCGTCCATTTATATTTTTACTGGTCTGAGTAAAAGTATTCTGAGGGATTCTGAGTCTAATTTGGTGCAAATGCGCAATAACTTATTTATTTTTCCACCAAATGGGCTGAAAGCTTCAGAGGCTTCCAAAAAATGTATTTTAGAAGATTTCCGCATAAGGACTTGTTGAAGGACACATAGTTCCACAGATATTCCGGTTTTATTTGGGGTGCTAACATGCTAATAGTATCCCAACCAGGGATGGGAAATCATTTTCATTCATTTCGTGCATTCATTTACATTCATTTGCCTCTAACTTTTTTCATTAACAGAATTCCGTAAAATAGTGTTTGAAGCTCTGGAAGGTTTTGATATTAGCTACATCTTTTGAAAATGACTCAAATCGGTATCTCTTATGCATGATGAATCAGAGCGATAAGAACCCACCATTGTTTTTCAGTGAATGTAAATTGCATTCACTGAAAAACAATAACATGTTCTGCCAGCTCTAGTTCGTCATGCATAAGAGATTCAGATTTTAAATATTCACAAAAGTTGTAGTTAATATCAAAAGCCACAAAAGCTTCATACATCATTTTACGGTATTCTGCTGATGGAGAAAGTTACAGACAAATGAATGTAAATTAATGCACGAAATGAATGTAAATGATTTTCCATCCCTGATTCCAACTACCGTAAGCTTGCCATCCACCGCTCACGTAGTCTTCCTTTACCTTCCTTTAGCATCCTTTCGATAAGCAATTGCGTCTTCCTAGGATCATGAGTGGTGATCTTACGGTGATTCCAGTATAACTCTGGAACCATGTGTTGAGTCTTCTTGAATCTATACTAGAAGATATTTCTGGAACCACTTAAAAACTTCACCCCAATTGAAAAGGGCACACAAGTCTTCTGTGAACAAACCCTTCCAGTCCCTTCTCTCGTCACCCGACAACATCACATATGATGGGACCGCGAGAGTCAAGGTATGCGAAACAGCGCACGGCGATGGCGCCCTGAGAGAGCGCATAGAGATGTTGCAATGAAACAGTCGCATGTGATTGAATACATGCGTCGCATTGAGAGAGCAATGCGATGAGACAAAACAAAATTGAAACGTTTGAATTTGTTGAGAGCGTGTAGCTTGTCGCGCGCATCGTTCTGGTCTCGCTTTTGTACAATTAACGTAGCACACCATGGATTTGAGAGTCATGCGACGCTCTGTCTCACAGCTCGCTGTCGCATTTGTGTACGCGTGAGATTTCCGGAAGCCTGCCCGGGATCCCGTTCATCCCGGGATTAATTTTTTTTTTAATTCATAATTTATGCACAAATTTTGTTCCACTGTGAGATAATTATTCGCAAATGAACAAGTCATCATTTAATTATTCGTTTTCATTTGTTGATTTGTTTCTTGATTTATATTGGACAAAGTTACGATGGGTACCGTTCCGATTCAAATTTCGGACGATTCAAATTTCGGACACTTTCATTTTTAATTAAATATTACATCCAGTTAGAAACAAAGTAATAATGTTAGATGATCGTGGAGGGCACTAGTCAAAAAAAATTAAAATTTACAAGACATGTGGATCATATTCGACCGAGATAATCAACTTTTAAAAGTGTCCGAAATTTGAATCGGCACGGTACATACAAATTTGAAAATAAGACAGTTACTTTTATCCAGAAAAAAAGAAAGAACCATGCTTCCATTGATTTACTGGATTTTTATTTCATTTATAAAAATAATCATATTGGCAGTAATAAGAATATTTGCAATTATCCAATGAGAGAAAGAGAGTATATTGAATTTCCCTTTGCGAACTCTGTTTGGTTGAAGTGCAGAAACCATCGGCTATTTAAAGGGGGTGCATATTCCATGTGGGTCATTCTCCAGTCTGATTCTGTAAAGAACACAGCACCGTAGATACCAGTGACAATCATCAGCCCTCCGATCATCCGACCGACGAGCCAGCGAGCCGTCTTGTCGTTCGACGGTTACCAAGGGAACAAGCAAAACCGGCAAGCGAGACTGATCGGCTACTACGATTGAGAATGTGATTTAGAAGTGAAACCCCGAAAAGTCAGACCTCGAAAAAGATCCAGTTTTGCTGTCGTTAAATACGACAATAAAAAGTTCCAAATCTGCTTGAAAACGGTAAGATATTTGTCTTTCATGTCCAGTAAAAATACTTTTTTTTTATTTTGATTTGTTTGATTTGCAGAAATGGCGCACGCTTGGCAATATTTTACGAAGCTTCCCGCTGATGGCGGTGATGGATGTCCTCCGGAGAGACAACTCTGCTATGACTGATTCCACAGACGATACCGATGATGACTGCAATTATGACGAATATTCCGATGAAGAAACTGACACACCATCTGGTATGTTATTTTTATGTGGCTTAATGTACTTTACTTGAAAATTAGATGTAGTTTTATTTTTAGCGCTTTATCTTACGCGTTTTGCTGAAATTTTAAGGCATGTCCGAAAAATTGTCAAGATTTTTCGGCAATCGCCGATGAAAAATGGGATCTTGCAAAATCAGATAATCGCTGCTCATACAAAACCGCTGCAATTGATAATTGACGTCACGACTAGATGGAACAGCACTGAACAGATGGTCGAACGATTCCTACGTGTCTATGAAAGCATCAAGGAGACACTAACCGAGCTTGGACAGCCCAATCCACTGTCTGACAATGACGTGCATAGTCTTCAGATACTTTTTGATGCATTGCAACCAATTAGATTGGTGTCTGAAGCAATAGGCAGACGAGATGCGACTCTGCTAACTGCTGAAGGGAGTTTGAGTTTTTTACTTTCGAAACTAAAGCAGCAGAAGAACGCAATTGCAAACGAGTTGCATGATGCCATTTACAACAGGATTTGTTCGCGACGAAATAAGGAACTGGTCTCATTAATGGAGTTTTTAAAAACTAAACACATGGGCTGTACCAGCGAAATGCCAACGTGCTCCAGGTCGCAGTTGATGAAAAATTATGAAGGAATCTAATTGGTTACTTAAGATGGTAGAACATGGGACAGAGACAGGAGAATCATCTAACTCTAACAATTGATCGATGGACCGGGAGAACCTAACTCTTCAGCAAGAACTAAAATGTGGTATTAAGGAACATTTTGAACTACACAACGCATCAACTGATTCAGTAGACCGTGGAAAAATTATCCAAAAGGAGGTGATGCTGTATGAACTAAGCGGAAAATTGTCTAACAACATGCAAAAACTGTTCGACAACTTAAGGGGGGAAATACAAGTAACACGTCAAAAACTCGACGATTTTCGGAATTTGTTGTGAGCAAATGAAACAACGCAAACGTTTGGGATGTTTTTGCAGGAAATTGCTCAAATCTTCCTCTACATTTGAGATTTTTTTCATTGGTGTGTGATCTCTGTGGCTCCTTGGGGTCACATCGGAAGGAGGTTGCCTCCACTGGGGATTTGTAATTGGCGGGCGTTGTAGAGACATGAAAAATGGACAAAACTTACTTTTATCAATTGGACCTTATTCAGAAAAGATTTTTGTTCTATGTGAAACTCTAAAACCCAAAAAAAAAAACAATTTATAAATTTAGGAAAAATATCTGGAAAAAAGTTGATTTTTCACTGTTTTTTTTTTTCCACTTTAGGTGGACCTGAAAATTATTTATTGTTAATTTTATCATGATATCAGTGAAAATAGAGTAAAAATCTATTTCCTTTAAGATGCGCCAGATTTCAAGTCATTTGGATGAGAGTTATCTTTCCCGCCAATTTGGAAAACACTGTTTCGAGAAAAACGCGTTTGAAGTTTTGGGTTGTTTAAAAACATTATTTCTGGAATTTACGGTTAATCGGCGATACCGGGGCCATAGATCACTCCTTCCTCGTGCTCGTAGCATTTTTTTTTAAATTTTGAAATAAAATATAAAAAACCGATAAAAAAAATGTTTACATGTGTTTCCCCTCTTAACATCCATTAAGCCTACTTCTACCGACAGCGAGTGAGTCTTCTCGGATTCATCAAATTTTTGTAACAAGAAGCGTTCCTCTTTGTCTGATGCTAGCAAGAATGTGCTTTCATATTGTGAATGTGAAGTCATATTTTATAGGAATTGATCAGTAGAAACGTATGATTTTGCAGAAATGCATAAAATAAAATGGATAAACAAAAATTTGAGAAGAGGTTATTGACATTTGCAATTGTTTATTTATCCCGGGATTTCCCGGGAAAAAAGTTTTTGATATCCCTAATCCCGGAATGCTGAGAACCGTCGGGATATGGAAGCTCTAGTCGTGTACAACTTACGTGCTCTTGCTTTGGCCGTGGTATTTTGCTTATCATCTCGATTGTGTGTAACTGTTACTTTGTATGTTGACAGTTCAGCTCGTTCTTGGCTCTTTGCAGTGTTGTGTGAGATATTCCCAGCTTATTTCCAACATCTCTGATGGAAGGTTAGGATTAGGCTTGAAAACGCTGACCGCTCTTCTACCTCCTGATCCTGGTTTCCTAGCAGTCGTCAGATGTTTCCTAAACACATTGTTAACGTTTGTCAGATCGATTTGGCCACTTTCAGTGATTTTGCCAAGCCTGCATAGGACAAGTTATGATTTTGCTTATGCGCGAGCAAAATTTTGATACGCTGTTTTTCTTGCTTCTACAACTTCTAACCAAATAGAGGCAAGTGTTCTAGTTGTTTAAATGCACGATTAAAAAAAATACACCGAATTTTAGTCTAACAATTTTTGACCGTTCCACCCTTTAAGTTTATGCCAACTATAGTTTAAAATTACACGTGGGGACTCCCTGTATGATTCTAGGCTATCATCATACATAACATTCAACATTTCAGGAGCTAACAGATTTCAGTCTAGCAAATAAGAGAAATCAATTAAAATGTTGCAACATTAATCGGTGCAAGCATCCTAAGAACTAAGAAAGCTTAAACGTGAATCTGAAGAGCTACAAGCATTTCCGTTTGTTTAAACCTGTGTTACCTTTGTTACCCTATCATATAACTAAGATTTTAAAATTTTATTCAACACATCTTTTCATCTGCGACCAACCCAAGCACCATACATGTTCGATAACAGTTTATTTAAACTTTGTATGCCTTGTTTTAGTTGTACAGATGCTTACTCAACATAATTTAAGGGGGTATTCCCAATCTTTTGCCTTTTTTCGGCCTGTTTTTCAATTAATTTTTTTTCAAGGAAAATGAATAGTAATGCGCCTAACTCTTTGGGATTCTTGTTTATTGAACATTAAAGTTTACAAATAAATTTTTTTCGACATAAAAAAGACATTATTGACGTCACAAAATGGCGGCAAACAGACCCCTGTTCGCCGCAAACGCCTGGACGGGCGAAGACTTTTCTCTGGAACGGCTTCATCTGAAACAGATTTCGTGATGAAATTAATAATCTGATAAGATTCTCTGGAGCTTCTCCCGTTGGCAGCAAAAAATCTTGAAAATTAACAAAATGGCGGCCATATGAAAAAACAGGCGATTTTTAGCCCGCTTTTTTGCAGCTTTAAGGTGCTTCAAACAATGTTAAATGTTAATATTTTTGGCTGAAAGTGGGAGAAGCTCCAAAGAATTTAATAAGGAACAAAATGCGCAAAGATTCAAGTCAATATCTCTTATAGTTTCTGAGAAAAATCTTCGCCCGATAAAAAAAATGTGGTTTCGAGAAAAACGCGTTTAAAGTTTTGACTTTAGTTAAAACCATTTGGGGGTTCTTACCATTAGTCAGCTATGCCTGGACACCGAATTCGCTGATCGGAAAACGGCTTGGGGGGATGAAAGTATATAGTCTAAAGTACAAAAAAACGTGAAAAAAAAAATTTGATTTTTTGAAAAAAAAGATCGGGAATACCCCCTTAATGAATTTGTATAATGAGAGAGAGAATACTCGACTATTAGTGCCAGACACTGAAGAATTCTGCACATTGTAGACGAAATACGCGTATCTGTCAAGGATAAGCAAATAAGGTAGTGGAATTAAATGGCAGTTACTAATCCTTCTCTCTCTCTCTCTCTCTCTCTCTCTCATTATACAGGTATTCCACTAAGACGCCCACATTGATCAGGAATGAATTTGTGTTACTTGGGAACAGCCAGCTACATAAACTATTTCACCTGTATAAAACATTCGCAATCGATAGGTCTTCAATCGCTCGAACGCAGGCCTGCCGCGGGCCAAATCTTAGAATCCGTATCAGCTGGCGAGCCAGAAATTTCCATTATACATTTGAGCCAGGTGTTCCGGGAATTTACAGCGGTCGTATTCCTTAGTGACAAACAGAAGAATAGTGCTGTCCATAGTCACTGTAACCGAAAAAGTGAATGAAACCGAGGGGGACGAAAGTCCCAGATTTATTCAAATTTTGCCAAAAATTACTGTAATGTTTGACTTATTGATTTATAGTCGGAGAAATTAATTTTATCGAATTTATCCGATATAATCGTACTTGAATCGATTTTTATCGCTCACATCTCTCATATCGGGTCACATCTCTATAAGTATCATGACAGGTAACGATTTCAACCATTTGTTTATAAGAAAGAAACGTTCCGAAATCACAACCAACAATTCAAAAAGGCGGATCAGCTTTTGTAATCAAATCTTGTAATGCTCTTTTCTCGCAAATCGAAGCTCTCCTTGCCAAATCAACAACACCGTCGGCTAGGGAAAATTCTCTCCTATCCGATGGTGTAATTGGTTTGCATAGGCGTGCTTCAGTTTGCATGATAAGGTCATTACAAGTTTACTGATTCACCCTTTAGTATTGTTGGTTGATAGATCTGTCCAAAAATCATTTATGTCGATTCCTTGAAGAGTCCACAAATTGCCTGATGATGGCTGAGGTACCCTATCACTTTAAGTGTTCTAGGTGATAGTATAGCGCATTAAACACATTGTAGGAAGTGCGGAAATGCATATGTCACGACTGGGAATTCTCGGATATCTCCAAGGTCATTACTGATTTCCATCACTCCCTCAACAGACTTCTCCAATCTCAGGCATCCGGTGAAGATCAGTATCGATGGCACCTAACGTTTGGTTTGGTCACGTTTGGCCATCAATTATGTTGCCAAATCTCCGGGAAAATATCGTTGCCTTAAGAGTTTGAACATGCAAAAATCACAAAAGCAGGTGCTCAAGAAAGTCACAGTTCACATCACAAAACACACGAAAAAGAACATCAGCATAATGCTCGATAATTCTTTCACATCCAAGATTATCGATGAATAGTGTATGAAATCGGATAATATCGGCAGTCGCATGTTTTTATTCATTACGACTCTAATTTATTTTAAAAATAGAAATTTTGAAGCAAATTTTATAGAAATCCGGATACAATTTTAGTGCTGAACGAAGTAGCCATTTTCGCAGTTTTGTACCTGAATAAGAGTCGTAAAAATGTGGAAAAATTCGAGAAAAATCAAAGAGAACCCGAAAACGAACCCCATAACGACTTTTTTAAAAGATCTTTAAGTTAAGGAAAATCAATACAAATAGTGGAAATGGATGTAATGTCGGCCTAAATGTCCCTAATTTGGGCCCATACATAAATCCAGCAATGGACTAAATTTTCAATAGCGACCAAAAATATCCATTAGTACCGTCCCAATGACACGTTCATTTAGATACAATTGATAAATAGCAGATTTTTAGCGCTGGGCCCAATCTTAGATCCATAGGCCAACATTACAGCCATTTCCCCTACTTATTCTAATCATTATGTTGAGTTCCATGTCATTTGAGGTATCGCACCATTCCATTTCGGCGCATGTCAGAATCTGTCCACTTCCCTGGGGTACCCGGTACATCTGAAAGAGCCCATTGTGATCATTGGGTCTGAATATGTCCACCATTGATCTTAAAATAAAGTTCTAATGTGAGTTGAGGTGTCGCATGATGAGTTTTTGATATAGGGGAAATGTCTCTAATGTTGGCCTATGGATCTAAGATTGGGCCCATCGCTAAAAATCTGCTATTTATCAATTTTATCTAGATTAACGCGTTATTGGTACGTTACTTATGGATGTTTTTGGTTACTATTGAAAATTTAGTCGATTGCTGAATTTATGTATGGGCCCAAATTAGGGACACTATGGCCGACATTACCTGCATTTCCCCTATCAATCTTTTGCAAATTCCCCAGTGGAATCTGGAATTCGCATTTTTGTTCATATTTTCGAAGCCATAATTCCGATCGGGAAAAAAAAATCAATAGCGATCTATGGGGATCTGAAACACATCTTCTGGAACTTGTTCCACTCAAATTGGTCCAACTATCACTGTGAAATTTGAGTGAGTTACACTCATACGAACTTACATACATACATACATATATACACACATACAGCAACATTTTCCGATCCCGTTGAGATTAGTCTGTTGGTATCTGTTGTGCTTATTGTTTATTATTATTATAGTCACTTTAACGCTCTTGGGTTATTCGTGACTTGTCTGGGGGTGAGATTTGAACTCGTGACTTTGGTATGGATTCGAACCACTACGCCGGGGTCGCCCCCTGCTATTGGTATATGCCATTCGTCTCTCCGGGTCTTGGAACGAAATTGTGTTTTTCAAGTGATAGGGGAAGTGGCTATAATATTTGCCTATAGATCTAAGATTGGGCCCATCGCTAAAAATCTACTATTAGGGGCATTTAGGCCAACATTTCATCCATTTCCCCTATCATAGCCTTTCGGTACACCTTGATGTACGAGAAAGGCAGAAGCGTTGGTATCAGCAAATTGTGTTATATTTCTCCTTTAGGTGTGTAATTATTTTGCAAAATTTAATGAAAATGTTGCTTGATATATCTTGTTTTAAAACTGTATTTGCAAAATCGTTACAACAGTGTTAGTGTTTAGCACCAATTTATCGTACTTGGCGGCGTTGTACAGTACTCTCCATTTCTCTATGATCTTTATTTAGATATTCCTTTCTATCTTAATCGTATCAGCAACCCTGATCCTGATTCATCAACACTTTTTGATCACGAAGTGTTTAGAGTCGTATTAATAAGCTATTTGCTCTTTTGATTGTCGGTTTCTCCATATTTAGGTGGTGGAAAATTTAATCTCTCACTACGATGTGCTCGTTTCTCCGCTGCTGGCGTGCAAAACGACCACTAAGTAACTAACGGATTTCCACACTTCATGGTATATAAGATCAAATTTAAGTTTAAATTACTCTAACTCTAGAAAACGTAGTTTACTTGTAGACTGAGTAAAACTTTCCGAGCCTCATAAATCTATACGAATATGACCCAAATCGCCGAAATTTTTACTCATTCTACTGTGTTGCCTAACTTGTAACGAATATACGTTGTATACGACATTTGCAATGTCAAATTAAACGAACTATACGTTGTATTCGGGGTACTCATATACAATGTATATTCGTTGTAAGCCAGGTAACACAGTAGAAGTATACACTCAAAGAATAAATCACAGCTTCAATTGGAAAATATTCATTAGAATTTCACATAACTTTCATGTGATATCATAATTGGGAATTGCAATTCAAAATCACATGAAACTAATGTGTCAAATTAAATTTAAGTGATTTATCATACAGAACTCATATGTGATCACATGAATGTTGTGTGAAATTGAGATATATAGCATTGGTTTTGTTTATGAAAAAATATGATGTGCATTCCTATTAGAATCTACATGAATATTTTTTCCGTGTACTAATTTCGTATGTACATCGAGATGTTGCTCATATTAGAAAACAAATTCCTGTAAAAGCTCGGGAAGTTTTACTCAGTCCATGAGTTAACTACGTTTTCAAGAATATGAGTGAACTTATCTCAACTTTGAGTCGACCTCATTTGTCGTGCAATCGTAATTTATCTTTTTATTAATTGCTTTTAACGTAGATGGCGTAAATGGATGCATTATCAACTCCAATAAGGTTCAATTCGTTAAAAGCAGGTGTTTTTTGCTCGAACATGACTCTTACAGAAATTTCAAATTTCGCATCTATTGCATGACCACCTCGTCACACGCAAAACTTGTGCTAATTTTATGCAGCCGAATTACAGACATTTCTGAAATTCACAGACATTTTTCGCAGACTTCTGAAACAAAAATCTGGCATCTCTGCTATAGACAGTCAAGTTATAGAGTTGCCGTATCCAAACAAATCGTATGAAAACATCACACGTGTAATTTGATTAAAGATGTAAAACAGTGTAACCAAATCAATTTTGAAATTTTCCCTTGATTACAAAAGTCTGTAAATATCTAATCTAATCTAATCTAACACCAACACAGCCAGTTCATGAAAGCATCCTGGAAAATGATATATATACCTACATCATTTTTCTTGTCTATTTGATATATGTTTCACATCAGAGATACGTCACAAATATCAAAAGGAGGAAGATGATTCAGAAAACATCGGGCCTGTTTAAATCGAAGATTTAAACACGATTCTTCAGAATCCAATAAATGGATGAAACGTGGACATCTCGTACGTGAGCACTAACTCTTGTCCTAGCCTTTTATGACTTATGGCTATAGCGCCTTTACTCGTTTTCTGAAAAGAGAAGAGGGAAAGGAAAAGGGGAAGGACAAAGGGAAAAGGATTATGTGAAATCTATGAACATAAACAATATTTTTGCTTTGAAATATACAAAATAGAAATGCATAACGGCGGTGGTCACTACCCGAGTCTTGTCACTATTAGTATTATCATGTCATAAAAAGTAACAAGGAATAAAATGTTATCCTTTGATAATTGGAAAATCCTGATTCCATAGTTTGAATCTGTCACGGCTAGGGTTTGGTGGTAGATCTTATACCAGTAAAGCACCACAAAAAGGTGATCTCCCAACGTTACTGGTTTGAAAAGATAAAAATTGACCAAATGAACGAACTCACCAAGTTTAGCTGCTTGACATGAGTTGATGTAGAAGTCCAAATTGTAGACGAAGCTTGACGAAGATCAACATGAATTCATCAAATTTCATATATAAAAATGAAATCTATACATTGATATTGAAGGGATCATAGAGTTATGGAGAGTTGACTGTAGCAGAGCAACCGAAAGAAGTTTAATATCATCATCATCAATGGAGTTAAGATCCTGCTTCATGACAAAGACCGATCAAACGGATGACGGAGTTTGACGTCAACGGCGCATTGCGAAGAGCCCTTCTACCACTTCCGCGAATCATCATTCCGGTGCTCACACTCTAATTCAATTGGCGTTGACGGCACCTTCGAAAAACCGTGTCTTCTAACAATTTTAAATAGAGCGATTGCATTCGCAAAAATCACCATCTTAGCGCCCCTTGGTGGGACTTTGTATAGAAGCGAGTTATTATCTTGTATTAAATCTTGATTTAAAACTCGAGATAAAAGTCTGTGGGATCGAAAAAAAAATCTTTGTGCTCAGAAAACACAGCTCTTTCAGATGATGTATAAAAACAGATATTTTTTCTTCCAATTTGGCATTTTCTAAAGGAATCTTTATCAGCTTTTCAAAAATCACACCCCTATGTTTCGGAAACTCTTGAAAGTAAGTGCAAAATTATATTTTGTTGATAACAAGTCTAAAAAAAAAAAAATATTTGAAGCAAATACAAGCCTGGCATCGAAGTAGGCTATGACCATCGGTAATTAAATTGTAATCAACTAACACTCAATTATGTTGTTACGCTATTTTATTTTTTTTTGCCCTTATGCAGGATGGGTACACATTTTTTAATTCCATCATATTATTCTTGGTTTTTTTTTGTTTTGAAACATGTTGCATTACACTTGGTACCAATTTGAAATCACACGGTTAAATATAGAGACGAAAAAAAAATCACGTTACAGAATTGAGTGTAATGCAATAAAAATGTCTCATGCTGAATTTCATTTCACAACAAATTTTGATCATTTCTTTGAGAGTAACAGTTCGAATTTGGCCAAGTTGGTTGAAAATGGTTCTTAGCCTACACAGTTGAAAAAAGTAATGTGAATTTCTATCACTATGATGCATATTAAAGGAGCGTCATGTATCATACAAGTTAACATTCAAAATATTGTTTGCAACATTTCTGGCAAGTGGTATTATGGAAGAAATATATGTACTTGAAATTATCATATTAGAGATAACTGAAAGCAGCTTTAGTCCGGTAATTCGAAGGTGCTAGCTCTACTGTTGATCCAGAGACCCATTTTAAAATGTTTGATAATTCATACCAATTCCGAAGTCACTTTCAGAAGCCATAAGCTCCACATGTCTACAGTTCCGATATCACATGGCTAATGGAACTGCAAGCACACCTTCAGATTCAGCACAATGCTTTGAATCCATCGCGTATTTAATAAAGCATGATGTAAAACACGATTGGGAATATCCATTGTCAGTAAAATAATATGAAAAGATCTCACCAAATTATGTGTCTATAGATCCTGTCTTAAGACATTATTGTCACCATCGTCCTCCTCCTCTTGCTAGTAGATGTTTTTTTTTTTCGCAGCAGCACACATCAAAAGTTCTATTCAAAGGCACTAATATCCTACTTTTTTAGCTTTAGATATTTATAAAAAATGCAAAAATATTTGAAAAAAGTGACAGAAGTCAACGAAAAAACAGCGACCGAAAAATTACAAAAGTCTGTAAATATATGTGAAAAAACTAAAAAGTCTGTAAATGTCTGTAACGAATAAATGTCTAGCATAGCATAGCATAACATAGCATAGCATAGCATATGCGATTGTACAAATCGTGGGTGGCTATATAATGGTCAACTAATACGTTTTGCAGAAAATATCGAGTGTTGACGCAGAAAATATCACTTGGGATTAGTGATTTTCCCCACACGAAAATAAAATCTACAATACAAGCATCGCATTATACACCTGGCCACATCCTTACAATCGCAGGGGAAGGGAGGGAAAGTTAATCCAACATCTACTTAAGAAGGTGCAGGGAACCCATACTACCTTCATAGGTGTCACAGGAAGGAAAGAGTTGTGTTAGTGGGAGGGTGAATGATTTGGCAACTCTATTCGTCAATATAGAGCATTTGATAAATCAGTGACAAAAAATAAAATATAAATAGATAAAATGGAAAGATCTCACCCGATTGGCCTAGAGACTTTGCAGCGTCATGTTTTCAGAAATGCTTTATTTAATTTTCCTTGAACCACCGCAATCACTGATAACGCTCTTCTAGCTCGTACGTACAAAAGAACGCACTCCACGCATAATCAAGGTCATGTATTTTTCGGACTGTCTTCTTTAACACCACACAAAGAAGTTGCTCATCGCAGCAACGGAAAAATATATTAGCGTGATAGAGGTTGTACGGCGCAACAAAGAAAAACGCAAGACCACACCAAGCACCATTGCATAAGCAACAAGAGATCAAAAAAAATCACGCACGGTATTCAAAACTTTTAAATGCGATCACCAGTTCACCTCCAGTCACTCGAGAACAAAACGTATGCGAAAAGGTATTCAGCAGCAAAAAAAAGCACAGAAGAAACAAAACACATCCGTTTCGGTCGCTGGTTCAATCAGCACCCTGTCTGTAACGAATAAATGTCTGTGAAAAAAAAATAAAAGTCTGTAAATACACAGATATGTCTGTAAATCTGGAATCTCTGGTTGTCCAAAGCCGTTAAAACGGTGTTATTTGAAGCACTATAACACCCTTTATCTTCATTTGTTATGGAAATTACTATGAGAAATCCAAACTTATTGTTAATTAACCACGTCATTCGAGCAGTTAAAATCACGTTTACTGCCACTCGAGCTTTGAAATAAAACAATATTTTGAGATTTTTTCTTCTAGAACCTCGAGAAAAATAGCCAACATTTGTCCGTTTCATAAAAAAATAGAAATAAGTTGGTCCAGTTTTGTGAAATCGCTGGTAGAAAGTCACGGTAAAACTGCTTGACAAAGTGGTCCATTGTCTTTTAGCCTTTTTCCATATAGCACTGTCAAAAAGTTCAATAGCTATTATTATGGGAAATTTTTTCAGCTACAACTTTGTACAATGTAGCTTTTAAGCCAAACGTCACAAGACATCAGTGGCTTGAATCATTAATAACTTTTGTTCCTGACATTTTATAAAAAAGTGGTTTTCAACAAAGCCATGAAAATTCCCTAAGCTATCATTTTTAACGCGTGAATTTTTGATAGATATAGGATTTTACATATTTACTTCAAATGGTTGGTGCCACGTCAGTTTCTTACTAAATGAGTTCAATTTTGGGTGGCTAATTAGGACCCGATTTGGAACCGTTGGAGCACTGTGAAGCGAAAATTTAAAATTTTCTACCAGCCTAATTCGAATGCGCTAAAATGAACCGAGTGAACTATCAAAAAATAAGAAATACGAAAGTAAGTTTATTTGAAAGACAGTGAAAGACAAAATGAACACGAGTCAAGCCAAAACAAGCAGCATGAAATCTGATCGAAAGTCGTTCTGCTGATGTTGCTTGAAGAGAAGACAGAATGACTTTCAATTGAAAGTGATGGTTCATAGCTTCTTCGTAGTTCGAAGATTTTCGATTGTGACTTTTTCGGGACCCGCTCAGATGATAATTTGTTGGTAGAACGACTGGTAGCACCAACTTTTTTTTGGAATCGCTCAGGGTGACGTGTTGCTGTGAACCGTCATTCCATTTGAGTTATAAGTATTCCATTCTCTAAACTGCTATTTTGACTCTTTATACACAATCCCGCTCTTAAGCTTTTCTCCGAGATAAACTAGCCTATGGCTAAGACTCTCGTTAATAAAGATTTTAAAAAACGAGCTTGCTCTGAGATTGGGTTTCTTGCCAAACCAGACTCGACAGACGATTCTCTCCGAGTTGTCCGTTTACAAAATCAGATAATGAGGTCTTAAGCGATAACATCGTCGCCATATTTTGGCACGCCATAAGTAAAAGCCTTCAGATACAACCCCGAAGTGAACGGGACTTAAACGAACATCATTTGAAAAATGACAGTTGCATTATTTGATAATACCTACTAAAAATAACGAAACTCAATTCCAAATCAGATCCACCGTAGGTAACTCCAATCCCAGGTGAAAACGTTCATTATGTTATCAGTTCCAACAAACGCCCAGGAAATTAAACTTCGCATTTGTTTACACACCATACCTGATAGGTAAATATAAATCTAAACAAAAACAAAACCTAAATGGAAATAGAAAACTCACAACCAAACATGTGTGTATGTGTGCGTGTGTTGGCAGTAATAATGTGTCAATCATAGATCGATCGTGATAACGCGCCGAATAAATATCGATTCATCTCGTGTCTAAAAACAGAAACCGATAGATGGAGTTGAATGGGTTTACACATTCCCAAGTCAGGTGCCGCCAGTTGCCGTTGTTGGTAAATGGTGATGCTGAGGGCAATGCTGTAAATAGGCACGTTTTTCTGAAGCAACGCCGATTGAGTAATATGTGCTCAAATGGAACCGCCACAGCGACCGTGCCCGAATTGTATTGTTTGTATCCAGTAAATATCGAGTCTAAGCGCCCGGGAAGTGTGAGCTATCTAGCGTGCACGCAGTGAAGTCATCCAAGAATGTGAGCAATTTTCGCGAATGTAAATATTTGTCACACTCCAAAGCTGATAAAACGATAAGGTGAAGCGCCGCACGTACATACCGGAATAGACGGGCACATATACGGATACAGCCTAGAGCTGTCGTCATCGCTGGGCTTATCTGATGGATTGCAGAGTATCGATGAGCAACTACCGAGGTGGTCTATTTATGGCGGCACGTATTTCAGAAACAGTTCAAGCGCAGCTGCAGGCTTTCAAAGAAAAAATGTATTAGTAGCAGTCAGTGTTGGCTCTCAGCAGACGTAGGTTAATCAAATGCATACCGGTGCAAATGAACGGCTGTTATCAATAGATCAAAGAGACATATATACATACCTAGATTTTAGGTTTAAGTGGTTTCGTTATACCGGTTCGACGGCTACGACGCATACGCTAATGAACTTGAATCACGTTTTTATTCTTACGACCTCAATATTGTATCAGCTAATAAGTCTATAAAACCCATTTCTGATTCTGGTTCAGATAACATGGTTCCACTATGTAGGATAATTTTCTCCGGTCACCACCTGCTGCTACAGACAAAGTCTTGAAATTTAATATGTTGGCTCAAACGTTGTCTCTGCCTATCAGCCATTAAAACGAGGGTGCCTTCGGAAATGTCGATCTTATTAAATGGTTTCAAAATTAGAAAACTTCTTGCATAATCTATGTGCCCAACCCACCGATCTACACCGAGTTCGAACCTTTTAAAATTCCGCATTGAAAATTCAAAATATCTAACCGGTCGTTCGGTCGGTTGGTAGGTATGGTGTGATTTCGCATCATTTCCACCCATGCACAATACCAACGCAAGGCTTTTCTGGAACCAGAGGGTGTTAAGATTGGTTCTTTGTATGCAAATGAAAGTGCGACAATACGACGATTCTGCAACAAAAGAAGTAAGGAAGCCGCAAAAAAGCCATCACAGCTGTGTCGGCACGGCACTCGTCGACGCCACCGGTGTGTCATCGATAGGCTGGCAGTTTTGACCAGAACGTAGCGGAAAAAATGTCAAACCCGAAATGAAACAAACCACAGAACGGATACCGCACGACAAACCAGCCGATATAGTCACTCGAGTCGGACGATAGGCCAGCAGCCAGCAACCAGCCACCCACCGAATCGAAGTCAACAAGGTCACGCCAACTCACGTGATGAAAATTTATGACTACGATGAAGTTTTGTTTTCATTACACACTCGGCGTTGTTTTCTTTTCCATCCACCATCGCAACATTGTACGTCCACTGTGCATATGTTTGATTCTGCTGGTGGCACTTTCGGGCAATATGGCTCCTTGGTACACAGTGTAACTGCGGATGTAATAAATGATTTCAATCGAACAACAAGATGTTTTCTTCTGGAAAG
This sequence comes from Ochlerotatus camptorhynchus, assembly GCF_037179485.1. Lineage (NCBI taxonomy): Eukaryota > Metazoa > Arthropoda > Insecta > Diptera > Culicidae > Ochlerotatus > Ochlerotatus camptorhynchus. The sequence goes on along the minus strand of NW_027040790.1, from coordinate 1,727,525 downwards.
TCGTGCTCTGGATCGAAAATAAGTCAAAACCGGGTATCAAAATGTCGATTAATGTTTACAAACATTGTTTGATGTATTATTTACTGGAACCGACACCATTTCGATTGATTTTTTGTGGCAATACTCCATATTTCATCCTGTCAACACCTAAATATGGAGCAGCTGTGAAGTGTGATGCGAAAAATACTCTAAAACGCTGTCCAGACTGGAGAGTTATAACATGTTATAACGGTTGTCAAATAATTGCAACACAGAAACCACCATCAAGATAGCGCTATAACATGTTATAACTCTATAGTCTGAACGTACTATAATAGATCAGTGCCTAAAGTATCGTGAAGGTGGGTTATTCCACGCACTTGCCAATCAATATGATACATTTATGCAAATGATTAAAACTAGGATTGCCAGTACCGGACCCTTTTTGTGAGTACCGGAATTTCAGTATTGTTACATTCAGTACCGATATATTACCGATGCCAAGGGATTTTAAGAGATAAATGGAAACAAATTAGAATAATAGTTCATTTAAAAGAGTTCGTCTTCGTGTACTCTCATGCTTAAGGTCACTTCCTTAAATTCGTTAAAGTTACGAATAACTTAAACATGTTCAAGCGATTATAACAGCGGCGCCCGTGGTGTAGTGGTAAGCTAGATTACCTCTCACCCCAGCAGGCCTGGGTTCAATCCCAGTCGGCGCCGCCGCGATGTTCTGAGGCATGACATCTCTGATCACGCCTTCCTTTGGAAGGGAAGTAAAGCCGTTGGTCCCCGGTTCATGAGTTGATGAGTCGATAGGTAGGGTTCAGGTGTGTTGTACCAGGGCTCTGCATTTTCGAAACAAAGAAAAGAAAATGAACTCTCCGCAGAATCGCTTCATTTCGAGCAATATCATATTCGTGTAAGCCATCGTGTTTCTTGTTATCGAGTCACGATGAACATGCATCTTTTCAAACATGACTGGACTATTGCTTGTTTCGTTCGTCAAGTTCAGCAGTTCATTTAATTTGAAGCAAAGACTTGTTTCAATTGACGCAATGAATGACTCGAAAACTGCTTCCTTCGATTTATCCACTTTCACTTCAATTCGGGGCTCATTCGACTTGTCACGACCTGACGACGCAGGCATCAACATATAGAATCCGTATAGTATCCAAACAATATCGGTTGCCGATAGGGATGGCATCCGGATAATATGTAATAATAATAATAATAATAAATTATTTTACATTAAACGAAAATTAAATTAACAAGGCCATTCTGGAATCCAATATGACGGACATCGGAGTCAGAGAAAGTCTCAAATACCCTACAATATGGGTATGTTCGGAACGGGGACGACGCGAAGGTGCCGAAAATCGATATTCGACGCCATTTTGGCCGCCATATCGGGTTTCAGAGTGTTAAATACCCTACAATAGGGTATTTTCGGACCGGAGTAGATGCTAAAAATAAGATATGGGTATTTTCCTAACGGGAACAACGCGTAGATGCCAAAAATCGATATCCGACGCTATATTGGAATCCAATATGGCGGCCATCAGGATTCAGAAAGTGCCAAAATCCTACAATATGGGTATTTTCAGAACGGGGACGACGCGTAGATGCTGAAAATCGATATTCGATGCCATTTGTAGGCTATTTGACACTTCTTCTGAAGCCATCATCTTGAATTTCAGGATGGCGTCGGACATAGATTTATGGCTTCTAGATGTCTCCCCGATTCCTAAAAAACCCACATTGATCGGTATTTGGCAATATTTCACAGTTTGTCTGAACCAAAGCCGCCATCTTGGATTTAAAGACCACGTGACATCAATTTTCGGCATCTTTGTTTTATCCTCATTCTGAAAATAATCATATTTTAGGGTATTTGACACTTTTCCGAAAATCGGAAGCCACCGTCTTGGATTACAAAATGGCGTCGAATATTTATTTCCAATCTCCAGACGTCACCCCCATTAAAAAAAAAACCCATATTAATGGAACGGCATCAGTATTTTCCATTTTTTCTGCAATAGGAAACCGCCATATTGGATTTCAAAATGGCGTCGAATATCGATTTCCGGCTTCTAGACGCTACCCTGATTCTAAACAATTTACAACTTTTTCTTAAAGCAGAAGCTGCCATCATGGATTTCGAAATGGCGTATATTGATTTCCAATCTCTAGACGTCATCCCGATTCCAAAAATACCCATATTGGTGGGACGGTGTGTGTATTTGACTGTATTTCCACTTATTCGTAAATCGGAAGCCACCATCCACGATTCCAAAATGGCGTCGGATATCGATTTTCATCCTCTAGACATCATCCCGATTCGAAAAATACCTTTATTGATAAGTATTTGATAGCATTTCCCACTTTTTCTTAAACTGGAAGTCACCATCTTGGATTTCCAAATGGCGTCGCATATCAATTTTTATTCTCTAGACGCCACCCCAATTAAAAAAATACCCATCAATAAATAAACCACTCGACAAAAATTTGACATCCACGTGCACAGATCTATGCTTCGCTTTAATGGAAAAGTAAGTTCATTTGACAATGAAAGAAGAAAGGAACACGAGTCAAGCCAAAACAAACGGCATGAAAACTGAACGAAAGTGGTTCTGTTGATGTTGGCGGGGATCTGCTCGAAGAGAAGACAGAATGACTTTGAATTGAAAGTGATGATTGACAGCTTCATCGTCGCTTGACGATTTTCGATTGAAAGTGACCTTGTGGGGTCCTGAGTTGTACCATCTTCCATTCAGCGCAAATTTTTTTACGGTTGACTAAAACTAGCCCAGCTGAAGATCGCCATCCCATCGAAACCCCAATATAATTAGTAATTTACTCAAGATGTCGACCAGACTTTTCAGAAATTGTTGATGCATCTCTGAAATTATTGCTGCCCTGAAGATCTCTAAACTCAAAATAATTTCTCAAGACTTCTCAGAACATTTTAAAAGTGCCCGCAATTATCCTGAAGTTCATTGATCTCTGATCCAGGAATTCTTATATTTTCGTATTTTTTTTCGAAACTTAAGGTCATGGAACATCCTTTAAAATCTCTTAACTTCCCTGACCTTCTCTGGACTTAACTGAAGTTTCCGTTCCTCAATGACAAAGTTCCCTAAATTATGCAGAATTTCTCTGAAGTTCGTTAACGTTCCAAATTTTTTTTCTGATATTGATGGAGTTCCTCTGAAAATCCCGCAATATTTTTGAAATTTTTTAAACATTCCTGAGATTTTTTGAATTATCTATAACTTTCCGGAAATTCTTGAAACTTCCAGTCATTAATTAAGTAAACTGATGTTTGAAGGGTGATCAGAGATCTACTCTGAACATTTGAAAAAAATAATGAAAGTGCCTAAAAATCTAATAACTTCTCTAAAGTTCTTAGGATATCTCTGAAGATCTGGGAACTTTGCTGAAGTTTTTATAAATTCCTGAGTTTCTAGTTGTGTTAATTGAACAACGCTGAGGGTCTCTGACATATAAGAAGATGAACAAGAAGGCCAGTTAGAATTCCAATATTATTCTAGGATATTTTTAAAAGGAACTTTGAGGAAATCCTAGAAATATTCTAAGGAAATTCTGGGAAAAGTTCAAGGAGATTATCTAGGAGATTTTGACACCGACATTCTAGCTTACATTTACGTATTCTCGTCATTCTAAGCAATGTATGCCCTTTTCTATACGTAGCGCACACATATGCAGTGTTTATATTTATACATTAATGTTCTGCTTGCTGTTCTATCCATTTGAATTGAAAAAAATTGTCCGGAACTTCTTTACAACGCTTCAAACTTTTTTTTTTTATCTTGTTCGTTTATTTGGAAGGTTCAATCCCCTTAGCTTTACGGAGCTGATAGTTCATTGTTCATTATTTTTAACAAAATTCGCTTATTTCTATGTCAAGTAGGAGTTGGGCCGAATACTTGCGGCTTACCCGAGGTTAGAGGGGTACATTGTCGAAGGATAGGATCAGGCGAGAAGCTTGGGGGTTGGGATTCGTTGTCTCATCAGAGCGTTGTCGCTAGTATGAACGGTAGTGCGGTTCTAGATTCGTCTGGAGTTCGACCGGCTATGGTGACCAGTGGGCGACGATCAGACTCATCGAGACGGGGGGACGCCTCCAGAGCACAACTATTGGATACCCTAGTGGCCCGAGGTAGACAACCCTTCAGTGAAGTAAGAGATGTATTGGGAACACGTGATCTTCCCTACATGCAAGCGAGCTACGAATTCCTTTGTTTGTTTGATGTTAGAGTTTGATGTGACCATCCCCTCCTTTCCAAACAATTTCCTGCCATTGTGTCCCAGTCTTATTATCCTCCTGTTCCTGTGCTACTTGCCCTTACCCAGCCAGGATTTGGTCCGTCTGAAGGAGGCTTCAGAAACCAGTTTCCTACCTAGTTCCTTCCAATCGAAATTGTTACCCATTAACCTCGAGCCCGCCACGAGTAATTGGTACCCAATACTAACGTAGAACTGCTGCTATTTAAAATGTAAATTCAAACATTAGTGATTTTGGCTCCGCAAAGTGTCACACACGACTGAGCCTAGTAAATAAACGAACTAGTCAAAAAAGTGGGCGACGATCAGACTCATCGGGACGGGGAGACAAGACAAAGAAAAACGAATAAAGACAGTTGAAAGACAAAGAAATTAAATTCTTATATACATTTGCAGAAATACATAAATCGACCGCATATAGCAGAGATCACGGGTTACCAACACGTCTCTGATAGGGATATTGGGTTGTCTTCCTTGGGCCTGGAGGGCATTCAAAAGTCGCTCTTTGGCGGCTTCATTATCCGTACATTGCCAAACTGCGTGATTGATGTCATCATAACCGTTTCCACACCGACAGATGTTGTTTTTTTTTCTTCTTTGGTTTGTTTTGGTTTGTTTTGCACCAATGCTAACGCCAGGGACGCAGCTCTCACACCTGAACCCAACCTATTGACCCATCAACTCATGAGCCGGTAACCAACGGCTTAACTTCCCTTCCGAAGAGATTTTATCCTCAGAAAATCCGGGCGGCGCCGACTGGGATTGAACCCAGGCCTTTTGGGGTGAGAGGCAATCACGCTTACCACTACACCACCAGCGCCGCTAGAGATGCGCATCTAGCAAGTAGTGGTTAGAGATAAGTCTACTCATCACGCGAATGAAATCACGACTTAAGCCCAAGCCTTTAAACCACGCTCTCGAAGAAATATTAGGAATAATTGAATGTAACCACCGTCCAAGATTTCCAGTGTCCCAATCGGTTTGCCAACTCGAAAGGGTACTCTGACGCACTAAATGGTAAAATTCATCGTGTGAAATTTGCCTGTCATAAAAGTTGCCTTCCTGCGCACCCACCTTTGCGATAGAGTCCGCCTTCTCATTGCCTGGGATTGAGCAATGTGAGCGGACCCATACAAAGGTAATCATATATGATCATTCGACCAGCACACTCATCTGCTCACTTACCTTTGAAATGAAATAAGATGAGTGCCTACCTTGTTTCATCGACCGAATAGCCTCGATCGAACTGAGACTATCCGAGAAGATGAAGCAACGGTCTGTGGGCATGTTGGAAATCATCCCCAATGCGAAGTTGATTGCTACTAGCTCAGCAACAAAAACGGAATAAGATTCCTGAATTTGCGGAAGGCGCTAGAGTTTTCATTGAAGACACCAAAACCAGTGGATCCATTAAGACGAGACCCGTCTGTAAAATTTATTTTCACGCAATCGACGTGTTGGTACTTTTCAGTAAAAATACACGGGATAATAATAGGTCGAAGTTGATCGGGAATCCCATGAGTTGCTTGTTTCATGGTCAGATCATATTCAATTGAGAAACTGCGATTGGTGAAGTGAGCACAGTCTGGAGCAGTGTCTGTTTTTATCATTTATCATCACATGCAAGCAGTATCGCTTCAACCCAGTGTAGATGAATTGCGTTTGTTTTGAACATCTTCGTAGTTACGAAACGAGCGAAATGAACAAATGAGTTCATTATACATCAACGAATACGCGTTTGTTGATATTCACCAGTGCTCGATTATCAAACCCAAAATTGTCAAAATCAGAAGTGATCCTCAAAAGCAAAATAATCAACGACATTTTGGGCAAAATGATTATTTTGAATATTGTCGACCACACTGCCTAAATCATCGATATTATCACCAGTTCAGCTTGAGGCAATAATTTGCCGTCGACTTGTGTCTAAAAACCACGTTCTTCAGCGCTATATTTGTTTAAAATGAAAATAATAATTTTGCATTTGATCCTCAATATCATCCCGACCCAAGATGAAGACGAATATCAATATTAACAACAACAGAGGCGGTAATGAGAATCCAGCCACGAATGAAGAAAAACAAATGTTATTTTTGACACTCAGAGGTTGCCTAGATCAAGGGAATTTGATTATATCAAAATTCAAATTCATGCAGGTAGTTGGTCTATCTGTTAATGTTTTCTTCATTTTCAGCTAAATTGAGTGTAGAAGAAAGGATTTTTATCAGCACTGGTCTGGAGTATAACAAGGAAGACACAGGTCTGACGATATGTAGTGGTGGAAGATTCTCATAAATCGAGATTGTGTGTTCAGTCCAAGAATTTCTTCAAAATTTTCAATTAGAAGTGTGTTCGTCACTCCGCATTTGATAAGTATTCTGAGAGAGAGCTCTAAGAAACAGTTCTGGAGTGGTGTTACTCCTGCCAGAACCTCGAAGCTCATGTTATGCGTTGAGTGCATACAGCCGAGACCAATACGCAGACAACGATATTGAATTCGTACCAATTCTATTAGGTGACCTTTGCTTGCCGAGCGAAAGCAGAAAGAGCCATCCCCTAGAACAGAGAGAATTGTTGTTTTATAAAGCGTTATGAGGTATCCCGGATGAGCACCCCAAATTGAACGGAGAAAGTCGATCATCTGCTGACATTTTTGCTTCAAATACGTAATTTGGGTATTCCAAATGCACTTTGAATCAAACCAGACCCCAAGGTACTTGAAAGACAATGATTGGGTAACGTTTCTGCCCATAAGATTAAGCTGCATTTGGGCTGGGTACCGCTTTCGAGTAAACACTATCAGTTCAGCTTTCTGCGGCGAGAATTCGATACCTAGATTCCTAGCCCAAGAAGACAAGTTATCTAAGGATCTTTGCAATGGACCTTGCAAGTCCACGGCTTGTGGACCTCTTACGGAAACCACATCGTCATCTGCATGTTTTTTTCCTTTGATTTGTTTTCCGTCGATCTTGTTTTCCTATCGACCCATCAACTCATGAACCGGGGACCAACGGGTTTACTTCTCTTCCGAAGGAAGGTGTGATCAGAGATGTTATGCCTCAGATTGAACCCAGGCCTACTGGGGTGAGAGGTAAGCACGCTTACCACTAAACCACCGCTGCCACATCTGCATGTTGTCTTAGCGTGCATCGTGTTACGGTCAGGAATTTTGAATAAATTTGATAACTTAATAGGTTTAAATTGTTTGAATTAAATTCCTTAGTGTAGGCAGTAGGAAGACACAAGCATTTTTGCTGAAATTTAATTAAATTTATGGATAAGGTAGGAAAGGGACAGCCGCACGATTAAACAAGTCAAGTTATTTTTCGTGTCTTTAGATTCATGATAGAACACGAAGGGTTTCGGGAAATGATGGACTTCCGGTTCGTCTGAGCTTCACTTTTTTTAATCTGAGGATTCACGGTCTCGATCATTTCGTCCGTGACTTCCCAACGAACTTGAAGTGTGCGCGTTTGTTCGTGGTTGTTTTTTTTTTCTAATTAGAGTATGTAATTTAAAGTGATGTCAAGTGTTTAAATTAATTAAATATTTTTTAATATTAAGCCTTTTTTAAATTTGGAGTGTGGCGTCCGGCGAGGGCGCCACGGAGTGGTTTTTTGCCAGTCTAAGACTGAGGAGCGACTAGCGCCGAGTTTCCGCGACACGCTTTTCCGGAACTCGTGATGTGGCATTTCCGCCTGTAAACTATGCGCGCGTAAGATTTCCGACAGAACTTTATTGTCACCAATAGTGCAGACTCGTTTAGAGCTGAGTTGCCGATAATGTGACGTCACTTAAATGAATATATAAGAGCATATCAAGCAGAATATTGCATTAGGTTCTAAGTAACATTGATCGATTCTCTTCTTCGACTTTCTCTTTCGTTAATAAATTGAGCACATAACCATTTCTTGTTGTGTTTATCATGTTACATGCTAGATAAAAGTTTCTTTTATCGATCTGTGTGCTGAAAATACCTGGGAATGTCATAACATGACCGTGGGGATACAAAGAAAAAGTCGACGAAGAGAATCTGTCAATGTTACTTAGGACCTAACGCAATGTTCAGCTTGATATGAACACTTTAGTTAGGGAGAGAGAAATCACACACACATAGAAGAGAGGAACGACCACACACAAGTAAATAGAAATCGTTAAAGATAACATCAAATATATTATATTAACAATATGATCCACTCTTTCGCTTAGCTGGCGAATGATGAAAGCACCTCTGTGGCCAAAAAGGCTACCAATGTATTTTTTTATCGTCCTGAGGGGTAAACCAAATGAAAATTTGTTTAATATTTCAAATGAATGTATTTCAGCATTTTATTTTATTTGATGACAACAGTGACATGTCAGACAAATTTTAAAGTAATATACACAATGTAATTAATGAAAATAATTTGACTCTTACTTTTGTAATAAGTGCTATATTCGCACCCCTACGTAGGTTAGGTAATGTTGAAATACCCGTTATTCCGTCAATATACCGACTTTTTTTTTCTTTATTTAAGAGATTTTTAGCCATAGGCTAGTTCATCTCTAAATATACCGTCTGAATAGTTCGTAAAAATAAATGTTTTCTAAAACGAACCATCTCCCTAGCTTTAATTGATTGAATGCATTCGACATCACTTCGCGTTCTCCGTTGTAATTTTCGGGTTCCGTCCTCTTGTTGAGAGTTTGAATGTTGGTGAGAGTAGTCCACTTCCAGATCGGAGCGACGCCTAGTGGCAAGTAACGAGACTGCCGATGAGGATAAATTCTCTTTCGTAGAGGTCTTGTTGGTATGGATGAGCTCTCACTGACTCTCAGAGTGACTATCGTCTTTGTGGTTTTACGGAGATAATAAGGTTTTCCCGTTTGGACGGTTAGTTGAAAGCGTAAATCCTTGCTAGGAAATTTAATGGACTCAGGAGAGTCTCAACCGTGCGAATTTACATTGGAGAGTCTCAACCGTGCGAATTTACATTGGGCGCGTGGCGCTTAAGCCACGCGTTTTGAGTCGGATCGTCCGGGCTGGCTACAATTGTCCTGCCAAACAGTTGTCGATATCTTTGATACAAAAGTTATAAAGAAGAGGGCAGAGACATGAGCCTTGAGGCAGGCTTTTGTAGCTAATGTCTGACAGAATTTCAATGGAAACTGAATCAAAAACCTCCTTAATGTCCAAGAATACTGAAGCCAACTGTTCCTTGTGCGCAAAGGCCAGTTGAATATCTGTCGAAAGCAGCGCTAGACAATCGTTTGTTTCTTTGCTCTTGCGGAACCCAAACTGTGTATTTGATAGCAAGTTCTTTGTTTCGATCCACTGATCGAGTCTCCGAAGGATCATTTTCTCCAACAATTTCCTAATGCACGAAAGCATCGCAATCGGACGGTTTGAGTTATGGTCAGTCGCTGGTTTGCCAGGTTTTTGAATGGCTATTACTTTGACCTGTCTCCATGCAGGCGGTACAATGTTGTTTTCTAGTAAGGAATTGAATAAGTCAAGCAAGCGTCTTTTAGCGATATCTGGGAGATTTTTCAGAAGATTGATTTTAATCATATCGCTTCCCGGTGAGGAGTTGTTCGATGAAAGAATAGCCATAGAGAACTCCAGCATTGTGAATGGTATATCCAGAGTACCACCGCTCGGAGACGCTTCTCGAATAATATGTTGTGCTGCATGGAACTGAGACCGTACAGACCTTTTCTCTCATTTATTCTTCACTCTCATTAGAAGATGAGCGGTTACGCATGTTGCCAGCCACCCTCCACAAGGTGTTCATTGAGGTTTCTCGTGAGAGTCCCTCGATGAAATTGCGCCTATAACCACGTTATTTTACTTTGACTAATAGTTTCAGCTTTGTCTGAAGCTTTGATCTATAATCTGTTGCTGATCTGGCCAATACCAGGCCAAGGAGACAATTTCTAGTTCCTCAGTCCCTATTATTTGCCGCTAAAAAGCTGTTCCGAAGACAAGTAGAACCTCTACGAGGCGTCCCATCATTCGTTTCGTCCCATAATTAGTTCCATCATTCGTTGAGTCGCAGCGTTGAACCTGACAATGGCCACGAAAAGGCTTGCCAATGCACATCAAAAATCGACATCCGAATATTTGTATTCTCAAATCGACGGAATGGCGCGCAACTACCATAAACCGGACTAGTTCATATTGATCTTCGTCAAGCTTCGTCAACAATTTGGACTTCTACATCAACGCATGTCAGCCAGCCTTCAGTTCAATTGGCTAAACTTGGTGAGTTCGTTCCATTTTGTAAATTTTTATCTTTTCAACACAGTAACGTTGAGAAATCAACTTTTTATGGTGCGTTACTGATATAAAATCTACCATCGAATCCAAGTCGTGACAACTTCAAACTAGGGAATCAGGATTTTTCAGTAATGAAAGGATTACATTTTAGTGCTTGTTACTTTTCATGACTTGATAATAGTGACAAGACTCGGGTAGTGACCACCGCTGATATGCAAGTCTATATTGTATATTTGAAATTAAAATATTGATTATGTTCATAGAGTTTACATAATCCTTTTCCCTTTGTCCTTCTCCTTTTCCTTTCCCTCTTCTCTTTTCAGAAAGCGAGTAATAACGCTATAGCCATAAGCCATAAAAGGCTAGGACAAGAGCTAGTGCTCATGTCCCAACCGTCAGAAGAAAATGGAGCATCACTTAACCTTTCTAGCTTTGATGCTTCCAACGACCAACCAATCATATAATTACCAAAATCGGAACGTACGGTACGAGATGTCCACGTTTCTTCCTTTTATTGGATTCTGGCCCGATGTTTTCTGAATCATCTTGCCCTTTAAATGCTGCGCAGTAGGCCTGGCCGTTTTGATATGTGTGGCGCATCTTCGATGTGAAACATATATCAAGTAGACATTATTTTCCAGGATGCTTTCAAGAACTGGCTGTGTTGGTGTTAGATTAGATTAGATTAGATTAGACTAATAGTTTCAGCTTTGTCTCAAGCTTTGAATGTTCCTCGAAGTATGTGGAGGTTTTGTGTCTACGAAAAGCTTTGAACGCATCAGATTTTTCTGCATACAATTGTGTACATTCTTCGTCCCATCCAGGTGTGACTGGTCTCCTTTTGAAGGGTGCACTTGGAAATTTTCTTTTTTGTGCTTCCAGTGAGCTTTTGTATACCAAATCGGCTAGGAATCTATATTCTTCCAATGGTGGAAGCGTATTTATTGATTCGACACCGATTGTCACCGCCGTTGCATATTTCTGCCAGTCGATGTTCCTTGTAAGATCAAATGGAACACGAGATGGTTCTGCAGATTGAAAGCCACACTTAATTGAAATGATGAACAGCTCCAAGCTTGCCAGGTGAGCGTGATTATTTTTGGGCACTTATAAGTTCCAGTTGGATCATCATAAGCTCAGATGAAGAAAAACAATAATGTTTAAATATTTCCAACTCTGTGGCATTTTCTATCACAGATTGCACCTTTTCAGAAAGTGCCATTCTCAGCATATTATTTTCCCACACTCGTTTCAATTTCATACCCGCCAACCCAAATCCTAGCCCCCACTCCCGAGTCAGGAACAAACACCATCTCGTTTGGCGAGCACTTTGTTTATATTTTCAATTAAATTTTGCGATTAAATTTCCTCGGCATTCTGCGCTGCACCCGGTTTCGACTAAACTAGAGCGGCAAAGTTTCTGGGGAAGCAAAAAAAAAAACTATAATAAATATTTCCAAGTGAGAAACAATACAAGCTGAGCAGAGCACCGGCAGATCCGCGAAGCAACAGCAAAATTTCTTCCAAAACTCCTAGCTTCAAATAGTAGGTTGGTACCTACCCAGAGTTCTACTATCCGAAAGAAGTGCCACTCTGTTCGAGTTCTCGCATAAAGACGAACGATCTCGCCGCAGAGTCTGGTGGTGCATCTAAAGCTGATAGCAAGAGCGTTGGTAGGTACCCACTCGAAGCAAGTGAGATTAGTGCACATTTCGGGTGAGGGGTTGGGTTGTGAGGAGTAAGAATAATTATTAATTATTTTGAAAGCGGAGAGCGGCAAACAGTAGGGCTTGGCTTTTTCCCAAGCGGCTAGAATTGTCCTAGCGCGATGGTGGAGACTGTAATGGGTGGGACTCTTGATGTTTGTCCAGCGAATCGTTTGAGTTGTTGTAGAATTCAGTTGAGTGCTTATTTATTTAGTTATTTATTAATTTGAACAATGATGTTGGAAGATTGCGTTACATACATGCTTTTAAGCTAATTTCAAAAAGTGATTTATTTACCTTGATTTGTTAGTTTTGTACAAATAGGTTTATGTTACATTACGACAATCATTTGCAACGCTTCTATTTTCAATAGCTTTTCACTGTAAGTAGTAAGAAATCTATATGGTTAGGATTTGATGTCAACGTTTTTATTGGTTAGACGTCTTTAACATCGTTGTAGATTTCCGAACACCAGCCATAAGGGTACAGTGACGATAAAAAAAATACTGCATGATGATATCCACTTCTTCAGCTTACATTTCAGTTGAGATCAGGCATAAGTTCTTTCCGGAACGTAATAAACCACGAAGAAAAAGCATACAAAAAATGCCTCCCGTATCGTACGGTTTTGGGAAACAGCGCTTTTTTGCTAGGGTTTTTTCTAGTATCGTCATCATAAAATTAATTAAACTTTGTTTAACTCGGAAAATTCTTTCGGAACATGTTTTCCTTGCGGTGGCGGGTGAATTTCTGAAAGTTTGTCTTTCTTGCTGACATGCTGCTGCTGCTGCTGCTGCTGTGTCGTAAAATATTTGCGGTTCCCGAAAAACCAGGATGGACTTTCGGCACACTTTGCTTTGCCACACCGTTGACACCGGGAAAGAAAGCCCGGTTCGGTATAAGTTTGTTTTTGCATTTGCTCTGGAGCGTGCCCTTGATTGGACGCCATTGGCGTAAATTATCGTAAAAGCTATGGATTCGTTATGAAAGGTGGAGGATTATTTTGAATATTCGGGCGTGCCCTGTCTAAGATGATTTATTCAAGTATGCTTAATTTTGTATTAGTTTCAGAGCTGCATGTAATTAATTATGGCGGTTCTTCAATATTTACAGCAACAAAAATAGTAACTACAAAAGCTCGGTTTAATCAAATTATATTGAGTGGCTTGGGAAACGTTGAATGGTATTTAATTCGTTCACTCGGAAGGCTAAATCGCGTTAGCTTTACGGAGCCGATAGTTCATTGTTCATTGTTTGTAGCAAAATTCACTTATTTCTACCTCCAGTAGGAGTTGGGCCGAATACTCGTGGCTTACTCGAGGTTTGAGGGGTACATTATCGAAAGCTAGAATAAGGGGAGGAAAAAAATGAAAGGTGCACAATATATTTTGGGTTTGCCATATCGGCAATTTGTTGCACAGACTTACAGAGATTTAAGTAAAATTGCGTTTGCTTACCAAGATTCAGCGATCAACGTCACTTTTGCTAATATCTCAGAAAAATATTTTCCAGGAGCTTGGCTGTGCAAATTTTGGGCAAAATTGCCGGAATTCGGCAAACGAGACTAGTGTGTAGGATAAGATAATTATTAATAAATTTATTTTGATCAGCAATCTATGTCAGAATCAGTGCCACTCGACATTCATAATCAATCCCAATGCTCAACATAAGCGTCATAGTCGGGTATGCATACCTGAAAAGAGAAAAAAAGAGGGAAATGTGTGAATTATTTTGATTTTATGTTTTGGATTTTGTAACATTCTAATAAAAGACTCATAATATTGGGCCTCCCTTACCTCAGTCGGTAAAGGCGCAGCTACAAAGAAAGACCATACTGGAGGTGGTTGAATTCGATTCCCGGTTCGGTCTAGGAATTTTTCGGATTAGAAAATTTCTCGACTTCCCTAGGCATAGAAAAGTATGATACACAATTACTGGTACAGGCATCGAAAGCTCTCAAGCAATAATTGTGGAAGTGCATCTAGAACACTAACTTGAGAGCACACAATAGGCTAAGTTGTTCAGTGGATCAAGACAAATATGGATGGAATATGGATATTTTCAGAATCAGGATGACGTCTAGGACCCGTAAATCGATTTCCGACGCCATTTTTAAATCCAATATGGCGGCTTCCGGTTTCAGAAAAAGTGGGAAATGTTGCCAAATACCCTTCAATATATATATATTTTCGGAATCGGGATGACATCTAGAGAACGAAAATTGATGTCCAGTACCATTTTGAAATCAAAGATGGCGGCTGCCAATTTCAGAAAAAGTGGTAAATACTGCCACATACCCTTCAAAATGGATGTTTCCGGAATCAAGATGACGTCTGGAGACCAAAAATCAATCTCCAGCGCCATTTTTGAAATCCAAGATGGCGACTTCCGGTTTCAGAAAAAGTGGGAAATATTGCCAAATACCCTTCAATATATATATATATTTTTGGAATCGGGATGACATCTAGAGAACGAAAATTGATGTCCAGTACCATCTTGAAATCAAAGATGGCGGCATCCGATATCAGAAAAAGTGCGAAATACTACAAAATACCATTCAGTTTGTATATTTTCGGAATCGGGATGACGTCTAGAGACCGGAAATCGATGCCCAGAGCCATCTTGAGATCAAAGATAACGGGTGCCGATTTCAGAAAAAAAAAGTGGGAAATACTGCCAAATACCCTTCAATACGCATATTTTCTGAATCGGGATGACGTCTAAATACCGAAAATGTTGCCCAGCGCCATCTTGAAATCAAAAATGGCGGCTGCCGATATCAGAAGAAGTGCGAAATACTACCAAATACCATTCAGTTTGTATATTTTCGGAATCGGGATGACATCAAGAGACCGAAAATCGATGTCCAGTGCCATCTTGAAATCAAAGATAACGGCTGCCGATTTCAGAAAAAGTGGGAAATACTGCCAAATACCCTTCAATACGCATATTTTCTGAATCGGGATGACGTCTAAATACCGAAAATGTTGCCCAACGCCATCTTGAAATCAAAGATGGCGGCAGCCGATATCAGAAAAAGTGCGAAATACTACAAAATACCATTCAGTTTGTATATTTTCGGAATCGGGATGACGTCTAGAGACCGAAAATCGATGCCCAGAGCCATCTTGATATCAAAGATAACGGGTGCCGATTTCAGAAAAAAGTGGGAAATACTGCCAAATACCCTTCAATATGCATATTTTCGGAATCGGGATTACGTCTAGATACCGTAAATCGATGTCTAGCGCCATCTTGAAATCAAATATTGTGGTGGCTGATATCAGATAAAGTGTGAAATACTTCCAAATACCCTTCAGTATGTATATTTTCGGAATCGGGATGACATCTAGAGACTGAAAATCGATTATCGACGCCATTTTGTAATCCAGCACACACCTAAAAATAACTATATTTACACGAGACGTAATCCATCGTTGACGTTAATTGTGGCGCGTAAACAAACATGTTATGTAAAATTAAGTGTTCCCAAACCGAAGCATAAGCGGCGCCGGTGGTGTAGTGGTAAGCGTGATTACCTATCACCCCAGCAGGCCTGGGTTCAATCCCAGTCGGCGCCGCCGGGATGTTCTGAGGCATAACATCTCTGATCACGCCTTCCTTCGGAAGGGAAGTAAAACCGTTGGTCCCCGGTTCATGAGTTGATGGGTCGATAGGTAGGGTCCAGGTGTGGGAGCTGCCTCTCTGGCGTCGGTAGCATTGGTGCTCAGCACGGAAAACAAGATCGACGGAAAACAAATCAAAAGAAAAAAAAAAAAAACCGAAGCATACGCAACTCGACGAAAAGTACGATTGATTGAGTTTATTTTCTCGTTTCTTTCAACTGATTCTTATGTCATTTGGGCCGCTTGCATGTGTCGGTCTCAGGGCACCGAAATTTACATGACTTTCTGGTAGCGTGCATGGTGGCTCTCAGATTCTGAAAAACTGTCATATACCCTATAATTTGGGTATTTAAGGAACGGGTTTGACGTGTACATCCCGAAAATATATGTCAGACACCATTTTGTAATCCAAGATGGCGGCTCTCAGATTCAGAAAAAAAAACTATCAAATTTTGTTATTTTCCGAACAAGTACTACGCGTACATCCATAAAATCGAGGTCTGATGCCATTTTTGAATCCAAGACGGTGACCATTGACTTCAGAAAAACTATAAAATCCCCTGTTATATGGATATTTTTGGAACGAGGACGAGATGTAGATGCCGAATATCAATGTCCGACGCCTTTTTGAAAACCAAGATGGCGGCTGCTGGTATCAGAAAAAGATAGAAATACCACAGACAAACAGACATAACATTCGCAGGTTGCTCCTCGAATAAGCATTTAACGGGCAATTTAAAATTATCATAGTTGGTAGTACCACCACCTGTGACGCGCATAGCTAATTCCCTTGCGTTTGACTTTTACACACTACCGCCATCTGTTCAGTGAACTACCCACCAAAGCGTACTCAACAGATGGCGGTAATGTTTTAACGACGATGTTTTACAGTGAGAAATATTCAATGTGTTATGTCTGTTTGTCTGTGGAAATGAATCAAATACCCTTCAATATGAGTAGTTTTGGATAAGGAATGACGTCTAGAGAATGACATCTAGAAATAGAAAATGAGTGTCATGAAATCCAAAATTCCAGCTACAGGATACAGGAAAAGTTGGAAATACTGTAAAATACTGTAAATATACTGGAAATACTGTAAATATGTGGGTATTTTGGGATTCACGGTAATATCGAGCAATTACTGTCCGATGCCATATTGAATTACAAGATGGAAGCTTCTGGTTACAGATAAACTGGATAGTAGTGTTAAATACCCCCACAATATGGGTATTTTCAGCATGAGAATGATATGTAGAGGCTCAAAATCGATGTCCGGTGCAATTTTGGAATATAAGATGGCAGCCCTGGTTTAAAAAAAAAACTGTCAAACACCCTACAATAGACGGAATATTGATGGCAACGCCATTTCGGCATTTCAATTTTCGACATCTGCACGTCGTTTTTGTTGCGAAAATATCCATATTGTAGATTATTTTAAAGTTTTTCCCACTTTTTTCTGAAACCGGAAGCTGCTATCTTGGATTTCAAAATGGCGCTGGGCATCGATTTTCGGTCTCTAGACGTCATCCCGATTCCAAAAATATCCATTTTTAAGGGTATTTAGCAGTATTTCCTACTTTTTCTGAAATCGGCAGCCGCCATCTTTGATTTCAAGATGGAACTGGGCAACATTTTCGGTCTCTAGACGTTATCCAGATTCCGAAAATATCCATATTCAAGGGTATTTGGCAGTATTTCCCACCTTTCTGAAATCGGCAGCCGCCATCTTTGATTCCAAGATGGCGCTAGACATCGATTTTCGGTCTCTAGTCGTCATCCCGATTCCGAAAATATACATAATGAAGGGTATTTGGCAGTATTTCCCACTTTTTCTGAAACCGGAAGCCGCCATCTTGGATTTCAAAATGGCGTCGGAAATCGATTTACGGATTTTTGACATCATCCCAATTCCGAAAATATCCATATTTCATCCATATATGTCTTGATCCACTGAACAACTTCGCCGAAGAAAGCAACTTCCTAGATGGCAAGGATTTCAAGATATCACACAAACAAGGATATCACAAATGCATGTACACTAGCGCCACGTAGTGAGAAAAATCAAAACTTCTGTCTACGAACGATAAGGTCTCGATCCACTGAACAATTTCACCGAAAAAAGCAACTTCCTAGATGTCAAGGATTTCAAGATATCAGAAAAACAAGCGCATCACTAGCGCCGCGTAGTGAGAAAATTCCAAACTTCTGTCCACCAACCTTTAGGGCTTGATCCACTGAACAACTGTGCCCAAGACAGTAACCTTCTATATGTCTAGGATCGATTGGTACTAAGCTTTCCTGCGGTGATTTCAATTCAATTTAGGATCCAGTACCCTTTACTTTTCCGAGTTTCTCATAATTTCATAATATAAGTTATACAGGCATTTTGATGAATCCCTATTTTTTTTAAGATCCCTACATTTTTTTTAAAGAAACCTTTACAACTATGTGATTTATTTAAGCTTCTCTAAACATAAACTTAGCTTCCCTCAGGTTCGCATAAGCGTCTCTTAAGAGTTTTCCTGAAGTTTCTTATCACTGCGCGAATAAAAAGCTGTGAAGCTTGAAGAACATATAATGGCATAGGCGCAGCAAACTTCGAAACTTAACCCTTAAATGCATAATGTTGTCGTTTGGCAACATACCTATGTTTGTTTTTTAACATGGTGAAGCAACATTTTAATAGTAAACGCAATATATATCACAAAAAAAAATCACCACAAAATAAAAAATCATGCATTTAAGGGTTAAAAGTAACCAAGATATTATCTATCAACTTCAGACTTCGGAGAGGTTCAGGGAGCTTCTGAGGTGTCCAACGAGCTCCGGACGAGTACATACATCGTGAATTGTGCTCAATGAACTGATGAGGTCATGGATGTAGAGTAGAGGTGGGCAAAATGGTTCACTGAAGTGAGCACCTCTGAACCGTTCCGCTCATTACAGTGAGCTAGGTCTCCTGAACCGTTCATTTGCTCACTTTGTAAAACTTTTATATGTCACCAACTGTAGTGTCAATGCCGCATCAGATGTTATTAGAAATAAATGAGGGTTTTTTACTTTTAATACAAGATTTATTTAATAAAGAAAAGAAAAACAAGTAACATTTCAGCCAGCTTTAGGTATGATTAACATTCACAAACATAATTTGCGAAATATTTTTCGCCGTCAGCCTACTGCGCCTATCGCAAATTAGCTGTCCTGCTTTGGAAAAGGTCCGTTCACACGGCACCGATGTCGCAGGAATACATAATCTTTCTACCATTATCTGGTAAAGTTTCGGATAGACCTGTTTCCTAGATTCCCACCAAACTAGAGGATCACCTGATCTGGGCAAATATGACTCAGCCAAGAATTTATCCAATTCAATTACGCTTGCAGCTTTAGGATCCTGTTCTGTGTGCAATTTGCTGATTGTATGATCGAACTGTTCCCAAATGGATGATTTAGCAACAGAAGGTTGTGGCTCGGCCTGTTCAATTTCATCCATTGCTCCAATATTCTGCCGCATTTTGTCCACAATATCTTGGTACGCCGTGTTGAAGTTACCCTCATCTGCGAAACCTTGCTTCTTAAAACGGGGATCGAGAAGGGTAGCCTGGGCTACTAATTTATTCGATTCTCTGTCCCCGAACCGCTTAATAAGGCCATCAGTTAGCTCATCTACCAGCATCTTGACACACCGCGGGAGGTAGTCATTTGCAAGTAATTTGATTTGCTCATTCATAATTCGAGCCAGCACCGAGCTTTTAGAAAGCGAAACTGATTTTTCCGCTGAAATCTCGACCGTAACCTCATTAAAGAGGCCGAGAATTTTTACGCTTTGTCGAATTGTGTCCCAGTCATTACTCTCCAACGTGCATCGTGTTGAGTTCAGAAGTGCCAGAGTAGAAATTACAGCTTCTTTGTTAAGTAACATGCGTTCCAACATGTCGTATGAGGAGTTCCACCGGGTCGGAACATCCTGCTTGAGTTTAGAAACCTTTTTGCCGAGTTTAACCTGCATTTCTTGCAATTTTGAAGAAGCATGACTGCTTTTCTTGAAAAATTGCACAATCGTCTTGCACTTATCGACTGTGGCTTTGATGGAATTCGCTATGGCATTCTGTACGACGAGGTTCAATGAATGAGCAAAACATCCCAAGTGTCTCATTTGCAAAATAGTTGCAGCCGACTTCATATTTGAAGCGTTATCAGTTGTAATTGCTGTAATTTTGTTTTCGACGTCGAACGAACGAAGAACTTTGGTAACCCATGTCGCAATATTTTCACCAGTGTGCCTTGGCATGAACTCGGAGCACTCCAGCAAGAAAGATGTCAAAATACCATTTTTGTTAATGAAATGAGCGGTAAGTGCGTAAAATCCGGTGTTGGTAATGCTGGTCCAACCATCGCAGGTTAAACAAATTGCAGAAGCGTCAATCAACTCAGCTTTAACTTTTTCCATCAAGTCATTGTAGACAACTGGCAACAATCCTTTGGACAATGTTTTTCTACTTGGAAGAACATAGGATGGGTTAAGTAGTTGCACAAATTTCTTGAATTCCATATCCTCCACAATTGAAAACGGATGGAACTCCTTGCAAACCATTTTCAAGAGCTGAATGTCAATGAGTCTACTTTTCTGGATTGGTATGGGTTTGATTACTTCGACAAATCGTGCCATCGAAGTCTGTGAGGCAGATGGTATCGAAATTGAAGACGATCCAGTAACAGTAGTGTCGGATTTTGTAGCAGATTCTCGATTTTGAGTACTCACGTTCTGGCAAGTAGGTTGCGGTTGTACGTCTTCTGAGTTGACAGTGTAAGTTGTAGCTGCAGATTTTGGTTGCTCCTGTGTTCCATCACTGTTCAGCGGGATGAATGGATGTTTGCCTTTCATATGCCTCTTTAAATTTCCCGAAGATCCTGATGACATAGCGATGCTGGCTTTGCAGTGACGGCATATACCTCTGCCTTCTTCTTTTTTGAAATGGTACCAGATATCACTGGTGATCCTTCCTCGGGCAGCATTTTAATCTACAATAAGAAATCATCGAATGTTTTAAATTGCTGACAGCAAGCAACGAAAACCTTATAATAGACTTACCACTTTGCAAACAGCATCAATGCAATTCCAACGTTGAAAACAATCACTTTTAAAAATATTAATTGGCAATTGGGGTATTGAACTGAATGAAATGCAGAAAAACGAAAAACTGGCTCCAAGAGGTTGCAGTCATGGGTGTTCTTTCATTGCAGAATATTAGAAATCACATATCAAAGAAAAATCTGGACGAGAGCGTGAGAGACAAACGTTTGTTAGTTTCAGTGATGCCACATCATTGCAAATTTTTACACATAGGCGGACTTCTTTATGGTTGCCCCATACCAGACCCTTTTTTTATTTTCAATAATAGAATCAATTTGTAAACAATGTCCAGTTCAAAAATAATTCCAGAATTTGGCTACTCTTTGCATGAAGCAGCATCAAACCACGCAATATTAAATATGATGCTGGTTTGGTGAAGTTAAAACCAGCAGCTCACTTTTTGTGTATACATTTCTGTACACCTGGCAGCGCTGGTTGGTAGTTTACGCTCTTGCTCTCCTGCCAGTCACATTCATTTTTTTCATATCTGGTTCATTCATCAAATAGCACTCAGATATTTTCCGTCAGCACCAGTCGCTCTGTTCAACTATCACGGAGAGAGAAAAAATATAGTTGTAAATAAATAAAATATGACGTAAGTTCAAACTGGAAATAAAGTTGGTCTGTATTTGAAACGACGTTCATAGTAGAAGTCAATTCATAAATTCATATTGCTTCGATATGAAGGGGAGTAGAATGCAAACATCGACAAAGTTATTCTCATACAAAAAAAGATTGTTATAACCAAAGCTTAGGTTGTTAGAAAAGACCAATGCTTAAAAAATCAAGCTTTAATACAATCTTAGGATGAATCAACTAAAAATAATATTAAATTATTTCAATTATCAATAAAAACAAACATCATCTGCAAAAATTTGTTTTCTCTCCGTGTAGTTCTAGCAGCAGTAATCAGACGCTTTCGTTCAGTTCCGGTTCGTGCTCTCATTCAGTTCAATCGTTTACATAGCTCTAGCTCAGCTGCCACAATCAAATCCAGAACAACATGTGAAAAGGGCATACAAGCTTTTTGTAAACAAACCTTCTTATGCCTTTTTCTCGCCACCCATATGATACCAACGCAAACCTTTAACATCACCGGGTAGGGGACACTTTCCCCTTCCCGATGATATTGCTTTTTTGCGTGGGCGACCCTCGGTTGGTGAGAAAAGGGCCTACAAAGGTTTGTTTACAAAAAGCTTGTATGCCCTTTTCACATGTTGTTCTGGAAATGCTCTCGTTCAGTTCTGGTTCGCGCTCTCGCTCAGTTCAATCAGTCCATGCTCAACATAGCTCTAGCTCAGCTGTCACACAGCAGTCAAACGCTCTCGCTCAGTTCCGATTTGCGCTTTCGCTTAGTTGAACTAGTTCAGCTATCACTTCTGTTTTGCTGTGGTGATGGTGAGCGGGTGAGCTACCGGAGCTACCGTTCATTTTAATAGAGCGTTCGTTCACTCGTTCAGCCTGATGAATTAGCTCCTTAGCTCAGTTCATGAGCGGGTTGCCCACCTCTAATGTAGAGAGGTATACTGCTGGTAATCGCAAGTCAGTCCCATCTGCATTTTAATCAATTTTGAGTTAGCATCATTATTCAGTTCATCTTTCTATGTTTTTTGAGATGTGCTATTGAAAAAAGGTGGTTTGTTTAAGAAAAATGAAAAACAATACCAAGTCAAACTGTCCCACACCGAAAAGTAACCGCAAGTCAGTCCCATTAGAAAAAAATATGTTAGAAATGTTAGACAACACATCGCATCATGAGATTTGTCTCAAGACAGATTTTGTCCACTTCCCCTAGGGTATCTGGAACATGTCCTGATGTGGCCAATATAGTTCTTACGATACTCAGTTTGACCGCCAATGGATGGCTTTGAATTCTCATGTGATTTGATGTATCGCTTGATGGATTTTGATTTAAAAAGGATTTACCACTTCCTCGGGTATACCCTGAACATGTCCGGGTTTGGCCAACATGGTGCTGGTCACTGATAATGACTCTTATCGATCTTATTTTTAAATTCTCATGTGAATTATGTGAATAATCAATTGATTTATCGCATGGTGGGTTTGGCACGTTTATGAAAAGCTCTGGTCTGATGAAGACCCATACTCACCGGAATACGTTCCGGCCTTTGCTCTGGAACCAGCAAAACAAATCCAGAAACATTCAATAACGTTCTATGGGACCATGGTATCTTTCTACTGTTCAATACTGTGCTAAACTAATGCAGCATCGTCATAGAATTGTGACTGACTTGCGGTTATTTTTCTCTATGACGTTAAATGTAACCGCAAGTCAGTCCCATTCAGATTTTGGCCATAAAATAAAAATTTCACGATATTTTTTTCTATATTTTATGGTAAATATAGATGCATTCTATCACATTGTACGTTTATTTTTAAATTTATCCCTCCAAAAAAAGTGTCAAATCAGAAAAGTTGTAAAATCTTTGAACGCCGTTTTCTCATTTCCAGTTTTTTACAGATGGGACTGACTTGCGATTATGGGCAGTATAGTG
Organism: Ochlerotatus camptorhynchus; assembly: GCF_037179485.1. Lineage (NCBI taxonomy): Eukaryota > Metazoa > Arthropoda > Insecta > Diptera > Culicidae > Ochlerotatus > Ochlerotatus camptorhynchus. The sequence continues at coordinate 1,704,000 of NW_027040790.1, read as the reverse complement.
GTATTCACATATTTCAGAGTTTTTTGCGGTTTACGAAACTACAGAAGAACTTCGGGAGATTCTTGAGAGCATTATTTTAATGATTTCAGTAGTTCCAGTTTTTCCTTAGCTCTCATCTTAAAAATATGGTGAATAACAAAATGTTATCTTAAGGAGTTACTCGTTTTGCATGAGGATGGGGATGTTGGCCGGTGTAGATCACCTTCATAAAAGCACTGAACATAAAGAGTTCTAAGCTACACATTAACAGCTTGTGCTCATCTAAACAAATCAAAAAAATCTATGTCTTCATACAAGAGATTGCATCGCAATGAAAAAAATGGAAGTAATCAACATTCAAGAAAAAAATAACTCTAACTTAACAATTAATTGAGAACACCACAAGTAGTATGTTAAACCACAAAAGTGATTTTTTTAGTGACTTATAGTTGGTATTTTTTTTACTTTATAAGGGAAATTTTTAACTCGTTGGCTAGTTCATCTCGTAGTTGGTAGCAGTTACTGTAAAGAGACCGGCTTAAAAGGGTGACTAACACCGAATTTGTTTTTGATTCAGTTTTAATCTGGATCGCGTATAACCCAAGATCTTTCACAAAGTATTCAGAAACGGTCGTCCTATGGCCACTGAATTCTTCATGTCACAAGGAATCAATACAACCGACGAGGTGTTTTTCGGCAACGTCGACGACGGTCATCTCAGGTGTATCTCAATTTGATGATGATTGGAGCCCCTTGATCTGAGAACAGTAGAGATACGGAGCCCTAGACCCGGGTCTAGGAAGCCCACATGGATTTGTCGACACTGCTTCACGCGACATGGAACATAATATTGAAAATGGATGCAAAACAGCCATTCTAGTGGGATGACCCGGACCACGGATTAATATCAAAAGAAAGCGATGCGAAGAAGAAAGCTTGTTGAACCTCCCTGCTTAGTAAGCAAAAACGATGGGCATTAGGCCATCGAGCCCCTTACATTGTAAAAAAAAAACAACGCTGTGATCGTTTAACATTCAAGACCGGTGACATGTAGCTTGACAAACGGAAATTGAATAATTGACTGGCAAGATGACTCAGGATACTTAGCAGATGGACAGATATTTGAATTAACTGACTGCTGAGGGTGTCCAGCTACACGGGGAAAAATCCGATCTCCAAAATGAGAAAAATGACTCATGATTTCATGAACACAGCGTATTTTCATGTTATGAAAATACACCATGAATAATATTCATGATATCATGAACAACTTTTGCGTAACGCAGCAAACATTCCCAAAATCATGAATCTTATGAGTTGAAATCATGAGCTAAATTCATGGGTTTAACTTTTAACCAAAAATGTAAAAAGAATAAAATAAAGCATGAGACTGGATTCGAACCAAGAAGCTTGAGATCACTAAACTCATACTTTGACCACTAGACTATCAGTACTTGTATAAGGTGGAAGGCAAAAAACGTATAAGAGATACCTATGTAGTGCGTTTTATGAACACGGTTTGCAAAGTACGTGTAACGCATTTAGCGGTCTTGATTCCTCTGCATTATGAAATCTTGAATTTCCATCCCGAAATCATGAATCATTGCTACGATTTCATGGGATGGCAAGTTTTTTCATTTCATGACTTTTTATTCATGTAAATGGAATCGGATTTGTTTCCGTGTACGTGTGCAACAGATGTTGGTAGGAATTTTAAAGAAAGTTTGTGATTTTATCAATAGCCAGTAAGAATAATGTTGTGATATTTTTATAATGAAACTGTATTCAAAAATCTACATTCCAAGTACTTATCTTTTTTCTTACGTCAAATCAATCCCGAGATACGGCTGATCTTTTAGAATTGAATTCTAACTAGACCTCACTTTATATTCAAGTCAAACAATAAGGTCTTTGTGTAGGGTTAACATTTCAAAAAATTTAAAAGGAGGACATTTTATTTAATTTTTAGAGAAAAATGAGGACAAAATATAGATTTTTTTAATCATCAATGGAGGAGTACAACGAGTTGTTATCAAAAGTTTTGAAAACATATGCACTAACTCAAAATTTATGATTCTCAAAAGGTGTAGTGTAGTGTAGTCGTCATCGATTCGATTATAATCATTCTTTGAAAAGAAAAGAGGACCACCTGAATTTTTTTCTAGTCGAAACATTATTTTATTCGAATACCTACATCAGAATTGATGGTCAACGAAAAGTATCAATTCTTAATCCATGATGCCGACTTCCATTTTTCAAAATTGCATAAAATACACCCTACTATGAGTATTTTGGGTTCAGAGAAGACGAGACTGTTGAACCAAATAAATGCATAATTTTTTCACTATCAATAAAAAAAAATACGATTGATTTGATTGATTGTGCTTTAAGAAATTACAATTTTAAAAACGGTGTTCAAGAAGTGTTTTACTGAAATTACTCATACTTCATGCAGAGTCAACTCATCATCCCTCTAAAACATACCGGTAAATTTTGAATATTTGATCAACCAGTATCCTATATTTCAGCGATTTAAATGCACAAACTAAAAAATTACAGCTTTTTTAACTTTTTTGGACAGACATACACTTTACAATGAGCTCTTTAATATGACTTAAGAGAGGAGCGGATTAAAAACAAACTGCCTTGGCAACCTCTGCCCGAGTGGTTTCTGGCAACACTGCCAATGCAACCTAGATTGGCGCTGCTCGATTGCCTCTGGCTGTGACAGTTCGTTTCGCTCCTCTCTTATACTACACGGTAAGAAAAAAGTACCCAGCGGTCAGTTCACTTTTACCTACTTTTGACTAGTTTGTCTCCTTTTCTCCTTCTAATGTTGTTAAAAACGGAGGAGCAAAACCACCCAGCAGGGGTAGTGTGGGAACTCAACGTTGAGTATAATCATATTTATCTACTTTTGGGTAGAAAGCTAGTGGAAAATTCCATTCGAATTGCACACAAGTAAATGAAAACTATTTTGGCCCGCTTTGCTTTACCTACTTTTGGGTTCCTGCACTATAGTGCCGAGATGAGTGAAAAGAACATACTTTTGGGTACTTTTTTCTTACCGTGTAGACCCTTCATAATATTACCGGTTCTGTACATACTTGAACTAGTGAACTGTTTTGCATGAAAACGTCAGTTTAATAACTTCAAAACCTTTCAAATAGGATGAGGTTGCGTCAAAATGAATTGAAAAATTTATTTTTTTTAAATTTTGCCTGAAAATATGCAAGGATTCAAAAGTGTAACAAACCTGTTTGTTACATGTTTTTAATTTCAATATTTTGGTTATTTAATTAAGAGTGAAAAAGATGTCACTTTTAATAGGTGGTGTATATAGGTCCTTATTTATGTTTTTATCGTCAATGTCCTAGTACGACACCTGTTGGCGGGAATATATACTAAATATTGGTACTAAAACGATATAAATAATAAGTATAAATTTAGGGGCAAAAACATTATTTGTATCGTTCTAGTTTGCCTGAATAAAAAGGCAAACCGGAAACCAAAAATTGAACCAATCATAATTCAGGAAAAACCACAAAAGAAAAACCGGAAACCAAATTTCAGCCAATCGGAATTAAGTAAACATAAAACAATAGAAGGAGGCCAAACAGAAGGGTTTGAGTAAACCGAAAAGCGCTATCAGAGTTAATCTGGTGGAAACCGTTGACGAGATAAGGTGAAATCATTTCTAGACCAAAGTTGTTTCTCGTGGGTAAAATCTTGAACGGTTGAGTGAGTTAACTTTAAATACAGTCGTGGGCTAATAGAATAATTCTAATCCGTTTTTCCCCAATTAGTTTGCTAATATTTTCGGTAGTGTTTTTAAAGTCAAAAAGAGTGTCAAGCAAAGTCGGTCGGACTATAAGGTAAGAGTTTATAAGAAATAGTTTGAGTGCTCGCCTTACAAAAAAATGTACGTTGAATAGGAGACTCATCCCATTCAACGTGGGTGTTTAGTCTGGAGAGGCAAAGTCCCGTTTGTGCCGCTCGAACACTCGGTCGTCGCTTTCCGGGGCGAAAATTTACCCGTCGAATCCGCTGTGCGGCCACGCTAGGCTACGACGATTGGAAACCACGCCGAGATAGTTCAGTGCGTCGACGCCATCACGAGTCAGCCATCGTTGGACCTGCAAGCCACGCCGGCGTCTAAGTAAGAACGTTCTTTGTGCACATGTGAAAAATCGAGCTCGTAGCCATTCGCCAAGGCTGTAAATAATTGTAAAAACTGTTAATATAAAGCAAATTAGAAGTTAGGTGCCTTTAGTCCGTATTTTATTTTGTTTTAAACTCTTTCGCAAATTAAATCCTTAAAAAAAAAAAAACGCTGAATTTTGTTTTTCTTAGTTCATTAGTTTGGGAAATGGTTTAGAATTAGGTTCGATTAAATGTCTATTGTTAAGATTTGGTCGCCTGAATATGATTTTGGCGTGAACGACAACGTGTCTCCATTATATAACACGAATTTTTTTTAGAAGGTTTATTTCGAGCACTTTTCTTTGGTACTGCTTAGTGTGAAAATCCGCCGATATTAATTATGGGAAAATCACCCGCGACGCAGCTTATCAAAGTCCAACTTACCCGTGCAGCAGCTTGAATCCAAATGACCTTTCACCAACTGTCAGGAAATGTGTATGAAAGATCATGACCTACCTAGTTATTATCCATCTCATACTTAGTTTCTTTTGCTATAAATTTCATAGGTTTGAAATTGGTTTCCTTCATGGTTAATGCCTGGGTTGGTTTCGAGTGTGGTGCTAGGAGAAAATTCGAGTGAGTTGGGAAAAACAACCTGCCCGGAGTAAAGAGTCGTTGACCGGACATAAACCGTACCAGTGACCCTTCATTTTGAAGGTGGCGCTTAAGTTACTGGTCACATGTAACCATCCACTTTCGTTTCTATAGTTCAGCTCGGGAGAACATTCAGGGTTACAAAAGGATGATATTTTGAGGCAAAAGGAGGACATATAAAAAATGTTGAAAAAGAAGGACATGACCTCCTTTAGGATACCATATGGTCTTTGGCTATCTTTGTGCGTTTTGAACTTTTGTATTTCCATTCGACAGGACAGATCAACAAGTAAACAAATACTACTACTAGCTTTCTATATTTGCATCATCATTTCGAAAATTCACTTCACAGTTTTATTGCCAAGCTTTCTCCACTTCTTCCAACATCTCATTAGGTACGCCTGTTTGCTCACAGTTTTATTTTTGCCAAATCTCCGCTTGTGTATGTATTTCCAATATCTTCTTTTACAAGCTAAAATTACCATACCTATTGCTTCCACTTTATGTATGTTCCCAAACGTTATTATCTTACCAAACACATCCGCCAGCACCGTCGAAGTCAACAGTCTCCATTATTTCCGAGAATCATACGCTGATAGATTCCTCGAAAAATAGAGACATTATCTTCATCGGTTTCACCAATATAGAATAATGACATAGTAAAGCAAGTTACAATCATACCTACTTACTAGACCGAGCTAGTAGCTTGCCATTCCGTCGAAAATCGCAACAGGAGAAATTGATTCGTTGGTTCATGAGACACTTTGAAAAATCCCGCTAAACTTGATGTTTGGCAAGAATGACATCGGGCGACAAACGGAGTGCCTTCACGTACTGTTACACTATAGCTATAGGGCTGTCGCAGGTCTACCACATGCTATGGCCTCCAACCAAAATTGAATCTTCTTCAAGTAGCAACAAATTTATGTCAAATAATCCACCCTCTCAGTCACATGCGAGCTCTGCCGAGGGGAGGAAATCTGTTGCGACTACCGCCCCCGTTGGCAGTAGTATCTTTTTGTATATGTTCGCTAGAAGCAGCAAGCAGTAGCGGTTCAGTATTGCAAGATATGTGAAGCCTCCGAGGGGAAATAATATCCCATCGCTAGTAGTGTGTTCCTATAAATAAATCGATTTTCGAGAAAATAGTTTTCCACATTTTCCATCCATACATCAAGCAGCCAGCTCGTATGAACAGGCAGCGTCGCTTCAGGGAGATTCTGTAACTGCTTTCGCCGCATTGGGGGGTCTCTGCGCCGGAAGTGTCTTAGACCATTACGGATCCCGTATTCGGAGGAAAGCGTGAGGGAAAACAAACACTTCACTTCGAATATCGGATACCTCAGCGGAATAAGATGCGCTCCATTCACGGGGTGTGCATGAAGGGGGGGGGGGGGGGGAAGAGTTGGAAGTAGATTCAGCAATGGATGAAATTTGTACCGCCTCAGTGGTTACTAAGTGTGTGTCGTAGCAAATTATCGTCAATAAATTGTTGCTTGAAAATGACATCATATTGTTGCAGCCGGAGAAGGGGGATAACCACGATGCTAAAAGTACATTTTAGAAAGCGCCGTCCCGTGGATTGTGAAGAGCCGGCTACAGCAGCTCTTACTTTGCAGCGATAAGAAGCTTTCGGGAAACCATCAATAACGTCGAAAAAAGTGCCGAAGGCATCTTGTTTGCCCTCCATCGTGTTATGAAGCATCTAGAGCTGCTTCTTTCTGACGCAGAGATTATTCGATTTCGAACCGTAAGTCTTGTAACGTCAAAACGAACATAACAAAATTGGAATGGTTCTGTATAAAGTTTCAGTAACCGTTCGACAAAAACCGGTTTCGATGAACTTTTCAGCTTGACGTTTCTTATACGAAATCCACACAAAGTCAAAAGAGTCACCATCTTAGAGCGTCAGTCTCCGTAAATAACGACTCCGACTCCAAGCGGCTCTTAGAATGAACCATCCTATTCTTCAGCAGGATCCTGGCGGAAAGAAAAAAAAATACAACCTGAGGGATGCTTATCTGACAGGAAAATTTATTTATCCCTCCAGTTACGAAAACGCTCGAGATGGGATTCGCTCGCAAAGTGAAGAAGAGGTTTCCAAGGGCCATATCTTATTTTTACACAGATTTGGCAGCGATAAGGACTTTGTTTGTTATCAAAATATTGATAAATAATTAAATTTTGCGGGAGAAGCCACGCCTGGATGGTATTCCATTGAAGTGCGAAGCAAAGCAAAATGGACGGAAGGAGGATAGGAATCCACAGGAAGTCATCCGGACGGTGCGTGAGTGTAGTATCGCAAGCCGGGGGCTTTGCGAGCGTGGTGCCGGTGGAGAAGCGGGCACACCACCGCATTGGTGTGGTAAACAGAGTAGAAAATTGAGTTTATACAGAGACGTCAAATTAATTACGATTCGGTTTAGCTGACAAGTTGGCAACGCAAACTGGTGACATAATGGCGAGGGCTATGGCGGTGGTGAGATAGCGCGCAGTAAATCTGGAATTTGTCTAATCAATTGGAGAGAGCTGAAGCTTGATTGTAGATAGATCGTGTTAAATTAATTGAGTTTGTTTTGGTCTGGTCGTGTTTTGGCGAATAGTGAGTCGGGCAGGAAGTAGCAACGTAAATTAATTATCTTGATCGGTCAATTGGCTTGTTACAAGACAAAACAACAATTTGAAACTCAATAATTTGCAATTGGCTTTCAATGGTTGGAAAATAGTTCGAGAGAGGAAGAAATAAATTAGTTTGAATTTGGTGAAATCCATGCCGTCAAGTTCTGCTACGATCATGAGTAAACAAACACATTTGATAAAGTTCATTGAAACTCAGACTCGATCCGTTACTGAGAGCATGGAAGAGCTAGAATTGAAGGTTTCTATTTAAAGAGCGAATTACTGGCACATTTTTCGAAAATTCAAGAGCAGGTTTTTTTTAAGCATCATTTAAAATTGCAAAAAAAAAATTCGTTATTTTGGGAGCGATTCACCCTTGAGGGGAAAAGCGGGTCCATGAACTAGTGACAGTTCGTGTAACAGGTACGGGACGCGCGATACAGTGGTAACGGGGTTAAAAAAAGTTGAGGGTTATGTCCAAAGCACGACCGCATTTTTGACATATAACTACAAGATTATTTTGCTGTTTTATTCAATAATATATAAATAACAAAATAAATGGTTAAGAAATTTAATTGAAAACTCGAAACCCTTGATATTTTTCACGGATGTCCCTTGAAACTTTCATTAGAATTGACTTGAAATTATCTTGAAGTACTGAAATTAGGTTGTTAGCGGAATGCTTAAATAAAACAGCAAAAAAGGTTATCTTCCATTTAATTCCACTTACTTAATGTTGGTATCCATGACAGATACGTTTTTCGACTACAATGTGCAGTGTTCATCAGTGTAATTCCTGCTAAAGAATTCATCAAAATCTAACCTCCTTAAGTACTCATCCCCTAGGTAAACTTGACGTTGTAGTCAAAACTCTATAAAAATACTTCCAAAAACTCCATTGGGATTTGTATCTTACATATCTTTTTAACTCTAGAATTCATTCTAAAATTATCTCTAAATTCCTTTGGAATTTTCTTCAAAATTATCCAATAAGTTCTACAAAGTGATTGTATCCGGAAAATCTAGTAGTTGAGAAGATTATTATTTTCCAAATAGAGGACGAAGAATGTATGTTCCCGGTTCATCATCGAAATTCACGGACTTCTCCCGGTGATTTAGAATTTCCACCTTTTTCCCGATTTTCTGGTTCACTGGTCACCCTGTGTCCAGTATACAATAGCGTTTATCCATCTGAATGACATTACTAGAGATAGCAATCTCCTATCTAGTCAAAACCCCAAAAAACGAAACTAGCTCAGAGAGTGAGTAACTTTTGCTCATTCGTAAGGATACATTTCTAAAAGCGTTGGTCACTCAGCGCATGAGTAACCTACGTAAAAGCGACTCACTCTCTGAATAAGATTCGTTTTCAGTGAATGTAGACTGCTTAAGTAAGCCTTTTGAATCAAATGTTACTAGTGCTGCATGGTGAGTGAATTCTGAACTAACATCCGATAGGTATTGTCCATCCGAATAACTTCACTGAATACAGAAACCTGCCTTTTGGCCATGCTGTCAAGTTAAAACATGGAATTTGATGCAAATTGCACACTGAGCTTGACTATCCAATATTCAATTTCTAGCCGAGATGGCTGACTAAATACATTGAAAACGAATATTACTCAGAGAATGAGCCTCTTTTATTGATCCTCATGGAGATTTTTGTTTTAAATCGTAGGTTACTCATGCGTTGACTAACCTACACTTAAAAAAAATCATACGAATGAGTAAAAGTGACTCGCAACTGAGTAAAAGTTATTCACTCGCTGAGTTAGTTTCGTTTTCAGTGTGCACCGCAACGAACACCCCTGTTTATCACTCGCCAGCCAAACGATGGCTGCAGTCAAACTTTCTACGTTTCGCTTACTTAAGAACTTCGATTATCATTCTATGCCCCTCCTTCTTCTGTATTTAGCTGATGTAGGTGAATGAATAGAAAAAAAAATGCTACGATGTCCACGCTGAAGCGAACAAGTTCGAGGTCACCTTTCCAACGTGCAACGCTGAATGATTATGAGGCTTCGGCTTGTGCTGTTAGGGACCAGCTTTCTGATGGCTGTGCTACACGCAAACCAAAAATCTGTTACAATGAATGTTAGTTCCATTTCCTATCATCCTCTGTTCATGAACATCGCAGCGCATGTTAGAAGTTGACCTTGCAGGCGATGTAATGGTTTTTTGCCTTTTTTATTTCGTGTTCTGTCTGTGCTTCACCTACACAAGCAAGCATTTGCCTTGATTTTTATGTATAACATGGTAGAACGACGCACCCACTTGCCTCGAATCTCTCCAGCAGAAAAAGCATACGAAGTCGAGCATGCGAGAAAATGAGCGCTTCATGTTTGCTTTTAGGCTAACCATATTCAGAAGCCTGGAGAGAGCAGTGGAGAAAGCACAGGTCTGATAGTCGCAACGTCCGTGGTTCGAGTCCAGTCGGCAACCTTTTTTCTATTTTTTTCGACAATTAATTTCACTCACTAATACACTCCACATTTTTCGGTCCCCAATTTTCTTACATCGGACCGCAGCTAGGTATATCGCATCCTTGGTTCATGCGGTCTCCACTAACATCCTCTGATGATGAATCACACATAATTGTAAGCGAATCTTACATCCCACGGTTGCTTGTACTTGTGTACGGACAATGGTATTCGTTATTACCAAAGACTTCATATCAAGAAGACTGGCAACTCTTCCATTTTGTCATACGAATGCTATGAGACAGGTACAATCGCGTCATCTGCCACTCGGAGTAAATATTCCGAACGAACTTGATAGCAAAGATTGCATCCTTAGAAGAAAGGGTTGTGTATTTGCTCATTTTTCTATGCGATGCTTTCACCTTCACTCAAGCGTAGCGCTACTGTATATGTCGCTTGGATTCTTGCAAAGTTGAGAGTCTTCTTGATTTGTAGTCTTCGTTATTACTCTCTCTCATCTTTTATCACACATGCATCTTTAGGTATATAAGCCGTAGCTTTAGGGTACGATTGACAATCTTTGACTTAGGTATATATATAATTTGGATTTAGGTTTACGGTAAGACCTCAACAGTATGTTTCCATTTTTTTTTGCTATTTAAATATTGACATTTATAATGTGTGACATACCACACAAATCTTATAAAACTGCCGAATTGATCGACATAAAAATCATCAAATTCCATTGATTATTGGCCAAGTTATTAAGCATTAAAGTCTGACCAATTTTCGTTGCATTTTCCTGGATTGGCACCCTTCCCGCAAGACGTAGTCCTCGTAAAAAAAACGAAAATCTTGAGGATGTCATATTTGAATCATCCCTAACCAAAAACAACAGGATGAAGGCAATGGCAATTGGCTTTTCCAATTTGAAGTGATGCGATGATGTTTAAAAAAATTAAATCAAACTTAGGCTTTGAGTCATTCGGATTTTTCATCAATCTTGAAGTTACCATTTTCTTTATAAAATTGAGTGAATTGGTTTTGTGTATCCCTTGAGCGAGGAGGTGTATTTTTTTCTGCTGGTTTCGGCAGATTAGTTTTTCGGATGTTATTGTGCCCTGCGCTTTGGTCAGATAGCGTATAGGGCGTCGTTGTGCCAATTTGGTCGTGGCACATTTCGAGTATGAGAGAGTGATTGCAGTTTGCTGAAAAGTGCCTGAGTAAAATGCAAGTACTTTCGGTGATTACCCGTAGTTGTTACAGTGAAGATATACACCCATATTCTCGTTTATGTCTGGACGTGTTTGTCATACAGCAACATTTTTATTTGATTTTGTGTGGTGGATGGGTTTCGGGCGTGGGCGGGCATCGAGATGTTTTTAAGACAGGTGGAGGTGGGCAGGAACTGACGGTCTCCCAGTGTTGGTGAGTTCATTGCCGTTAATGTTCACGCAAAGTTCACTATTTTGCCATACAGAAATTCAAAACAAAAATTTTTATCTTCGGATTTGGACTGTTTTTTACCTGTTTCGTAAGACCGGAAGGTGTATGCTGGTCACAATTGCCGTACCAAACTGATTTCCTACGCAATTAATCAATCTTTGATGTGAATTTCGCTAATAAACACGAGGAGAATTTCTTATAGCAAACTTGCCATAACAAAATGGGCATGGTTCATTTAAGTAAACAAACTAACACTTCGACTGTGGCACCTTTCTGACTCGCCTAGGACGGGCATATGGGTGATAATATTAAGTTTACGTTAGGATATTTTGACAGTTTGATGTTTATGAAGTACCATCAGTTAAAACTGTATTTTGAGCTTTATCTTCATACATTCTTAGGTGTTTCTTAGAAAATTATCATGTTGGTGTACGCTGATTCAAAGAGTACATGGTATTAACATTGACCTGTCGCTAGTTGAACGTTGTTGAACTTGTGGTACTTGCACAACATTTCATGTGAGTACCAAAGTAACCATATAATTACAAAGTAACTTTTAATGTAGGTCCAGAGTGAGACAATGTCACTGAGATATGGTTAGTTGGGTATTCAGATGATTATTACTTTGAAAAACTAATCCTGGCTGTATCTTTTTTTCGTTTGCATGTAACACGGGTGGTGAGCGAACCTGAAGAAGAAGAAGATGGCCATGAGCCCCTTCTCAAAACGAGTGTATTGTTGAAGGTCCTGGTCTACGATTTAAGGTTGGATTCTGTGATGATGAGTATCACAAAAAAGGTAAAATAAGTAGCACGATCTTCACTGAAATGTAAGTATTATTGACAATAATCATAACAATCAACTCGTATATATGTACATTAAAATACATATATAAAAGGGAAGGGACGGTCCAACAGGGCACCCGATTTGGACGGGAAGAGTGAGAATGCCAACTCCCTGTTGATAACATTTCGTGGATAAAGGGCGGGCTCTTCTCCGCACTCATTGGGGCATCTTCCTGTTTGGGGGCTTGTCATTTTGACCAATTGGCTGATCAAGTTGCTGGAAGGAGATTCTTTATTGTTCCGTGGATGCGTATAGGCGACTTTGCCTATCGATCTACCCAATCCGTTTTTGGCTCTTCATACAGCGACATGTTGAGGACAATCAGAGGTTATTAAGCTTGATCAAGACAAACAGAGAAGAGAGCCCACTGCTTTCGGACTTAGTTTCCGTGCTACAATGGGTGGTAAACCACTATCATCATCTATATCATCATTAGTTTTTCGGTTGTTATTGTGGACTGGTTATCGGATTTTATTAGTTCCAAGCCCCGTTCGCGATAATTTGATCTAATTGATTGATATATTTGCAAACGTATGATTCTCGAATTGCTGCTTAAATTGTGCTTTACGTGCTGCTCTCACATTCCCTTTTTCCCCTCGATATGACTTCGATTGCATGTGTTGTATTGTTCAGGTGGTGTGACGAGTCCGGCATTTGTTCACGTGAGTGTGGTGTGTTCTTGAAACAATAGATCCAACAATCACGTTCGATCATGCAGTGTTTGAGCTTGGCTCTTAGCTGATTGGAGTGAATGACCAATGTGCTGACAAAGCAACAATGAAAATTATATGGACAAAAGTCAATCTTTATTGTGTTGCTTCAGAATTGACAAGCGGAAAATAAGTTTCTGGAATTCACAGCCGGACATCGATCATCGATTGATTTAATGAGTTCATTTTAGTTAAAAATATTCGACGAAAAACTGATCCTGGAAAAAACAAATTTTGGTTTTGCTTTATTTTTTTCTCCTCTGTCTCTTTTAAATAAGATTAGATAATTTATTTAAGAAATTTTTTAAAAACAAACTTTGAATCAAGATTTTTTTTAACATAATTCTTTTTTTTTTCCTTGGTTTGTTTCCCATCGATCTTGTTTTCTGTACTAAGTACCAATGCTACCGACGCCAGTTAGGCAGGTCACACAGCTGGACCCTACCTATCGGCCCATCAACTCATGGACCGGGAACCAACGGCTTTACATCCCTTGCACAGGAATGCGTAATCAGAGATTTTATGCCTCAGAAAATCCCGGTGACGCTGACTGCGATTGAACCCAGGTTTTTTGGGGTGAGAGGCAATCACGCTTCCTACAAATCCTAATTTAATCTTTTCAACTTCATATCAGAATTAATATCGATACAATCAACTGTTATGACTTTTTGAAAAAAAAATAAGGGTCGGTGGGCGGATTGTCTATTTGCTATAAAATGGTTTAAAATTTACACAAAAAATGAAAATTCCTCAGAATTCTACTTTTACTTAAAAGAATGTAGATCGGTCCAGTTAGCAGATAGAAAAAATCTTTCTGCATTTAAATTAATCTGCATAAAATTTGCTACAAAACTAGTCTACAAGCATGAAAGATAAAAATTGTTTAATCCTTTTTCCTTGAGCATGATATTTTTAGTTGAACATTTGCGTTTACTTGCTCATACAAAAATGTATTAACATAATAAATCAAATTTCTTGACCCAAATCAATACCGACATTTGTTTTTGGGATCTCATACTACAACTCCATGGTCAGTGATGGCATGATCATTAGCAAATTGATATTTTTCCACTCTCATACGCTCTCAATATCACGCGTGATATAGGAGCAAAATATAATGCTTGTTATTGATTTGACAAGCTCCTTTAATATTGCGAGACTATTCACAACCTGTAAAGTTGAAGTTGAGAGCTGAATCGACGGAAAAATGATTCCGCTGCACTTCGTTTTCTTATCTCTTCACCAATGGCAAAAACAAAGCGACTGCTACCAGCCGTTAGGCCGACAACATAGTAGAAGCGATTCGATGCGTTGACAATAAGCTCCCTCTATGAGCGTTCTATGGGAATCGACCGAACCTATCATAGTGAAAGCGATGCGAAGAGGTGTGCAACGTTCAGCAAAGCGACGTGTTGTGTTTTGACACCTGCGAACGCAAGTGGACTGATAATCTTGTTTGTCACTAGATTCAAAATCAGATCGAATGTGTCCATATCCATTCTTGTGTAAGACCGAAACTTCTCTAGATATTTACGAAGATCTTAGTACAATCTGAAGAACTCCTCATCTCGCTTTCTATTTCGATTGATCGGGTGATCTACAAACTCTCTTTTGTTGTTCATTACGAAATTAATCGTGCTTGAGGAAGCGAAATATTCCTCATCGGAGGAATCCATGCTGAATTGAAACAAATTTGAACAAATATTTTGCACTGCGCGTGCGACTGTAATGTTTTCAAAAACGCTTTCACTATGTCATAGGTTGCTTTGTTTGCCTCTTAATTTCGCTTTGCCAATTGCTATCGCATCGAATCGCTTCTACTATGTTGCCGGGCTTGAATTGGTTGCGTCGCATCGCGAAACGCGTCTACTCTGGCCGTACCCTTAGGGAAGTTTTGGTTGCGTTTTGCAGTGTAAAGCAAAAATTGTGAAACTCAATCTCAGCACAGTTTGGTGAAATTTGCAGCTGATGAGTTTTGTTAGCTTGATATTCTGAGCTGCAACATCACAGCTTGCAATATTAAGCGCAGTTGTGTACTTGTTGATTTTTGTCAACAAAAATCAAGCGTGATCTTGGGCTTTGATGAGATTTTATTTTTTTGATATTTTTCCAACACTGCCCATGGAATTGAGCTACTTTATATGATCTGCATTGGTTGGCATAGATGCATTAGAGCTGCTTAGGCAACGTTCAACCTCTAAAACTGTTATAGAGAGTTTTTAAGTACCTTTGATATTCGGGTAAATTTGATAATACAGATATCTTTGAAAAATTGGCTCCATACTGCAGCTTATACCCCATACAGACTATGGTTTATATCATGTAATATAGGCTGTCTTACAATGGGCACTCATACATAGAATTTCCAGTGAAAACTAGATGTATGAATGCTCATTGCAAGTCAGCCTATATTACGTGATATAAGCCATAGTCTGTACGGGGTATTAGGGGATTTCCGTTGATATCGTATATAGTTTTTACATGGTATGTGTTCCATGTTTTACAAACATATTAAAAAACAATTTTCGTGTTTTCCGCCTGTCAAACCATCACTTATGAAATGTATTTCCGATGTAGCCATCACAAATTCAATGTTGTATTCTTTTTGCTTATGATGTTTTCTGATTATATACTCATTCAAAGTTTCATATTTAAAGTAGTTCTTTGTTTGAGTTTCACCCATTTGTTTTTCTACATTCATCCAGCATTATCAAAGTAACCCCAAATCAAAATACTGGAGTTCGGTTACAAAACTATTAAAAAAATAGTGCTAATGCCTTAATTTCAGTTGAACATATTACTAACGCATTAACTCTTGGATCCTCAGTACTTGTTTTAAAAATATAAAATTTGAAAAACATTAATTGCTGTAAAAATATTTAGAATTTACTCCAAAAAACTATCAATGGTACCCCGTTTTACGGTACATAGCTATTGTTTCTTATAGCCTTATCTATCAAGTATTTTTTTTACAGCCTAGTGTAGGCTCATTACCACGAATTGAAAAGGTGGAGGCTTGAAATTCAAATCCGTACCACAGCAATAGGAACAAGAAGTATGTTGCAATTATAGATGCATAAGCGTGGTGTAGTGGTAAACGTAATTATCTCTCACCCCACCATGCCTGGCTTCAATTCCAGTCGACGTCGCCGGGATGTTCTGAGGCATAACATCTTTGATCACGCTTTCCTTCGGAAGGGAAGTAAAGCCGTTGGTCCCGGTTCATGAGTTGATGGGTCGATAGGTAGGGTCCGGGTGTGTGAGTAGCCTCTCTGGCATCGGTAGCATTGGTGCTCATCACGGAAAACAAGATCGACGGAAAACAAATAAGGAAAAAAACTATAGATGCACGGTGCAGGAGAAAATATCAATACAATCATAGGTTTGACTATAAACTGAACCTTTTTCCCGCATTATAGAGGGAGAGGAAAAAAAAACCACAAACTGGGTTGATAATATCCTAGAAGGAATGCTTGCTTCATGTTATAAATAAAACAAGTTAACTCCCCCACTATTGGGTCCCTTACCCTACTGCAATACAATTGTCATCTGCTTACTACAGTGTTTCAAGTCACCACTCAGCAATCAGACATGAGAAAATCTCCTTTTCCTTTCATTTGCATTTAATTTCAACCTCAAGCTATTGATTTAAGATGCATGGAATTAACGTCGTATCTATCGTTCTGGTCGAGATTGTGCTGCTCGTTGCTGCAACTTGAGTAAAGCGGGCACAATTCAGAGTGCACCACTGACAGCCATCAGAAGGCTCAGAAGGAAGACAGATAGGTCGAGGTCCCGTAGCCATATTTGAACCGGAAAGCGGGCCTGGCCTAGAGGACTGCCGTCCTCGTCTTCCGCTGTGTATGTATTTGCCTGGCTTTGCTTGCCGCGTTGATAGCGATAAGAGCTGACGATGTTTATATATTAAACCGGGCGCGTAATCGCACCCGAGAAACGGAATCAATTGGGTAAACATAAACGATTACACTCGGAGAATGCGATTGTGTTGCTGCCCATGCAAGCCTGGCGAGAAACAGAGGCTACACAAATACATTCCAACATGTCAAGCGATGCGTAAACAATCCATTTCCGGTGCTGTTTGCCATATCTCTATCTCACTCTCAATACAACGCCGGTGGCGGATTTGTTCGAAATCCCGGTGATGCTCGAGTTTGGAGAGCATGAATCTGACTAGGCGGTAACTCCAGATGCATATGCAACAACAGGGTGGTTTACACACGTTTGGTTTGTATAATGAGGCACCGGGAAAATATTTTTTGTTCGTTTCTCATATTCATCCGGAAAACGACACGGGATCCGTTGAAGTGCCAGGACATTATCAAGTGTATGTAAACATTTGGTTTTCCCTAGTGTCACTTACGTTAACATTACACTCGACAGGTACTGCTGTGCTCGTCAAGGGGCCTTTCATTATTTGATTAATTACACATGGGATTACTGATATTGAAGCATAAATATGAACTATACCCAGGACTAACTAGATGCGACGCACGTCCTCGAGGTTAGCGATTCTACTCGACTAGCCGCAGTTGTTTTATTCGGTGATTTATCAACATCGGTATAAACACATAGTAATTATTTTATAGTAGCTGCTGCATTCAGTGTTAATGAGTGATAAAATGACGCCTGTAAAGTAACGGTTTCCAAGTAAGCATGTTATGATTAAAATTATAGGCTAATGATATTTTTTATAATAATCACGCTAACGATCCTGTCTCAATATTCGAAATTCTATGTAATTCGGTAATACTGTACCAGGAAGGCAACTTCAAAATCATCTTCAGAAATTTGTTCTGAATCCTTTGAAGTGCTTTTTTTTCTGGTAGTGCAACAACTAGACCATATTGGCACAGCGTAAAGCATGGCCGGTCTAAAAAATTGTTCAAATATTCGAAGTTTATTCGTCAGGCAAAGTTTGGATTTTCTGTTTATAAGAGAATACAAACATTTTATATGTTTGTTACATTTGGCTTGAATGCCCTTAATGTGATCTTCAAAAGTTAATTTTTGGTCAAGTACTAATCCAAGATATTTCACTTTGTTCGACCAGGAAATTGGAACTCCGTTCATAGTGAATATGTGACTACTACTAGGTTTCAAAAACGAAGCTCTAGGCTTATGTGGAAATATTATAGGTTGAATTTTGGAAGCGTTGGGAGATATCTTCCATTTTTGTAAATAAGAAGAGAAAATATCTAAACTTTTCTGCAGTCTGCAGCATATAACACGAAGACTTCTTCCTTTAGCGGAAATGCCTGTGTCATCAGCGAACAATGATTTGTGGCAACCCTGAGGAAAATCAGGGAGGTCCGAAGTGAAAATGTTATACAATATAGGCCCAAGAATGCTACCCTGAGGAACTCCAGCTCTAGCAGGTAGTCGATTTGGAATTTTCTGTCAGTTAAATAATTTTGAACTAATTTCAAAAACCAGATTGACCGCCCACGGTTGCTGCTCAGCTGCAATTACACAGAGAACCAACATATGATGTTTGGGACTAACATTCATCCTCAATGTGTAAGAACTGGAGATCTAATATTTAGCAATACCAGCGCCGGCCGTGTCCGAATGCAGGTCAACTAGGGAATGGGAAGGAATGTGTTGACGTGGTACTCGCTGTGAAGGAAACCGAGAAATCCTCTGCGCTTCCACGAGAAATCACTGGGATGTTGGATGTGGGGAAAGGTTGCACGCACACGCAGGGATCGTTTTTTGGTAGAGCGATTATAATACACAAACACACACGCACACACGCGCGCGCACTCATCCAATTTCGATTTTAAGATCAGGACCCACACTGTGGTAAGTGATGCGATCGGTGTTAAAGAAGAATTTGTTTTCATTAAAATCTAGTGGGTATAGAATAAGGCAAAGTGAAAAATTGCAAGGAAGGGGACGGGCCTGGGATTGAACCCCCGATCTACCGAGCCTCGTATTTAAATAATTTTGAACTAATTTCATAATATAAAGTGGAAAATCAAACTTTTTTTCAATTTAGCAATCAAACCTTCATGCCAAACACTGTCGAATACTTTTTCTATGTCAAGAAGAGCAACTCCAGTTGAGTGGCCTTCAGATTTGTTTGAACGAATTAAATTGGTAACTCTTAAGAGTTGATGAGTAGTTGAATGCCCATGGCGAAATCCAAACTGCTCATCTGCAAAAATTGAATTCGTACTGATGTGAAGCATCATTCTACTATATTTAAAATAATCTTTTCAAAAAGTTTACTTATTGAAGAAAATAAACTTATTGGACGGTAGCTAAAAGCTTCAGCTGGATTTTTTTTATCCAGCTTCAAAATTTGAACAACTTTTGCATTTTTCCATTTATCAGGAAAGTATGCCAAATGAAAACATCTGTTAAATAATTTTACCAAGAAAGACAAGGTACTCTCTGAGAGGATATTGAAAGTTCCATCAACACCTGAACCTTTCATATTTTGAAACTTTTTAGTTATAGATCTTACTTCGTCCAAATCAGTCCCCCAGGAATCATCAAAATATTTTCCCGAGAGAAAATATTCAGATAATCCCGAGCGACCTGATTCTCAATAGGACTAGTAAAACCTAAACTGAAATTATAGGAACTCTCGGTTCTGAGCTTTTTTTCCAAATTTGTGATCAAAATTTTACCACCTTCTTTAAGCGGTGGAATAGGCTTTTGAGGTTTTTTCAAAAAAAATTGTGAGTTTCCAAAAGGGTTTGGAACTCGGGTCTGATTTAGAATTATTATTTTCAAAAGTTTTGTTCCTCAGGACAGAGAATTGCTTTTTAATTTGTTTTTGTAAATCCCGCCAGATAACTTTAATGGCAGGATTGTGTGTTCTTTGATATTGTCTCCTATAGTCATTTTTCAGACGGATCATGAGCTGAAGATCGTCGTCAATTATAATTGAATCGAATTTAACCTCGCATTTTGGTACTAAAGGCAGCTCTTGCATCAACTATAGAACTAAAGGGCGAACACGAAATTATTGCGACACATTCAACAGGGCATAACTTTTTTACCATTGGGTAAAAATCAACCAAATTTTGCACACTTTCTCATTGATGTGTATTGTGTACATGCTGTCAAACTCGAAGTCGTGTTTTTCGATTCAACGAAAATGGAGGTGAACCAACGCGAGTTGAGAGAACAAATTCTTTCCAAACACCTGGAATTTCCTGACCTGTCGCACCGGCAGTTGGGAAAAATGTTGAACATTCACCATTCAACCGTCTCCGGAGTGTTGAAGCGGTTCCAGGAGCGGTTGACGTTGGACCACGGCAAAGGAGCTGGAAGAAAACCGGGACCGGAGAACAAAAAGACGGAGGGAAAGGTGAATCGGATGATTAAAGTAAATCCCAACGTCTCAAGCCGTGATTTGGCTAAAAAGATCGGCATGTCGCAGAGTTACGTCCAGAATGCAAAGAAGAGAGCTGGACTACATACATACAAGGTACAGAACTTCCCAAACAGCGATGAGCGGCAACAATCGACGACTAAAACTCGGGCACGGAAGCTCTACGAGAAGATGCTGACAAAATATGGCTGCTGTGTGATGGACGACGAAACGTATATAAAAGCCGATTTTAAGCAAATTCCGGGGTTGGAGTTTTTCACCCGCAAGAGCAAGTTCGATGTGGACGACAAATTTAAGAAGAAGAAAATGTCCAAGTTCACCTCCAAATATCTCATTTGGCAGGCCATCTGCTCTTGCGGACTGAGGAGCCTTTCGTGACAAAGGGCACAGTAAATGGCGAGATCTACAAATCTGAGTGCCTCGAGAAGCGCCTTTTGCCGTTCTTGCAGCAGCACGACGAAGCTCCGCTATTTTGGCCAGATTTGGCATCATGCCACTATTTTAAAAGTGTCCTGGAGTGGTATGAGGCCAATTCTGTCCATTTTGTTCCAAAGGACATGAATCCGCCAAACTGTCCGGAGCTGCGCCCGGTGGAGCAGTACTGGGCAATAATGAAGCGGGAACTTCGGAAGAGCAAGAAGACAGTCAAAGACGAGAAGGACATGTTAAGAAAATGGAAAAAAAACTGAGAAACTGGTACCGGATGACACTGTAAAAGTCTTGATGGAGGGCATCAAGCGAAAATGCGTTCAATTTTACACTCAAGGCTCCATCGATTAACTTTTCTTTTGATTTTTGAAGTAAATATATGTATAAAACTACCCTAAAATTTTGGTTTGATTCTAAACATTATAAGAAAATTGGCATGACATTTTCGGTGTCGCAATAATAATGCATAATTAATATCATCTTCGGTTTGCAACGGAATATTTGGATCGATGTTATATTCCATATATGTTCGATATTGCTCCCAATCAGCTCTATGGTAATTGAAAGTAGAGCTGTTCGGATTAGAAATTATTTCTTGGGATATTTCAAAAGTTACTGGAAGGTGATCAGAACCGAAGTCAGCATGGGTAACCAATTGGCTACCAGGTTGACATGATTCAGTTAAGACCAAATTAATAGTTGAGGGATTTCTTGCTGAATAAAAACATGCTGGGCTGTTTGGATATTTAATGGTGTAATAACCTGCAGAACAATCATCAAACAGAATATTACCAAGAGCGGTGTTTTGCGTTACAATCACCAATAATGAAGAATTTAGACCTATGACGGGTAGGTTTTTGAAGGTCGCCCTTGATCAAATTTTGTTTGCTGGGCTACGCATTGGAATGGCAAATAGGCAGCTATAAACGTAAGTTGTCCAAATTTTGTTTTAACAGAAACTCCCAAAGTTTCAAAGAAAGAATTTTATGTTTGATTCGTTTTTGAACAATGATGGCAACGCCACCATCGGCTTCATCAAGACTATCATTTCTATAAATGAAATAATTTGCGTCCCTTTTAACCTTGTGGTCAGGTTTAAGGAACGTTTCAGTTATAACGGCAACATGCACGATATGAACTCTCAAAAAGCTAAATAGCTGATCTTCATTATCTTTAAGAGATCGAGCATTCCAATTTAAAAAATTTAATGATTTAAAATCCATTACTGAATTTCAAAGTCATGACAATATTGTTCGCAAATTTAACTCCAGTTTGAATAGCATCAAACATGGAGTTAGATTTAAGCATATCAGTGATCATGTCAATTAAAGATTTCTGTAAAAATTCCATTTTAGGAGCAGCAATGCGTCCTAAGTCAAAATTTCCAAAATTTCCGTTAGAATTACGGTGGCTAGTATTTTGATTTCTTCCCCGTTGCAATAGCAGCATAGGTACTTCTAGTTACTCGCTGAACATTGTTAGGAGCGAGGAGAGCAGGTATAGATGAAGGAATCGAAGCAGGGGTGATATTTGCACCTACGGGTACGAATGTAGAATTTTTCCCTCGCTCAGTGATCGTTGTTAACAGCAAAGGAATTTGTACCTGTTCGGAAACGTGGAGCGTTTCCTACCTGTCACTTTGAACGAGATTGTAGGATCGCCTTGCGAATCTTATATTGCCAAAAAATAGATTTGTGGTTTTCACCACAATTTGAACATTTAAATTTCTTAGGATCTTCCTTCACATGACAGTCGACCTTTGCGTGAGAGGAATCACCACAATTCACGCATTTAGCTGGCATATAGCAGTTTTTGTTCCGTGACCACATCCCTGGCACTTATGGCACTAGGTGAGGTTTTGGAAATTTCCTTCTGTCTTCCCGAAGTATTCCCACTTCACTCGGACATGGAGCATAAAGCTAACTTTTTCTAAGGCCTTAAGGTTGTTTAGTTCACTAGACTTGAAGTGAACTAAATAAAAATCATTAGAAATCCCTTTGCGCGAATCGCCAGGACGGGATTTCATTTTCATTTTGATTACTTGGACTGGCACAACTCCAAGTAATTTTGCCAGTTCATCCTTGATCTGTTCCAGGGATTCACCATTGGGCAGTCCTTTCATGACAACCTTGAACACACGTTCAGTTTTTGTGTCGTAAGTAAAAAAGAATATGCTGCTTCTCAGTAAGATACTTGAGAAGAAGGTTTCAGACAAAACACGGCATTCACCCCGACGGCCAATTTGCAGTGAAGTTCGAAAGTTCCATGCGAAGAGCATGGAAATCGGAAGTGGTTATCACAATAGGGGGAATCTTTTCCTTCTTGGCATTAGGCCGGGAAAGTTTACTAGAATTTTTTCCTGGATGATGGATCATTCTCATCAATCCGCGAGCAAATTAAATTGCTCAAATTAATTTCATCAGAAGAGGGATCAAGAGATTGCCCTTTTCTTTTGCGTTAAGGATGGCGGCAGTAGAATGTTTATCCAAATCGACTTCCAAGCAGATTACTATAAGAATCTGAAGGATCGACGAGGAATTATCCAAATCGATATCCAAGAAGGATTACTTCGGGTAGGGTCCAAACAAGGATCGAAGAGGAATAAGAATCAAACAAGGTAGAAAATTTACAGGTATATTGAGCACTGAAAAGTGCTGTTTAAATTTGTTGTAGCTTTAGGTAGTAGTAACACTTCCTTCAGCAAAAAGCAAACAGATCCATACTTAAACGGAACTATCAACTCGTTATTTTCATCTCCTCATCTATCGTATAAAATAAACACTTTAAGGCTGATATTTGTCATTAGCCTTCTTCAACTATGTATATCGTTAATTTCACGCATGGACTAATAACACAATTAGTTAAAGTATATATAAATGCCAACATGTCGAGTACCACAAAAAAAAACACAAGAAAAAAACCCAACTTGTTAGAACACTAATAGGTGTGAAAAGAAAACAACGATCCCTTCGCTATTGCTTCCACTCCTTCTGAAGATTTCAATCCTAGCAGAAGCTTTTTTCGCAGCGTGATTCCCGCTACAAGAAACTAATCGGTAGGCGATAAGCTGCACGTAACGCCGTAACAAATCCGTTAAATCCTAGCCAGCCCGTCATGGACTCCCAAAGTGAGAGAGAGAGGAAAGAACCGGTAGAGGTTTCTCATTCCTCGGAATGATATGGAAATAGCCGAAGCGCCGCAGTATATGATGAGGAGAACTACTCCATGACGAAGCGATAACAGCTTCCTTCTCGGCGATGGATGTTGCAGTGCACCCTCTCGAAAAGCGATAATTTCTCTTTCCCCATGAACAAGAAGCTTTGGTAGCTGCTGCTGCTGTAGCTGGGTAGTAAACGATGAAGCCGTGCCATGATGATTCGATGAAATTTTGTATTCAATGGAAACCCTTGGCGCAGTAGATTCCTACCATGTGATCCGGGTAGTGGTGGTACAAGTTCTATTCAATAGTTCAAAACCGTCAGTGTGGTCGACCTCGGCGGGGTAGCGTCTCGTCAGGGTAGAGGAGTGACGTGCCATATGAAATGATGGTTGTTGCTATTAGAGCGAAAAATTGAAACGCTTTTCAACACTGGCCTGATAGAGCTATCGATTTTCTCGGGTCAAATCGAACGAAAATGGATCGTCGCGAATCGTTTGGTGTAGGTTCAGTTTACCCTCCTTCTTCCCTTCCTTAGAGGCCTTTGTTGCCATTCATGATAGCGTAGAAAAAATTTACATGCACGGTTATTGTGAGTGAAGATGGGAATAAGTACTAGAGTGATTTTTTGATGAACTCTGGCATTCGTAAGCTTCAAATCGGCGTTGGTTGTAGTGAAGTAGTCATTATGATGCGATCTTCAAAATTGTGAGTGGAGTTTTTGCTGAAAGGAGAGTGGAGTTCTGAATGCCCTTTCCGAAAATGTGCTTCCTATTAACAAAAATGCCATACATCTATCTACACAGAGTAGGGTCATTAGAACGCATGAGCTGCTTTCAATGGCATCTAATTTCACTCCAAGTTTTCCCTCAGAGCGGAAAAGATGACATTGTTTCTTGAAAAATACAACCAACCCACTTCACAGTTTCCGCCGTAGCTTTGGGTCAAGCGGAAGGAAAACAATTTTGTTGAGTATTTCCTTTTCCCAATATGCTGACTGTCGACCTCTTCGTCATGATGCCTACTCTCTCTGGAGGTACACGTACAAAAGAAAGCACAAGAGAAAATCCGAACTTTAAAGGCAAACGAAAATAACGACAGGCACTTGAATTCTATTGCAATTTACAAGCTCTCTCTCTTGGGAATTTTCATTCACCAAACCTTAATGCCTCAGTAGTTGACGTTTTGCCTGTAAACGGGACAAGCCAACAGCTTGTTTTACGAAAGGAAATTCGAAACAAAATGTGCTTAAAACCATTTTTCTTGGGCAAGCAGTTTCTCCTTCGTTTGTTTTTTTCAGAGTATAATTTAACAAACGATTTTTTTAGGCAGTCCGAACGAATACCGCCGCTTGTTGCACAAATCAGCAAATTGGTTTACAAGGATCTCGATTGATTCTCCAACTATGGCATGACGGCAACGGCGATGGGGCTAAAGGGGCACTCAACCACCTCTTTCGGGTCAAACCGATCTGCCATCTACGTGGCAGACCTTTTATGTCCAATGAATAATTATCTCAACCCGTTGATTGCTTTATTATGCGCCTATAAAAAAGGCGTTCGCTATTTTCCTCCTCACCCCCGCTCCCAACCGAACTTCAACCACTTGACGCCATGAAAAGCATGCTCAACCTAAACCCACTAATCAATCATCGAACTGTGTGGCAAAAATCCTACCGCACTGGCTGTTTGCAAGAGAAAATAGCGCCTCTAGAAATATACCTTCTTACAGAAATCGTCGAGGGTTCACAAAAAAAAATACGAGCTTTAATTAATTATTGCGCAACACGGGGTTGTCTGGTGGTGTCGTGCCACACTACACAAACCCCGCCAGTCAGTCATTGGCTTCGGGAGACGCAACAAGAAAACCGAGCCGCGATTATGATTTCCTACAACTGAGCATTTACAATCGATTACTATGGGGTTGAAAAACATCGCATAGCGTCAATCAGTGAATGGAAAAAAAGAGCGACTACGAGTGACGACAATGATGCTCGCTGAATTGGACAAAAGGTAGCTGGCAGTCGTAATAATGAATGAGATTTCTTGTTGTCGAAATGGAGCCCATAACAGTTTTGAATAAAATATGAGCCAGGTTCTTGACTGCTTGTGGATCCTTCCTGGAAAGCAGTGCGGACTTGTTACCTGTAATACGTTAGACAAGAGCTGCCAGTTGTGCCACCGGATGCATGGTAAGTAATCTTGTTACCTACTAGAAAATGTGCTTCCCTTCTGAGAAGTGGTGAACTCTGGAACTGGAAATTGTTTTTGTTGGGTTTTTGCCACGATGTGATGTTTTTATTTTATTAAGTCGCTAATTTGATGTGTTGATGTTAGTTCAGGAAAATTTATTGGATCCATTTTCTACGCGCTTAGAAAATAATAACCAACTGGAAGGAAGTCCTCGACTGAGTCCTTTCAACTGAATTGAACAATGACGTTGCTACTCAGTGTTGAATTGATAGGTTGTTGGTAGGTTATGGGAAAGTAGTCAATAATGAGATAGTTTTTCAACAACAATTTTTCATTTTTTAGATGCAAGCTACGAACGCTTTGACTGCAACAAAACATAATTTTTATAAATAATCTCATTATTTTTCATCAAAATAAACAAAAATTATCACATGGTATACAGAGGCGTCGCGTGCCTCATTTGTTTACCTGTGCACCAAGGTTTGTTCGTTATAGTTTACCACCACATATTCGTTTTTGTTTTATTCTTCAATGCTCCATGAATTCGAGGGACATATTCTCCATCACTATATTAATCACTACCTAACGTTACATTTGAAGGGCCTATCATCTGGTATAAACAAACCTTGTATGGTCCTTTTCGCGCTAACCGAAGTTGAAGGAATTTTAAAACTTAACTAATTCCAGCTGAACATTTCATTAGGTTCTAAGGAATATTGATCGATTCTCTTCGTTAATAACTTTAGCACATAATCATTCCTTGTTTTGTTTGTCGTATTAGATGCTAGATAAAAGCTTCTTTTATCGATGTGTGTGCTGAAAATACCTGGAAATGTATTTACATGGCCGTGGAGATAAAAAGAGAAAGTCGACGGAAAGAATTTGTCAATGTGCAATTTGAATGCAATGTTCAGCTTGAATTCTCGTTTTTATCAAAAGACTAACTCTTTCGACTAAAGTTTAATAAAGAATATCCGTCCAACACTTCCGATAACATGTTTTGATACAAAACAATGTCAAAATCTAGAGAAAATTCATAGTCCCCTGGGTAGCAAACTTGAGTCAATCAACTCTTTATTCATCAGAACAACACTATCAGAATGAACCAGGGGAAGCTCATAGGTTTTGACAGGCGCACCGGCGCAACTATCGGTAATTGAGAGATTCACAACTGACAAGAGAGTGAGAGCGTTCTTTTGCTGTCTCTTTCTCCATTACTCTATTTGTCTGCAATGATGGATATCTATCCAAGTGCACAGCGAGAAATGCACACTTTGGGCAACCATACATCACAAATTTTCTGCTAATTTAAACTCACATATTCAAACCGGTCTGCAAGTATGATAACGTCCAAAGCGTACCAGACTGCTGTTTCCGTGTTGCTCCCGTTTGACGCGTGACTGCTGAAAGCTTCAATTACAACCAGTGGTGCAAACCGCCATGTATTGTGGAAAACTTGTGGGATGTTTCAAGAGGTGATAGACTGTCTGCTTGGCTTACATCAGGCATTTGACCATTCACAAACTTGCCACCCTCCACCTAAAAAAGCTCGCTTTTAAGTGCCCTATTTTACGAATTTTGTCATGGTGGTGTTATCAACATGCTTAGAAATCAATGCATTAGGGATTAGGTAGACCCTAAGAACTGAATGTAACCCTTTTTGAAGCAAACCAAGGTCGACGATTTAATTGAACCACACTATAAAATAGTGTATTCATGGTCACTTGTGGTCTGGAGTAAAGAAGTACAGCTATAATATGAACATAAAATCTAAAAAAAATCTAAACGGATTTTTTTTTAATTATTTACACCTGTGTCGTGCACAGGTTGCACATGTGGACGCGACGCCACTGATGGTTTATTTTTTTTCCATAATAACCAAATTAATATCTACAACTTCGCTAAAGACACCAAGTCATTCGAACAAACCGTTTCGATAATATTTATATTTTAACTCATTAGTACTATTTTTACACAGGCCCTGTTGAAAGAGTAGTCGTGACCCAATATGATGAATTGATAACGTAAATTGACAATTTTCCTAAAAAGGAACAACTGTGCAAAATTTTAGTTACATTGGAAATGATCGTTCAGGATCAATTCGCGAGCCTTCATGGAATGCCTCTGTAGAGAAAAATAAAGTCATTCTGTGAAACTTATACACGAAATTATTTCTAGTTATTTTCAGTAAAAATTCCCAAAATGTTTTTTTGACTCTAATACCTCAAAAAAATTTATCATTAATTATTATATTTTGATTTAAAAAAAATAACTTTTGCTAGAACGCTTGTTTTTAAATTCCTACACAGAAAAAAATATTTGAGACATTTCAAATTGTTTTCTGTGCGAAAAATACATAAAAAGGCTTGCTAACAAGAAGCCTAAAGAGGTGACCAAAAGTTGATGTTCTTAGATTATTTTTAATTTTAAATGTCTTTGGTTTTAAATGATCCAAATGATTGCATTTTTCATGTAGCTTTTTGAATTATTTGAATTTTATCACTTTTATTGAATTTTTACTCAATTTTTTTTTATTATAGTCACTGTAACGCTCTTGGGTCATTCGTGACTTGTCCGGGGGTGAGATTTGAACTCGTGACTTTGGCGTGAGAGGTATGGATGCTAACCACTACGCCGGGGTCGCCCCCCATTTTTACTCAAAATAATGAAATTAAATATAAAATGCTTCGTGTATTTTTTCCAGAAATACTTCATTTTTCTCAACAACTTTTCGGACGTCATTTCAATTGATTGAAAAATGTCATAAACGATATTTTCGAAAAAAAAAATACTAGATTCAAATTGGACGATTTTTTACAAAAATATGAATGATTGCACATAACAAACCATTATGCAAAATTTCAAGCAAATCAAAGAAGGTCAAATCAATTGTTTTTTAACGTAGAACTACGTCTTTGTGGACTATACTGGGGTGCATATAAAAAGTGTGATGAAATAGTGTAAGGTTTTGATCGCTTGTAACTTTGTAATTTATAGATGAAATTAAAATCCAAACACGCCAATCAGTAGGAAATAACTTAAAATAAAATAATCTGCTGAAATAAATACTTTTCCAATTTTCCATTAAAAAAACGTTTGAAAATATATAAACGATAATTTAATCACTTCTTCTTCTTCTTCTTCTTCGCATTTAAAGCGTATTGCATATCGCATATTAGCTTATTGCGTGCTCTCAACTTAGTGTTTTAGATGCACTTCCACAGTTATTAATTGAGAGCTTTCGATGCCTGTACCATTTTTGCATTGGTATGATTGTGTGGCAAGTCCAATCATACTTCTATGCCCAGGGAAGTCGAGAAATTTTCCAACCCGAAAAATTCCTTGACCGGACCGGGAATTGAACCCAGCCACCTCCAGCATGGTCTTGCTTTGTAACTGCGCCTTTACCGACTGAGCTAAGGGAGGCAGTTGATAATTTAATCACTGTGTTCATGAAATAAACGTTCTCCCAAACCCCAGTCGTTATAATCGAGTATTGGTATAAATATTTGGTAATTGGTTACACATCGTCCTGCTTGAACCTAACAAGTTATAAAACAGCGCTGCTGTCGTGCATGTGCCCATTTCCGCTTCGGACGGCATGGCAAGCGGTTCTCCGAAACGACCCAAGACTGCTGCAGAGAGAATTCGGTGTTATCGGGCCAACATGAAAGCAGTCAGAGTTAATGCTTCACCATATACTGTTTGGGACGCTGGAGAAGGTCCATCAAGTCGAGGTAGGACATTCAAATAAATTTTTAACAACCTTTGGAACCGTATACGTTCGACACGTAACTATGATGCGTACTATCAAAACATTGAACAGGTGGAGAACCTGTATACGAGCTTTCGCTCTGACATTGAAATTCAATAACTGAATCCCCCTAATTTTCAATTAATGTTGTACTAAGCACACATTTATTGGAAAACAAACGTTTGATTTGAGAAAAGTCACAGTATTCCATTTTGAATGATTCTACGAACACGCTGTAGTTTGATAATTTGACATTATTATGGTTATCCTCCAAATTGGAGTATAAAGAGGTGCTTAGACTCCGTATGATCTTTATACCCCTTCCTCCCCTAATTTGCTGACATTTGAACCAACATTTCAATATTGAAAGTACCGGCTTCTGCTAAGGAAAACACAATTACCTGTTGCGTTATGATCAAATGCAACCTTCACTCTCTTCTCTGTTTTTCTGAGACCTAATTTGCTTAACTATGCAGGGGTGCAAATAATCAAAAATTGTGTGACGAAATAGTGTCAGATTTTGAGTGGTTATAACATGGTAATTTATTAATGAAATTCAATTTTAACTACACCACTTTATTGAGATTGAATGTAAGATTTGTTTGGTATAGATAAGATATTTGTCTATCAATGGTTAACTATTGAAAAATTATCAAAGTTTTTATCCTCAATCAACCAATCACGTGTTCGCTCGCTATGACTATCGAGAGAACAGAGAGACTAGCAGATTGCGCGGGGTTATAAAAGAGCGTACCAGTATGGTTTGGGTCAGTTCCCAACAAGGTGGTCATACTCTAAAACAGGCCCGATAGGACTAGGAACTGTAATTAATAATTAAAATCTCAAATCTACTAAATTTGAAAAGACGCATCTGTTTCACTTGAAAATTCATACATGTAATCCACACAAATTCAAGAAATATAGATCATTTAAAGTAAAAAAAAAAAGGTTTGGGTCAGTTCGCCTGCGGATGTGACGGAGAACACTCGCCATACCGTTCGACGCTATCGAAGGTCGACTTGAATGACTGGTTCCAATATCAAAATTTCCGGAAACCACACAATTTATCCGAACTACGGAGTTTTTTTTGGTTTGCTTTGCTATGTTGGAAGATTAGTACCAAACCTGGTTTCGTTAACTGATCCTTTAAGACAGCTTCTTCGCTCAAAAGGGCAGTTTGAATGGACATCTGAGCAAACTTCTGCCTTCCAGAGGATTAAAGATGAAATCTGCAAAATTCAGCATCTGGGTTTTTTCAACCGACAAGACCAAACAAAATTAATGACAGACGCGAGTCCAACGGGGTTTGGAGCAGTACTTTTGCAAGAAGATTCTCAAGGGAGATGCAGGGTTATCGCCTATGCCAGTAATGCACTGATAAAACTGGAGGAAAAAATCAAACAGAGCGAGAAGCTTTATCGCTAGTGTGGGGAGTGGAAAAATTCCGCCTGTACCTTTTAGGCATCCAATTTACCTTGTTGACTGACTGCAAAGCCCTGGAATTTCTTTTTAAGCCTATGTCAAAACCATGTGCTTGGATTGAACGATGCGTTCTCAGGCTTGAAGCTTGATGTATACATTCAAAGTAGAACACGTTCCGGGATCTGACAACATAGCCGATGCACTATCGAGATTAAGTATGCCAGATAGTGAAACGTTTGATGAATCAACCGAAGGATACATTCGAAATATTGTTGGTGATTCGGTACCAATTGCAGTAACGTTTGAAAAGGTAGCTGAGGACTCTAAGAATGATCAAACAATTCAAAAAGTTCTTGAGGCATTACAAAAGGGGGTTCGGGAAAACATTCCGAAGGAGTTCAAACCCTATATGAATGAGCTATGCTTAGTCGAAGGGGTACTCTTGAGAGGTAATCGGCTGGTCATCCCTACACAGCTGCAAGAACGTATAATCACTTTGGCCCATGATGCCCACCCAGGAATGGCAGCGATGAAACGACGGTTGAGACAGAAGGTTTGGTGGCCCCAAATGTACAAACAGGTAGAGTCTTATGTTAAACGGTGTAAGCAGTGTACATTGGTCTCTTGTCTTGGGGCTCCAGAACCACTGAGAGTACAAAAATGCCAGAGAAACCCTGGGTGGACATAGCTGTTGATTTTATGGGCCCACTACTCTCGGGTCATTCACTGTTTGTAATCGTGGACTATTTTAGTAGGTTCACCGAAGCAATTGTTATGAGATCAATCACAGCCAGGCGCACTATTCAGGCCTTACATGAGACTTTCAGTAGATTTGGTGTTCCTGAAAGCATTAGATCGGACAACGGACCCCAGTTTATCAGCGATGAGTTCATATCATACTGTGAAGAATATGGAATCACATTGCTAAGGACGACACCTTATTGGCCACAAGCTAACGGTGAGGTAGAACGGGCAAATAAAACAATATTGAAACACCTCAAGATAAGCCAAGAAGCAGACAGTCATGACTGGATGAGGGACTTAAGATCGTTTTTATTGATGAATAATTCAACCCCTCATGCCTCAACTGGAGTGGCACCGTCAGCACTCATGTTTGGACGCCTAATCCGTGACAAACTCCCTGCTTTCGGTGAAGTGACTCTACGAACGGAGCAAGAAGCGATATGTGATCGAGAATGGGAAAGAAAGCTTAAAGATGCAGAATATACGAATGCACGCCGTCAAGCAAAGTCGTCTGAATTAAGGGAGGGAGATGTAGTAGTGTGTAAGCGAATGATGAAGGAAAACAAATTGTCAACCACGTTTGCTCCTGAAGAATATGAAATCAAGAAATTAAAAGGTTCAGATGCTACATTACGATCATTTAAGTCGAATCGTGAAGTGCATCGAAATGTCGCACACCTCAAGTGGTTGCAAAGTAACAAACCTACTCAACATCAAACAGCGGAAGGATTGACATCAGTTCATGAGGACGAGAATTCATCCATCCATGATGACATCGTTGGTGCTGAATCTACCAGTAACGTCACACGACCAATAAGAACACAGCGTAGGCCTGCTTATCTTAACGAATATCATACACTCAAAAAATAAATCACATATCCGATGGAAAATATCCATTAGAGTGTCACATAACTTTCATGTGATCTCATAATTTTGAATCGCAAAACGGAATCACATAAACCTTAAGTGTCCAATGAAGTTTATGTGATTTATCACATACAATTCATGTGATCATATGAATGTTATGTGAATTTCAGGTAAAAATAATTTATTTTGTTATTGGAAAAATATCATGTGGGTTCACAATGGAAACTATATGAAAACTTTTTTCAGTGTATGGATGCAGCTCACGACTTTTAAGTATAGGAGGGATGTCGGGGCCAACTAGGCCCTTTATGAAAGAGTAGCGATAAATAGGTAGAACTGGGAACACGCCACAACGAGAGAGGGCAGTTGAGAACGAGAGTCGCCAGTGACGACATCGTGTACGCGTGTACGGAAAATAAAGTGCGTTTTTGTATACATCAATTTCACGTATCCGTTGATCCGACAAAATTTCACGTATTATTATATTCGACAACGATTCGATTGTGGTGGTGTGAATTCTACTCCAACAGTTTCAGGGCGATTGACGCGCTCTTCTTAACAAACCATCTAGTAGGAAGCTTAATAATAATAAGTATTACGAATTGTGTTATTCGATTTGTTGTAGCGTATCGTTGGAAGGAGATTCTTCAATTCCCGAGGATTTTGCGTAAGTGTCTCTGATTACGGGTCCACCCTTCCGTTTTTGGCCCTTCGGTTTGCTGCCTCGATATTTGTGTGATCGAATTGAAAGACGAAG
This sequence comes from Ochlerotatus camptorhynchus, assembly GCF_037179485.1. NCBI lineage: Eukaryota > Metazoa > Arthropoda > Insecta > Diptera > Culicidae > Ochlerotatus > Ochlerotatus camptorhynchus. Next base: position 1,670,495 of record NW_027040790.1, on the reverse strand, counting down.
TGACTTTCATAGATATAATACTAGAAACGTGATTGAAATAAGAACACCACATTTCTTGACTTGTGCTTCAAAAAATTCATTATATTATAAAGGAATAAATGTTTTCAATTCGATGCCTAGACATATAAAACGTTCAGCAACACTTACAGATTTTAAAGGACACTGCATTTCACACCTTAAAACTGTCTTTTGAACAGTTATCCAGTGATTTTTTTTTATGAATTGACAAATTATGTATCTTGACGAAGTTATCTCTAACGGATTATTTTATATGGATAGCTGTCATAACGACTTTTTTTTAATAATTATTGTAGCACTGCAAAAACTATTTCTGTTCGCCACGATGGTGATGATGGATTTTTAATATTTTATTTAATAGTAGATTAATTTAAAAAAAGTAGTCTTCAAAGGTTTGAGCCCCGCGCGCGTATTACGGATATAAAGGACTGAATTTAACATTTGATAAAAAAAAAATGCAATTTTGAAGCTTATTTGAAAGATACCTTGAGTTAGTAGTAAGTTTTCTGGCAAATGTTGTGGGTTCTTGAGCATTCCTGACATTGCTGAAAATTATGATAGCATCAATTGCGGGGTTGCTAGTGTAAGGATGCTTTGTTGATTGTTCATTAACTCTTGATTGCTTGTAATACTTATGAATATTTTAGGTGAACATCGTCCAGCTAAGAGGTGGGCGCCTGAGCTTTTCCACATTTATATCGCTGTGAAGCAGCTGTAAACTCTAGAGGGAATTTATATCTGTAACTGAAACCAGTTCGATTTTGTTTTCAAACCTGGTCAAATTGTCATATTTAATTATCTTAAAGATAAATCGTCCAGCTCAAACCTTCGTAGGGGTAAGAGGTGGGACCATAATCATCATCATACAGCAATATTAGGAATTCAGATCGGTAGCTCAAATTGATCTTGCTATTAAGTGGAGCTGCATACAAGACAAGTCTTGAAGGGTAGGTGGATACATTTGGAAAGATAAATTTGCTTACAACTTATTTTCGATACAGTCCTTATATGGGGTAAGATCCATTTTATTTTGAGTTTTATGTGCTGCAATGACGTTCCCTTTATAAAATTACAACATTTATAGATTTTTAATTGAGCACAGGTAGCATATAAAGTTAATTTAGCTTAATTTAATAAGTTGCAGTTGAAAGCCATAGTTCTACAACATAAAGATTTGTGATGTCAGGTGCACTTTAGTATGTTTCCGAAAGTTGGGTGGACATGTCTGGAACCTAATAAAATAATGGAATAATAAACGAACTGATTTTCTAATTTAAAAAATTGAATTTTAATTTTAGGATTTATTCAATAACCGCCCAATTTCAAAAATTTTAATAATGAATTTTTCATTTTTGAGTTAAGCCATTTATTTTGTAATTAATATATTAGTGAATGGAGCAGCAAAAATAATATCGTAGTCCTTCGTCAACGATGCGGTCGTGCTGTGGACAACCTTAACTTTTCTCCCTTGATTATTGCATCTCAAATGTAACTTTATGCATGCCGGGACCTCCCTTAGCTCATTAGGTAAAGGCACAACTATTAAGCAAGACCATGCTGTAGGCGGCTGTGTTCAGTTCCAGGTCCGGTCTAGGAATTTTTCGGGATGAAAAAAAGTCTTGACTTCCCTCGGCATAGAGTATGATTGTACTTGCCACACAATATGTACTAATGTGAGAGTGGTGCTGACTTAGAAAGCTCTTAAGTAACAAGTGTGCAAGAGCTCAAAGAACACTTAGTTGAGAGCCAGCGGAAAGTCCCAGCAGGGACGTAATAAAGCCATTTCTATCAATTTGCCATCCACTTTAACAGTTTTCAATTGTGAAATCACAGCGGTGCCGGTGGTGAAGTGGTAAGCGTGATTGCCTCTCACCCCAGCAGGCCTGGGTTCAATCCCAGTCGGCGCCGCCGGGATGTTCTGAGGCATAACATCTCTGATCACGCCTTCCTTCGGAAGGGAAGTAAAGCCGTTGGTCCCCGGTTCATGAGTTGATGGGTCGATAGGTAGGGTCCAGGTGTGGGAACTGCCTCCCTGGCGTCGGTAACATTGGTGCTCAGCACGGAAAACAATATCGACGGAAAACAATCCAAAGGAAAAAAAAAATGTGAAATCCCATTGATACAGATGAATTAATTTGCAAAACTATTGTGTACCATGCCAGCACCATATTTAACGCGGTTTCTAATGGTGATGCACTTGTCTATGTTTAATCGCATATCGATTTTGGCGAGATATTTTTTAAAAGCTTTGTTTCACTATCATCCCTAGAGCACCGGCACTAACATTAGCAACGTTAACGTTTCAAAAATATTAATGGAAAATGGTCGAAAATGATCGAGTCCGTCAAGTTAGGAACCGCGTCAAATATGGTGCCTCACGGTAGTTTCAATTCACTTCAAAGCCAAAACTATGGTGGATTATTATCAACAATTGAAAAAACAAGCATTTCACAAAAGACATAAACTTTCTTGTTCACCTACACGCAATTACGCGTTACCTAGTATCAACTGACTTATGAGAGAAAAACAAGCTACCAAGAACTCTGAAAGTTTTCAGCCAACTGATGTAACGTTATACATAAAACTGAAGCACAATTTCCTGTGAAAATGTATGACTTTCGATATTTCGTTCATGTCACCAAAACCTAATTAATACTTTGACAAATAATTAGTCTACAACATTTCCCATTTACTTGGAAAATACACAAAGTTTACCCTCCATGGTAACATAAAAAGAGATTGATTACAGTCTAGACTGGAGAGACACCTGAATCTCAAGAAAGATGTTGTGTTGACTGAATGTAGCTAATAGGCTCTCCGTATAGCAAAGCAGCAAACATTGCCCTCTTAATCATACAGCACAAACACCAACGCATCTGAAACTTGATCGCAGACACACATCGCACCGATAAGCAATAAACTCTCAACGAGGAGGCGACTGACGCGACGCTGGCATCTTCATCTAGCCTAGCACAAGCAGAAACCAGCGACACAGTTAGTTCTCCGTACCACCAGCGGTATCAAACGAGTGTACCACTTTAACCTAAAGTCGTTTGACATAACGCTGTTTGGCTTAAAGTTATTAGGCGTTGTTTGTCATAAGGGTCATTTGATATGGTCACATGGTATAATTAGTAAACTTGAGTTATATTTTGGAATCGTTTCAAAATAAGGGTCAGACATTCATTTCGAGCATTCATTAACATTCATTTGCCTCTAACTTTTTTCATCAACAAAATTCCGTTAAATGATGTATGAAGCTTTTGCAGGTTTTTGTTGAAGATAGTAAATAGCCTGCGATCAAGTAAACTTAGTGACCTTTTTGCGGTCTTAGTGACCGATATTTACTTATGTAAGCAAACTGAAATAAATTTGTATTACTTGTCCAGACCTAAGGGGAGACAACTGGGGTATAGATTTGGATCCAGTCGCTGAATGGTTGATTTTCATGTTTAGGATTGATTTTTTGCCAGGACTGTTTGTTTTGATTTAACACGGAGGATGTTCAACAGGAACAGCAAGAGCAAATGAAGAACCTGCGAAGAAGAATACAAAGAAACTAGATGTCCTGTTTTGTCTTAAGTTCAGACTGTGACCATATTGCAAGTATTTTACTTCACTCACAAGTGGTTATGGACCCAGAACTGTCCATAGCCTGAATCAAGACGATAAAGTTATTCTAGCTCATGGAGAGATCTGTTGGAATTTTACGTGACTTTGGAAACCCTGTAAATTCGACTGCGAACTATGAATCGTGGACTTTCACGATGAAGATGACTTTGATACGAGAAGGTACCTGGCGTACAGTAAAGAAGGGTGGAGAAGTGGATACGGAAGTCAGTGAGAGAGCGATGGCTGCAATTTGCCTAAGTATAGAGAAGAATAATTAATTATTAATTAATTACAGTTTGGTAAGGAACGTTGAAACTGCACAAGAAGCATGAGAAAATCTCCAGAAGGTATTCTAGGACAATGGTTTAATTCGTCGGTGCGGATTACTGGACAAACTAACGTCGGCGAAGTTGGGAGGGAATTGATTCCGTTGAAGATTTAGTCGACGAACTCATGATGACGGCTCAAAATCTGTGCGAAATTGGATTTGAGGTAACTGACCAGCGGTGAATGATCCAATGAAGGAGAAATTCATGGCATTCCTTAATTCCAACTTTAAAATGAAGAACCCTAGAGAAGCAACATTTTGTCTGGGACTAGGGATCACTAGTGCAGGGTGGTCAGTGAATTTTCATTTTAAAATTCCCGGTTTTTTCCCGGTTTTCTCGGTTCAAATCTCAGAATAATAACATGTGACATGGGTTTAGAGTATTAGAATATGTCTTTTTTAATTCTAATTCTAATAATATGAAGAATTTTTTATAGAATCTTGAAAATTCAACGGAGCTCTGACAAGAATCCCAAACGAATTCTACGGTTAGTTTGTTCGGCATTACTGAGGGCCAAATAATTTCAAAGGTTTAAGCTGATCAAGAGCTGAAAAAACCATTTTTGAGCTGAAGAAACATTTGTATACAATGCAATATGTATGCTGCAATATTTTAGAGTTTATCGATTTTTCCCGGTTTTCCCGTAAAATTTCCGGCTTTCCCGGTTTTCCCGGCTTCTTTTCAAATTCCTAGTTATTTCCCGGTTTATACGGTTTTCCTGGTTCACTGGCCACCCTGCACGTGATTGAGTAAGCTATTTCTCGATGAACAGCCATATATTGTACAGATACTGAAGAAGTTCAATCAGCGGTGCCGGTGGTGTAGTGGTAAGCATGATTACGCCTCAATCTAGCAGACCTGGGTTCAATCCCAGTCGCAGCGCCGCGGGGATTTTCTGAAGCATAACATTTCTGATCACGCCTTCCTTCGAAAGTGAAGTAAGGCCGTTGGTCCCCGGTTCATGAGTTGATAGGTTGATGGTGTAGGGTCCAGGTGTGTGAACTGCCTCCCTGGCATCGGTAGCATTGGTGCTCAGCAGAAAAAACAAGATCGATGGAAAACAAATCAAGGGAAAAAAAGAAGAAGTTCAACAACTCCTATGGATCCTAGCACCACACTCGACAAATCGATGTACCCTGCAAAACCCGAAGAAATGGCTGAAATGCAACGAGACTCGACATTGTGTTTGCAGTCAATCAAGCAAGTCAATTTTAGATTAATCCGGGGAAGAAGCACTGGAAGACGGTAAAGCTTATAATGCGTAATATGCGTGGTACTTTTGATGCCAAGCTGATCTTTACGAAGGATGGCAATCCCTAGTTGAATGGCTATAAGGACGTGGATTGGTCGACCACTGGATACATCTTTAGGAAGATGGAAGGAACTATATTTTAGTGCGTCAAACGGCAGCCTAGCGTGGCTCTATCATCCTGTGAAGCCGAGTTTATCGCATTATCAAGAAGCACTCTGGTGGCAGCAGCTTCTTGAGCAAATTGAAGACAGGCTAATATTTGTGTTGTGTTACCGTTCTTTAGGCGTATTGTGAGATCCATAGAACGAGGATTCGATTCCCATTCCAGCCGGTGAAACCTTTTTGTAAAAGGAAACTTCCATACTTGTATACATACTGCGGATTACGTGTTATCAGTTGACAGCCAAGCCCCATGCTAGTTAGACGTATTTATTATATCTTTTCTTGCTACAATCGGATGGTTTTCTTTAAGGATGCACAGCTAAAAAAAATTAGTGTAAATTTCCGTTACTATGATGCACATAAATGGAGCGTCACATATCATACAAGTTTAGATTATAGATCGTATAAATTTATGGGACATGTCACAAAATATTCCATATATTGTATGCAACTGTCCACTTTTGTTTGCAACATTTCTTGCAAGCTGCTATTTTACGTGAAAAGGAAGTTTACATGTATGAATGTTTGCATGCATGGATTTTTACATCGCCAGTAAAATTCAGAATTTTTTTGTGTGTGGGTGCGAAACGTGAGAAAACATTGGTAGTGGATTTCAATGTACTTCCCAAGCGACCGTATGCATCTGTTGTGCAAAAATTCTTTTTTTTTTTCCTTTGGTTTGTTTTCCGTCGATCTTGTTTTCCGTGCTGAGCACCAATGCTACCGACGCCAGAGAGGCAGCTCCCACACCTGGACCCTACCTATCGACCCATCAAACTCATGAACCGGGGACCAACGGCTTTACTTCCCTTCCGAATGAAGGCGTGATCAGAGATGTTATGTCTCAGAACATCCCGGCGGCGCCGACTGGGATTGAACCCAGGCCTGCTGGGGTGAGAGGTAATCACGCTTACCACTACACCATCGGCGCTGCTTTGTGCAAAAGTTCATGTACGGGAACATGAAGTTCGACATTGCGGACGCAATAGACATTATGTTCCACAATGTTCGGAGTTGTGTTTATATCGAGATGGTAGATGAAGCAACAGCCAAGCGCTACTATAAGTCCCACAATCTGCAGCAAATAATGAGGTGTGACAAAAACGATTACAAATTCCTGTGTACGTAGAAGATGCAACAGTTAACGTTCAAATTCATGAACTTCCTCGTCAAACATGCAATAGTACGACACCATTCTCTCCATCAGCAGGGAAGTATGAAAACATTACTTACCCAGCGTCTATAACGGAGTACGTGTGGTCCGAATGTGACTCAACAATCACATTCCTTCGTACCAAACAATCGACGGAGAGTTCACTCTGATCACATACCGTAACCAAATAAAGACATGAAGGTTCAACACCATTCTTGGATTTTACAAAACTAACTAGAGATATATTTAGTTAATGGCGAGATCGATATTAAATTCTGGCAACCATGATTAATTTCTGTCCGCCAATCATTTTATCAATACTGTCGATAATATAGAGGTGTTCGAATTTGATTATTGAACTGTCACTAAGTTTTGTAGGGGACCTATAAGTAGTGTCGTCACTCTCCTACAGGCACTTTAAGACTAAACAATTCCCACTCCATGTCAGAGAAAACGGGTATGATATTGTCGGTATAGAGCAATGGTGTACAAAGAGAGGTGAAGCAGATCTTGAAGTATTGTTGTATTAGTAAACCAAAAAATCAACGTAAACGCAATAAGTGATGTCACTAATTGCTTGTTTCGTACAGTGCTTTCATTTTTCTTCTTTCCTTTATTTAACGTAACAGCTACCACACCTGCGTAGGATATTACACCCATTCAACACACATAGGCCGGGACCAACGGCTTTACTTCCCTTCCGTACGAAGACGTGATTTTTATGCCGCAGAAAAATCCCACCGACCTCGGCTGAGATTGAACCCAGACCCATTGGGGTGATAAAGCAGTCACGCTTACCACTACACCACCGGCGCCGGCTTACAGTGGTTTCACTCACACAACTTAAACAATTGCTTCACCTCGGTAATCCAGCTCATTGGATATACAGCACTGCACGCAAAAGCTAACCTTACTTTTCGCCATAGAAGTAAAAGAGTTAGCAACGAATGGGAGCCAGAACAAAAACGGCAGAACTGTCCAAATTCGCGGGTGAAGAAAAGGGAAGGGGTGATTTATGTTCGGTTTAGCGAAGTGCTCTATTGTCCATTCGACTGAAAACCGAAGGAAAGGTATGGTTGGCAGCAATTTTCTCAAACTTCTCAATCTGAAGGATGCCTCGCTGGATACGCCCTAGACTGGACGGGCGGTAGCTGGTGTCTGCAATAGCATCATGCATTAAAGAGTCATTAGAAGATTATATGTTTAGTACAAAACTGTTACTACTGTTGAGCAATAACCAGTCACATATTATTTTAATATACAGAGATGTATGAAAGTGTTTTATCGCCTATCAATTAAAGCGTAATTATTCATACTGTGTGAAATTTGTTCATACTGCGACATTTTTTTCGTTATAACCTGCTGCTCCTTAAAAATACCTTAATATAACATATTTTCCTAGATTGGAATTTTATAGCATAACATAAACCTAATGGTTGTATCTTAGCATTTCGTAGTCCAAATTGAGAGCGTTAAGTTATATTTAAGCTCTATAACTAGCTTGCTGGTTTTATTCGGTACAGCGAATCAAAACAAAACAAAAACCATGGCAACCTGTCAAAAAGTCAACATTCCAAGCGATTCTCCTATTTTCTCTTGTAATCAAGATGTAATAAATGCTTATTGGATCCACTAAAAGCTTTTTCAATACAAGGTTTAATGCCGTGATGCCAATACTGGCCCTCTCCAACCGGATTTAGTTAAACTGTCTGCGTTGTTTTAAGAAGGGTTCGTGGATCTCTTGGAAGTGTATCGGAAAGCCGCTTGTTCAATATTTTAGAGAGCTCCTTCACCGCACTGTGCCTTATGTTATATGAGGGAGCCCATAACTGTAGATCCTCCAGGAGTTTCATAATGGCGATCGTCTCATCTTCATCGTGTTCGAAAGCACTGAAGGGGTTTTCATTTCATGTATCTGAAATCTTAGGCCTCTGATAAATATGAAAGTTGTAATGAGGCTTTAATGAAGGTCTAAGACTGCTTCAAGTTTTATATCGGTCATAAAAAGTATGCCATAAAACATAATTGTATGTTTTGTTTTGGTTTTATTCTACAGTTATTGGAGCCACCTTACAACTACCGTTAAAACTATGAAGTCTGAGTTTTAATTTAGTAGTCATAAAACAGTTTTATAGACGACTTGACGGCCTGATTTTATGACAAGCACACAAAACCGTAATACATCCACAGGCTGCAAGGGATGTTATGATAAAACAATGATAAAATAAGAATAAATCTTCCAAACATTTAGATTGTTACTTGGGTTATATCCCAGAAAAATAGTAAGTTCCAAATTCGCTGTTGTCGTCGTCGTAGTTGCCGTCGTAGTCGTCGTAGGCAATGCCATTCGTATATTTAAAAATTACCATCAACCGCTGAAACTATATGGATTATTGCGTACTTCTGTTGTTCATTACATACCAAGTGAAAACTTAATCATATTTTGACGTGGACTGTTGTGGTTTTAAGATGCTCGATGACCCTGGAGGGATCGTTTTTGCTAAATGAGCAGAATATCATGGGTTCCATCCAAATCTCTTCCATAACAGAATAAACCGCCATCGTTAGGATCCGAGAGCATAAAGCGCACACACTTATAAATACCTAATCTTACACGTGACGGAATTCATCTTCGACATAAAGGATGAGACGTAAACAAACATGTTACGTAAAATTAAGCGCTCCGAGACCGAAAAGTTCGAAAGTACGTTTGATTGAGCTGAATTTCGCCTCTTTTTTTGTTTTGATGTGTTTTCCGTCGATCTTGTTTTCCGTGCTGACCACCAATGCTACCGACGCTAGGGAGGCAGCTACCACGCCTGGATCATACCTATCGAGCTATCAACTCATGAACCGAGGACCAACGGCTTTACTTCCCTTCCGTGATCAGAGATGTTATGTCTCAGAACCAGGGGTTGAAACAGTTGACGTTTTTTACGACACTCGCTTCTTTGTCGAGCGTGACAGTCTGTTTGTAATCGTACACTCATGCTCTACAGTCGTCTCTCTCACACAACACAACCGGTAGAATAACATTCGAGCAAAAAGAAAATTATCAAATAACTATCATATGACATGAGTGATTTGGTTCTAATTCCTCAATTTGGTGTAAATTAAACCATTTATGATCAAAAATGTTATTCCTAGGACATCATTGCTTGCTATTTTCAGAATTCACACAAGCACTATATCAGTAGCTCTTATTATGAGAAAAACTAAAATACATACATTCGTGACGGTATTCGGCGACAGTGTCGTATGACAGAGCATGTTAAATGACATTTGAGTTTGGTACTGTACTATGATAGCTTGTTTTGTAAGTGTCGGAGGCAAAGACAGTCGATTATCATAGAAAATGTGTCGACTACCGCTACCGCTTACAAGACTGCTCAGAACATCCCGGCGTCGCCGACTGGGATTGAACCCAGGCCTGCTGGAGTGAGAGCTAATCACGCTTACCACTTCACCACTGGCGCCTCTTGAATTTCGCGTCTATTATGATTCAATTTAATGTCAAAATTTACGCTCATATATGTCAGTCTCAGAGCACCTGAATTTACATCAATTGTTCTAAGTGTGCATTGTTGAATTGTTGAATTGTTTAAACCATGCATTACGGAAAAGGTGTGTGCGTGATCCAGTTTGGAAGACATTGTAGGTTGCTTTCGGGGACGTCGCTTCATTTGCATAGCTGTTTGTTAAGTTGGTCCTATATTGCGGTAATGTAAGGGGCACGGTGGCTATAGAGCAACCGTTTTTTTTTGACGTTGGATAACGTCTTTCGGCAACATACGGGGGTACAAAATTGAAAACAGTCATTTTGGATGCGTTACGAAAAATTAAAAGATTTTGAACGATAATAACTCAACCGTCTCTCGATAGATTTACGAAATAATGGCATCAATCGATTGGAAATATTTCTAGCAATTTGCTGAATGTTTCAAACTATTGATTTCATTCTGTAAACTATTGAAAAATGGTTAAAAGTAAACCATTGTCTAAAGATGGTGAAAATCAATTGATTTTTTTATATTCCTATACTTTCTCCAACCGAGACATCAGATGCGAGTATCTGACACCTCTGATATTTTCTGTTCCACTATATAAGCGTCCAACAAGGTCGCTCGTTCCATCATTGTCTATCCGATCGTCGACCCAGCAGCAGAGCAGCAGAGCAGCAGAGCAGCAGAGCAGCAGTACCAGAGCAGCGGAAGCAGAGCCTGGGGGCGAAAGGGCAACTACGCCGAGTGCGTTGGTGCCAGTGCTCCGGTATACTGGGCCGCAGTCATGGAATGCCCAGCTGCTGCAGTTCTCAGTCGGTCGTATTCACCGTCTGCTCCGCAAGGGCAACTACGCCGAGCGCGTTGGAAAAATGGCCCTTTTCAGGGCCACAACATTATCAAGAAAGAGTTTAACGATTAATTTTCTAAAGTTGAATCTTCGCAGAGCCATATTTTATCTCGAAAAATAATTTTAAAATTCTTAACAACGAAAATCTTGAAAACATAATAAAATTTACTTAGAAAGTACCTTATATTATTTTCTAGTGGATTTGGCAAAGACCTTTTCACTTTGATATAAAATAAAGTGAAATTCATTTCCAAATCATACACCGAAACAAACCCCCGCACACGTTCTACTTCGTAACTTAATCTAGACAAGAACGGAACGAACGATTTTAAATTTTAAAGGTCACTTCAACTCTTTTAAATTATTGTGGTGGCCCTGAAAAGGGCCGGTTTTGTTAAGATTTAGACGGGGTAATTAAGCGCGTTCTCCACGAATACGACGAGCCAGCTGGATGTCCTTCGGCATGATAGTGACGCGCTTGGCGTGGATGGCACACAGATTGGTATCCTCGAACAGACCGACCAGATAGGCCTCGCTAGCTTCCTGCAGAGCCATAACAGCTGAGCTCTGGAAGCGCAGATCGGTCTTGAAGTCCTGGGCAATTTCACGGACCAGACGTTGGAAAGGCAACTTTCGGATCAGCAGTTCGGTGGATTTCTGATAGCGACGGATCTCACGCAAGGTGACGGTGCCTGGCCGGTAGCGATGGGGCTTCTTTACTCCTCCGGTGGCTGGAGCGCTCTTGCGAGCGGCCTTCGTTGCCAACTGCTTGCGAGGAGCCTTTCCTCCAGTGGACTTGCGAGCGGTCGCTGAGCCATTTTGTTGGTTGTGATGTGTATTCAATGAAAGCACACTGTGGAATAAAAAATAAAAATCACTTCCATTCTGTTTTATAAAATGCGTTTTCTGTGTTCAACCAATCAGAAACGATGAAAGAACAAGAACACAACAACTAACAAAAAGAATTTAACCCTCGAGTAGGTATAAAACAGCCAAAATTTGGAATTTTTGTTCACTTTCGTTTCAACCTTCATCGACGTCACAATTATCATACTAGAAAATGACTGGACGCGGCAAGGGTGGAAAAGGACTTGGCAAAGGAGGAGCCAAGCGTCACCGAAAAGTGTTGCGTGACAACATCCAGGGCATCACTAAACCTGCAATCCGTCGTTTGGCTCGTCGTGGTGGAGTTAAGAGAATTTCCGGTCTCATTTACGAAGAAACCAGAGGAGTGCTGAAGGTATTTCTGGAAAACGTTATTCGTGACGCCGTTACTTACACCGAACATGCGAAGAGGAAGACTGTCACCGCCATGGATGTCGTTTACGCTCTGAAGCGGCAGGGACGTACTCTGTACGGATTCGGGGGTTAATTTAGTATCATCGACTCAGAACAAAAAACCGGCCCTTTTCAGGGCCACCATATAAATTTAAAAGGTGTTTTAGAATTGACTTTCTTGCCAGAATGTGAATGGTTGAAGTGATGTGGTGGAGCGTTCATCAATCTGCGGGTGTTAAGCTTAAATCAACGTAGGTCCTGCTGGTTACCGCTACTAATCCAGTACCGACAATATTCTGCATACATTTTGGTGTGGTAGTTCCAGATACGTCGTGCACTTCCGGAATCAAGAGAAGAAATTAATGAAAATGCCTGAGTTGTCCGAAGGCACTTTGGGGAAAGATATCGCAAAAGAGTTAAGGAATATTCCTAAAATATACACAATTAAGTACAACACATAACAGACGTTATCCAACGCCAACCCTGCGGTCGTATCTAGTATACAACCATTCCAACTTTTTCAAATTGAGTAAAAGATCATGGGTTAAACTCAAGCCTCGTTACATTACTGAGTTTGAAGTATTATTTGAGTTTTAGGAAAGACGCGTTGATTGGAGATGCACATCAAATTCTTCTCAAGAGCAGTTATTGTAGTCACCGGTGAGGTCGTCTCCGGGATCGAAACATAGCAACAACAAATTGAACAGAAACTTGATCATAATTGTTTTGTGGTATAAGGAGCTCGGTGGCCTAGTGGCGACCGATTTTGCTTACTGAGCAGAAGACCGTAGGTTCAAACCCAAGATCCTTCGCGCTATGGAATCGTAAGGACATCAATTCAGCATATCGTTTACCAAAACAGATCCTGCTGCAATCAAAAACCCTTTTATCCAACATCCCAGTGATTTCTCGTGGAAGTGCAAAGGTGTCCTCGGTTTTCATCGAAGCGAGTATTACGTCAACATATTCCTACTCATTCCTTTCTTGACCAGCATTCGGACGTGACCGGCGCTTTTACATTGAGGATGAATGACTGTCCCAAGCAACGTCTATTGGTTCTATGTGTAATTACAGCTGATCTGACAATAACAAAGTTGCATCCTCAGGCGGTCAACCATGCTCATGTTTAAAAGAAGTAGAGATAAGATGATTTTCGAGCATTTTCTAATTAGTTGTTCAACGTTTTGTATCTGTCAAAAAACCGCTCATGTTTTAAATAACGAGTCAACTCCAAAAAGAAAATAACTTTTGAGCTCAATTGCAGGATTGCTCAATAGTTCGTATGTGTCAAAAAACTGCTCATGTTTTTAAGAAGGAGTTAACTTCAAGAGAGATAAATGACTGTTTTGTATGTATACATTCAGATTGATCAATAGATTGTGTTTACCGAATAACAGCTCATGTTTTTAAAAGGGAGTTGAATCCAAGAGAGGGAAATAGCTTTGGCATTTTCCGATGAATAGTAGGGATGTAATGTCGGCCTAAATGCCCCTAATTTAGGCCCATACATAAATTCAGCAATCGACTAAATTTTCAATAGCTGCCAAAAATATCCATTAGTACCGTCCCAATGACGCTAGATAAAATTGATAAACAGCAAGTTTTTAGCGATGGGTCCATCATTGGGACGGTACTAGGGGATTTTTTGTTCGCTATTGAAAATTAAGTCGATTGCTGAATTTATGTATGGGCCCAAACTAGAGGCATTTAGGCCGACATTACATCCATTTCCCCTATATCTTTATGATGGAAACTAGAAATACTCAGAGAGAGAGATAGGCGGAGAAAACAATATACAATTCGGCAGCAGGGATTTGTTGTTTAAATTATCTTGCAACCCTTGCTAGAACCTAGCATTTCAAATGACTTTTATTTTTGATTCGATTTACGTGCAAAATAATAATTGATTGCATTGCAATATTTTGCACATTTCTTGGTGCCATTTATTAACCAACGAAGATCAATTAAGCAATAGAGTTAGAATATTGTTTTGGTTCCAAAAACTAGTTGAATTTGAGAAGCACACAAAAGATAGAGGTGATTGAATTTCTGTTCGATTGCAATACTCTCAAATTTATTCTAGTAAGAATCCTCGGAAAAATCTAATTGGAATGTTTGATTAGCTCAGATTTTGACAGTTCATTTGGCTCAAAACGTTCTCTCCGCCCATCTCTCCCTCTGAGTATTTCTAATATAATCGATTAGGATTTGTATTTTTTTTTATTTGAATTTCTTACATTATGCCAAACAACCATTAGGCCAAACGACCACTAGGATAAACAACCATTATGCCAAACGACGATTATCCCAAACGACGATTATGTCAAACATTTTTATGCCAACTAAACTACCACCGAATGAAACATAAAACGAGCAAATAAGGCGAAAACAAAGTTCATCAAGTCAAACCGTTCCTGACTGCAATGTACGTAATACGAAAAGTTGTGATAAAATACGACAGCTGGCAGGGAGGAAAAAGTCCTACCACCACGAGTCACCAACAATCGAACCGAATCGGGGAATAAGTCAAAAGATCACAAGAAATCCAATGCTCAATCTCTGCTGTCGCTCTTTGGTAGGGCGACTTGAGTCCGCATTCAGACAAACTCAGCGTAAACTTCCTCCGCGGTCTGGGAACGCAACATGGCCAGCTGGTGAACAGCCAAAAGGGCACAAGCGTGTCGTGAAATTCGATCACATGGTGCGCACTCTTCGAAGTAACCTTGAAACGTTGAACACTGCTGCGGACCAGGCGACTACCTATAGTGAATCAGGCAACGCAAGAGCCTAAACGAAAAGTAATTCGAGAAAACTGCCTTCGACGGCGCAGTTTAGATCGGTAAAATGAAAAATGGAATTCCAGACCGGCAATCGTTTACGTTGGCATATGCAGGAGGGGCTTGGATCGGAGAGTTCTAATAGCTCGAAACTAGACACACCAATGAGTCCGGATGCTGAATGATTGTGAATAAAAACAAAAACTTTTCATTATCCAAAACGGAAGGTCGAGGATAGAAGAAAACCATCCCAGCGCGATGCAAGCAGCAGGGTGTAACGAAAGGATTTTCCATGAATTGAGGGGGGGGGAGCTGTGTCAACGGGATTTTTTGTGCTATGTAAAGGGAGCCAACCTATCCTGTTGAGCCGGAGTGTTGTTTTGCATAACTCATCATTTCATCAAACAAAGCAAAGAAATCCCCGACTTATAAACATCGGTCAACATCTGGCACTGTTGGCACCGAAAGAGGACGACGATTCCTGACAAATACAACAGATGCCGGCGTTGTTTCCGTTCCCCTATCATTTAAATTGACTTCGTTTCGCTTTCATAATCTTTTAATAGCTTTTCTTTGCCCCGTTCCGAACAAGCCTCACACCATTGAACAGCGGGTCTGATTGGGAGACTCTGGAACGAGAAACAGGCTGTGGAAATCTGAAAGCGGCCGACTGCGATTGCATGAATGGATGGAGGATACGTAATGAATTTGAAATTGACATTTGGATGAAGGATGGCAACGAAACAAGTCGCAGACTGAGATGAAGGGAGTGTGTGTGTGTGCTGTCAGCTAAGTTTAAATCACAGACAAAGATTGCAGTGTGATGTAAATGAGAACATATGTTCATGATGGAATTGGAATAAATGTCTCGATCATGTTAATGTCAATACATGTCAGAACAATAGATTGAAGAGTACCGTATACGTATGTATGTATCTATCGTATTCGTAAATTCTTACATATAACAAACCTTATGCCTGAAGCATTTTATGACAAGTAATCAAACAGATGTAAAAGTCTGATTGTTTGAGTTCTACGTATCGTTTTCCGAAAGTTACCTGCAAATAAAGAAAAAAAGGAATATGAAGTTTGTTTAGTTAGTCTTTAATTATATGTAGGGTAATAATGTATTTCGGCCTAATCATCCAATTTCGACAGAAAGAGCAGAAAACATCAAATACAGGGGAAATGGATGTAATGTCGGCCTAAATGCCCCTAATTTGGGCCCATACATAAATTCAGAAATCGACTAAATTTTCAATAGCGACTAAAAATATCCATTAGTACCGTCCCAATGACGCGTTCATCTGTATAAAATTGATAAATAGCAAATTTTTAGCCATGGGCCCAATCTTAGATCCATAGGTCAACATTAGAGCCATTTCCCCTATCTATGATTTCGGCGTTAACGGTTTACTTATACGTTATGTACGATTCTTTAGTTCAAAGGCTGCTACACAAAGCCTGTAAAAGAGTAAAGTATGAATATTCACCCTTTTTTCTTATATACAAAACAACCATTCCAAGCGAATCCATTAATCCATTTCACTTTTACCTTCATCCCTATGACGAAGTAAATCCAATCGCGTTCCAATGTGTTTGAACGAAATTGAAACTCATAGGCCTCATGAAACTCATGTGGAATCAAGAAGCATTGTTGTATTTTTAACAAAATATAAACAATTTGTGACCCTCTATCAAATCCAACGGTGCATAATACTAATTAGACTGATGCAAAATTTGAAATTTTTGCTCCACAGTGCTCAAACGGTTTCAAATCAGGTCCTGATTAGCCTCCCAAAATTTAAACTCATTTGGTAAGAAGCTGACTTGGCACAAACTATTCGAAATTTATATGGAAATTACTATGGGAAAACCAAACTTTTTGTTCATTGTCTTCTACCCGTTTTAAATATTGCTTTTTCGAAAGTTTCTATAACTATTCTTACGGAAAATTTTCTAAGCTACAACTTTGCGCAGTATCGTTTTTCAGCCAAATGTCAAATTAAATTGTTATTAATTGTTTAAGAGATTGATAATCCTATGACATGACAACTGTTTTGTTAGCAACACTGTATTCTGCAGTGTGACAAAGTAGCCATGATATTTGTGATCTATTCGTCGCACCAGAAACACCAATGTTGCCTGCTGAACAGTTGAATGAGCATAATCATAAGACATCAGTGACTTGTATCATTAATAACTTTTGTTCCTTACATTTGATTGAAAAGTGATTTTCAACAAACTGCTATCATTTTTAAAAGCATACTGATGTGGTGAATTGTTAGATACATATGAACAAAACATAAGTTTTCCCATAGTAATTCCCATATAAACTTGAAATGGTTTGTGCCAAGTCAGTTTCTTACTAAAGTAGTTCAAATTTTGGGAGGCTAATCAGGACCCAATTTGGAACCGTTTAAGCACTGTGGAACGAAAATTTCAAATTTCGCATCAGTCTCATGCTAATGCATAAGAGCTGTTCCACGTCAAATGGCGAATCGGAAAAACTTGAACTTCTTCGATTTGCTTGAAACATTACATAATTGTGTGCTATGAGCAATCATTCACATTTTTGCAAAACATCAGCCATTTAGGATATTCTATTTTAATGAAAAAACATACCCGGTGTTTTTTTTTGTAAATTTGAATAAAAATTACAAAACAGTGTTGAAAACTCAAATATCACAAAAAAGCATATCTGAAATGTTTAAATACATTTTTTAAAAGCTTGTGAAAAAGCAATCTTTTAAGAATGCTTAAAACTATTGACACTTGAAAATACAAAAAAAAAGTGGAACAGGAACTTGTATACTAAAATAAGTAGGGTTTCATAAACCGGTAGGATGTCGGAAATCAATAATAACATGGAATTATCAGAAAAAGCTACAATGTAAACAAGATTCCTCAGAACGAGCAGTTGTCACCCACACGATTAAAGCCGTTCGTACCACTCTCGAAAAGTCATTGATGCGTGCTCTTGGAAAACATCCTTTTATAGCATTTGTATACCTAATTCATCCCTTAGAGGAATTTTCCAACAGCCAAAGATAGACAATCTTCCAGGAATATTTCTCAACGACAACCTACTATAAACGTACGCATGCATCACCCAAATCAAATAAGGCAAAATATAATCCAGGGATTCAATTTATCATGAAGTTTAGTACGTTTCGCACCTCTACCTTTCCAGAGTCAGCCTCCGAAATTCAAAGCACGAATAAAAGTTGAGCAGGTATAGGTATAAGTCGAATTGAGGAAAAAAAAAACAGAATGTAAAGAAAACGAATAATGCCATCGAACGCTGTGCAAAAGATAAACGAATCGTTTCATCTGGTAGAGCTGGATATTGTGATACCTATACCAGCCTATACCGAAGCGAGAGTAGGTTATTGTGTAGGTATATCTAAGCCGAAATGGGTACACAGGTAGGCTGAAGTGAAGATATAGTTGGGCGCACTCAAAGCGAGACGGGAAGCGATAGTAAAAAGTCGCTACCTCACCATTGGGCGGTGAGTCAGCCATATGTGTACGAATGTTTACCCTCGCGCTGCCATAAACGCATGGAAATTTGATCAACCGAAAGTGAGAGTAGCTCCAACATTATTTAATAAAGGCTGTATTATACCTTTTCGGATTCGTTAGCGAGAAGAAAATGCTGCTACAATAAACTGAGCACTCCAAGTGGAGCGGTAATACGAGTCGTTGATAATTGAAACTGAACTGAACCTACGCCTGGCAAGAGGAAGGACTTGTAGCGAATTTCTAGGAATGTGGGAGACCTGTGTCGATGTGTTGTTTGCTTTCCCTCGCCCGGACCCCGGTCGTCGGCAGCGTGACACGAATATCTGAAGGTGCCTGATTTGTTTACGTAGGTTAGTGTGGTAAAAAGGTAGACAGGCAATATTATAACACCTCTCGAAATAGGAAAGATGTAAATTTCAGCCGGGGTGTCTTTCCTTGCTTTGTTCACAGGCGGCGGCGATGTTAGTTTGATTCTGGCTCAATGGAGCATTTGATTAGCCAAGCGAGATTGGACTGCGAATGCTCAGACAATCAAGCAGAGATCCGCATCGGTTGACGAAATGTGCGTCTTGAATATTTGCTTCCAGCTTTTGATTGTATGCAACTTACGAGTTTTGGCAAATAAATATATTCATTTTTCTCAGTTTCTCTTGGTATGAAAACATCGACTTTGAAATATTTTTCAGATAGGTTTCAAGAAATATTCCAAGATTTAAGATTTCCCAAATCCCAAAAATGGTTGTGTACCTCAATTTTATACATACGTTACGTTGCACTTGATGTCCGGCCTTTAGGCAATTGGTCATTAAGCCGAAAGACCATTAGGCAGAATGGTAATCAGGGCGAATGATTTCCAGCTTGGTATACTTTTTGAGAGTTGTCGGAATGCGATTTTTGTTTTTGGAATTGAAGAAATTTCATACATCCACTGTAATTTGAAAGGTTCAAGTTCGGCAAGCAATTAAAATGCAATGTTTCAAGTACTTTTCCCCCCTAAGGTGTCGAAGTGTCCTTGGTTCAAAGGTTTGGAGGTGGGTCGAGACTTCATTCGTGTGATGTCTCGCCTCATGTCCAATCACTATTCGCTAAGCGCTCACTTGTTTCGTGTTGGGTTGAGGGACAGTAATCTCTGTGAATGTGGACAAGGTTACCTGGACGCAGATCACATTATTTGGTCATGTGCTGAGCACCGTGGAGTCAGATCCGAGTTGTACGATTCTCTTCGGGCTCGAGGTAGACAACCTAATGTCCCAGTTCTGGATATTTTGGCTAGACGCGATCTGGAGTTTATGCAACTCATATTTGTTTTCTTCAGTGGCGTCGCGTCCACATGTGCACCCTGTGCACGACACAGGTTTAGTTTAGTTTTCTTTATTAACGAGACACGACACAGGTGTGAATAATTAAAAAAATGCGTTAAGATTTTTTATAGATTTTATGGTCACATTATAGCTGTACTACTTTACTCCAGATTACAAGTGACCATGAATACACTATTTTATAGTGTGGCTCAATTAAATCTTCGACCTTGGTTTACTTCAAAAAGGTTCGGATGGTCTGCCTAATCCCTAATGCATTGATTTCTAAGCATATCGATAACACTACCATGACAAAACTCGTTAAATAGTGCACCTAAAAGCTAGTTTTTTGGGTGGCGGGTGGCAAGTTTGTGAATGGTCAATGCCTGATGTAAGCCAAGCAGAGCTTCTATAACTTCTTGAAACATACCACAAATTTTCCACAATACATGGCGGTTTGCACCACTAGTTGTAATTGAAACTTTCAGCAGTCACGCGTCAAACGGGAGCAACACGTAAACAGCAGTCTGGTACGCTTTGGACGTTATCATACTTGCAGACCAGTTTGAATGTGTGAGTTTAAATTAGAAGAACATGTGTGATGTATGGGTGCCCAAAGTGTGCATTTCTAGCTGTGCACTTGGATATCTGATTGCAGGCAAAGAGAGTAATGGAGAAAGAGAGCGCAAAAACTCGCATTTACTCTCTTGTCAGTTGTAAATCTCTCAATTACCAATGGTTGCGCCGGTGCGCCTGTGAAAACTTATGAGCTTCCCCTGGTTCATTCTGATAGTGTTGTTCTGATGAATAAAGAGTTGATTAATTCAAGTTTGCTACCCAGGGGACGTCATGAATTTTCTCTAGATTTTGACACTGTTTTGTATCAACAAATGTTTTCGGAAGTGTTTGACGGATATTCTTCATTACACTTCAGTCGAAATATTATAGGCCCTTCGAATGTTACGTTAGGTAGTGATTAATATAGTAATTGAGAATATGTCCCTCGAATTCATGAAGCATTGAAAAATATACAAAAACTAATATGTGATGGTAAGCTATAACGAACAAAGTTTGGTGCACAGGTAAACAAATGAGGCACGCGACGCCTCTGTTTCTTTAAGAATATTAACCATAGATTGTAAGTTTGATTAACCTTGTGTTTAATTTGTATTTTGTGTGTGTGTTTCTTTTTTGTATATTTGTTTCTGTAATAATTGTATCAAAACAGAGTTGATATAACGTCGATAGGATTAAGTATATGTTTTAGAAATAGTGAAATTTTTTAATCATAAATCATATTCCAAATCTCCTTTTCCCTCTCTCGATCCAAACAATTGTCATCCTTTAAGTTCGAGAAGACCGTGAGTTACCGATCAAATCCTTTAATTTTAGATTTAAGACCTTTATAATGTATAAAGAAAATGATAACTTGGCTCTGTCAAGTTTATTCGATTGAGCCTGTACGAATAAAGTAATTAACAAAAAAAAAAGTACTTTTCCAATCATCACCAGTTGTTTTAAGTTTTTCTTGTTTTGCGATTCATACTGCCGTACTCTAACGGAACTATCTACCTACCCTCTTCTAAGACCATTCTCTAGCTAATCAGTTATCACACTAAGCCGTCATGTTCGATAGCATTTCCAACCAACTCTAAAAATCGCAAACTTCACGTATGAACTAACATAAAAATACTTTGAATGTAACAACTCAAGGCGGGAGTAGCTGTCAACAATGCTGGTGATGGTACAGCACGCTTTATCTCTGAGATTACTAAGTTGGTCATGACGAGAGAAGCAACACAATAGTTGGGTAATGAAGAATTGCATTATAACACACCATCGACTGTAAATGCTTTCGAAAAAGCGACCTTTAGGTAGTAATGAAACCAAGACTAACATTTGAAAGGGGCAGAAAAGCCAAAATTTAAACAAACCATATTTTGCCACATATAGAGAGAACATTTCACAAACTACTCGATAAACACGAAAAAATAGAAGAAAATATCAATTCTAATCATCAAAACCATTTCCGTATTCCGTGGCGTATTTCCAATTTTCAACTCTATAATGCATCTGGTTGTTACGATTTGGATGGGGAGAATGGAAATGTCAACTCCCTGTTGCTAACATTTCGTGGATAAAGGGCGGGCTCTTCTTCCCATTCATTGGGCATCTTCCTGTTGGATGGCTCGTTATTTGACCAATTTACTGTCCCAAGGAGATGAATAGGCGAATTGCCGATCAATCCATCTATTCGTTTGTGGCCCTGCATACAGCGATTTGCTGATGTCAATCAGAGGCTATTAAGCTTGATCAAGTTCAATAGTGAGGAGAGCCCACAGCCATTGGACTAGTTTCCGTGCTACAATGAGTGTAGACCACTATCATCATATTATTTTATTTTATTTTTTTTTGACGACGAATCATCGGCATCCAATTAGCCAAACAAAGTTTTACGTGGCACAGGCCAATCAACTCTCAACGTGACATCAGCCTCAATGAGTAGATCCGACGACAAGTTCTGGCTGTATCTAACAAAAATATCACCAGATGTATCGAAGGCAGACATCGAGAAACTTGCCAAAGATTGTTTGAATACGGATGAAGTTGTTGCCAAATCCCTGAAACCCAGAGGACGGGCTTTGTCAGCACTGTCCTTCGTTTCATTTAAGGTTGGAGTCAATCTCGAAATGAAGATAAAAGCTATGGATCCTTCGTCTTGGCCACAAGGTATCAAATTTCAGGAGTTCGTTGAAGATGGAAGGAGAACGCAAAATTTTTGGAAACCGGTATTGGATCCGGTATTGGACCGTATATTATCAAAACGTCCGAGGCTTGAGGACAAAAACTAACGCTCTACATTACGAATGCTGACATTACAAATGCTGAACTCGAAAGCAACTACACAATCTACCGCTGTGACCGGAATTCTCACACCAGCGCACTGCGACATGGCGGTGGCGTCTTAATTGCCGTGAAATCCGAGCTGAAGTGTAAGGCTGTGCATCTTGTGAGCGTTGAGAGACTCGAACAAATTGCTGTTCAAGTCGATTTACAACATCAATCGATCTTCCTGTGCTGCATCTATATTCGACCGAACAGTCAGCCCGACATTTACACCAAACACGCTGAGTCCGTACAACAGCTCCTTGGTTGTGGGCGATTAGAATCTGCCAAATCTAGCTTGGGACTTCGATGAGGATGTCAGAGGATTTCTGCCTATCAATGCTTCATCAGAACAGGAACTCGCTGTAGTGGAGTCCATACTGTCTGCTGGATTGAAGTAAATCAACGATCTGGTGAACACGAATGGTAAGCTTCTTGACCTGGTTCTCGTCAGTGACTCCGATTGCATCGAGCTGTTTGAACCACCCTCTGCAATTATGAAAGTTAATTGTTACCACAGGCCGTTGGTTCTAAAAGTTAACTCCCGTTCGAGAGATCATCCGTTCCGTACCCAGCAACCCGCAGTGAGCATAATTTCGCACAATGTGATTTCGATGTTGTTAATACGAGGATTGCCGCATTTTTTTTCCCTTGATTTGTTTTCCGTCGTTCTTGTTTTCCGTGCTGAGCACCAATGCTACCGACGCCAGAAAGGCAGCTCCCATACCTGGACCCTACCTATCGATCCATCAACTCATGAACCGGGGACCAACGGCTTTACTTCCCTTCCGAATGAAGGCGTGATCAGAGATGTTATGCCTCAGAACATCCCGGCGGTGCCGACTGGGATTGAACCCAGGCCTGCTGGGGTGAGAGGCAATCACGCTTACCACTACACCACCGGTGCCGCTGAGGATTGCCGCCTTGAATTGGGTACAAATAGTTGACCAACCTACCATTGATGCCGCCGTCTCCGTATTCTACGACAACATCTATAAAGTAATCCAAGATACTGTTCCGGTGAAGACACGAAAATCTTGTTTGCAATTCCAACAAACCTTGGTGGAATCTACAATTGCGTAATCTGCGTAACCGTCTGCGTAAAGCTCGAAAACGTTACTTTCGTTGCGGACCGCAGCAAACAAGTATACGGTGCGCTAGTAGAAGCAGAGTATAATAGTTTGCAGAAAGCTCGCTTTCGTGAGTACGTCGACAACCTCCAGAGGGGTTTCAAGGAAAACCCATCGTCGTTCTGGTCTTTTATCAACTCTCGGAAAAGATCAGCTGGTATTCCCGTGGACGTCACTTACGGTAGTAGAAGCTCCACCACCGACACCGCTTCTGCTGACCTTTTCGCTGACTTTTTCCGAAGTGTTTTCGAACCCGATTAAACTCCTCCACCGCAGCAATACATTGATCAGCTACCAAGATACGACATTCACCTGCAGTAGCTCATCTTCAGTCAAGACGCTATTTTCAAAGCCCTTTGCTCAGTCGATCCATCGAAAGGTCCAGGCCCAGACCGTATTCCACCGTATTTCGTCAATAATTGTGCAGCATCGTTGGCCATTCTCGTTATGTCTATTTTCAATCGATCGCTTAAGGATGGCGTTTTTCCGGATGCCTGGAAATTCGCCTCAATTACACCAATCTTCAAGTCCGGTAACATGCACAAAGTGGAAAATTACCGACCTATCTCGATCCTGAACTGCTTGGCCAAAGTTCTCGAAAGCCTTCTGCATGATAAGTTGTATCCAGCTGTTCAACCCATAATTTTAGAGTTTCAGCATGGATTCAGGAAAAAGCGCTCCACAGTCTCTAATTTGGACTCCGTTTACATCGACTTCTCTAAGGCTTTTGACAAAGTCCCTCACGACCTAGCCATTATGAAGCTAAACCGCCTTGGTCTGCCACCGTGGATCGTTTGTTGGTTGAAATCATACTTATCATCCAGGAAGGCTTTCGTGGTATTCCATATACCATCGGGGGTTCCACAAGGGAGTCACATAGGACCTCTCATTTTTGTTCTGTTTATTAACGACGTGTGTGATATGCTAAGTTCCTGTAAGTTGCTATATGCGGATGATCTTAAGCTGTACCGTGTGATTAAATCGATCGTGGATTGTTGCGCACTACAAGCTGATATAGAGCGATTGTCATCCTGGTGTCAGATGAATGGAATGCAAGCCAATGCTGACAAATGCAAAGTGATTACCCTTACCCGCTCTCACTCTCCGATAATTTTTGATTACTCTATGAATCAATCGCCGCTTGAAATGGTTAATGCCATTAAGGATCTTGGGCTCATCTTGGACAGCAAACTACGGTTTAACGAGCACATATCCATGATAGTTGCAAAAGCCAACTCCATGCTAGGATTTTTGCGCCGCAATACTGCACAATTCGACGACGTGTACGCCCTGAAAGCGCTGTACTGCTCTATGTTCCGGAGTGTTCTTGAATATGGAGTGCAAATTTGGGCTCCATATCATGCTGTTCATGTACTGCGCATCGAGAGAATCCAGAAACAGTTTATAAAGTTTTGCATTACGACGTCTTCCATGGACAAATCTAGATAGCTCACCTCCGTACGAGTATAGATGTGCGCTTATTGGACTGCAAACACTAACAAATCGCCGAGTCTTTCTCCAGAGGATGTTCATATTCTACATGATTAGTTATCATATTGACTGCTGTTGTTTGCTCGGGAACATCAATTTCCACACTCCAGCTCGCCGTCTCCGCAACTATTACTTTCTGTGGACTCCCGGACATCGTACTGCTTACGGTTATAACAATCCTCTCGATAGATGTTGCAGACAATTTAATGATTTGTGTGCTGTTTTGATTTTAATATAAGTAGACCAGTTTTTAAGAATAGGATTAAGTCACTTTAAACATAAATATGCCAAACGTACTGATTTTGTAGTATCTAGTTACGCCCGGTTCATTTGAAATGCATCCAATTGATATTTCACGTGTAAACAACGAACAAAAAGAAGACAAAAAAAATATTCCGGGCCTAATTCCACTCTCACAAAATTTGCGAACGAACAACCAAGGCGTAGCAACAAACAAATCTGGATCAACAGTAAAGAAGGGCCCATCAGCATTTGTAAACAAACCGTTCCAAAGACCATTCCTCACAAATCGAAGGCCGCCCACACAAACCAACAAGTTTACCCTATCCGATGATGGTGTTGGTTTGCGTGGGTGGCCTTCGCTTTGTGAGTAAAGAGCTTTGGAACGGATTGCTTACAAATGCTGATGGGCCCTTTTCTATTGTTGATCCAGAAATAATCCTGAGGGTGTATTTCCACGGCCTTTCACTCGTATTTTGGCAGTTCAAAGGGTGGAAGATCCGAGGGAAACAACATGCAAGAGATTATCAGGGCGTATAATGTGTTCTTCTCAATTTCACGATTTTTTTTTTAATTTTTAGATAGATTACACTATTAACTAAAATCACCCAAAAAAGGTAATGTCGTGAAATAAGATTAATTTTTAGGTTATCAAAATTTGGAAGCGATTTTCTCGAAATGGTGATTTTGGAATTCCGCCCTTTTCAAATGTTAGGGTAGAAACGTCACTAGAACTATTCCACAGCCGCAGACAGTACATGAGTAAGTAAAAGCGCACACTTTTTTGCCCGTAGAATTGAAGACATACTTCATATATCCGCGTACATCGTACGGGTTAGGTGTACGTTTGACTTTGTACTGTCGCATTAATGGCCCTTCGCTCATTTTCAACTTCATTAAATGTTCATACTGCCGTACTCTCTTCTAAGACCATTCTATAGCTAATAAATTATCACACTAAAGCTTCATGTTAGATAAAATTTCCAACCAACAATTTAACTCAAGAAATATGAAGCTATTCTAAGCTATAAAGTGGAACTAATGTTTCCAATTCTGAAATTGTAGAGAGAGTAAATATAACAATTTTATTATACTATCAAAAGTGCCCGCATTGTCAAAGATACCCCGTTTTACGGTACCTGTTAATATTTTCAAAATTCCTCTCCCACGCATCAACGATCAATTTTAAATTTTCCCTGGCGTACACTCTACCTTTCTCGCTCTCTCTTGGTGTCATATATGACACGGATATTATTCCACTAATTGGATGATTTATTAAATTAACTCTTCCCCGGGTTTTCAACTGTCGGCGCCGGGTTCACTATATTTCTTGGTCGGGATATGCGGTAATGTTCCCCTCAATCCGTCGACACCACCCTCGCATTATGATGGCACAAAAGGGAAATATGTGGCAGACCATGTCGCCAGCCCGCGAGCCACCAGGTGGAAAACATGCCCGCGTACATACAAGGTTGAAATTAATTAACAAGAAAAAGCACAATTCGAAACCACCCTTAGGCATATAGTTTTCCCGCAGATTGAAGCAAAAAAGAGTAGGTGATTGGTCCTGTTGGAATGTATCATGTTATGTGGGTATACTCGTTTTGCATATCCGATTGTGGTACAACGAGAAAATGGTATCTTTGCCGGAAGCAGCTTTGATTGTTCGATTTGAACCCGAAACTGCTGTCACTGTAACCGTAGCATGTGAAGTGTATCAATTTATTTACCGCTTGGTCACGCACAAAACACAAAAACGTGGCATATCAACCGAGCACGATTGGACCATTATTGTGTATCGATAAAGAGCGTGCAGTTTAATTTCCGAGCATTTGTTCTAGCCGAGGTGGTTGATATTCAATCGATGTACCGACCTTATATCATCGTTAGTTTGTCTAATTGATCCGCGCAATCGAGTGGGATGTAGAGGAGGGGCACAAATTTTAGGCAATTTAATTGTTGAAA
Organism: Ochlerotatus camptorhynchus; assembly: GCF_037179485.1. NCBI lineage: Eukaryota > Metazoa > Arthropoda > Insecta > Diptera > Culicidae > Ochlerotatus > Ochlerotatus camptorhynchus. Next base: position 1,643,029 of record NW_027040790.1, on the reverse strand, counting down.
TGTATACCTAAGGGAAATATTTATGTTTCACCAGTTTGCCGCTTGCATTCGGAAGAGAGTTAATTAATATTTTTGGGGCAAACGTCAATATTACCATAATGTTCCGTTATTTATACAATGGGCGAATGAATGATTCATTGTGTTGCCTTTGTGGATCTGAAACACTAAAACAATTCTTATTGTTCTGCGAATGCTACTGTTCAATAAAATCATGCTCCTCAGAGACGCCTTTTTCAATGGAATACTGAAACGTAATCGATTCAAAGACCAGCAGAAGGCGTTTCAAAATGCTGATATTTGAAACGGTTTCATTGAGACCACTGAGAGCTTAAAAGTATGCAATGTGTTTGAAAAACCACTGAATTGCAGATTGATTGAGCTTGTTATCATTTTAAAATTATGTAAACATTCTATACCGTTACATTAAATACCCAGTAACCCTTTGTAGGAAATATTCCATTAGCTTTACAAGCTAGTTGTTCCCTGTATAACCTATGTGCAGCTAAAACTTTAAATTGGAAGTGCATCTGGATTTGTATGTTGTGGAAAATCTGACAGTTAGACAGTTTAATTTGATGTCATTAGGTACGCAAACTACACAAGACAACTTGGATTATGTTTGAGTTTTCGATTAATTGGATAACATTACGTTTTCTATCGGAATTATTGTTATACTGAAGTATCGATTTTAATTATTTTTTCGTGAATTGTTTCAAACGTGAAACCTTTACAGGGTGCGTGACGATTTTTTGCAGTAAATTTCAAATAGTAATTTCTCATGCTTGTGCATCTTGATTTAGATATATTTGGCAGCACTGGATAGCTTATACTGTTAGGTGTAAGATTTAAACAAGCAATGTTGAGTAAACGTAAAGATGTCGAAACAAGAGAGCAATATGTCAGCCGTTGTCGCTTTGTTGCGCGCCGGAGTATGCATGAAAGAAATAATTCGGTCGGTAAATGTGTCTGAAAGAACAGTGTATAATATTAAAAAAAGGCTTGGGAAGGCAATTTTTTTGAATAAATTTACTTACAACTTCCATATGCTGCGAAAGAAAATAAATCGCACAAAATTCATTGCTAGAATAACTAACTGGTGTATTTTTTCTCAAATATGCCATTTACTGCAAAAATTCGTCACGCACCCTGTAAAACCCATCGAATTTAACATTGTAATAACTGTCATTGAATGCAAAAAGCAAAAATCAAAGACCAAATTTGTTTATGTAATAGGAAATGAGTTGATTAATTATTCATAATACAAAACATAAAAAAATAATTGCTTAAGAAATCTTCTCATATTGATATTCCGAAGAAAATTTTGTGCTGCAAGTAAAACCCTACTCATTTAATGTATTCTTATATGCGGTGGCTCACTTACTGTAGGAACTTAAATATTACATTCTTTTTGAGAGAAATTGCTAAAACTTTCCGCAGGAGTTTCTGCCATCTTGTAAAAGCAATTGTGACAATGCCAATCCTCCGGATATTTTAGATTTTACAAAATCCAGCTGGATTTGCCACACAGGAAAAGTATGTAATGAAATACGATTCTCACGCTGTAGTTCAACGCTAATCCCTGGAAAAATCACAAAATAACCTACAATGTGTGTCACAGTCCACATCATGCTCTCTTGCCGTGCGGATCTATTTACTTTTAGCTGAAGGAAGTATTACTGCTACCTAAAGCTGCAACAAATTTAAACAGCACTTTTCAGTGTTCAACCTGTACATTTTCTACCTTGTTTGACTCTTATTCCTCTTCGATCTTTGTTTGAACCCTACTCGAGGTAAACCTGCTTGGACATCGATTTGGAAAATTCCTCTTCGATCCTTCAGATTCTTATAGTAATCTGCTTGGAAGTCGATTTAGAGAAACTTGGTTCTGCCGGCATGGCACTCAAGCGCAAAAGAAAAGGGAAATCGCTTGATCCCCCTTCTGATGAAATTCAATTGAGCAATCAATTTGGTATGCTTACGGTTAATGAGAATGATCCATCATTAAGGTAAAATTCCATTTAACAGTGCTGGCTTAATGTCAAAAAGGAAAAGGTTCCCCTTATTGTTGTAACCACTTCCGATTTACATGCTCTTCGCAAGGAACTTCTGAACTTCTTTCAATTTAAGTTTTCACTTAAAATTGGCCGTCGGTGTGAATGCCGGGTATTGACTGAAACCTTGGACGGATTCAAACGTCTTCTCAAGTATCTTACTGAGAAGCAGCCTAATTGTTTACTTATGAAACCAAAACTGAACGTCTATTCAAGGTTGTCTTGAAAGGTCTGCCCAGTGGTGAATCCCTGGATGGATGGATTACTTGGAGTTGAGCCCGTCCAAGTAATCAAAATTAAAATGAAATCCCGTCCTGGCGATTCACGCAACGGAATGTCCAATGATTTTTATTTAGTTTACTTCAAGTCTACAACCTTAAGGCCTTAGAAAAAGCTAGCCTTATATTCCATTTCCTTGTGAAGTGGGAAAACTTCAGGAAGACTGGAGGAAAAAACTCATCCAGTGTGATGGGGTCACGGGACCAAAAATTGCTACATGCCAGATAAATGCATGAATTGTGATGATTCCTCTCCCGCTAAGGACGACTGCCCTGTGAAGGAAGATCATAAAAAAAAAATCAAATTCCAATTTTTGGGAGTGTAAGACTCGCAAAGCGATCCTACAATCTCGTTCCAAGCGACAGGTAGGAAACGATCCACGTTTCCGAACAGGTATAAATTCCTCTGCTGTAAGCAACGGTTAAGCGGGGAACAAATTCTACATTCGTACCCGTAGGTACAAATATTACGACCGCTTCAAATTCTTCATCTATACCTATACCTGTTCCCCTCGCTGCTAACCATGTTCAGCGAGTATATGGAGCTACCTATCCTGCTATGTTGGAAGAAATTTAAATTCTAGTCAACGTAATTGTAACGGACATTTTTAAAATTTAGACTTAGGAAGCATTACAGCTCCTAAAATGGAATTTTTACAGAAATCATTGGCATGATAACTGATATGCTAAAATTTAATTCCATGTTTGATGCTATTCAAACTGGAATAAAATTTGCGAACAATATCTTCATAACTCTGAAATTCAGTAATGGATTTTAAATCATTACATATTTTGAATTGGAATGCTCGATCTCTTAAAGCTAATGAGAAAGAGCTATTTAACTTTATGAGAGTTCATAACGTGCATATCTCCGTTATAACTGAAACATTCTTTAAACCTTAATATAAGGTTAAAAGGGACGCAAACAAGGCAGGTAGCGATCACTGCTGTCAAAAATAGTGATGTTGAAATAAAATGTTGAAGAAATAATGCTTCTGATGTTTTCGGTTCAATCATAGAATTCATGGAATACCCCATTAGAGTGATGCAAAATTTGAAATTTTCGCTCCACAGTGCTCAAACGGTTTCAAATTGGGTCCTGATTAGCCTCCCAAAATGTGAACTACTTTAGTAAGAAACTGACTTGGCACAAACAATTTCAAGTTTATATGGTAATTACTATGGGAAACTTATATTTTTGTTGATATCTATCAAACAATTCACCACAACATTATGCTTTTAAAAATGATAGCAGTGATTGTAGCAAATTTTCTCAGCTACATCTTTGTTGAACATCACTTTTCAATCAAATATAAGGATCAAAAGTTATTAATGATTCAAGTTAATGGTGTCTTGTCCCAAGTAACATTTCCAGTTTTATAGAGGTTTTATAGCATTCTATAAGTCTAAATCATGGTCTACAGAACCTTCATAAAACCAAAATTGTTACTTGGGATGATTATGCTCATTTAACTGTTCAGCAGGCAACATTGGTGTTTCTGGTGCGAAGAATAGATCACAAATATCATGGCTACTATGTCACACTGCAGAATACAGTGTTGCTAACAGAACAGCTGCTTGATCATGCCATAAGATTATCAATCTCTTAAACAATTAATAACTATTTAATTTGACATTTGACTGAAAAACGATATTTCGCAAAGTTGTAGCTTAGAAAATTTTCCGTAAGAATAGTTATAGAACTTTTCAAAAAAGCAATATGGAAAATGGGTAGAAGACAATGAACAAAAAGTTTAGTTTTCCCATAGTAATTTCCATATAAACTTCGAATGGTTTGTGCCAAGTCAGTTTTTTACCAACAGAGGTTAAATTTTGGGAGGCTAATCAGGATCTGATGAGAAACCGTTTGAGCACTGTGGAGCAAAAATTTCAAATTTTGCATCAGTCTAATACCCCATTATTCCACGGAACTCCTTGTATTTCTCTGCAAATTTGCTAATGTAATGGGATTATTCTGAAGCTATCTGATCATCCTTGAAGTACTCGGAACTTCGCTGAATATCATGAAACTATCTAAATGTATCTAAATTTATCAGAAGTTCTCTGGAATTTCTTGAAGATATCACTGCTTGCTAAAAGTTCTCGCATTTTTGTTTTTAATTAATGGAAATTCGTTGATTTTCTCTAATCAATAATTTATATTCATATAATTTTATCACGTTCCAGAAGTTCTCTCGGAGCTTTGCTGAAGTTTCCGGAAATTCCATGAGTTTCTAGCAACTTCTTTAAGGTTTCTTCTTGAAATTATTGATTCTCTAATCTACCTTGATATTCTCGAAGCTTCCCTCAAGCTCTCAATTCTATTGAAGATCTCGGTTCTGCTGCTCGGAAATAAATGGAATTCCCGTAAACACCTTTAAATTTCCCTGAAATTCTCTGCTCTTCTGTGCAGTTTCTGAAATGGTTTCAGCTTGGACTTACTCAAATTCAGTAAGTTTTTTTTACTTTATGAAGTGAGAAATTAAGCAAGTGTTAAACTTCGACATTCAATGGATTTGATTGGAAAGCTGTTTCTTTAAAACTGATTGCCATGTCTTAAAAACCATTTGGTAAATTTCTGTTTTTTTTGATCCTCAAAACGCATTTAAAAAATGACTTTTTCATTATAAACCTGGAATTTATACGTTAAAGTTATACCCTTGAAAACTCATGTAATTTTATTTGCAAAAATGAGTAGACACCCTGCGGATAGAGAAAGACGATTAAACGCCACAAAGCATAAAATGATCAACCTTGAAATAAATTCATGCTAAAAAGTTGAAAATAGTGACTGATTACAAGAAAAAGTGACTTTAGTGACTTGGTCTTAAAAAAGAGACTTTTTAGTGACTGGCTTGAAAAAAGTGCCCAGGTCACTAAAAAGTGACTCGCTACCAGCCCTGCGCAAATCATTCCATTTTTCGAAATGATCTTCTTGATGGATCTGGTGGTGGTGTTGTCATCATTGTTCATAGACGTATCAAACATAAAATTCTTTCTTCATTTGAAACCAAAGTTTTTCAAACTTTGGGAGTTTCTGTCGAAACAAAAATTGGACAAGTTACGTTTATAGCTGCCTATTTGCCATTCCAGTGCGTAGCACAACAATTTTTTTTTTTCTCAAGGCTGACCTTGATAAACTAACCAGTCATAGGTCTCAATTCTTCATTATTGGTGATTTTTATGCAAAACACCGCTCATGGAATAATGTTCAAATAAATTTCAATGGTAATATTCTGTTTGATGATTGTTCTGCAGGTTATTATACTATTCAATATCCAAACAGCCCAACATGATTTTCTTCAGCAAGAAATCCCTCAACTATTGATTTGGTCTTAACTGATTCATGTCAACTTTTAAGCCAATTGTTTACCCATGCTGACTTCGGTTCTGATCATCTGCAGTAACTTTTGAAATATCCCAAGACATAATTTCTAATCCCAACAGCTCTATTTTCAATTACCATAGAGCTGATTGGGAGCAATATCGAACATTTATGGAATATAACATCGATCCAAATATTCCTTTGCAAACCAAAGATGAAATTAATTATGCTCTTGAATCTCTGACTAGTTCTATAGTTGAAGCAAGAGCTGCCGCAAGTAACAAAATGCGAGGTTAAATTCGATTCAATTATAATTGACGACGATCTTCAGCTCTTGATCCGTCTGAAAAATATCCGTAGGAGGCAACATCAAAGAACACGTGATCCTGCCATGAAAGTTATCTGGCGGGATTTGCAAAAACAAATTTAAAAGCAATTATCTGCGCTGAGGAACAAAACTTTTGAAAATAATGTTTCGAAATTAGACCCAAGTTGCAACACCTTTTGGAATTTAAAAAAAAAACCCCAAAAGCCTATTCCAGCGCCAAAATAAGGTAGTAAAATTTTGATCACAAATTTGGAAAAAAGCTCAGAAACGTGCTAAGCAATTCGAATGTTCCCATAATTTCAGTTTGGATCTTACTAGTGCTATTGAGAATCAGGTTGCTCGGGATTTTCTGAATATTTTCTCTCGGGAAATTATTTTTGATGATTCCTGGGGGACTGATTTGGACGAAGTCAGGTTTATAACTAAAAAGTTTCATAATATGAAAGCTCCAGGTGATGATGGAATTTTCTATATCCTCATCAAAAAACACCCTGAGAGTACCTTGTCTTTCTTGGTAAAATTATTTAACAGGTGTTTCCATTTGGCATATTTTTCTTATAAATGGAAAAATTCAAAAGTTGTTCCAATTTTGAAGCCGGTTAAAAATTTAGTTGAAGCTTCTAGCCACCGTCCAATAAGTTTGCTTTCTTCAATAAGTAAACTTTTTGAAAAGATAATTTTAAATAGAATGATGCTCCACATCAATACGAACTCAATTTTTGCAGATGAGCAGTTTGGATTTCACCATGGGCATTCAACTACTCATCAACTCTTAAGAGTTACCAATTTAATTCGTTCAAACAAATCTGAAGGCCACTCAACTGGAGTTGCTCTTCTAGACATAGAAAAAGCATTCGACAGTGTTTGGCATGAAGGTTTGATTGCTAAATTGAAAAAGTTTAATTTTCCACTTTATATTATGAAATTAGTTCAAAATTATTTAACTGACAGAACTCTGCAGGTAAATTATCAAAATTCCAAATCTAATCGACTACCTGTTAGACCAGGATTTCCTCAGGGTAGCATTCTTGAGCCTATATTGTATAACATTTTCACTTCGGACCTCCCTGATTTGCCTCAGGGTTGCCACAAATCTTTGTTCGCTGATGACACAGGCATTTTCGCTAAAGGAAGAAGTGTTCGTGTTATTTGCAGCAGACTGCAGAAAAGTTTAGATATTTTCTCTTCTTATTTACAAAAATGGAAGATTTCTCCCAACGCTTCCAAAACTCAACTTATAATATTTCCTTATAAGCCTAGAGCTTCCTTTTTGAAACCTAGTAGTAGTCACATAGTCACTATGAACGGAGTTCCAATTTCCTGGTCAAACCAAGTGAAATATCTTGGATTAGTACTTGTTCAAAAATTAACTTTTAAAGTCACATTGAGGGCATTCAAGTCAAATGTAACAAATATATGCAATAAATCCAAACTTTGCCTAAAGACTTAACTTCTAATATTTAAACAAGTTTTTAGACCGGCTATGCTTTATGCTGTGCCAATGTAGTCTTGTTGTTGCACTACCAGGAAAAAAGCACTTCAAAGTATTCAGAACAAAGTTATGAAAATGATTTTGAAGTTGCCACCCTGGTACAGTACTAACAAAGTACATAGAATTTCGAATGTTTAGACTTTAGAACAAATGTCCAACAAAATAATTAATAATTTCAGGCAAAAATCGTTGCAATCCTCAATTGCAACGATTAATTCCCTTTATACTTAGATAAGATTTAGTTTTAGTTTTTAATTTTAAGATTTCTATTGTTATACTGACATGCAGGTTTAAAAAACCTGTATAAAATACTGAATTACCAAGACAGGAACAATGTAAAAACACTTAGATATATATCATAACAATTAATGCTGGTAAGTAACTGTAGTAACTGGAGCACCTAAGTTAAAACGAAATGTAATTTATTTTGAATTTGGAACAAAAGAGTTTAAAAAATATGCTCACACGCTTCAACTATGTCGCATTACAAAAATACGTGTGGGCTTGTGACAATAGAAGCACGCCACAGTGGAAATCCCGAGTCATAGTTCAAACACTTATCCCAAATCAAAATGAAGCACATATAAGATTAGTTACAATACCATGTACAAAAATGGTGTTTAACATTGTTCCCTGAGTAATACTTCAATGAATACTTCAATGAAAACAACAATGAAAGCTTGTCACGCAAATAGAAGGAGCACTGTTGGGCACTTTCTGAAATACTTCAGTAGTATAATTTCCTTGTAAACCCAAATAAATCTATCTGCGTAAACATAAATAACTACTTCAGTTTCATTTTACGTAACTGATACCTATAAAGGAGCTAGTGTCCAGATTCTTAAAAGCTCCAGGAAATACCGCCTTCCTCGGAGCAGGTCTGAATGCACATCTTTCAATGAGTTTGACTGTTTGTATCCAAGGACTACGAGCAACCTACCTTTTCCCCATTAATTACTCGAGAAGATATAAGCTAGGTACTGGCATGACGCATAAGTTATGAGGAAGATTTTAATATCATTTAAAATTTTACAATAAAACTTTCCATCGAAAACAATGCCTCACATGTTCCCCAAAAGTTTGTTGTGAAACTGGGTCAGGAATTAAGAGACATGGTTTATTTCGACAGTAAATACCGACATTTTCAGAAGAAAACCAATTACAAACGATGTCTCCATTCAGCATGCCCAATCGACAAACAAAAGAAAATGCCACAATCTCAAAATGATGTCATTATGGCGGTCAGCAGTGCCCATAAAGGAAACATTGCTGCATCGTTAAAAAATTTTATGCGCTTTTGAATATTACACATCAACGTTCACTTCCTCGGGAAACCACCACTCTGAAACTCCCCTATATTGCACGAAGGGAACGTAAATATTTGTCATATGTTCAAATGATCTGTCCCATAAAACACCCCGTGAAGTAGAGATAAATATTGTTTTTATAACAAACCATAAACTCAAAATGTAACACTTCGTTGTCACCGTGAGATCCCCTCTGGTATTCGGACGGTAGCTCGAGTGAAAAGTTTCCGCTAAAGTGGTGCTACATCAAACCGGGAGCGTAGCATGTCTGCCTGCCTGCCTGCCTGGCTGCCTGACAAAACTTTTGACGAACTCGATTTATGACTTTGATTTTATTCCCAACTGTTTTACGACCTGCCGAAGAAGTTCTCGACTCCCGCCAAGAACGTTGCACGCTCCGAAAAACGAAAAACTTCTATCCCATATCCAGCCGTCAACGGATCAACGGAAATCTCCAAACAATCAACTTTTCCTCCTGGTGCCAAAGTGGCAAAATCCGGGCTTTGACCTTGTACCAAGGAAATTTCCCTCTTCTATGTGCAAAATGCTTCCTCGGGTCGGGACGAGCAGATTTAAATCAATTATGTAGAGTTCTCATAACTTGATGGATGATAACGACTTCGCTTGATCGATTATTGGTTCGAGTGTACGGACCGGTTCGAGTAGCTAGGGTTCTAAATCACTCAAGACTAGCCAGAGATAGAGATACACTTAATTGAATGTGGTTTCGCTATTTATAGGACCACGGTAAAACTGTAGCAAGGCATGTTAGGGTTGAGCTAAGTTCTGTACAGTTCTGCAGGATAACGGCAGCGTCGGTGGCGGCTCCATAAACGGTACGGGAGGTCACATTCAGGGTAATTTGTGTGCGAGTGAGTACATAGGCAATTTGTACTGTTCATTTGCATTCATTTGCCGCAGACTGTGTGCATGTACATAATCATGATGTTGGGCCAAATCCGAGAACCCATTTCTGAGGCTGACGTGATTTGGCTGACCGAGGCAGAACTACAACTGCAAGCTGGATTGATTCGATTGTGTTGGGTTTTTATTTTGCCCCTCACCCCACTTACCGCTAACATTCTCTTCGACGGAGCAAACGATGATGATTCGATAACAAATGCACATCGACGTGATTGATGAGAATGTTTGCAATAATTGATTGGCATTTTTTTTTTCAGTTTGAAGTGATAATTGAATGCTTCTCTGGCGATTTCATGGCCGTTTATCCAGCTTATGAATAATTTTTAAGGCACATTATTCAGTATTTTGGTTCATGGTAATGATAAAATCTATGTCAATATGGAAAATAATTTCGGTGGATGAACATAACTAATTTTTTTTAAAGTGCAGCTAGGAGGAAGCACATAAGCAAAACACTTCGTAGCGTATACAGCGAACACACATTTTCGTATTCGTTCTTACACAAGTAGAATAAATGGCTCTTCTGTTCTTCATTTTGTCATGTATCAATGCGTCATCTGAACAATACAAATGAATATAATTGATTGCTTTTCTTCGTAATTTATATATGGGCTCAATATTGGGGACACTAAGGCCAACCTTAGAAACATTAAACCTGCTGTAATACAATCAAATCTTTCAAAATCTTGCTGAACCCACCTAAAGAATTCAATATAATATTCTCAAAGTACTTCATGTATTATTTAAAGGTTGGCAAATCCTTTTCCTCATTAGCAACACTTGGCATAACATTCAATAAATGTAGACAAACGGAGATCATTCATCAATTTTTGTTTTCACCTGGAGAACGCAGCTTTGTGACGATTTTTCGTTTTATGCTTAAAAACAATATCTTTTTTTTTCTATTCAGCGTACGAAATGTTGTACAAAATTGACAGTGTTATTTTCAGTACATTCCAGATTTGTTCAGCCCTTCCATGCATCAGACTTATTGTGCTACTCTATTTCACATTACCTTGCTTCCAAACTTTTCAAATTTTTCTTGAAGATGGATTTTTTTGTGAAATAAAACCACTAATAAATCTCATAGGTTCTAAAGAAGACTAGAAAAGATTTTCAAAAAAGGGGTTGACTAAATCGTGAAAGCATTATATTATCCGATAAAATAATATTGAAATCTCTTCCCCATTCCATAAGTATTTCCCCAAATTTAATGTGAAATTATCCTCAGAAATCCCTTTCAGTTCTGTTCAAAATTCCGTTGGAAAGCTTTCAGATATTCCTTCAAATGATTATTAGAATCCCCATGGAATTATCATCAGAAAAATTTTGAAACTTTACTCAAAGCTCAATTCGCTTGCAATTATTCTTAGAATTAGCAGCGCCAGTGATGTAGTGGTAAGCGTGATTGCCTCTCACCCCAGCAGGCCTGGGTTCAATCCCAGTCGACGCCGCCGGGATGTTCTGAGGCATAACATCTCTCATCAGGTCCCCGGTTCATGAGTTGATGGGTCGATAGGTAGGGTCCAGGTGTGGCAGCTGCCTCCCTGGTGTCGGTAGCATTAGTGCACAGCACGTAAAACAAGATCGCCAGAAAACAAATCAAGGAAAAACAAAATATTCTTAGAATTACCAAGAACTTATAAATTCATTAGGAATTATCCTCAAGATTTTCATTGAATTCTCTTTAATATTGAATTTTTGACTCGACCTTCTCCGATTTGTTTGAAATTATGCGTTAATTATGATTCACATGTTTGCAAAAATTCGACCATTTTGTATATTGTAAAATTTTGAAAATGGCACCTTTGACAGAGCTAAATTTGTAGAGAAAAATAATGTTTTTCTGGGAAAAATAAACCGAAGGTGTTTTTTTTAAGTAAAAAGAAAAAAGAAAAATATCTAAATATTTTCGTCTAATTTTTGAAAGATTAAAAGATGCATGAAAAATGTAAACTTTTGAGGTATTTAAAACCATGGACACATGAAAACCGACCAAAATTCGTTATGGATTTTTTTTTAACTTTTTGTTAGCACGGTTTTTTTTTGTATATACATAAAATGATTCAAAATGAGTCAAATATTGATTTCTGAGGATAAATTTATTTATTTATTTATAAATTTATATGTAAAACGTTTTAACAAAAAGTTCAAAAATGTTTCCAAATATCTTGTTCTATTATGTTGAGCTTTATTGTCCATAATTATAAGATGAGACATTAAGGATTTTTTTTTTATTTTTTTTTTTAGGATTCTCTTCTCTGGCTCCCATGACAGTCACTTTAATATATTTAAGACCATTAATGATTTGTCTGTGATGAGATTTTAACTCATGACCTGTAGCGTGAGGGAAATGGAACTGATTAAGCCCGTCCCCAAGTAGTTACTGAAGTTCCTTGGAATTTCGTTCACACTTCATTTGGATTTGACCCAGTGGCGTTGCGTCTACATGTGCAACCTGTGCACGACACAGGTGTAAATAAATAAAAAAAATCGTTTGGATTTTTATAGATTTTATGGTCACATTATAGCTGTACTTCTATACTGCAGACCACAAGTGACCATGAATTTATAGTGTGGCTCAATTAAATCTTCGACCTTAGTTTGCCTCAAAAAGAATTTAATTCAGTTCGGATGGTCTGCCTAATCCTAAATATATTGATTTCTAAGCATGTCGATATCACTACCATGACAAAACTCGTTAAATAGTGCACATAAAAGCGAGCTTTTTTTTGGTGGCGGGTGGCAAGTTTGTGAATGGTCAAATGCCTGATGCAAGCCAAACAGACCTTCTAGCACCTCTTGAAACATACCACAAATTTTCCTCAATGCATAGCGGTTTGCACCACTAGTTGTAATTGAAACTTTCAGCAGTCACGCGTCAAACGGGAGCAACACGGAAACAGCAGTCTGGTACGCTTTGGACGTGTATCATACTTGCAGACCGGTATGAATGTGTGAGTTTAAATTAGAAGAACATTTGTGATGTATGGGTGCCTAAAGCGTGCATTTCTCGCTGTGCACTTGGATATCTGATTGCAGGCAAAGAGAGTAATGGAGAAAGAGAGCGCAAAAACTTGCTTTTACTCTCTTGTCAGTTGTAAATCTCTCAATTACCGATGGTTGTGCCGGTGCGCCTATGAAAACTTATGAGCTTCCCCTGGTTCATTCTGATAGTGTTGTTCTGATGAATAAAGAGTTGATTAAAAATTCAATAATCAAGTTTGCTACCCAGGGGACTTCATGAATTTTCTCTAGATTTTGACACTTTTTTGTATCAAAACATGTTTTCGGAAGTGTTTGACGGATATTCTTTATTACAGTTCAGTCGAAAGAGTTAGCCTTGTGATAAAATCGAGAATTAGTTAAGTTTTGCAATTCCTCCTACCTCGGTTAGCGCGAAAAGGACCATACAAGTTTTGTTATACAAGATGATAGGCCCCTCAAATGTTACGTTAGGTAGTGGTTAATATAGTAATTGAGAATATGTCCCTCCAATTCATGGAGCACTGGAAAAAAAAACAAATATGTGGTGGTAAACAATAATGAACGAAGTTTGGTGCACAGGTAAACAAATGAGGCACGCGACGCCTCTGATTTGACCTCAATATTAACTTGGAGTTTTATGCATAAATTCCATGGAATGCTTCCAGAAATTCCTTTACTGGGATGCTTACTGCTCCGAAAAAAAATCGTTTCTAAAAGTATTGGAAAAGTCGAAAGTCTAAAAATCACTTATCTTCTCTAGTTCTAAGGAAAATGTTCGTGTAAGGACATTTTTTCTATCTCATCATGCAGGCAAAAAGATGGACATAAGTCCAACTTTTTTATAACGAGACAAAAAATGTTCTCAAAAATCTAAAGAAAAAGAATATTGTCATTAATTTTGGACATCTATTTCCAATAATTTTAGGAAAATCAAAGGTGGTAAACTTCCCGCTAAATCTTTCACAAAATTCCTTTGGAATTTTTTTTTAAATTCTACCCCGGGTTATATGAAATTTCCCACCCTATTCCTTTCAACTAGACTCGAAATTACTTCTCATAACTGCCTTAAATTTCTGCTCTGAAGTACTTTAAAAAGGGGAAATGTCTGTAATGTTGGCCTATGGATCTAAGATTGGGCCCATCGTCAAAAATCTGCTATTTATCAATTTTATCTAGATGAACGCGTTATTGGGACGGTACTAATGGATATTTTTGGTTGCTATTGAAAATTTAATCGATTGCTGAATTTATGTATGGGCCCAAATTAGGGACACTTAGGCCAACATTACCTGCATTTCCCCTACTAGTCAGAAATTATTCCAAGGCATTCCTCGAAATTCCGCTCAAATTCTCCATAGGTTCCCCCTGTAACTTTAGTCAGAACTCCAATAGAATTACTTTCTGATCTCCATTGGAATTTGGTTCACACTTCCCATGAAGTGCTTCTCAAAATAACTTCGGGATGTTATCCAGAATTTCATTGGAATTCTCCCAGAATTATCTTTAAAGACTGTTGAAAAAATCTTTGAAAATTCTTAAATTCTCTTCTTAACTTTTGTGGAGTCCACCTTCAAAGTTTCTTGAAATTCTACTCCGAATTTCCTCGGAATTCTCCCAGATAGTTCATTAAAATTCTCTTCGAAATTCCTGTGGCCTTTCCATTTGAATTCTGATCGGATATATAGTTTGAGGTAGGGCAGTACAATTCTTGCCTGATCTCTATTGGTTCGCACTTCCCATGAAATGCTTCTTAAAATTACTTTTGGAAATGCATCCAGAATTTCCTAAGAATTCTCTCAGAATTATCTTCAAAGACTGCTGAAAATTTCTTTGGACATTTTAAAACTTTCCTCTAACCTTTTATGGAGGCAACCTCCAAATTTCCTTGAAATTCTTCTCCAATTTACCTTGAAATTCTTGTCCGAATTACCTCGTAGTTCTCACAGACAGTTCCTTGAAATTCTCTGCAAAATTCCTTACGCTGAAAGGATTTAGTGTAAGGTATTTAGGACAAAAGTTCGATTTGAGGTTTTGGAAACCCGTGTAAAATAAAACTCAGGAACTCTGGAATTTTTCAAAGAGCTTCCTTGGATTTGAATTTACCTTGACGTCTACTTTAAATTAGGAGGTCCTCATTCTTCCTTGGTATCGTACTCTGAACTACCTTGAAAGCATCCTTAGGTTTCACTATACGTTTTCCAGTTCATTTAAAAATGTTTTCAGAATATTGATGAAATTTGAAATACCCTGGAGTTATTGAAACTATGAAATTTTAAACATGATATTTTCACGGGGCCTCAGATAGTCACGGGCGTCTTTATAGCGAGTTTCCAGATATTTTTCAAAGTGTTTTTTTGTGACTTTATATGTGAAGTTAACGAATTTCAGAGTTGGTTGGAAATGCTATCTAACATGGAGTTCTAGCGACTATTCCACAGCCGAAATCTCGTCGAAATACGAGTTAGGTAAAGAAGTGTGCGTTTGACTAATACTGTCGAATTAATGGCCCTTTGCTCATTTTCAACTTCTATTCAATTTTCATACTGCCATACTCAAGCGGAACTATCTACCTACCCCATTTAAAAAAATCATCTCAAATTTTGCCTGTTTGTCTTATTGTTGTGCTCAACTCTTTTTTGATTAATATTTTAATTTTAGTTTAATAAACGTGCACAAATTTCGCAGTAAAATTTGCTTAATTGCTGAGGGTCAAACAGAATTTTCAAAATTCATGATATTTCAGGACTTCCTACAAATCTTCGAATTGCACTAGTTTCATGTCCATTTGGATTATCTTCAGTTTTCGAACTTTCTGGAGTTTTGTGAAGTGGAAAAAGTTTAAGAATTCACAAACTAACGTTTCCTCCGGAAAACTTGGAACACTTTTAGATGAAATATGAGAATAAGTTTGTAGTTATTATCAGATTGCAGATCCGAGACTGTCCTTTTAAAGATCTGGGGTCAAATCAATTGATTTTAATGCCCAATACGTTTCACTCCTAATTTTGATAAATTCAGTTTGTATTCATTCCCGATGCGCTACATGACCAAATTACATGTTCAGAAGACGTAAAATAGGTTGAATCAAAGAGCGGTGCCGGTGGTGTATTGGTAAGCGTGATTACCTCTCACCCCAGCAGGCCTGGGTTCAATCCCAGTCGGCACCGCCGAGATGTTCTGAGGCATAACATCTCTGATCACGTAAGGGAAGTAAAGCCGTTGGTCCCCGGTTCATGAGTTGATGGGTCGATATGTAGGGTCCAGGTGTGGGAGCTGCCTCCTTGGCGTCGGTAGCATTGGTGCTCAGCACGGAAAACAAGATCGACCAAAAACAAACCGAAGAAAAAAAAGAAGTTGAATCAAATGACGTGCACGTCATTTGATTCAACCTAAAGGGTGATACGGTCAAAATTTGGTCAAGGGAAAACGCGTGTAAATCGGTGAAATCGTTTATTTAAAAAATCAAATTAAATTTCTTTTTCAAGTTCAATTAGTATAAAATTCAGGAAAAATATTCAGTTAGGCTTCCGCTTTTCCAAATCCGAATTGCCGGGCCTTACGCTTGACCCCTGCCATCAGATTTTGTACAGCCACCTTGTCCACCTTCTTCGCCGCAGAAAGCCAGTTTGCCTTGAACTGCTGCTCGCCCTTAGCAGTTTTTTTGGTCTTCTTTAGGTTCCGCTTGACAATAGCCCAGTATTTCTCAATTGGGCGGAGCTCTGGCGTGTTGGGAGGGTTCTTGTCCTTGGGAACCACCTGCACGTTGTTGGCGGCGTACCACTCCATGGCCTTTTTACCGTAATGGCAAGATGCCAAATCCGGCCAAAACAGTACGGAACAACCGTGTTTCTTCAGGAAAGGCAGCAGACGTTTATTCAAACACTCTTTCACGTAAATTTCTTGGTTGACAGTCCCGGAAGCTATGAAAATGCTGCTTTTCAAGCCACAGGTACAGATGGCTTGCCAAACCAGATATTTCTTTGCGAACTTTGACAGTTTCATGTGCTTGAAAACATCTGCTACCTTTCCCCTTCCTTTTGCCGTATAAAACTCCTGTCCCGGAAGCTGCTTGTAGTCGGCTTTGACGTAGGTTTCGTCGTCCATTACCACGCAGTCAAACTTCGTCAGCATCGTCGTGTACAGCCTCCGGGATCGCGCTTTGACCGTCGTATTTTGTTTATCATCGCGATTTGGAGTCACTACCTTCTTGTAAGTCGATAGTCCGGCTCGTTTTTTGGCTCGATGCACGGTTGTAGACGATACACCCAGCTTATTTGCGGCATCTCGGAGAGAGAGGTTAGGGTTTCGCTTGAAACTACCGGCAACTCTCTTTGTCGTCTCAGCGGCTTCCGGTTTTCGATTTCCCCCCGATCCAGACTTCCTGGCTGTCGACAAACGTTCCCCAAACACTTTAATTACATTTGTAACGGTTGATTTGGCAACTTTTAGCGATTTTGCCAACTTTGCGTGCGAGTAGCTCGGATTTTCGCGATGCGCGAGCAAAATTTTGATACGCTGCTCTTCTTGCTTGGACGGCATTTTGACAACTGAAGAGTGAATTCCAAAATCAAAATAGGAGCAACATTCTACACACACACACCTTCAAAATGAGGGGTGTTCAGGTTTTTTAAATGCAAAATTGAAAGAAATACGTCAAGTTGATATTGACCAAATTTTGACCGTATCACCCTTTATTTTACGTCCTCTGAACATGTTACTTGGTCATGTAGCGCATCGGGAATGAGTACAATGAATCCTGATGAATGTGGGTGTCTTAGTGGAATACCTGTATAAATAGAAAGAGAGAAGGATTTGTAATTTCCATTTAATTTCACTACCTTATTTGCTTATCCTTGACAGATACGCGTATTTCGTCTACAATGTGCAGACTTCTTCAGTGTCTTGTACTAATACTTGACTCGAGTCTTAGTACAAGACACTGAAGAAGTCTGCACATTGTAGACGAAATACGCGTATCTGTCAAGGATAAACAAATTAGGTAGTGGAATTAAATGGAAATACCAAATCTCTCTTTATACTAAGTGTGTAGCTAAGCTTATAATTAAATTTATAAATTTATAACTATTCAATTCTTTATTCGATATCTGATTGAACTGAATTCGTTTCATTTTGTAAATTTGAAAAAAATCTCTTATGTAATAAGTGCACGGCTCCCAACCAAAAAGTGATTGTTGGATTGCTCAAGTGAAATGAATTCATATTTAACTATGTTCAACAATTGTTTAAATTCAAGCGTTTTACACATTAAAATGTTAAGCTCCACTGATTACTTTGTTTTAATTTTCAGGTGAAAACACAGATCGCCATAGAATGCTCCCATCATTGCCACTCCTCCTCCCTGATGTTCTACAGTTATCGAACTGAATTCATTTTTTTCTGAATTCTATACACTCGTGACGTTAATGCAAACATCATAAACACCAGGAATTTCTCATCGACTGCGTCGTCGTAAATGTAATCATTTAAAATGCACGGTCGTCCCCCCGGACGACAATTTCATCGCCGTCGTTACAATTGTCATTCGGTCGGCTGGATAATGTGTGACATTGTTCAGACACTACATGGCTCTTCGTCACGATGCTCTCAGTAGTTGCTGGGAATGTGCGCGCTAAAAGTGAGTCTGGCAAAATGGAATGTGGCTTTTGCGGTGGTGGTGACAAGGTAGCTGAATGTGGTCTGACCATTTTCCACCAGGGGCAGAGGTTGGCGAAACTATGGATGTCATTCGGAGTGGTTTTCCAAGTGCCGTTAATGGGAGGAAAATATGTAGCGTAGATCAGCGGTTCCATACGCTACTCGCGTTGGGATGATCATCGGGAAACTTTTGTCAATTTGCGGTTTGAGTCGGCAGTTTAAGGTCAGCTCACAGCAGCAGCAGCAGCAGCAGCAGCAGTAGGGAAAGCGTTTCAACTGTGATTTAGAAACCACCATTAGCGGTTTCATGAATCGGTTTTCGCTCAGCGGGTAAGCAGCCGGAAGTAGGTCATGCCGCATTGAATCCGGCATGCTGGTTAGATTGGCATTTTTACCAGGTCTGATTGGATTGAATCGTCGGTTTGAAATGTTTCATGAATGAGTTAAGAAATTCTAGGATGAAAGAGGAATGCGATTCAAATGTTGGTCAAATTGATATTTCTCGATGCATGTTTGAAGATGTGTTAATAGACTAAGATCTCCCAGAAGATTCTAATTATTACAATACTTTTCATAATAACCCACGATGCATTTGTTAGAATAACATATAACAAAAAAAAATCGCATTCCCCACTATTAGAAGACGGAGACATTTCCCGTTAGATTGACGCTATTTTAAATTATTCTAACTTTCATAGAGATCTCTAAACTTTTGAAAATATCTCATGATTGTGGAAGTGAAGTTCTTTGAACTACCCTGACATTCTGTGAACTTTACTGGATCTCAGAAAATCCTGAGGGCGCCGATTGCGATTGAACCCAGGTCCTTCGAAGTGAGAGGCAGTCAGTCAAAATTCTCTAATATTCATGGATCCCTCCTGAAGATCCCATAATTTTTCTGCAATTTTTGGAAAATCATGAAGTAGTCAGAATACCCTAAAAACATTTTCAATCTCCCTGAAGCTAGGAGAATCGCTCTGAGGATCTTCCCTGCTTTTCTTGAAACTTTTTTTTAGTCCTTGAAATTCTCCTGAACTTTTGAAACTGTACTTCCTGAAAATTCTCTGATCTTCAGGCTGTTGTTAAATGTATTTCAACAATGCTTTTAATCCATTCAGAAAGTCTTAGTAACAAGCTGGACTCGAAAAATTGGAGGCAAATTTTCGTGAACTGCATTTTTGTACAACTCTTCCCAACTTTCAACGAGAAACGTAGGATCAGGAAGACGAGAAGTATGATTTCAAACCTTTAATCGGACTAATTTGTTCCCTAAAGAACCATTCCAACGATATAAGCGTTAACCGGCTAAATCAAAACAACCTCAACTACAAACTCCACTCTCCTTGAATTGACCGACAATGCTTCGATACCAATAATCATCACCCTATCATTCTTAATCTCATCAAACCACACAAACAAACCACCCTTAAGCCATTAAACAAAGTTTCCCTCCATTCATCTGACCTGCCAAACATGACTTCTTGGTTCTTGGTTTCTTCCAGTCCTAGCTTTAATATGCAAATCTTCCTTCCGTTCGAGAATCCTACATTAGTGTGGCTACCGAGTACCATAGAACCGAGCGCTCGTGAGCAGTGTGAGCTTAATGCGGATTAAAGAGTAATTGACCGTTTAAATTATTTTGCATGGAAGTTGTGCATCCATGCTTTTTTTTGCACCCTATCCGGAACGCATTTAACCGACCGTTGGAACAGTCCAAGTGGCCACATCCCGCTTCATGGAGGCTAGATTCGGTACACACGCTCTCTTTATGTTTGTGTACCCTAGAAAAGCGGCAGTCAGTGGGGGAGGAGGCACGAAAAAGATTGAATTATACAGAGCATAACGCAGAGTCTATTCATACTGCTTCTGCTACCATTCTGCAGCACTCTTTGGAGCCACATATAATGTCTCATTCAACAGTTATGTGCTTGGCGAGCTGAAGCAAGTCCGCCTCCTACACGGACAAGTCTACTGGGTACTTGCTTGCTCACATCGCACAGACTCGTCCCTGAAAAATCCAACCCCGGAGAAAGGGAAAGTTTTCGGGCGTCGTCTAAGACTGACGCCTGAATGAGGAGAGGGTGAAGCCAACCCACAAGAACTGTGACTTGTAGTTTGCGATTCACGCAGTACTACTTTCACTTGAAAGTTTTTCAAGTAGCCTCCCGGAAAGGTTGACTTTTTTTCTCTTGAAAATGCTGCTGGTGGTGCTATTGGGAGTGACACATAGAAACTGGATTGCATTCGTAGGTGGGCGCTGTACTGAAGAATCTGGTTCACGCAAAAGGAAGGTGGGTTTTTAATCTAGCTTCATTTTGTGGAAGTGGCTTTCAACAAAGTTGAAGGAGAGAACACGTAATTGGATGCTGGAAATGGAATTGCTGCTTTAGATTTGTTTTGCTGAAATCTCCCAATTAGTGATGAATCTGATTGCAGAGAATTGCATATTTATGTGAGAGATAATCCTTCTTGAGTAAATGGTGTGCTGTATTGAATATTGACTTTGGACGGTTTCTGATAATCTCGCCTTATCTCTTATTCCGATGTTAGATAACAGTGGGTTTGGTATAGAGCCAGATAGAATACTGTGATTCTTCGGGTTATTAATTTTCAAGCTAACTCGGATTTTACCGAAGAATTTAGATTCTCTCAAGAAAATAGAATGGAATTTCAGAACATAGTTCATTGATAATGATAATTTGATTTCAAAAAAATTTCAATAAATATTCTAAAATAATTCTAACAGGAATTCCACGGCAAAAACTTCAAAGGAAAACTGACAAGCAATCCAATCAAATCATGATAAGAAATCAAAGGGAATCTGAATCTGAGGATAGTTGCATAGCCATAGGGGTTTGAAGCAGACTTACAATTCTGAGGATAGTTTCAAGGGAAGTACGAGGATAATTCCTAGAGAATTCTAAGGAGAAAATCAAAGAACTGGTAGGAGAATTCTTATTCTAATTAAGAGATTTGAGGAAAATTCCAAGGGAATGCTTGGGAACGGTTCGAGAATGCTGAAGATAATTCCTACGAAATTTTCAAGAGAATTAGATTGAATCTCTGAGAGCATTCAAAAGAAATTTGGAAGAATAGGGATAATGTCTCTAATGTCGGCTAAGTGTCCCATACATAAATTTAGAAGGCACGAAATTTTTGACATTTTTTCACAATTACAATTATTATTATTATGTCCAGATGACGCATTTGTCTAGGACAATTTGAGGATGAGAATTACATCGTTAGGGTGAAAGATATACTTAGGCACCATGCATAAATTACGTAGCATAGTTTTGACCAGTTTTAAATCTCCTCTCCTTTCGTAGTTTACTTTGCTATACATATTATTTTCATTATTAATCTAGTGCCAATCATCGACGGACATCAATTGCCATCCATTGACGGAAATCAAATGTGCAGGAAGGCAGCTTCCACACCTGTGTAGGATATCGCACCCATTCATACACGCATGGGCCGGGACCAACGGCTTTACTTTCCTCCCGAAGGAAGACGTGATCAGAGATTTTTATGCCTCAAAAAAAGCCTACCGATCTCGGCGGGGATTGAACCCAGACCCATTTGGGTGAGAAAGCAGTCACGCTTACCACTAGACCACCTGCGCCAACTACTTTGCTATATATGATCGGTAACAACTTCTGAATCCCCACCATCCCTCCTCAAGTGCTTAGTCATTAAAATATGTTTCCTTAGAGAGTTCTGAGGAATATTGCAAGGCAATATCAGGGTGTCGACTCAGTGAAGAAAACAAAATTCCCAACAAAAACAAAAAATGCAGTTCAAGCAGTAACCGCGATGTTACTATGATTGAAAACAACGTGTAAAGGAAACTGCAACAATTTCGATATAAATCTAAAAAAAAGGCTTGCCTTAATCTCTTAAAGTTTTCAGCAAGTTCATGATCCGTTTCTTACTTTGATTTACTCACTGATACGAGAAGAGGTCCTTCGCATGGCAATTTTCTTACCATTAAGTTCTTTTCTGACTGCTTCCAAACTAAACCCTAGGGGCAGAAATTCATCCAGATCTCCTCTATGTTCATGGTGGCCAGCAAATCTCGATTAGCAATTTCTCGGTTTTTTCGCGTTTTTCTCCATGAATTTTGGAAATTTTCCCGGATTAGCGATATACATTTGAATTAAACTAACGGATTGTGATCGAGCCGATGGTTGAATGGCTCATTTCTAAGACAGCAAAATTAACCACTTCATTCGAGCAGATAAAATGACGTTTACTACCATTCGAACTTTGAAACGTAACATTATTTTTAAATTTTTTCTTCCAGAACCTCGAGAAAAGTAGCCAACATTTGTGCGTTTCATAAAAAAAATAGTTGGTCCAGTTTTGTGAAATCACTGGTAGAAAGTCAAGCCAAACTGCTTGACAAAATGGCTTTTATTTGATTGAAAATTCTTTTCAGAATTATTCAAAAATAAAGTTGGAATTCTCTCTAGAAGTCCCTTCATAATTTATTTACACCAGTCCAGATATTCTTTGTAGGACACTGCGCAACACTATTAAAGTTCATTCTTAGATTCTCTTCGAATTTTAAACTTTTTCCAAGAATTCACATGAGATTCCATTTTTTTTAAATTTGCTAGAAATTCTCCGTAGAATTCCCATGTAATTCACCTCAGATTCTCTGGCCTATTAGCTTTTGTGGACAAACACTATCGGACAGGGGAAATTCTCCCGCCGAGAATTGTCTTGCAATTTTTCTCAGAATTATCATGGAGATCTCCTCTAAATTCTTCTGGAAATTGCATGAAATTCTCATTCAAATCCTCTAGAAATTCCATTCTTCAGACTTTCCTTATGGATCTTTGCAGAATTATTTTGGAATTGTACTCTCAAAATTCGATTCCCTTGGTATTTTTCACGAATCCTGGAATGCTCTTCACTCTTAGGAGTTCTAGTAAAAACTCTCTTACAGGTTTTCCTAAAGCTCCCTGTAAAATCTAGGTAAAGCTGGAATTTGGGCGTAACAGCTTTTTGTAAACAATGACTTCTCTCGAAGATTTCTAGGATTTCAAGGCACGCCACCTAAACTAACATAACCGTCGGGGAGGGGTAGACTTCCCCTACCCGATGGTTATGTTGATTTGCGTTGGCGAGCCTTGACTATATAGGAATCATCGAAGGAAGTCATTATTTACGAAAGCTGTTACGCCCACGGAGACGAACGAAAGACTCCTTAATAAAGATAACTAACAAACTAACTGTTACGCCCTAATTTCAGCTCTATCTAGATTTTACAGGGAGGTTCCAGCTTATGGACCTTCTCCAAATGGTTCTGCCGAAATCGGCCGCCCGGAACAAGCACTGCAGAGCCATTTGGAAAAGGTCCATAAGCTGGAACCACCGAAAGTGGGTAAGCAGGCCAGTTTCATTCCGTTCGGCACGGCAGTCGAGCAGCTGTGCGAACACTTGGAGGCGGCGGAACTCAAACAGCACCTGATAAATCCTCTGCTAATTCAAGATTTGGTTGAAAAGCTCCCAGATAACGAAAAGCGCGAGTGGGTGCGCTTCAAGCGAGGGAAAAAGAAGGTAACCCTAAGGACCTTCACCGATTTCCTCTCCGAAATAGTCTCGGAGGCCTGCGAAGCGAATGTCAGCATGGACTACAAGTCAACGGGAAAGTTCAGCAGCGACAACCTTTCGGGAAAAGCGGAGAAGGGTGCGGTGTTTAACAACAGCGAAGCTGAGAATCGTCAGTCGTGCGTTGGAGAACGAAGGAATCTAAAGCCGTGCAGGACGTGTCAGCGTACAGACCATCGGTTGCGGTATTTTCAGGATTTCAAGAACCTGATGAAGGTTGTGGATCGCTGGAAGCTGTGCCACGTGTGTCTGAACGAACACGGTTCGGCGCAGTTTAAGTTCATGCTGCGATGCAACGTTGGAGAATGCAGACAACCTCACAATTATCTTCTGCATCCGATCGACGGTGCAATTGGTACGACAGTGCACATTCGCACAAACAACGTCATGACTTTGTTCCGAATGATACCGATTAGTCTTCACTGCGGTGAAAAATCTTTCACTGTGTTGGCTTTCCTGGATGAAGGTGCATCGGTGACTCTGGTGGAAAGGAACATGGCGGATCGCTTGGAAGCAGTCGGAGTCCACGAGAAACTCACCATAAAGTGGACGGCCGACATTGCTAAAGTAGAGAAGGAGTCAAAAGGGATAAATGTGTGGGTCTCGGCTGTTGATGCGTATGAAAAACTTCTTCTGAAGACGGTCCACACTGTCGAAAAGCTAATGTTGCCTACACAAGCTTTGGATGCAAAGGAGCTTTTGCGGCAGTATAAACATATGCGAGGATTGCCCATCTCCTCGTATGACGGACTGCCGGAAATACTCATCGGGTTGAACAACATCCACTCGTTCGCTCCGATTGAAGCAAAGCTCGGTGCAGTGGTTGATCCGATAGTCGTGCGGTGCAAGCTCGGATGGACGGTCTACGGACCGAAGCAAGCGAACGCTGTCGAAGCGAGCAGCGAATATCTTGGAATCCACCAGGAAGTGACAAACGAAGACCTTCATAAGCTGCTGAAGGCACACTACGCACTGGAAGAATCGGTCGTTGGCGTACCGCAGGAGTCTGCTGAGGATGAGAGAGCTCGCAAGATTCTCGAGAAGACCACGAGACGAATTGGTGACCGCTTCGAGACCGGGCTACTGTGGAAGACGGACGATCCAAGGTTCCCGGAGGCTGAAGCAGTTGGAGAAGAAGCTAGAGAAGAATCCGGAGCTTCACGTGAACGTTTGCAAGCAGATCGATGAGTATCAGGAGAAGGGGTATGCGCACTTTGTTACTCCGGAGGAGCTTGTCGGAACGGAACCCGATAAGGTATGGTAACTTCAACTAAACGTGGTACTGAACCCCAAAAAACCAGGTAAGGTACGACTCGTGTAGGATGCTGCGGCAACGGTGCAAGGTATCTCCCTGAATTCACAGCTGTTAAAAGGGCCTGACATGCTTGTGCCGCTAGTGACTGTAGTCGTTGGGTTTCGGGAATACAGAATTGCTGTGTAAATGTATCACCAGATGATTACGGAGATGAACTAGCCATAGGCTAAAAATCTCCTTAATAAAGAACCAAAAAAAATTGGTTTGGTATCTGAAATTTTAGTTCAGTCCAAGCGTCTTGAAATCGTATTGTTTTCGAAGGGATGACAAGGAATATGTTTCCAAATCCGTCATCTTTCAGTTTTGATCATCGTGACTTCTAATTGCCAGTTTTTTTTTCGGTTTTCCTGCTTCACTGATCACTCTGTATTTTACATATAACCACATTATATTTATTTTATCTTAAGCACATTTTAAAACTCAACTACGCAAGAAAATTATTCCGGATAATACGCTTAACCAAAAACTAATTCACCTGCGGATTCTTCCAGTGGAAAATCGTAAAAACTGTGCTTTCACCTCCAAAATTCTGTAAGTTAGTACCATCTAAATCGGAATAGCAGCAACATTACAATACTAAAAATTTACTGAGAAGCTAATTTTACGAGCTAACCAGGTTTCTTATGAAGTCCTAGTATACTCAATAAAACCACTCTATGCTCTCAAGACAATGCTTGTCTACCTATATTTGAATCATTATTCAATCATAAAAGTGTTACTCCAAGCAATCAAACAAAATTCCTTCCAAACAAGACCATTATCCTAAATTTGTATTTAGTTAGTTCCCTGAGTTAATCAAGCTGTTAAGAACACATTTTGAATTTGTTTGAACGTGTAAACCATGCCATTCAAATGACTTGATCAACTCACTCGAATTGAAAAAAGTTCATCCAGACTCAATGTTCAAGCCAATTGAATTGAACTGACTTGATCAACCTTGTCTAAACTCAGCTTAACTCTTTACCATTCTTGCATTCACTCAAAGGTGCTCAAGGGATGGATTTTTGTTGAACACAGCTAGATCGAGCAAACGCACCAAGCTATTCGAAGGTTAAATTTTGTTAGACGCATAGTAGTTACATATTAAGAGATGCACATACCCATTAGCAGCTTAAATATTGCAACAACTTACAACGTCTAGCGTCTACTATAATTGATTTTTATCTTAGTTCATCTCAGCAATGTGACAACACCCAGCGGTGGCTGAATTTACAATAGGCTCAAATTCATCGAAATACCCTTTTAGTTGAGTAGCTTTTGCTCAACTTTGAACAATGCATCAAGCATTAAACAATCGCAAGTTCGCAACTCTATTTAAAATTTAAAATGACAAACTATCGTCAAGTTACACCGCATAATCAGGTTGTTTGAAACTAGCAAAGTCAGTCATACATATGTATGAGTTTCTGTTATAAAGAAATATTTCCCTGAGTTTATTTCCCTGAGATTAAATTCCCTGATATTCCCTGATTTTCCAGGTTTTTGACGTAGGATTACGTCTTTCAGCAACATATTGGTGCAATTTCAAAAAACCAAAATCGACCGCATTTCGAAAAGTGGTCAGGTTTTGACCACATATAACTCTGTCAAGAAATTCCTGAAATCAATTTTCGCATTTTTTATTATCTTTGAATAAACCAAAAATTTCGTGCGTTTTGTGCACAAAAATGCGTAATTTTGTTTTCAGAAAACTAGGTCTTTCCGTGATGAGAAAAAGTGCTATCCCTAACGCAGTCGCTGAATACTGATAATCGTAATATCGTAATCTACGTCTAATCTACGATCGTGTCTTGGATAGAACCTATTACTTTTTCAGATAGTTGACACCCTGAATTTCGAAGAGAATTATGCAGAAATTCTTGTGAGAATGAATCGGGAAATAATTGTATTGTAAATCACAAAAATTCTCTTAAGTTTGGAGAATATTCGAGGAAATACTGAAGAGAATTCTTGGGAAACTTTGATAAGTACTCTGAGTAAATTGTACGATAATTCAAATGGAATTATTGCAAAATCTAAAATAAAAGAACCTGTGAAGACCTCCAACGAATTTTCAACGATAATTCAGAAACAGTAAAAATTTCCTCACGATTTCTTTTTTTTTTTCCTTTGGTTTGTTTTTTCCGTCGATCTTGTTTTCCGTGCTGAGCACCAATGCTACCGACGTGCCAGGAAGGCAGCTCCCACACCTGGACCCTACTTATCGACCCAACGACTTTACTTCCCATCCGAAGGAAGGCGTGATCAGAGATGTCCCAGAGAACATCCCGGCGGCGCCGACTGGGATTGAACCCAGGCCTGCTGGGGTGAGAGGTAATCACGCTTACCACTACACCACCGGCGCCGTTAACTTCACGATTTTGTGAATTGCAATTTCTTTTGACACTATGTTACTTTGACTATTTTTTTTTTAGTATTACTTCTGCTTGAAGTCAACGATTTACATAGTTGAAGATGCTAAAGTATAGAGTTAGTTCCGTTAGAGTACGGCAGTATGAAATTGTATATATAGAGAGTAGAGAGCGAGCAAGGAAAACTTTTATGAATGAAGGTACAAATCGGTTTGATCATCTCTCTTTACCGAACTCCCCCGTTGGAGAGTGATGGTGAGGGGTATTCCCTTCGCCACCACTGGCAAAAAGAATATTCTGTTACTGAAACTTGAGCGATATCATAAGCCGCTGAAACCGTCCTGTCTCTCATTAAATGCCTCATAAGTCGTGGTAGTCTTCTGCAAATGATCCTGTGTCATGAACGAAACACATTCTAAGCAGACAATGGATTCACTTTGGAATTACTTTTCCATAATATGGCTCTCCCCTCCTAATTTCAGTTTCGCATCTCTCCCTAACAATAATCGAACCATTGATCACACATATGGAACCATGGCGATACGCCAAAATGACTCGCCTATCGTACATTCCTTCCGAAATCGGCAATGCAAAATTTCGCACAGCTGTCCCCATTTCCACGGTCAATGGAACAAACGGTTAAACTTTTATGCCCATTTGTGCCGTGTTTTTCCTCTTACGTGCCAATCATTAGTTGTTCACACCCATTTCCCTTTCGGAAACACAGCAGGAAACAGTCATTCACCCATGTTCCATTCCAGCAGCCAAATAAAAATCGGCCAAAAATACAAAAGGCATGATGTGACAATTTTGGTGTAGCGGACAACAATCACCAAAGAAAACAGCAACGTGAAGTTCAGTCTTTTCGGTGATTGATTGTCGTCTGTGCTGTTGCTTATATGTAGAATGATGGACGGTGAACCGAGCGACAACAAAGTGCCAACTTTTAGGCCGGACTGCGCTTAGATGATTTCACAGAAGAGATAAGTTTGGTCAGTTGATTGAAGGCGGTAAGCTTTTCTTTTTGTGGAGTGGAAGTTCGGTGTTTTTAGTGTGAATTGCTGTACCACTCCTTGATGTGTCAAGGAAGGGTTTTTCGTTACGATGAATTCAGGGAAATGAACGACTTGTATTATTGGGGACACGGTATGGTAGATAACCCTCAATGTGGACGCTGGAAAAGCAGAGCTTGAATACACAGCAAAAGACGGTGACTAACCTTCAAAATACAGCACAGGATATTGAGGTAGTCGAACACGCACACGAGAAATTTGCTGTGGTTGTTGGAGCGTCTATGTGTGCGTGCCAGCTAATCCTACTTGATGAATCCGGGTTGTTTTGCTCGTGACAGCTGATTGATGTCGGTGCAGCAGGTTATCCCTTCTAGCTGCTCTTCTTTGATTAAACTTGGTATTCTCTGCACAATACTAGTGAAACGTTGCTCCTTTCTTTGAACTTTAATTCTTCTGGTAGTAGTGGTAGATTAATGATTTTCACTGCTCTTCACACGGTTTGTGCAAAGCATGCCTCAACAAGTTCACTTTACCTCTTTACGATGATTTCACACTCACAACAAACCCCAAACACGTCGAGCGGTGAAGGTCTTAACGGCCGCTCACACTAAACACAATCGAAGCTGTATGAATGGCTGTTGCTGCTGTTATTCGATTCAAATACACAGAACCACCCCTCGACCAAAAGAAAACAAGCACCGACCCAAACACGATTCCCGAAGTGGCTCGCTTGAATTAATTCCAATCGAAATTTCAATCAATTTAATCACATTTATTTTCCATGCTCTTCCTTTTTCCTGATCAGCACCGACTGAGTATACACTTCGATATTTATTTAATTTCTTTTGCAGAATAATTTCAAACACATGCTTTTTCTACACATGTTTGTGCATTCGTGTGTATGGTGGAATTTAATTGAACGGTACACTCATGAATTTCATAGGCTCTTTCTATTCACTTTTCACATCGATTAAATCTCATAGAAGTGGATAGCTGCTCCTGAAAGCAAAGCAAGGTAAAGAACACCCATTGCATTCCCTCCCGTTGATCTGGGTCTGCCTATATTTGTCGAAGAACGCCACGATACGGGTTCTCTGACATGATTCAAGGCAGATCACTCGCAATGCATGACGCGACTTTGGCTGCCGTCGTCGTCGTCGTCGACTGGCATCAAGTTTTTCTGTTTTCTTTTGTTGCTCGCCGTTCTTTCTCACATGGAGCGATCTCACAAACACATTACGAAAGGAGCTGTGCGTACAACATCACACATACGACCGTATATATCATATTTCGCTCATTGTCGATGCTCTGAAGACGCATTTTTGCTTGTTGCCGCTGGAAGTGAGCCCTGTTTTTTTTTTGCCGTTCGATGTTTGGTGGATGGATTAAATGGCTTATTGGATGTGATTCTTGTTTGAAAGTTGTTTACGTGGATGAGTGCAGGTAGGTATTATCAAGACACAAATTGCCCAAGGATCAAAATTGAACAGCTTGCCGCAGCTGCTGCTGGTACGTGTTTTTTTATTAATCGATAATCATCTTAAAGGCATACAATGCCTTGAAACCCGGTAGTTTTCGAACTGTCTGTCTCAACTTAGTGTTCTTGAAGCACTTTTACAATTAATTTAGCTTTATTTAGGAGGCTTTCAGCCTTAGGCTGGTTCGCCTCCAATACACTTTTACAATGAAAGCCTTATACACTTAAAAAATTTATCACATATCTAACGGATGAAATCCATGTGAATTTCACATAGCTTTCCTGTGATAACATAGCAGCAAATCGCACCACAAAATCACATGAATATTATGAGGCCGATGAAATTCATTTGCAAAATCACATAAATTTAATGGAATCGCATAAATGTTATGTGAAATTCAGATGAATTCCATTAATTTTGATAATGGATGAAACCGAAACGTGAATTTGGAATGCACAAACTCAATGTCCCAGAAAGTCAAATAGATTGGCAAATGGCAAGTATTTCTAGACCGGACCGGGAATCTAACCCTCTCTTCCCGGCTTGTTAATATCACGCCTTAACTGACTAGGTTAGGTAAGGCCTTTTTCTTCGTGAACATGCTCATAATGAAAATGAATATGCCATTATCTTTATCAAAATGCACAAAGTTCACAGATTCTGAAATATAATTATTATATTAAACTCAAAATGGGCTTAACATTGAGTTTTATTAAGTATATAATAAAAAATATCTCTCTGTAAAAAAAAATCAGATGTGTTCGTGAGAGAAACTCAGCACGCAGCGGTCTACAATCTACAATATTTTAGAGCGGTTTTCCAAAAAAAACACTTATAATAAAAAAACGAATTCACCATGATTTTCACTATTGAATTTCGAGTACATTTAATTTATTGTTAAATTGTTGTACCGGAGGAAGCATAAATCTCTATTTTTAACGATACAATGCTAAAACAATTGCCAATGACTTTTTTGCTATAAATTTCTGAAATACCATGATTTTCATTGTTGTGAACCATGAATTTCATTGTGATTTCATGGTAAACGACAAAAATATCCAATGTTTTGACAGTAAACATCATTAAGAAAACCCCGGAAAAGGAAACGCTTTTTGCAATTGAAAATAATACGTTTTATTACAAACCTCTTAAAAATTGTGATGACTTCTAGGGGTACACCGTTTAAGGGAATATTCTGTCACACGGCCATTGACAGCAAACCAAATACAAACATAAGTTCAGTTTACTCGTAAATCGCAAAAAGTGCAGCAAGTAAATTTTTCCATAGTTTTTCCAGGAATAAATTCCCGAATATGAGAAAATCCAAGATTGGATTCACTCAGTCTATAGGTACTTCTTCTGGACTTAGTAGAATTTTCATCAATCTTCCACATTTTTCGGTAGATTTTTGAGGTTTTCCACAGGAAAACATGATGCAAACTTACTCATCGCTGAGTTCCTGTACTTTTTGCGATATGAGTAAACTGAACTCAAATTTGGATCGATTTCACTGGCCGTACAAGACTTAAAAACGGCTGCCTGACAGAATTGCTGATGTATTTTCTTAAGAAGCTGAATCAATTTCTACACTGTCAATGAGAGTCGAATTTGACTCATAATTGAGATGTAAAAGTCTCCTCGATTTTCCAGGTAAAATTTCATGAATATGAGGAAAATCAAGAGATATTTCACTCAGTTTACTAGTACACTTCTAGACGGAATAAAATTTTGGTCTATTATCCTCATATTCAAGCATTATATTCAGAAAGTGAGGAAAATTTTACTCACTCACTGCCTTGGTTATTGCAATTTTATGTTGTATTTGACTCAGCTGCTGAGCTACTTTCATCGACCGTATAATCAAATATAAAAGCCTCTCAAATTTGGACGAACATTTGAAGAGGCCAATGTGTGACAAAAATTGCTTAAAACGTCGATATCTCACGAATTACAACACACTCACACAAACTAACTACACTTTCTGATAGAGCAAACATCTTCTAACAGATGCTACTGTTGGTTTGTTAGGATGAGGCTTAGTCCTCACGAAATCGACATTTCATGTTTTACTTTGGCACAAGTTAATAGAAGCATCACATATGAGTGTAATAAATAGCGCGTAAATGCAGACCATTCACTTTCTTCAGAAAAATATTTGCATAAATGCAAATACTGAACGTTTCTTATCATAATAAATATATTTTTGACAAGTGCAAACTTATGGTCACCATACTTTTCATTAATCTAGATCAGGAGTGACGCCGTTTACATCGTAAGCAACTCTGCGTTAATGTCATTAACTACCCTGCTGTAGATGCAGGAACATTTCGATACCTTCCCAAATAAGATAAAGGGCCAAAATTTGTAGAAAAGCACCGCCATCCAACCTATCTTAAAAATGACTGAAATTATGATCACCGAATACATTAATTAACCACAATTATGAAACGCGATTTATGCGACTTCCGGAAAAAAAAGGTTTTACTTCAGACGTTGCTTAAATTCTTGGAAGCAAGTCCTCATTTCAAGTAAAACAGACTTCACTCGCTTGAAAATATAGAATGAATAGAAATCTTGAGTAATGGATTGTTTTCCATATACCTATGCATTTATTTAATTTATTGGATATCCATTCGACTTTCCAAAAAAAAAAGGTTTAATCGGTGTTGGAACGTATTCATACATTTTTCTTCAGATCACCAACATTGTATACCGTTTTTATATCCATATTTATGTTTAACTCGATTGCAAAATTAATAGAATCTACGATATATTGAGATTTGTTTTCGTTTTAAATGGTGGTCACAGATGGTTTTCTTTTGATTTTTTTAATACAACACATTTCGCAATATGTAATGCAAAATAGTCATAATAATTATTGCATCTAAGTCCATGTACTTAGAATACCTAATATAACCAACCAATCTATCTTAAAGTCTATCTTTTCATGTTTTTATCGATGTCATCAAAAATGCTTGGTATCGCCAGAATTATTCCTATGAGTTCACTTCTTCCTGATCCTGATTGCAAAAACCAATTCTGATGTCATTATCAGCCAATCTGCGTTAATTTGTTGACCTACTCAAAAGTCAACTGATTCATCCCGCTTAACCTTCTATATGAGAGCTGCCTTCACTTGAGATTTTTCAGCCAGAAAACCAACTTTACTCTGCACAAGATAATCACATAATTCTTCCGTAATAACTTCTCTTGAAGTTTCATACATGGGTGAATTTATCATCAGCAATTTTGTTGTGATCCAAAATTAGAAAGCGCGTCGTCTGGGAAATGTAGCTCTGGTTCACAAAGACGGATATGTACATCTCTTTTCCAACGTCAAGCAGCTCCTTAACGCAAGTTAGATTGCTTCCAAAGTTGTTTCTCAAGGAGCATTTTTTTCGTTCCTTTCTTCAACCACTTTCACCCGTTCCCCCACACTGTTTGTTCAACAGTGTTTGTAAATCCATCCACCAAAATACCACACAGCTCTTCTAGCGCTCTAGGTGAGCACGGTACACCATTATCCAAAACAGCAAAGCAACAAAGTAGAACATCGAAAATAATAAACTCCACCACTTCAGCGGCAACCAATCGACCGGCATCATCGTGATACAAGCAATCATAATAACAATAACAACATAACGATACACGCACGCACAGTTCACTTCTTCCGACTTGGATTCCGAAATAATGTAGATCTCTTCGCTTCCGACGAAGCCGGCCAACCGACCTGCCAATGTTGCACAAATTCACACTTCTCTTCCAATTCGATTTATTCTAATTCCCCAAATGACCGTATCAACGATGGGGGCGGCAACTGTGGCCTTCGGCCAAACACTCGCGCGCGTTTGCTCCGAAACTGAATTTCCGATCGAACCCGGAATTCATTTATGATTTAATCAATTATTGAATTATTTTCATTCTCTTTAACTCCTCGCAACCCACAACGGTGAAGGCAGAGGCTTTGCGATCCCGTCGGACATATTTAGGCTAAGCACGGCGGCTCGACGGCGGAATGCACCACAACTCCATTTTTGCTGGTGCTGCAACAAAACGCCAGTCGCGGGATTGCTGCAGCGGCAGGCCTCTGCTCATACCCACACACGAAAGATAGCACAGCACGGCCGTACCTACGACGACGGTAAGGATTGCGACACGCGACGAACGATGACGACGACGAAGAAACAGGAATAATAAAATACCTTGGAGGGCCTGGTGTATTAGTGGGCCTCACCACTCCTCACACGCAACTGCACCACTTCTCTCACCTTGCGTGTGGCTTTAACACAGTCTCTATATGCACTAGTCAACCGAACGCGCGTTTCCGTATAGACTCCCGTAAATTCACGACACTGTCACTCGGCCGAAAGCACGCGGCGAACTAAACGAAGGGCAGCAAGACAGCAATCGATGCAGCTCACATCAGCTCCAGCGAAGAGTTTATGGTTGGTTCTCGTGCGTGTGAGAAGGCGAAATCTGTGAGAAGTGAGCTGTGCTCCATAAATCGCGGACAAAGTGAGAATTCACCAGCTGCGCTTTTCGCTCTCTCGGCGCTACAACGAATGATTGGAATCAAAACAGAGCAGATGATAACACCACTACACACAGGACTCGTTCTATCCAGGCAATAAGTTGAGGTTCACTCTTGCATTTGGTAAGTAGAGCATAATTCTGTGATAATATTCTTCTACCACGGCGGAAACTGCACCCTCCAAAACTTAATTCTCCTCTACCAGGGGAACAGTTTAAAGAGACGTTAATAAACGGAAGCATTCTCCAAAATCATATTCCTGTTTATACATCTATAGTTTCCTGAAGAAACAGTAAGCTCATTAGAAGTCGTTGGAAATATTTCCAATAAGAAAAATCCATTGCATACAGAGAAAAAAGTGAGCGGTTCGCATCGAGTAAA
The DNA here is from genome assembly GCF_037179485.1 of Ochlerotatus camptorhynchus. NCBI lineage: Eukaryota > Metazoa > Arthropoda > Insecta > Diptera > Culicidae > Ochlerotatus > Ochlerotatus camptorhynchus. The sequence goes on along the minus strand of NW_027040790.1, from coordinate 1,607,996 downwards.
CAAAGTTCATGCCACAAACAGAGCGAAAATCAGTGCGGCGATGAACGGCATGTTTCAAGATTGTACCGGTTGGGGAAATATTTCCCATGTCGAGCGAAGGAAGAAACATTTCAACGGTTCAGATTCGTTTTGTGCTGACGATTGCAGTTTATCGCCATAAACTTTAAATTAGTCTTATACTTAATACGCTTCATGGTCAAGGATATCAATTTTTAACTTTGGAAGTGTGAATACATTACAGCTATCCACTTGATCTATTCATATGGGGCTTATTGTACATAAAGGTGACCTCAGATTGTACGTGTGTGAGCAGGCATTCTTGAAATGGGTCTCATGATTTACAGAAGACCTATCGTCTGTCATTTCCAGGTCTAAAATTGATTGCATCTATAGATAAAAATAAAGCTATCAACATAATAGATGAAGACAGGTTTCTTTTATAGAATAATGGATTGAATATACGGTATATGGGACATTCCGCGCCAAGTGACCGAGAAAAGGGGAAGTTTATTTAACTTCCAATTTTTAAAACCCAAATTTTTGTGCAGATCTGACCGGGGATTTTCTATTTTTCGAGATTTTCAAGAATAAATACTTAATTTTTGTGTTAATATCTCAGGAACGAATGGAGCTACATGAAAAAAACTTAAAAAAAAGTATTTTGCTGTTTAAAATCAAAATATTCAAAAAGATAAATATCCCATTCAAAGGCCATGTTCCAAACCATCGGAATAAACTGACTGCTGACTGCTTGTCTTCAAATATGATGACAGCCTCAATAAACGGGTACCGTACACTAACGATATCATAGGTGGTACGACCATACCACCTAAAGTTGGGATGATAACCTGAATTGGTGATTTGGCTCTTCTCATGGTTATTGTTTATGCGGAAGGGGGCTTATCGCGAACCTTCAATTCAGGCATAACATTTGATAACGGCACAAAACCATTTGTAAACAAACTTTCTAAGGCACTTTACATGCAAACCAAAGTACGCCCACGCAAATCAATACCACTTTCGGAAAGGTGATAGTTGCCCCTATCCGATGATGTTGTTGGTTTGCGTGAGCGTACTTTGGTTCACGTGTAAAGGGCCGTAGAAAGTTTGTTTACAAATGCTTTTGTGCCGTTATCAAATGTTATGCCTGAATTCTTGAAACAATTTGCTGATTCAGAGAGCTTTACATATGCAGTCGGCAAGTGCACTGCATTCTGATTCAGTTGAAGAAAGTGCAATAAGGTGATGCAAGAGACGTTTCACAGTGGAACTGACAGCTAGAAATCTAGAGTGTGTGAGTGATCTGGAGTTAATGGTGCTGAATGTAAACATAAACAAAGCAGAAATTCATATGAGACTAAACTGTTAGTTCTACTGTGAACTGTCATAAGTTCTTGGTAAACAAAAAAGTCAGCTGATCGCAACTGTCTCGTGGACAGCCTAATTCAAGAGCCACATGTGAAAAGGGCATACAAGCTTTTTGTAAACAAACCTTTGTAGGCCCTCTTCTCGCCAACCGAGGGTCGCCCACGCAAACTAACAACATCATCGGGAAGGGGAAACCTTCCCCTATCCGGCGATGTTGATGGTTTGCGTTGGTGTTATATGGGTGGCTAGAAAAGGGCATAAGAATGTTTGTTTACAAAAAGCTTGTATGCCCTTTTCACATGTTGTTCTTGAATTGTTCGTTGCTTCTTCGCGGATACGAATTTTGTTCATTTAAATCAAACATGTAAAATATATACACTAATTATACACTAAAACAGGTTTAAAACTAAAATATTTATGTTTGAATATATTCAAAGGCATGTTTATTTCAATAATATCGAAATCAATTGTATTTGACAGCATTTGTCACAGACATATCGTGTTTGACTGACAATGATCGGTTTCTGTACGGAACGAATAAAAATGGAATTATTTTCCGGGGGGGCATGTCCAAGCGGAAACGGTTGCCGGCTTGGTTGGCGGTGACAAAGGCGCAGAAGACGGTTGATCTTTCGCTGGTCATTTTGCTGGATCGGAAGTTTTTGGTAATGACCGATGATATCGAGAGCTGGACGGAGCAACTTGCACATTGCGCAAACATTTTCTCTATTAGTTGTGCGCAAACACTTATAAAACAATGGTTTTACATTAAATCTGTTCGGTGTTTTTGGGGCACTTATTCCTTGGCTCATAATGTCTTGTTCAGACTAGAGAGTTATATCATTTTATAGCGCTACCTTGATGGTGGTTTCTGTGTTGCAATTATTTGAAAACCGTTATAACATGTTACAACAGCAACAAATATTGATACCGAGCACGTAATCCTACATCAAATCTATGGTCGTGTCTTGAATATAACCTTTTCCCTTTATGCAATGCTAGTTACTGATTTCTGAAATCTGTGAAAGGGAAATCATTATTTTTCCGACACAGAAACTCGCCATATTTTGCTATATTTTTTTGCAGATAAAAGAAGTACCGAGAAACAATTAGAGGAATTTCCCGTTAAAATGCTCTAGATCAATTCATTTTTTTCGTTCAATCGGTAGATAAAAGATGCACCGAGAACTGATTGGAGGAATCGTGAGATATTCGTAATCAGAACATTTTAGCTTGAAATCCCTTCAACCAATTATCGGTACATCTTTTATCTACCGATTGAGCAAAATACTAAATAATTGCATTTGTTAGATTTGTGAACGTACATCCATCATTTTTCATAAGAAAACATGGAGATTTTGTGGATGGAAAAAAGTGATTTCCCCATCACAGATTTCAGATTTCAGTACCTAGCACTGAAAAACACCAGACGGTACCTCTATTTAAGCTTTTCGTTTGGTATTGAAAGTCCCTTCTTATTTACATGCTTAGTCAGACAGCATGAAGATATCATCAATGTTCTTATGAGTTTCAAAAATCCATTTATTCGACCATAACCATAACGAAAACGTCACCCTCACTACTCACCATAAGTATTTCCTTCTAGCACTCATGCAGGCGCATGTTGAAAACGCTGCTTCTGGGTACTTCTACGTGTAGGCTCCGAAAGATTCTATGATTTTTTAAGTAAAAAAGAATAACGAGTATTGGGACCATTAGGTTTTGCACCGTCGGGGTTAACCTCAATCTGATGACAGTTCAGTGGTACTGTTTACGTGGACTTAGTCGTTTTTTTCTTGGGTAGATTTTCTCGATAATTTTTCAGACTGCAGTGACATGTAAACCACACTTCTGCATTGTCCACGAGCAACATCCTTTCACCGCGCTGTTCCTCGACAATTTTCAAGTAAAAATTCGGAAATCTTTTAATTTGTTTTTTCGAAAAAACGACTAAGTGCTTGTAAACAGTACCACTGAACTGTCAAAAAGGTTCAGCCTATTAACACTGAGTTCATTTGTGACGTCACGCTGCAGAACCTAATATCAAAGGTAAAGCCACCGTGTTCCACAAAAATGTCATCATTCCTGAACTGCTGTCAAAATGCTATACAGCACAAAAGAAAACTTAGCATGTTTTTGGCAACACGACCTCATCTCCTTCAAATATTGTACTTTCTTGAATATTGTTCATGATATATCAAGTAGAGAAGATCCTCAAAGAATGGTCTCGTGTAATCATATATTAAATTAAGCGTTCAATGGATTTTATAGGAAGTCAAGAATACAAAAACTATGTGTTGCTTAAAACGGGAAGTCACTGTAGTTGAAGTGAGCTTTTATTTGCGATACTAAACATTTCTGAATAATTCAATACACAACGTCACTGTTTAATAAAATGTATTACTATATTATAAAACTTCTATAATTCTAAAAAACACGAAAATGAAAAACATACATATGTTTGAACTAAGCATATAACTGACTATAAAAATCACACTTGGACATAGGTTAATAAATCAATCAATGCAATCGGAATCGGTTCAGTCAGAATCAAGAATTTCTGGTGCAAGTCTCCAATCAAGCGTTCAACGTGGATTCTCAATGAAGGCAACTCCTTTGAAGCAATAGCATCCATCGGTTCCATTTGATGATTTTGTTTTCTTGAACGTTGGGTATGACACGGTTGTGTTCAATGATAGCTTTAGAATTGGGAGATTCTATATGTAATTCAAAACAGTCAATTGCGGCTGTGACACTATCGTCATACTTTCTCATAAATGCTAAAATGCTTCTTTATCCCATTTCTGTGGGGAAAGCGAACGAACGTTTGCATCAGTGGGCATATCGCATTTAATGGATCGTAAAAATATTCTGAAAACGTCGTCTGGCTCAAACTGTATAAGTATCCTTTGTAGCAATGGTTCGTTGAACCAAGTAGCTGTTCTTTTGTCACCTCTTGGCACACAATACATTTCAAACCGGTGGCAGAGCCTTTCCACAAAAGAACCCAGTGAAATACTTACATTCCTGGTCATCTTCTAAATCGGTGTCCGAAAATCTAGGTCCATTTTTAGCTACCGTCAATTCATCTCTCGTCTGATGTCAAGACAGGTTTGCAACCATTTTCTCGGCACGCTCCAATTTTTGTTATAGGTTTCGAAATTCATTTTCTAGATAACCTTCAGTTTGTTTGAGTGCTGGTTTTACTTTTGAAATGCTGATGCTGGTCATATGTGATATTATTAACATGTACATCATTTTCATTCATACTAAAAAAACATGTTTTATTTAAAAACATAATTAAGGGGCTTCGAGTGAAAGGGGTGTAAGTGACAATCCACATGACATGAGGAAATATCAGTTATCGATTTTTTTATTCCTAAATCCGTAGAGACAAGACTTTCTATACTGTTAACAGACATGACTAAAATAATACAACGATTATACAATCATATCAGTCAGTGGTATTAAACTCAAATAATAGAAACATTTAAATGCTACAAAGCCAACCTGTGATAATTGACATGCTCTACTTCGGTTGGTCTCACATCTTCACTTGGTTGTGCATCTTTAGTACCGAGAAAGGCTCCAGTGATTTTTCGGTGGAAAGCTGTCAGAGGTTAGCGATGTACTCGGAAGCTGCTTTTTTCCCTTGATTTGTTTGTAATCACGCTTACCACTACACCATCGACGCTGCTAATCGGAAGCTGGTTGATGTACATCGACTGTGGAGAACTGCTCAATATGTTATAAGAATTCAGAAACATCTCGTTAGTGATCATAGATCGCAGATAGATCCATATCGGGTAACTCGTTCTTGTAGCGGAACGTTCTCTTTGCTTGTACCAGCAGCTATTGATTCATCAATCATCAATCACACGGTACTTAAAGCAGGTTGAATTATTGCAATTATGCATCACGCATTCAGTACGAATTTGTTCTTACCAAGTGGGGTGTATGCTTTGTTCGTGAAACTTCGTTAACAATCATATTATTGTTTTCATCGCGATGATGATTGACGGTGCTATTAGCATAATGACTAATCTCCTGGTTTAATGCAAATTGTGAAGAGTTAAACTCCACCGGCAAATCACGTCTTACCTGCTCAACACTTTCACACTCGAATGAATGCTTGTGTCCGAACCATTCCATTTTCAGTTGAATGATGCCAACTCGATACAGAGGGTTCACGTTATAGAGAGGCGAACAGGAATGTCGACTATACCCACACACAAATAATCTCGCAAATAATGTGGATACTAGAGTGATGAAAAATTTGAAATTTTCGCTCCACAATACTTACATGATTCCAAATCGGATCGTGACTCAATTCTCAAAATTTGAACCCATTTGGTGAGAAACTGAGATGGCACAAACCATTTGAAGTTTGTATGGGAATTACTATGATAAAACCAAGATTTTTGTTCATGTCTATCTAATAATTCACCATATCGGTCTGCTTCAAAAGCAAACAACTGTACTTGTAGGTAATTTTTCCAGTAATTTGGTGTTTCTGGGGCGTTGAATAGGACACAAAAATCATGGCTACTATGTCACACTGCAAAATACAGTGTTGCCTACAGAGCAGCTGCTTGATCATGTCATAAGTTTACCAATCTCTTAAATAATAAATAACTTTTTCCTGTCTCGTTTTACATAAAAACGATCTTGGGCAAAGTTGTAGCTGAGAAAATTTTCTATAAGAATGGCTATCGAACAGTTTCGCAGCTCAATATGGAAAAGACTAGAAGGCAATGAACAAAAAGTTGAGATTTCCCATAGTAATTTACATGTAAACTTCAAATGGCTTGTGCGAAGTCTATCAGGACCCGATTTGTAACCATTTAAGGTTCAATTTACTTTGAAGCTTTTTCGAAAAATTCAAAAGCAGTTTTTTTCGACGCATTATTTCAGATTGCTAAAAGCTTGCGTCACTTTGTGTAGAATAGCAAAAGGAATCGAATAGTGCGAGCATTTTGCAATCTGAACTAATGCTTCGAAAAAAACTGCTCTTGAATTTTTCGAAAAAGCATCAAAGTAAATTGAACCTTAAGCACTGTGGAGCGAAAAAGTCAAATTTTGCATCAGTCTAGTGTATACATTACATTCAGTCTTGCTTTCAATTGATGATTTGGAAACATCCAAGTCGACACTGCTGATTTCATCAGTTGACCAAAGCGATAAGAGCATCAAATCTGATACGTTCAATGAAGAGTTTTTAGAAATTGAACTGTTTTTGAATTAATCATCGGTGGTATTTAGATCTCCCGATTTGTGTGGTGTGGTGTGTGTGTGTGTGTGTGTGTGTGTGTGTGTGTGTGTGTATGTGTGTGTGTGAGTGTGTGTGTGTGTGTGTGTGTGTGTGTGTGTGTGTGTGTGTGTGTGTGTGTGTGTGTGTGTGTGTGCGTGTGTGTGTGTGTGTGTGTGTGTGTGTGTGTGTGTGTGTGTGTGTGTGTGAGAGAGTGTGTGTGTGTGTATATGTGTGTGTGTGTGTGTGTGTGTGTGTGTGTGTGTGTGTGTGTGTGTGTGTGTGTGTGTGTGTGTGTGTGTGTGTGTCTGTGTGTGTGTGTGTGTGTGTGTGTGTGTGTGTGTGTGTGTGTGTGTGTGTGTGTGTGTGTGTGTGTGTGTGTGTGTGTGTGTGTGTGTGTGTGTGTGTGTGTGTGTGTGTGTGTGTGTGTGTGTGAGTGTGTGTGCGTGTGTGTGTGTACAATCTAACCCCCACTGCCCGGCAGTGTTATTATGAAAGAAAACTGCTTTTTATTACCCTTAAATTAAAGCAGGTTTAGTCCGGGAGTTAGAAGGTGTTAGCTCTATTGCAGCTCCAGTGACCCATTTCAGAATGCCTGGTAATTCACGACCACTTCGAGGACACTTTTACTTACAATAAGCCCCGCATGTTCACTCAAATGGATAATGGTATCATAAACACACTTCCAGATTCAAAAAATATTATTTCCAAATCTGGCACGCATATAGTTTTGAAATTTGTTCAACTGTATTAAATCAATTTGAATGGACATTTCTTATCAATTTTGTTTCGAATACCTCTTGATTCATCTGCTGGCAGCACTTACTGGCCCTTACCGGCGAATAACTCATCTGCCCGCAAATGCAACAACGCCTAAATCTCAAAGCTCTCCGAACGTCCCCTCGAAAATGCAATCGAGATATGTATAAGAACAATCTTCAACTGGAACGTACTCACCAAATCAATACATCCGGGAGAGAATTCCCGATGCTTATTTTTCTCTCACCCGTCGTCGTCGAACGGCAAAAAAAGGAAATTCCGTGTCACAAAATTGCTCACCGAAATTTTGTGACACGGAATTTTCACTGAACATAAACCGCGAATTCACGAATTTCACCACACCCAACTGCGAAACACGTTCAGAAGCACTTTTGGTACAATTTCGATCAACTTCTTTCGAAAACACAACAAAAAAAGTAACAAGCAAGCCAACATCAACACCGATTGTGCCGAGCTCTTTCACGCACCTTGCAGCGCGTAAATAAACTGAAATTAAAAACTATCACTCGCGATGCCACTAATTTCTGGTCCGGAAGAAAATCAAACAACGCAGATCGCGACATCTCTTCTGATGCCTGCAAACATGTTGCATCACGTTTTCTTTCTCTATTCTAAAACTTCCCGGAAAGCGAGAAAACTACCAATCACATACGTATAAACGTCCGGGAGGCAGAGCGCCAGCGATAATCCGGCAATTGCAGCCGAAAACTATGAGAGTGAACGCACGCACAAAACAGAGAACAAACTTAAAACACAACCGTATCCAAAGGCGTTCGAAACTGCACCCGCACTTTAGGTGAATCATCCTGTCGCAAAAAAGCCATGCAGGAGACGGATTCTTCATCGCCTTTAACTGGTTTAGCGCATTGGTCACAGGCGGAAGTCATGCTGACTCAGTTTCCAAAAGTGATATAGAAACAGCGGTGGAGATGCTCTAATACGCAAAGAGGAATTGGATTCTCAAGATCGCCCAATGCTAGACAGTATACACTACAATATGTCTGATTGGATAACTTTTTCACTGTTTTTACAACACAAAATATGCTCTAATTAGACGATTATCGCAACGAACTGCACTTTCCACTAACAACCAGTACAATATTACAGGTATACCGAACGGAAAAAAACGAATAACGATAGCCCGTGTGATAAAAAATCGACAAATTTAGCAGCGCACAATCACGACGATGTAAATAACAACAACTGTCAAATGTTCATCTTCTCCCGATTTGTGTGGTGTCCTTAAAATAATAATAAATCTGTAAGCCATTTACAATCCCCCTTATTCTGCGCCGCGAGCGAGGTGAGGTGACTCGCTGTCACAAGTGAGGTGACAAAAGTGCAAATCAAATGCAGGGTTACCTCACTCGCGTCGACTATTCAAGTTGAACAGTGCATTAAGTCCTAAGTAACATTGACAGATTCTCTTCCTCGATTTTCTCTTTTTATTCCAATGGCCATGTAAAAAACATTCCCATGTATCTTCAGCACATAGCATAGCTTAGCGATAAAAGAAGCTTTTATCGATCATATAATACGACAAACACAACAAGAAATGATTATGCGCTCAAGTTATTAACGAAAAAGAAAGTCAACGAAGAGAATCGATCAATGTTACTTAGGACCTAATGCAATGTTCAGCTTGTATTGTGAATTGTTAACGAGTCACCTATATAGTCGCTATAAAGGGCGAACACGAAATTATTGCGACACCGAAAATGTCATGCCAATTTTCTTATAATGTTTAGAATCAAACTAAAATTTTAGGGTAGTTTTATACATATATAGTTTTATACATATAAGAAAAGTTAATCGATGGAGCCTTGAGTGTAAAATTGAACGCATTTTCGCTTGATGCCCTCCATCAAAGTCTTTACAGTGTCATCCGGTACCAGTTTCTCAGTTTTTTTTTTCCATTTTCTTAACATGTCCTTCTCGTCTTTGACTGTCTTCTTGCTCTTCCGAAGTTCCCGCTTCATTATTGCCCAGTACTGCTCCACCGGGCGCAGCTCCGGACAGTTTGGCGGATTCATGTCCTTTGGAACAAAATGGACAGAATTGGCCTCATACCACTCCAGGACACTTTTAGAATAGTGGCATGATGCCAAATCTGGCCAAAATAGCGGAGCTTCGTCGTGCTGCTGCAAGAACGGCAAAAGGCGCTTCTCGAGGCACTCAGATTTGTAGATCTCGCCATTTACTGTGCCCTTTGTCACGAAAGGCTCACTCCTTAGTCCGCAAGAGCAGATGGCCTGCCAAATGAGATATTTGGAGGCGAACTTCGACATTTTCTTCTTCTTAAATTTGTCGTCCACATCGAACTTGCTCTTGCCGGTGAAAAACTCCAACCCCGGAATTTGCTTAAAATCGGCTTTTATATACGTTTCATCGTCCATCACACAGCAGCCATATTTTGTCAGCATCTTCTCGTAGAGCTTCCGTGCCCGAGTTTTAGCCGTCGATTGTTGCCGCTCATCACGGTTTGGGAAGTTCTGTACCTTGTACTCCACTACATACTCCAGCTCTCTTCTTTGCATTCTGGACGTAGCTCTGCGACATGCCGATCTTTTTAGCCAAATCACTTCTTGAGACGTTGGGATTTGCTTTAATCATCCGCTTCACCTTTCCCTCCGTCTTTTTGTTCTCCGGTCCCGGTTTTCTTCCAGCTCCTTTGCCGTGGTCCAACGTCAACCGCTCCTGGAACCGCTTCAACACTCTGGAGATGGTTGAATGGTGAATGTTCAACATTTTTCCCAACTGCCGTGCGACAGGTCATGAAATTCCAGGTGTTTGGAAAGAATTTGTTCTCTCAACTCACGTTGGTTCACCTCCATTTTCGTTGAATCGAAAAACACGACTTCGAGTTTGACAGCATGTACACAATACACATAAATGAGAAAGTGTGCAAAATTTGGTTGATTTTTACCCAATGGTAAAAAAGTTATGCCCTGTTGAATGTGTCGCAATAATTTCGTGTTCGCCCTTTATTTATAGTCTGGCGGATAGAACTTCGATCTATCAAAAAGCGGAACCAATTCAATACATTGTAGACCAACAATTGAAAAGGTACTACCAACTTGAATAAACAAAACTTTGATAGTTCTTTCCTCGCCAATCGAACGCAAATTAATAGCATCATCGGATAGGGGAAACTTTCCCCAACCCAAAGGTGGTGTTAGTTTACGTAAACAAGCCTTGAGTCGCGAGAAAAGGGTTTCCGAAGTTTTTTTTTTTCGCGATAACTGATGTGCTCTTTTTTGTTGTTGGTCGTGATTTTCTTGATTGGTTCCGCTATTTGACAGCTCAATTGGTTCCCGAGATTCTATCCGCCAGACTATGAATATAGCGACAATAGTCACCTCACATCACTCACAGCAAGGAATAGGCCTCAATAGCTCAGTTCGTTACTTACTGTGTATAAGCAATATCCGGAACATGATTTTAGCTTGCTCCGGAAAGATTCAATGTTGACACTCAGTCAATATTTCTCATTTCTTGAAAATCAGCTGGATTTCTTGAATAAAGATGGGGATGACGTTAGAGGGAAATTACAATTCTTGGACCACCACAAGCATCGAAGACTCTCATACTGATATCTACAGCGTTTCTTCTTCAATCGAGCGGCTGGTAACAGCCTAAGAGAAAAGATGACAATACGGGGGCGAAAGTGAACCACTTTTCTGTCAAACGTGAACCAGCTCCTGATTGGCCGATTTCATGTGCGTAAGATAGATAGAGATAGATAAAGATAGAGATAGAGATAGATAGAGATAGAGATAGATAAAGATAGAGATAGAGATAGAAATAAAAGAGGAAGAAGCCAATTGTCACCTCTTCCTCTTAGGTAACAGCCAGAACTCTGTACAGCTTGTAGGTTACATCTTTTGCATGCATGGAACAGGCAGCCACGGAATATTAAGAAGACATTATTTAATCACGAATAATTTGAAACAACTTTCCGTAACAGTAGTCTTCTTAAAACAGCAAAAGGGTTTATCTTCCATTTAATTCCACTTAATTAATTTTGGTATCCATGACAGATACGTATTTCGACTACAATGTGCAGTCTTCATCAGTGTCATTCCCACAATTTCATTACTTCATTATCATGGCTACCAAGCCTTTGGGATTTTCATTATTAGAGAGTTGTTACTACTAGTCTCACGCACACTTTCGTGCATCAGGAGAGCTCTATAGTGCAGGAACCCAAAAGTAGGTAAAGCGGATCAAAGTAGTTTTCATTTACTTATGTGCAATCGTATGTAATTTTCCCTAGCTTTCTACCCGTAAGTAAGCTAGTTGTACCCAAAAGTAGGTAAATATGATTAAACTCAACGTTGAGTTCACACACTTTACTACCCCTGTTGGGTGGATTTGCTCCTCCGTTTTTGAAAACATTAGAAGGAGCAAAGGAGATAAACTAGTCAAAAGTAGGTAAAAGTGAACTGGCCGTTGGGAACTTTTTTCTTACCGTGTAGGGTATGTCAAATGATATTATAGCGTACACAGAGAAAAAAAATTACCCTAAAATTATGTTCTTTTTACTTAATTTTGGGTAATTTTGAGTTTTGCATCCCACTCTCACTTTTTGTTATTGTCAAAAAACGGAACGAGAGATTCGACTTTCTCATGACTATCGTTGAATAAGCTACTAGTGAGTATATGAGATATTCTCAAATTTGAATTAATCGAACATAATTTTAGGTAGAAAATACTCACGAGTAAGTAATTATTTTTGCCGCAGTCAAATGTAAACTACTATAAGCGGTTTACTGAAAATTAGCTTGAAAATTATTATATATGGGAGATGAGTGAAAAGAACTTAATTTTGGGTAATTTTTCGGTTCCGTGTGGCTATTTTTTTCCTCGATTTGTTTTCCGTCGATCTTGTTTTCCATAAAGCCCTACACGGTAAGAAAAAAGTTCCCAACGGAAAGTTCACTTTTACCTACTTTTGACTAGTTTGTCTCCTTTTCTCCTTCAAATGTTGTCAAAAACGGAGGAGCAAAACCACCCAACAGGGGTAGTAAAGTGTGGGAACCCAACGTTGAGTATAATCATATTTACCTTCTGTTGGGTACAACTAACTTACTTTTGGTTAAAAATCCAGTGGAAAATTCCATACGAATTGCACACAAGTAAATGAAATTTACTTTGACCCGCTTTACCTACTTTTGGGTTCCTGCACTATAGTGCCGAGATGAGTGAAAAGAACTTAATTTTGGGTACTTTTTTCTAACCGTGTACAGTAAAAGCAACAATCAATACGAAACTAACGATTTTAAATTGGCTCACCACTTTAGTAGCCTATTGGTCCCAAGCAAACGATTAACGTACCCTATTCTAGTCGAAATTCTAGTACTACGCAATGTTTGTTTTGATTCGCTATGAAAGTTTGACAGATAAAATGAGGGGTTATTGGTTTTTCCTATGTTTCGAGGGGTGATTCGACAAGCTTGGGACCGAAGATAGTACCAGAGGTGAGCCAAAAAGTTGAGCACGTTTCTTCGGGACCTACTTGTCTTAGAGTTACCTCTATGGTAAAAGTATGGATGTCTGTCAAAAGTTGTTCCAATCGAACCGTCAAAATGCACCGCTTTGCCCGATTGGAACAGCTTTAGTAGGCGCCGGTGGTGTAGTGGTAAGCGTGACTGCTTTCTAACACCCCAATGGGTCTGGGTTCAATGTGTTCCAGCAACTTCCGGCCAGCTGCACTTCCTCTGCCAATCTTTCGGGTCGTCCGTCCATTCCTCGTGCTAAAAACATACCATAAATAAATGGTGTATCATGACAAAAATAAAACATCATACTAATCAGAAAATTCAACAAATCCAATGTGGATGCAGCAACAACTCGTCAGCAACCCAACAAACAATTTTGGCTGTATACCAGCTTATACAGGCTAAAATTAGTGGTATAAGGTAACTTTTGCCTGTATAAGCTTATCTGCTGCTAAAATTGTTAGTTGGGAATGCACCGTTTGGACGCCATGTTAGGTTTTGTTTGTGCCATCACCAATCAGAAATTTTCACACTATAAATTCATGTAGAATCTAAGTGAAATTATCTTACATGAAATTCATATGAAACTTATATATATATTCATCTAAGTTTAAAAGCGTATTACCATAGAGGTAACTCTAAGACCACTGGGTCCCGAAGAAAATCATTATTATTTTTGGCTCACTCAGTACCAGAACAACGGTCCCAAGCAGTCCCAAGCTATTTCACTCACCCCTGCATGTTCTGCATGAATCCACACACCCCTGATGTTATCTGTCAAACTTTCATAGCGAATCAAAACAAACATAGTGTAGTAATAGAATTTCAACTAGAATAGGGTACGTTAGTCGTTTGCTTGGGACCAATAGGCTACTAAAGTGGTGAGCCAATTTAAAATCGTTAGTTTCGTATTGATTGTTGGTATTACATTGCTTTTAATACGATTTGTAATTAATTTTATTAACGTCATGTACTTTACAGACAATTTTTAATATCTGAAAATTACGTGTTTTTTTCCAGTGAAATTTATGTGACAAATTTTTTGAGACCGGCACCGCTATGAGATCCAGCTTGGAGAATACTATTGTTGTGTCACTTTTCAATAGGTCCTTTCTACATTGATCGATTATCTTCATCGACTTTCTCTTTGAATCGCCACGGCCGTGTTAACACCGACGAACCGACATGCCACAGGAACATTTCGTTTGTCCACAATTCGATTTGTCAAACGAGCGATTCCATCTGTCAAACGGGTGATCAGATCTTTCAAAAGAGGTGACCAACCAAGGCAATATAAATTCTACGTGTGTTCGTGTCCTTGCTCATGATACGACGCGATCGAATGAGTAGATTACGGTAGTGTTTAACGTATTTTAAATATGACGTTTTTGGCAAGAATTTGAATGTAGCTTGTATAAGCTGTCACGTCGGTTCGTCGGTGGTGTTAATATATTTCCTGATATTTTCAACACACAGTTAAATGTAAGCAACAATAAAACATCTACTGATGCGTAGACGATGGGAAACGTTTTTGCAGCCGAATTCTTTACGAAAAAAAAAGAGTCGATGAAGAGAATCGATGGTCTATTTGAAAAATGACGTGAGTATTGCAAGCACAAACGAAGTGACAGACGACTAACTGGCGAAGAAATCAATTAAAATAATGTGGTTCGCTGTAATAGAATTTTCTTAGAAACTTGTGCCATCATCCACCAGATGGGATAGTATTTTTGTTTTGATTTTGCACAAAGTTGATTTTGTGTACAATGATTCGTTGACAGTGAGCAAAGAGTGTATCATTTTGTAATTTTTTTATGCATTTCAGTTTTGAGTAGAGTGAAAGAGAAAGAACCAAAACATTCTAGTACATTTGATGAAAATGCTAGTTCAATCCAGTAGTAATGTTGCCATGTGGTACAATCAAGTAGTAGTGGTGTTGCCATGTGGTACACTGAAAAATTGCAATAGCAGGTTAGTCACGAGCCGCTCCGTCTGTCACTTCGTTTGTGATTGCAAGTGTGAGTATTGAGTGACGGCATGCGGTTTGAGTCATACCGGGTAGTTGGTGGTCACATTATGAATTCTAAAATGAGGCATGTAACGAGGCATGGGGAAGTTTTAAAACGCGTATTTCTCATAAAAATATTGGGAAATATGTAATGCAATATGCTATTCGACGGAAATTTATCCAGCAATATTTTGGTGTATAGAACAAATCAAGCGTAACTATGCAAATCGTCATATCTGATTTTGTATACAATCACTTCAATAGACGATTTGTCTTAACTGCTAACTTACCCACGCAAACAAACACCATAATCAGGTAGGGGAGTCTTTCCCTTACTAGCTGGTGTTTTTAGTATCTGTGAGTGAGCTAGTAGTTGCCACAAATCGTCGATTGAAGTGATTGTTTACAAAATCAGATATGTCGATTTGAATAATAACGCTTGAAATGATGACTTCGATACTCAGAGCTTGCCTTGATTAAGAGAATGTTGTTATGTCAAAAGTAAAATTCATGCAGGAAGTTAGTCCATCTGCTAAGGTTGTGTTCATTTTCAGCTAAGTTGAGTGTAGAAGAAATTATTTTAATCAGCACTGGTCATTTCACCTAAAAATAAAAAAAAAATTAATATCAGATCAAATGTGTGTTTATTGAGAGATGGGCAAGTTCAAGTTAGTACGAGCTGTGTCAGACCTAGACTCGGATGGAGCTGCTGCATTGCCTTTTGAAACTAGTTTTCCAGCAACTTTTGGTATTTATACATTCTTTATCTGTTAATTACACTGTGGAGGGCACAGTGCTCAACAAGTTAAGCAGACAATTTTAAAAAAAGCCTTCTCATAAAATTGTCATCTAACTGATGTCAAAAAACATTGCACCATGTCTAGAAATCCTTGTCAAACGAATTGACGTTTCGTGAATCTGAATCATTTGATGTTATTCGTGGTTCATGATTCTGCACCGACGAATGATAGTCGTAAAAAATGACAAATTCAGAAAAGCGTTAATCCTAAAATCACAATCAACCCATGTATAACTCAGGAACATTCGACGATGATTGGACAAACCAGCAGAGACGGCTGCATCATCCAATGCCAAGTTGTCCAAAAGTAATTTTCCCGCATCAGAACGAACTCGGTCTGTTTGAACAGCGAAAAACCGAAGTGAGAAAGTTGACTGGCAATTTAACGCCTCCATTGAAATGCTGCCGCAGAGATCTACCGATGCGATGCAGGAAAAAAAAATCCTCGAACCAAACCATCCGTCCAATCGCAATTGCTGATGAAAATCTTTCTTCTATGATTCCAAACGGCGCACCCTTCACTCCTACCAACACCGAATGCTGGTGCGTGCGTAGGCATGTACCTATGTTCAGTTGTAACTTTTTTCTTCTCCCTTCAACTGACCTGAATTTGGGTGCCGAATCCCGACTATCGCGATCGATTTATCTCTCCTGGCTGACATTCACAGTTGAATAAGTTTTCCCAAACTAGAGGGGAACTGGCATTCATTGGTACCCATCTGGAAACGCTTTTGATCCTTATAGTAAAAATCAATTGAACAGTTGGCAGAAATAATCGTCAATTTTTTTTTATAATGCCCATCCATGTGAGGAGCACTGCTTGTAATTGGGACCATTTGCCCTATACATATTCCATCAGAGTCAACGGAGCACTCGCTTTGCTCTCAATCAACCAGCAGCAGAGTCGATAGGACCAGTTGGAATACCTTTCTACACATTTGGGTTTTTTTTTTCATCTGGTGTGTCGACTGACTGTGCCAGAATCCATTTTGCGGTTCAGATCGTAAGTTAGCACTCATAGAAATGAGTTTAATTCTTAATTTGAGTAAAACAAACATTTCGTGTTTTATTTTTTTAATCAAAGTGTATTAAATACGTTAGACGAGATTTAATTTTTATATTTCTAAAAGTTGAGTTTGATGAAACATTTCTGCGTGCAGTTCAGCAACAACTTTGAAAATCATAGGGTAAAGCAGTCTAAAATGCACTCTGAGGTAAAATGTCGCGAAATTAAGTTATTTTCGCTCATCTCGGTACTATATATAGTGCAGGAACATTTCTTCCCAAAACTAAATTAGTTGTACTCAAAAGTAGGTAAATATGATTATACTCAACGTTGGGTTCCCACACTTTACTTCCTCTGTTGGGTGGTTTTGCTCCTCCGTTTTTAACAATATTAGAAGGAGCAAAGGAGATTAAATAGAAAAAAAAGTAGGTAAAAGTGAACTGGCCGTTGGGTACTTTTTTCTTACCGTGTAGGCTTTCTATGATACTCGTAAATTATCCAAATTTAATCAAGAAAAGCTATGAGAAACCACATTGGGCAATTATTTGCCACACGGGTGCATTTTGGACTGTATCCCCCCATACACAACTGCTACCAGAGAAAATAAACTTCTGATAGTGACGTGAGGAGCATACAGCGAGAACATGCTATGAAGCATTGAAAAGAAAAATAAACTTAACTTTGGGAAATCTAATGAAGCGAATAAATAAAGGAACAATTTGAATATGTGTGTGCTCGTACACGGCCAACCAGAATCGACTCAGTGACTGAATTCAATTGACTTAGAACATTTTCTTTCCATACGAAATTTACTCATATTTGGGAAAACCAGCAGTTACTCATTAGCTATGAGTTCCTGCAGGCAGGCTTGCAATATATACAATAATATTGATGATGTGAATTCAGAAATATTGTCAATCTCAATGTTTTGACGTCAATATAGAATGTGTTGACAATACGATTATTGTCAATAAAAGCAATCGTGTAGGGTCCACTTATGAAGCAGTGAAACTGAAAATATTGAGTGCACTGAAAATATTTTTTCGTTAATTCTATTACGCTCATTTCCTAAAAATGGCTTTCGTAGATAAAACAAATGTTTCGTTAATTGTGTTAATATGTGTGTCTTAAGCTACAATGCCAAAATTACGCATAATTTGTAAAATATACGCACTATATTTCTTACATTCGCTAAGATATGGAATGAAACGTCATAAAACGTAAATGCTTTTAACAAATGCAATCAAGTCAAACAAAAGTAGTTTAAAGTCTCCTTAATGCGTGAACACAAAAGTGCAACCAAGTGAAAATGTCGATGGTTCCAATTATGTTCCGCTACTGGTGGGATGACATTAAGGATACTGTAATGCGTACATTCTGAATTCAAGATATGCACTTTGGTAACGGAATCTCGGATAAGCTGATTACGGTAATTTCTAAAGATATTTGTCGAATGTTCCACTTAATACTTTGACCCTAATTAAACTTCTAGGCCTTATTTCCTCTATCGGGTATTGCCTCGATCAGAACATTGAAAAAAGGGTAACCTATTCCATCACGGACGGCGATAAAATACCGCATGGACGGCAACCAAACTTCACCCTCGGCCCTTCAGAACCATATGTGGACTAAGTATATTCGAAGGAGGCACAATTCCAGCATCAGCCAGCAGGAAATCGGTCCAAGGTCAATAATGGAGACAGAATGGAGACAGGAAACAGGATGTCTTCCCAAAACAGCATTATCTTCGATTGAAAGCATGAGCAGTAACAGGATGAACAAGGTTTCATTTCGAGTTATTACATTCGATACAACATTCTTCGGTTTAGCCCCAACGCCTTCAAGGTCAAGTTAACGAATTCTATTGTTATTACCTTGCACTAAGAATAATAATTCTCATTTGTAACTGTTGCGTTTAAGAAGAATAAATGATTTTCTATATACATAGTTTTTACAGGAACATTTGCTCAAGTCACGCGAATTTGCAAAACTATGAAATATTTTCGTTCTCTGAATCCTTTTTCGTATATAACACGAAAGCCAGAGAGTTGGTTTTATTTTCTATGAAATTTTCGTACAATGTATGCATGACGTTTTATTGCTATACGAATATTTTGTGTAATTTGCAATGCTTCAACTTCTTGTCATGAATAATTCGTATGTATTTTTTGATACATTCGAAAAATACATAAATGTTCCGAATGGAATGATTCAAGATATTTAAACGAAACTAGATGCATATATTGTACGAATATATTTTGTTGCAGATATCAACAAATAGATTCGTGGAATAAACTAACGCTTTCGTTATATGTACTTAATATTATTTTCAGTGTGCTTTGGTAAAATAATCGAAAGTTCGGTTCGGTTCCTGCACTCAAAAAATTCTACACGTTATTATCATGTGTCTCACACTATCACGATTATTGTGAAACACGTCCATTTCATGTGTGAATCTTATGCTATGAACCATCATGCCTGAACACTTTGGATTTAAATTGTGACACACTTGGATTATATGTGCCTCATATGATGATATCAATAGCTTTGCACATCATAGTTCAATATTCTACAATATTCTACTTCATCGACTTCTACTTTGCCGACTCTTAAAATGAATCGACAAATATATAAACAAAACTGCCAGAGGCCAGAGCTTTCACATATCTTTTTAATGGGTCTGATTTTGGATTCGATCATGGACTGTTGGGGTGTGCTGCTGTCGTAGTCTTTGTTCGATTTCACTGTGACACGGTTGTTCTCAAATATGAGGCGGGTTGATACGATAAAGTCACAACTCTTGTTTTCTGTGTTTACCTTTCTGAGCAAGCAATTCACATTGTATTGAAATGCAAAACACTTTAAATCCATCTGTTTTGAACAGTAGTGTGATCCAATGTGTAATACACTTGAATAGATAGTGAAATTTTTTCGACATTTCAAAGTTTGAAACACTATAAATTAACGTGTATAACACATTGAACCAAGGTGAAATACATTTAAAGTAAATGTGATTGTGCATTTGAAAAAATCAAGTGTATAAACATCCCCACGCGACTAGCACCAAAGCAGCACAAGAACCACACACCGATATGTCGATCTAGCCCTGCACGATCGAATCAGTTTTCTCAGCACACGCAGGAACACTCACTCTGGAGAGAGCGAAGCCAGCACAATCGTCATCATCACCATCATCGTCATCGATTGCTTTAGGAGTGATAAGGATGACTAGTGATAAGAGCGGTGAGAATATCACCCACTCTCAGATATCGACGGGGGAAATCATCGCATCAACGAAGCACCGGACTACCTACGGCGATCTTCGGAAGCTGCGACCAGTCCACCTCAACCAAGTCACTGAATCGCACGCGCGGAGACCCACGGAGGAATTTTAATTCGTGTTAATTTAAGTTTTATATGTAGTGCTGAATATATGTAGTGTTTGAAATTAAATTGTTTGCATGTTGACTCAAATAAAGTGTAGTTAATTAATTAACCGGTCGCGAGTTATGTAATTGGTGTTTGACAGACAGAACAACCCTGGATTCTTCAGCACAACACCGTGTTCCACCTCACAGCAACTTTATCATCATCGATGTTAGGGGCTGGAATCGCATCTGAGCTTGTCCATCGAAGGTAACTAGACCACCCCGTTCATTTTGGTCCTTCGAACCGGATACGGGTCAGGACAGACTGTGGACTGTACGGAAACTTCGCGACACTACACTTGGTCGTAGCTGGAATGCAATTGGATCGCCATCGCCTTTTGGTTGGCAAGCGCCATTCTGCTGAAGGTTTGCTCTATTTACGACACTTGCACGCTTTGGATTTGGCGTCACACCGCCATCGCTACTGGTTTTCGGTTGGCTTCGAATTCAATCATTGGGTTTGGTCAAGTTAGTGAACCCGTGCGTGCACGATATATGTCCAGCCGAGCTGAGAAATACAACCTTCTAACACCTGGTTTTCCGTTGAATGGATTGTTCGAAACGAGGTTTGGATTCTTAACTGGCTGATCCATTGTGGACTATTCGTCGCCATCGCGTGCCCTTCTATTATTGCCTTCTTCGACAACAATCAAGCGGCAACCATAGCATTTACGGACAATCGAAGCATTCTGTGGACTCATCTCATTGGATTGAGGATTGATCGTGGACATCGATCGATTACGGCTGCATCCTGGAAACGCTCAACGGTTGAGTTGGACTCACTTAGGAAATTGCTTGGACGCTCTGGTTCGACACGCTCATCACCATCCCGGCGGAAGACTAGGACTACTGAATCAGCTCCTGCTCTGGATATCCAGGTAAATTATTTAAATTCAATATATGTCCAGTCGTTGTTAGATTGCCTGAAACTAACGCCAACCATTCGACGTTTCTTCTATCTAATCCTTCGCCAACCACGCTGAGGACACGGGCGGAAGTTATCAAGTTTGGATTCGAAAGCCAGTGGTTTGGCATACAATCCTAACAGAGGTCATCAGAGGTCATCAATTTCGTCGATTGAGGTCATCGACCGCCACTACGACCAGTGAGCAACCGTCTTCAGAGTCAACGACCGGTGCAAGGGCCGATGAACTTCGCTTTCGACGCAGACTGGGAGCAGCGCAATTATTTGCCAGGTAAATACACATAAGTGTACTGCTGAAGCTAGGCGCATGAAAATACACTGTTTTAAATTGGAATCAACCCTCTTCGTTCTACATTTCTAATCGCTGAGCCCTGATTGCCCTTTTGGCACCCCGTTCTCGAGATTTCGTCGGAATTGGATTTGGTCGTTTGCTGGTATTGCTAAGAATTCTATTGAACGTTAGGTGCAGTAATTGGTTCATGTGGTGAGTTGCCGCAGTATATGCCTGGCCGAAGCCATTTTGTTAGATATTACACCCAGTCTCTCCTCTTCATCCACATTCCGTTCGAGTACTTGTTGGTTTCTGACGATTGGGTTCAAGGCTGCTTGCATAGTTGAATGATTTAATTGGAGCATCACCATCTGCTTTGTCGGGTAAAACTTTAGCAGTATATGCCTAGCGAAGCTAGGTCTTCACTCTGTTTGCTACACCACCTCTTTTCCTCTTGATTCACACCATTGTTGCTGAGTTGTCGTCGAACGGAAGCCATACGTGTGACGTCACGTGGCTGCAGGATTTCATTGGAACTTGAAGCACAATCAGTTGTTTCTCCGGGTAAATTAAGATAGTATATGCCTAGCAGAGCTAGGCTTCTGCAGTATACTACACCGCACCTTTCTCTTTTTGCTGATCGCATTACCGAAACGACGACAACATGGCACCCGGTGGCGCATCCACACCATCGATGCGAGCATTGACGGCAAGATTGAAGCAGATACAGCTGTCGCTTAATGACATCCACCGATTCATTCAAGCGTTTACGGAATCCAATAACATTACCGAGGTGGAGGTACGTGTTGAGAAACTGGACGAGCTTTGGGAGAGCTTTAGTGCAACCATGGTGGAGATCTACGCTCATGACGAATTCAAGGCTGAGAAGATTTCACTGGAGAAGGAACGCAGCGAGTTCAGCGATCGCTATTACGAGATCAAGTCCTTCCTAATGGACAAGATCAAGGAGCTTCAGAAACTCCAAGTATTAGACCAGTCCTTCCGAACTGGTGAGGGAACAACGTCAGTTACCATGGAGCACGTACGTCTACCGCAGATCAAGCTGCACACATTCAGTGGAGACATCGACGAGTGGCTGAGCTTCCGCGACTTGTTCACGTCGCTAATCCATTGGAAGGCAGCTCTACCGGAAGTGGAAAAATTCCATTATCTGAAAGGCTGCTTTGAAGAGGAACCCAAAGGCTTGATCGATCCACTCCCGATCACGGCAGCCAATTACCAGGTAACATGGGATACGCTGTTGAAACGCTACAACAACAGCAAACAGCTGAGGAAGCGGCAGGTACAAGCTCTCTTCAAGCTACCCATGCTTTCGAAAGAATCCGGAGCTGACTTACACATACTGTTTGAAGGCTTCGAACGTATTGTGCAGACTCTCGACTAAGTCATCCAACCGGCTGACTATAAGGATCTTCTGCTGGTGAACATCCTTACAGCTCGATTGGACCGGTCACGCGTAGAGGGTGGGAAGGAGGATACTTTGGAGGATTTATGCGAATTCATTCAGCGTAGAATCCAGGTTTTGGACAGCTTGCCACCGAAGCCCGTCGATATTAGGGGTCTCAGCCAATTGCAACAACAACCGAAACCGAAGGCTCAATCAATGAAGGTCAACTACGGTGCACAAACATCTACGAGACGTTGCATTGCCTGTTCATCGGATCACCTTCTTCATCAGTGCAACAAATTTCAAGGGATGGCAGTCTCGGACAGGGATAGTCTTGTTAAATTAAATGGACTCTGTCGAAACTGCTTAAGCTCAGGACATCACGCTAAGGATTGCCAGTCAAAATTCCCGTGCAGGAACTGCAAGGGACGTCACCACACTCTTGTATGTTTCAAACCGGCGAAGGAAAAGGGATCCAAGGTTGCGACAGTTGCAAGTCGTCCAATTCTGAGGATCAGCAAGAGTCATCTGGTTTATCAACCACACAAGTTGCTACCGTAGCAGCTACGGAAACTGCAGCACCCACTGCAGCTCAACAACAATCAACCCAAGTGCTTTTGGCAACGGCAGTTTTTTACTACACTCGCTTCGTTGTCGTGCGCGACAATCTGTTTGTATTCGAACACTCATGCTCTACCGTCGTCTCTCTCACACAACACGAGCGGTAGAATAACATTCGAGCTAAAAGAAAATAATCAAAATAGCAATCATATGACATGTGTGATTTCGTTGTAATTCCTCAATTTGGTGTAAATCAAACCATTTCTGATCAGAAATATTATTACCAGGACATCATTGCTTGCTATTTTCAGAATTCACACAAGCACACCATCAGCAGCTCTTATTATGAGAAAAACTAAAATACATACATTCATGACGGTCTTCGGCGACAGTGTCGTATGACAGAGCCTGTCATACGACATTTTAGTTTGGTACTGTAATATGATAGCTTGTTTTGCAAGTGTCGGAGGCAAAGGCAGTCAATTATCACAGAAAATGTGTCGACTACCGTGACCGCTTACAAGACTGGCTTAAACACTTCGATCAAACCTGTGGAATTTTTTGATTGCATAGAGATCTCCAAGCGCAATCTCACGAACACTAAAATGCAGCATCCATGTATAAAATTGAACCAAATAGGTATTGTGAAATCACAACTACTTAACAAAAAGTGGTAGATAGTGGATTTTGGGCACTACTAAGCGGTGGCAGACCCGCCAGACCTTCCCAGACCCTCAGCGCCACAACTTTGGCTTCTGCACGCCCGTTGCGTGAGTCCTACACAGATAAAAATTCTGAATTTTAATTGTGATGCAAACATTCATTCACGTAGACTTGTATTTGTTGTTTACAAAGATGGGTTTTTGTATACAATATTTGATACATTGCATGAAATGTGTCAGAACTTTACATGATTTATAATGTAAACGTATATGATATGTGACGCTCCATTTATGTGCATCATATTGAACAGAAATTTACACTACTTTTTCGAACTGTGTAGCAATGCAATGGCGGATACTCGCTAGACACCAGCGTGGGACTTGTCGATTCCCCAAACTCACCTCCTGGATAGGCATAGTATTACCAGAGGACTCCGATGGTCATCTTCGGCCGACGATAGTTAGAGGGATCGATCCTAGCCGAATTCAACGACGGGCTACACCCACTCGGGTGGCACGAAAGTCGTCCAAGAACACTTTGCAAGTTTAAGCTGCGTTTATGGTGTATGCGATTGTTTGAACTAACATAGCATCGTTATGACATCAGTGGAAAAATTATCAAGCACGTAGTGTTTTCGAACAATTTCTTGCTGTGATGTAATTGTTTCGTTTACGATTTACGGGTGCCGCTTAGGATTACTACTGTTTCATTTATCAATCATGAGGTCCGAATGTTGTTAGCACGATATGTTTTTTAACCGGGTGTGTCGAAACCATCGATAAACCGTTATTCGAAGATGGAGTTTCAAGCCACAGGTAGTATTGACATTGAAATATCTATATTTGTTGAAAAGTATATTGATGCTGCTTTGGTGTTATTGTTCTTCCATAGGTGTCCTTCTGACAAAACAGAATTACAGAAGTGGTTGACCGCAATTACAATATTTTGTGGACAAGAGATTTCACCAGTAGGAAATCAGAGAACCTGTGGAATACACTTCGGATCACATGAACTTCATGTTGTTGGAAACTAACTACTGCTGGACAAAGGATCCATTTCAACGGTTTTTGAGAAAACTCGTCCGTGTGAAACTTAATATTTTGACGAAATCAAAAAGATACACGTTAACTACAAGCACATAACATATGTGGAACTTCATGCAAAAAGCTGACTCAAAGCTGACCCCTTTTTTGTTTTGCCTCAGTGGTATAACTGGCATAGTTGGACATCGTTCTGTCAAAATAAAATTTTCGTGATATCGACACTGAGCATTCATAAGGACCAATGTCGAAAACATAAATAATGGCTTCTTTCGTAAATGTCTAGTACGTCAAAGTCAATCCAAGCCACTTATTTTATCGGTGTTGGTTTTCTTGAGTGAGTTTTCATTTTCGAGAAATTCACGCAAAAAGTAATTGTTTCCGTTTGCAGCATTGGCCCTTATGAAAGTAAGCATTGACGTTGACGGCGACTCTGCAACTCTTTACTCCTGGTAAAATTCCATAAGCCTCTGACAATCTATGTATGAAATCTAACGGACTTTGTCTTATCTCTTCATTCCTCCAGCAAGCCGCCGTTTTTTCACGCAAAGATTGACAAAATCATATGGGATTTTCATAGGAGTGAAAGGGTAAGAAAATGCTCACCAAGTTTCACGCACAGACTGATGTTTGCTTATGGGATTTTACCATAGGAGTGAAGAGTTACAGAGTGACCGAAGAGGCGTGTCAATAATCACGGTAATGGGAAATGAGATGTAAACAGGTGAGGCCCAGATAATGTGTCGTCTCCTTTGTTCCTCCGCGGTTTAAATGCTTTACGGAGTTTGACGTGTGGGCATTAGGGTGCTTCATTCTGAAAAAAGTGATGAATTTCTGATGGGCCACCCTCCAGTTCGATTCATAGCCCCAAAATATGAACCTGTGCAAAAATTGGTAAAGATTGATGAAGGTTTAGAGGTCGCGCCAATGATTTGAAATTTGTATGGGAATTACTATGGAAGAATTTAAAAAATCGCTTATATCGCTATAACTTTGCTTCTACTTGTCCAAATGTCGAAAAAATTTAGTATGTTATTGCTATGGCAATAAACAAAAAGCCTACAGTTGCTACGCTCAGTTTTGCAGCGTATCAAGAATAATAAAAATGTGAAAAAATGGCAAAATAGGGTAAATTGACAGATGAATATGTACAAGGCAACAACGCCAATTTCATCGCAACAACAACAGGCTTGTTGATCATTGTCATGACAACCACATATTTTTTTTTTCAACGTTTGGACAACTACAACCAAAGTTAGAGCAATGTAAACGAAAATCAATAATTTCCCATACTAATTCACCAAAATCTCCATACAAAATCCAAATCATTGGCGCGACCTCTAAACCTTCATCAATCTTTACCATTTTTTGCACAGGTTCATATTTTGGGGCTATGAATCGAACTGGAGGGTGGCCTATCAAAAATTCATCACTTTTTTCAAAATGAAACACCCTAGTGGGCATTCTTTTTTCGACTAGTTCGACAGGGGGCTTCTCAAAGGATTTTTAGCTAGTATTTTCAAGTAGGATAGAAGCCAATCGAGAGCGTTGTTATTCAGTAATATTTCTTCGTCTCTTTGATCTTTTTGCATTGGATTAATTACGAAAATTGTGTAAATTTCATGTAATTTGATGCAAACAATTCGCAGATTTGATGATTACGTTGAATAGGTGTGAAACTATCATTATGTCTGTGGTATGTTGAAATATTGTTAACTGTGCTTTTAGTGAGTCAACTTATGATTACAGCATGAAATATCCAGTGATTATTAACGATTATTTTCGTTAGTAAATAGTGCTTAACTTTGTAACATCTTGCTGGGAGTCCCACCCTGGGACCTTAGCGAAAAAAATGTTATGATGGTGTGTAGCTCCTCCTTTGCCTTTTCGATCAACAAGGATCAACCTTACCACGTTTTTTCGAAGAAATTTTCAATTGAAGGCAATTGAGAAACATAGTGAGTGTTGAAATTTTGGATATCGCAGGTATTGATAAGCGCTCGATATCATTTATCGTCCTGCTTGCAAAATTTTTGCCAATGAAACGATGCAAAGTCAGCTCAAAACACTGCATATTTTTCAAATGGGATTTCTGACTCTTGTTCTAAATTGTGCTGCTTCTCTCTGAACTTCAAAATGTAAGCACTTAATTCCAAATTTACGTGGTCGTGTTTTTCCTAAAACGACATCTAATGAAATCAAAGTTTGATGCAATTGGTTAAAAAAAAAATAGAAAATGTCCAAAGAAGGAAATGTTACATACATGTTTTTTCTAAGTTTACCACAGTTTGCTGTGTGAATCAAGGTGATGAATTTGTTAAAGTTAGCTATATAATTATAAATAAAGCACAAAATGGTTATAGAAATAGTAAGACATGAGTTCAACAGTGCTAGAAAAACATAGAATTATAAACCACGGTAGAATTACTTAAATG
This sequence comes from Ochlerotatus camptorhynchus, assembly GCF_037179485.1. Taxonomy (NCBI): domain Eukaryota; kingdom Metazoa; phylum Arthropoda; class Insecta; order Diptera; family Culicidae; genus Ochlerotatus; species Ochlerotatus camptorhynchus. The sequence continues at coordinate 1,580,555 of NW_027040790.1, read as the reverse complement.
AATTGACAAGCCCCCTCAATTTGACAGATCGATGCCCATCTATACCACTTGAAATCACTGAAATGGGGTCGATTTTTAATGATCCAGTTCCACATATGTTATGTGCTACAAGGCACAGTACTATTTTGATACTATCAATAGCGGTGCATGCACATATCGAATTGGAACTAGCGGAACAATTCTGGGGCCTCCCTTAGCTCAGTCGGTAAAGGCGCAGCTACAAAGCAAGACCATGCTGGAGGTGGCTGGGTTCAATTCCCGGTCCGGTCTAGGAATTTTTCGGGTTGGAAAATTTCTCGACTTCCCTGGGCATAGACGTATGATTGGACTTGCCACACAATCATACCAATGCAAAAATGGTACAAGCATCGAAAGCTCTCAATTAATAACTGTGGAAGTGCATCTAGAACACTAAGTTGAGAGCACGCAATAAGCTGATATGCGATATGCAGTAAGCTTGAAATGCGAAGAAGAAGAAGAAGAAGAAGAAGAAGAAGAAGAAGAAGAAGGAACAATTCTGCATACTCTTCAGCACAGAGCTGAGTCTGTCATTGACAGACTTTCACGCGTTATGACAAAAAATATCGTCACATGGTCACTGACAGACTTAATTCTAAAAAACAAGCCTTCGACAAAATATCATTCATTTTTTCGCCAAGATTCGCCTGATAACAAAAAGTGTAATTTCGTGCATTCTGTGTCACATTATTGTTATCCAAATAGTTCAGGACGTAGATGTTTGTTTACTTTCACGGCTTCATGTAATTGTGTTGCTTGAGTCATCTAATTTCATTACAAATTTAGTTAATAAAAAAAATCTACACATGTTCGTCCCTGACAGCATAGTCATTGACAATTGACATGGTTTGCCTTGACTGTGTCTGTTAGCTCAAATGAGTGACCAAATCAAATTAGTCAATATCACCGTGTATTGTCGAGATTTTGCAGCACTGCTACAGCATACGACACACTAGATGACAGTGGTTTAAACTGTGCAATAAATCATGCCTCGAATACTGAGACATCAGTAGAATATGTAAGTCATTGGTTGGTGATATTATCAACTACGCGGAATTAGTGAATGCAATTTTTCAACGCATGTTGGACTACCCCAGAGTATTTCAAAATCAATCCAACCATATTCTCGAAAATGACGCTCTAAAAAAATCATCGGAACATGCTGATTGAGCTAACAATTGAGCTTTCTTAAAACTTTATCTAGAAAATTACGGAAAAAGCTTCAATGGGTTGCGAGAAACTCTGTGTAAGAAACTGTCGAAAGTTATTTTATTTCAGGGAGATTGAGATTTTTTTTTAACCATTTCTGCTTTCATTTTACAAAAAACTAATTAATTCTAATCCTAGTAACTGGTTGTTATTTAATAAAAAACTTTTTTTTACCATATTACTATAATTATTACAGGTTATTATTATTTTTTTAACAGCGCCGGTGATGTAGTGGTAAGCGTGATTACCGCTCACCCAGCAGGCCTGGGTTCAATCCCAGTCGACGCCGCCGGGATGTTCTGAGGGATAACATCTCTGATCAACCTAACCTTACCTAATCTCCTTTTGTGCCTTGCCTTGAGCCGCACTATTGTTCCCTAGTTGTTGCTGTTGTTAACAAAAAAAAACTTGTGGCAAAACGGTTGAGGAATCTTCTTTGCGACGTATTCCTGTCAACATCAAGCTGCTGCAACTACTTGGAACATTACTTGCTCGTCATGTGGTGTGTGAAACTTGACGTTATCATCATTTGTCACGGGTTTGAATGGTTAAAACAACAACTCGATCTTAAATAATGTTATGCGATATAAGGAGATTGATGGCCTTAGAGCGACCATTTTTGCTTACTGAGCAGAAGATTGCGATTATAATTTCAGGCCCCTTTATTATACATATTCAATAGTCACTTTCAAGCAACAGAAAAGATCTATAACAGTTTATACAACCTTTAAATCACTGGTTTTGGTTGTAATGCAGTTTACTCAACATAATTTTATAAATTTGTGTTTCTTGGGAAGACTGCCAAAATCTTCTATATTCAGTATTCCCAACAAACTATTTTAGCTGCAGACTTGCTTATAAAGGGAAACATTAAATGTATAAGCTAGTTTTGACCTGTATAAGTTATTAAAATTGTTAGTTGCCTTCAGCCGGCTTCGTGCAGATTTTAAGTGGACCAAATTGTATGTTGACCTTTTGGGGGAGCGTAGAATTGGATGTAACAATATTACTAGATTTTACTGTGATTCGATGATTACTCTTATGTTCCGCATAACATTCGAGTGAAAATCAACGCTTTGGACTGAAACCACCCATTTTGACATGAATCGCTAAAAGTACCGAACGCCACCGTCACGGTTTAGCGTAATTAAATTAGAGACTTTCAATTAAGCTTGCGTTAATTACAACTTAAAAGCGTTCTCCTCCAACCGAACTTCCGCTATTTTCGCTGGCAACATAAACAGAACCGCTCCCGGTTCGACTAGGAAAGGTCTTTCTATGGATATGGCAATCCAACTTTTCACCGGGGGAAAAGTACTAATCCGAGCCCAACTGAATGTTGCGCTCTACATGTTTCGATGTTTCTGCAGATCCGTGGGAGCCATTGGTGTTTCGGTAAAACAGAGGCTTTTGGCTCTTGTGCAGATTTGAGAAAGTGCCCATTGCTGCGAGCATAAAGTGCGCGGGAGTGTTGCCTTTCGCGGATGTTTAATTTCTGGTACGTTTGCTTAATTGTTAATTACCGACACGCTTCCTTTCATTTGCATTCAAATTTCGTGTTTGCAATGTTCGCTAACGAGAAATGTACAGATTTTGCTTTGGAATTTTGCCTCCCTCTCTCTCGCTCTCGGTTTTTCAGTCTCCCAACCTAATATAATTCTAATCAACGATAAATATTTTCGGGAAGTTAGTTTGAGTTTTGACAAACGAGTTAGAGTGTGGTTGTTTGATTATTTTTATTTAATCCACCCTTTAGAACCGTACATGGGGGCATTCGAGAACAATTGCATGCTGATTGTAATTTTGTTATCTTTTGAGTATTTGTTTTTTTTTTCAATTAGTTAAGCATATATACACTTCTTATCAAATTCAATACTTGAAATCCATTTCAAAATTCAAACATGTTCAATAACTTCATTGCTATTATAGAATTCAAATTTGATTCGTAAAGAACCATTTTGAAAGCAAAGCCATTTTTTTGTGTTCAACGGATACAAATCTAATCCATCAAAAATGTTGGTGCTGATCCATTAGCATTACCAGCATTACACAAATCTTAGGACAAACTAGCTTATTTAACACCCATCTGTTATTCCCATACGCTTCCGCTCTGAAATGTACTATATTTTAGAAATCTTATTGTAGGGAAAGGAGGGGCATAATGAGCATTGTTTAAATCAGATTAATTGTTAGTAGATTACATATAGTCCATTCTATGTGCGTGAGTATTGATAGTCCTAAAGTGACTATAACAAACCAACATTTTTGGCTGGGGCGAAAGTGAGGATAACAAACCTCACACTTGAAAATGGGATTACGCAAGTGTGCGTGTTATAAACGTCAGAAAGCTCAATAAATATGCTATTGAACCTACTAGCAATTCATTTGTTATGAAAAACTAGAAATTTAATGCTGAAGTACAGGATGCTCATTATGACCCACCAGTTCACTATGCCTTTCCTACCCCAACATACTGGAAGTACACGTTACTCATAGCAACCGATGGACTGATGGCATGCTGCAGAGAGCTAAACCCCAAATTGCATGTTGGTTTTAAGCTGCTGCTGCACTTTGCTAGCTAAATCTACAGTTGATGCAGTAAGCACTGAAAGCGGATTGTTTGAATTATGTTTCGTCTTCGATTGTTACTGGTATACAAACGGAAATTAATCTAGTTTGAAACAAGCAAAAATATGGTTGAAGTAAAAAAAACTAAAATTTGTATTGATTCAAAGTCCACAATGCATATTAAAAAATCCAAAATTTTGTTTGAAACAAATGACTATTTTACCTTGACTAAACCCATAAAATCATATTGCTTTAATATGAACTTTGGCTAATTCAACCTTACATTTTAATTGTTTTAAACACATTTGTTGTAAACAAGATTAAAATTGGTAGAAACCGGTCAGTGGCAAGAGTGATTGCCTCTCACCCCAAAAGGCCCGCGTTCAATCCCAGTCGGCTCCACCGGGATTTACTGAGGCATAATCAGGGTTATTCTGCGTGGCGAATGAGGTGAGACGACAATTGTCACCTCGCAGTCACATGACTCTTCTCACTCTATTCCGACAGTCGACTCGGGTGACGTGAGAGGTTCATTCTTAGGTTAGTTGCAAAGTGACTCGGTGTTCATTCACCGAAATGTCAGTTTGCTTTGTTTTTCGAAAAGGGCCTACGCAGTTTTTGTAGGTTCATTTATCAGTTTAATCGCAGGTTTTTATTTTTTACTATGAACATGCGTTTCGAGTCGTATTTCATGTCAAACAAGGTAGATTAAAATATTTTATTATTTTCTTAAAAATAATCCGCGTTCACATGTTCGAAATCATGCATAAAAACATCATTTAAATGGATTGAAAATGTTCGGCCTGTGCTAGGCCCTTTCAATTTTGGCTGTTTGTTGTTTTCGATTGCGAACGAAGATTTTTTTTTTCCAATCGTGGTTTTTTTTTAATTAGGTTCCAGGTTCCAGTGTATTCCTCCATTTACGAACCACACCGGCGGTTCGTAAATCGAAACAGACGTAAAAAAACATTATTTGCGATTTATTTCCTAAAAAGTTTTTGGAAAATTTTGTCGAATACCGCACAAAATTGGTATTTTTTGGTATCTGGGTGACGTACGGGGACCGGAAATCAATGCCTGACGTTATTTTTATTTAAATATGGCGGCTTCCGGTTAGAGAAAAGCTGGGAAGTACTGCAAAATTACCAACAACATGGGTATTTTTGGAATCTTGGTGACGTGTAGGGACTGGAAATCGATGTCTGAAGCCTTTTTGAAATTCAATATGGCTGCTTCCGGCGCGAGAAAAACTTGTAAATTCTGTCAAATACTCCTCAATATGGGTATTTTTGGAGTCAGGGTGACGTTTGAGGACCGGAAATCGATGTCTGACGGCATTTTGACATTCAAAATGGCGGCTTCTGGTTAAAGAAAAACTTGGAAATTCTGAGTTGGTTGGAAATGCTAACATGAAGCTTTAGTGTGATGATTTATTAGCTAGAGAATGATCTTTAGAAGAGTGTAGGTGGATAGTTCCGTTAGAGTACGGCAGTATGAAAATTGAATAGAAGTTGAAAATGAGCGAAGGGCCATTAAAGCGACAGTTTTCAAGATAGACGCACATTTTTGCCTGTGGACTTGGAGACATACTTCAAGTCCCCGCGTACATCGTACGGGCTAGGCAAAAATGTGCGTCTATCTTGAAAACTGTCGCTTTAATGGCCCTTCGCTCATTTTCAACTTCTATTCAATTTTCATACTGCCGTACTCTAACGGAACTATCCACCTACACTCTTCTAAAGATCATTCTCTAGCTAATAAATCATCACACTAAAGCTTCATGTTAGCATTTCCAACCAACTCTGAAAATCGTTAACTTCGCGTATGAAGTAACATAAAAAAACACTTTGAATGTTGGAAATTCTGTCAAACACCCCACAATATTGGAATTTTTTGAGGGACCGGACATCGATGTACGAGGATGTTTTGAAATTTAAGATGGTGGCTTCCGGTTAGAGAAAAACTTGGAAATACTGCAAAATACCTCTCCATATTGGTATTTTTGGAGACGGGGTGCTGTGTACGGATCCTGAATCGATGTCTGAAGCCATTTTGAAAAATTCAATATGGCGGCTTCCGGTGCGAGAAAAACTTGGAAATTCTGTGAAATACCTCTCAATATGAGTATTTGATGACGTGTAGGGACCGGAAATCGATGTCTAACGCTTTTTTCAAATCCAATATGGCGGCTTCCGGTTAGAGAAAAATTGGGCAATACTGCCAAATTACCCACAATATGGGTATTTTTGGAATCGGAGTGACGTGTAGGAACCGAACATCGATTTCCGGTCCCTACACGTCATCTCGACTCCAAAAATATTAGTTTTGTGGGGTATTTGGCAGAATTTCCAAATTTTTCTCCAACCGGAAGCCGCCATATTGAATTTCAAAATGGCCTCAGACATGGGTTTCCGAGCCCTACACGTCACTCCGATTCCAAAAATACCCATATTGAGGAAGCCGAAGAAACAAAAAAAAATTTGATTGAAACAAATTTAGAAGTAATAAATTACCGAAACCCGCAACCATCGCTTATATAACTCTAAGGTTTTCCATCCAGTCGACTGCAGCGGAGGTTACGACTCTTGTCACTTAAAATCGTCACTTCAGTACGACTTTTGTCACCGAAATACGACTGTGAGAATAAGGTGAGAGTTCACCGGGTTCATCCCAAGTGACTTTTCTCACCTCACTCGCCAGCTGGAATCGGGTGACACGAGTGACTCGAGTCACCTCACTTCATTCGCCACGCAGAATAACCCTGAATATCTCTGGATCGATAAGTAGGGTCCAGGTGTGGGAGCTGCCTCCCTGGCGTCGGTAGCATTGGTATTCAGTACGGAAAACAAGATCGACGGAAAACAAACCAAAGAAAAAATAATAATAAATAAATTCAAATTGAAACCTTAGGATAGATCAACAGGTCAATAACAATCTAAAAAATAATTGGAAACCAGTGATGGTAAAAATCAAAAAAATCCAAAATAAGGAAAGGCCGAAAATCACTGCTGATCTTGAGATCAGCTAAATCATAAACATAAAATCACGGTTGATTTTAACCTTAGCTGATTTTGAAGTAACAAAATTACCAAACGGAAAATCAATACCTTCAGGGATACGAATTTTGTTCATTTAAATCAAACATATTAATGTCAACACTCTTTTTTTTTTTTGTTCATTAAGTTATTTGATAAGGCTCAACCGAATTAACTTTACAGAGCCGAGGATTCTTGGTCACTATACAAAACATATTAAAACTAAAGTCAGAAGCTACAACACAATAAAAACTTTATCTTCCGCTATCCAAAAAGCTTTCTCCATCAGAACTGGAGCCGCTTCCAGCATTATATGGCAGTTACGCCATCGTGGGGCAAAGCGCTTCCATTGCAGCAATGGACGCAAAACGTGGTCAACACTCACACACTCATCACGAAACGGTTGCTTTCCAAAGTCGACGACGCATCGACCGAAAGAACTTCTGAAGAAGAACAATGAGGAGGACCACACAATGGTTGCTGCCGAGGAAACAGACGATCGCGTGGCACACATCGAGAGTGGCCTGCTTTTGTCAACAGCCGAGTGAACACTGTGTTTATACTCTAAACATATGAATTATTCAAAGGAAATTGAAAGCATGTTTAAAACTGAAATATTAATGGTTGAATTGAATTCAAAATCATGTATCAAAAGCAAATATCGAAATATCAATTGTATTTGACAGACTGTGTTTGACTGACAATGTCCGGTTGCCGTACGGTTGGCGGTGATAAAGGGGCAGAAGACCAAGCAGAAGACGGCAGTCCTTTCGCTAGCCATTTTGCAGGATCTGGGGGTTTTCCGGAAGATTACCAATCTTTCGTGTACGAAAGATAGGACGGTGAAGGACTGGTCTCTGGATGAAATACTGATCCCTGCCCTGCATACGGATGTGTTTGCATGTGGATCATGTGACGGCGATAATGCAAATAAAAGCATACGATACGGTGATTTAACCTAATCGCGCACTATTATTTATTTCATCGCGCATTCGAAAATAATTTTCAATAATAATTAGAGAATCACGATAAACATTACATACGTTTAAAATAAACATGAAAATCATGTTTAAAATAAAAATATTTATTTTCGATTACAAAGCTGTAAACAAATATATTCACGTTTATTTTCAATACGAATATTTTTAAAATAAACGTAGCATGATTTTTATTTCAAACATTGATGTCACATGACTTAAAACATAAAATAGGTTTAAAATCAATCTTATTTATTTTTGTGGCCAGAATAAACTGAGTTTACGTTTATATTTACCTCAAATATTTTTTTCTGCGTGTTGGTATTACAGTCAAAGTAAGAAACTGACATCCGCTGCCATTTGGAATGGCGGCCTCTGGACAGCGTATATGCATCTAAACCCATGCAATATGGGTATCTACGGAATTAGCTCGAGGAGTGGAATTGGAAATTTAAATCCAAAATGGTGGTATGGTATGTTAATTTTCCGCTTTCACTCATGAAGCCCATTCCGTACACTAATACAATTCCACACTTTTTTATTGACAAATTTTCATGTGAAATTCCGCATGATTTTCATAAACATAAACAGAATCCACCCAGAAGCACACTTGAAATTTATGAGTCAAATGAATAGTATGTGGGGTTACACATGGCTTTTATGTGTTTATGTTTCATATTAAGTATGTGTCTGACACATACACAGCAAAAAATTCTGAAATTTAATTATCATGTAAACATTCATTCACGTAAACTTGTATTTCATTTCACGCAAACGAGTAACTTGCAAGCCATGTTGTTTACAAATATGAGCTTTTGTGTACAATATTTGCAACATTGCATCAAATGTCTCAGAACTTTACACGATTTATAACGTACACTTATATGATATGTGACGCTCCATTTATGTGCATCATATTGTTTTTGAACTGTGTAGATATCATTTGTTGGTCACATTGCAAAAATTCATGTGTGGGACACATAAAGATAATTTTTGAAATTTTATCAAGTGTAGATACCCATATATTATGGGTTTAGATGCATATTCGCTGTTTAGAGGCCACCCTATTGAATTTTGTTCCGCCATCTAGGATTCCAAAATGGCGGCGGATGTTGATTTTCTACTTCTACTCAAAGAGCCCATTCCATAAATACACACATTGCATGGGTTTAAATGCATATTCGTTGTCCGGAGGCCGCCATATTGAATTTCGGTCCACCATCTTGGATTTGTATTATGGGTCAAACAATTTCATCCGGAACTTTTCGTGAACATTAACGGCAAAGAAGTCAACAACACTGGGAGACCGTAAGCTCCAGCCCATCTGTGATAAAACCATCTCGCGCTGGAGTTAAGAATTTAAAAGCAATATGGTGAGTCATGATAATTTTTGTCCGTAGGAATGGAAAGCACTTTTTAACACAAAAACAAACTTCAATCAAAATTCACTTCTTGCACACTACGGCTCGGCTATTCTGTTGAATTCCACTTATTGCAGCATTTAAAACGATGGAAATTCAATACAAAATCACTGAATTCATCACACAACATAGAAACGCAATCGTCTTATAGCACGGTTGCCAGAACTCCTATGAATCTATTTCATGCGTTGAGATAAAGTCTAAAAGGTACTCTCACCTCTGTTGTTGATGTCTGTACTGGCCCACAACGTATGGTGGGCATTCGCGTCGCATCCAATTATGAATGGTTTGTTATGTTTCTTACAGTACGAAACAAACCTTGCATCCCCTGGTGGACGTACAATGTGAGTAATGCAAAATTTGAAATTTTCGCTCCAAAATACTTAAAAGATTCCAAATCGGATCCTGACTAACCTCTCAAAATTTGAACCCATTTCGTGAGAAACTGAGATGGCACAAACCATTTGAAGTTTGTATGGGAATTACTATTGTAAAACCAAGATTTTTGTTCATGTTTATCTATTCACCATATTAATCTGCTTCGAAAGTTTTCAACTGTACTTGTACTTTTCTCAGCTACAACTTTGCTGAAAACCACTTTTTGATTAAATGCAAGGATCGAAAGTTATCAATGGTTCAATGTGCTGATGTCTTATGATCATGCTCAATCAACTGCTCAGCAGGCAACATTGGTGTTTCTGGGGCGTTGAATAGGACACAAAAATCATGGCTACTATGCACACTCCAAAATACAGTGTTGCCTACAGAGCAGCTGCTTGATCATGTCATAAGTTTACCAATCTCTTAAATAATTAATATCTGTTTCTTGTCTCGTTTTACATAGAAACGATCTTCAGCAAAGTTGCTGCTGAGAAAATGCTGAGAAAATTTTCTATAAGAATGGCTATCGAACTGTTTCGCAGCTCAATAAGTAAAAAGACTAGAAGGCAATGTATGTATGTAAAGGATACCACTCATTGTTGCAAGGCACAGCCATTAGACAGTGGATCATCCTCCAAGTATGACTTGATCAAGTACGATACCTGGTTGTATTCAATTTACCATTGTAAGAAGGGCCAAAAACGGAGGGGCGGACCCGTAAGCAGATACACTTACGCGTAATCCGCGGGATCAGGAGAGTCGCCTTCCAATGATAAAATCCTACAACCCGATGTAGAACAAGCCATCATACGAGGGAACGTCCCAATGAGTGGGGAGAAGAGCCCGCCGTCAATTCACGAAATGTTAATGACAAGGAGTTGGCAATTCCACTCTCCCCATCCAAATCGCTTCAATCCGGTGCCCTGGTGGTCCCATCCCTCCCCTTTGCATTTAATGTGTGTATATTTATATATATATCTATATTAATATCGGCATTACCCGTTAGATTTTGTCAACACCATTTTGACTTCTTAGCTTTTCAAAATCTTTAATAAATGCAAATCTTTCTATCTGACCTATTCCGCGAGTCGTGCGAATCTCCACCACCAATGAGTCAACAAAAGTCACTCACTAGTGGGGTGACTCTCCGTGCCTCAATGAAGAGTCACCTCACCCGAGGCGACCACCGTCACCCTACTAGCGACAGAGAGTCATACTACTCGCAGAACAGGCCTGCAGGTGACGTTTAAATCTCCACAATTTTACTGAAAATCTAAGAAAATTATTAAACAGAATTTAATAATATAACTGCAGAGCACAAGCAGTTTAAATATACTGAGGACGTGTTGCCAAAATCGAACGGATACTTTATATGTTTATTAATTTATCTTACCTTTGATGGACCAACTACTTACCTGTCCTTAATGGTCATAAGCTCCATCGGTATTTCCCGGTAAATCCAATCACGATCCTTTACAACATTTGGCCGACCTAGTTGGAGGTTACACCAACCTAAATCGACGTGATTTCTTTTTTTTTTTTTTTTTTTTTATAACAACCACAATTTTAAACAATTAAAATCTTCAATAACTGCAACTATTTGCTATTCTTCTCATATCCCACTTTACTAAATCGCTGCTCTCCCATCACATTCTTATTTTCTTCTTCCAATGTTTGTACGTCTTTCCCTTATTGTCCTCATCTGATGACTCTCCATCAGAAATTTCACTCTCTTCATTATTGTATACTTCATTTAATGTTCTTTTCATTTTTTCTCTATCCTTTGCAAGCTCCTCAAAACTTATTTTGTCCATGTTCTGGAATCTTTGGAAGTCTTGCTCTAACGATTTTTTCCAAGTTATACTAGGTCGACCCTCTTTCTTCTTTTCAAAATTTAAATTATATGCTAACTTCAAAGGGTGATTTTTATCCCTTCGCAAAACATGTCCAAAGTAACTAATACGCCCCACCCTAATTCTCCTATTAATAGTTTTACCGTCTAGTAGCTTTCTTGCATTAAACTTAATTTCTCTAGGTTTTACGCAGTACTGGTATATACTCCTCAAAATAAGTTTCTCATAATTAGCTATTGTAATTCTACTTTTCTTTGTCAAAACTGCTACTTTGGTGCCGTATTGTAAGGACGGTGATATCACTGTTTTATACATTAATTTACCTAATTCCCAGCTTGGTTTAAACTTTTTGCAAAATTCTACTATAATCTTAGATGATTTAACCGCTTTTAAACATCTCTGCCTGCAAGTTAATTTTCTGTTCAATGTAGATGTTAAACAAACTCCTAAATATGTTATACTGTCACATACTTTAAATGTCTTGCCGTTTAAGATGATTTCGTTAGGATGTTGCACTTTATCATTAGGATATCTAATTAATACCTGACTCTTTTTGCAGTTTATTTCTAGTCCTACGACCTCCAGCTGTATTTCTAATTCTTTAAGTATCTCTTCCATCTCTGCTTTAGACTTCGTTATAATTAGAATATCATCTGCAAAAACAAGTAGCAAAGGAAGTTTTAATTGATTAATATCCAACAATTTTAGTTCCGGTATTTTTGCAACAACTCTGTTTAAAATATCTTGCATTATATAATTGAACAGCAGAGGTGAAAGAGGGCAGCCCTGTTTTATTCCTTTTCCTCTCGTTACTTCTTTGGAAAATTGATTCTGCCACAAAACTCTTGTAATCTCATCTTTAACACATAATAATACTCTATCTATTAGTCTCGATGGCACTCCAATCTTAATCAAAACTTCTGATAAGCATTGTAATTTTACATTATCAAACGCTTTGCTAATATCTAGAGCTAGTATATAAAGATCCTGACCTGCGTTCCAATACTCTTCCATAATACGTCTAGCTACGAATATATGATCATCTGTAGACCTTTCTGCAGTAAAAGCCGCCTGATGCAATCCTGGCTCACCTGCATATTTCCTTAGCTGATTAGCTATCCACTTAGCATAAGTTTTGTAAGCTACATTACACATGGATATTCTTCTAAATTGATCTGCTTCTGTAGCTCCTGATTTCTTGGGAATGGGTATTTGCGTTGTTTTCTTCCATTCGTTAGGCATTTCATTTCTAATATACACTTCCTGTATTATCTCTGCTAATCTTTGTATTGAATTTTCATCGGCATATTTAATATATTCCGTAAATATTCTATCCGCTCCTGATGACTTACCATCACTAGTTGCATAAAGTATGCTCTCAATTTCATATAATGTTGGTGGATTTGGCAACGGTGTATAATCATTGTTTGAACCAAATTCTATTTCTGGGCCCTCACAAGTTTTTAAAATGTCTTCCCAAACTCTAGTACTAATTATTGCAGATTTCCTCTTCTTTTGCTTAACAAACTGTTTAAGATAATTGTAGGTTTTTCTTATTCTTATGCCTGCATCAAAATCTTTAAGGTTTCTGAAAAATTTCATGATTTCCTTTTCATTATGTTCTTTGACTGCCTGCTGATACTCTTGTCTACGATTTCCAACTCTGTACTTATAATTCTGCATATCTGGGTGTTTATGAGAAACCTTTATCGCCACTCTTAGATTGTCTAAGGCTTTTCTTCTACGTGGTGTGTTGGGAATTCTAGAAATCTTAATGGTTTTATGAGCAGCTATTCTCATTCTACTAGCTAGTTCTTCATAGCATTTATCTATTGTGTCTGTTTTAACGTCTGTTTTAGTAGGCAAGGTTGATAATGCTTCCCTGTAATTTTTTCTTATTCCTGGATCTTTAAGCAAATCAATTTGAACTTTAGTTGACTCTTTTCCCTTCCTTGTTTTACTGGAATAATTGTCGAATAACAAACCTATTGTTATTAATTTATGATCCGTTTTCAAATTTGTCCAATATCCCTTAATATATCTTACTCTGAATTTAGTATATTGTGATACTAATACGTGATCAATTTGGCTACTTTTATCCTTGCTTCTCCATGTTCTGCTAACATCCTTTCCTATCTTGGACAATACATTTTTGAGCCTCGAAAGGTGTAAGAAACATTTGAATAACTCTCCGTTTTCATTACAATAGTCATGACCTAGTGTTTTACCTATCCATACTTCATCTTCTGGTTGTTGATCTTTTAAGCCAAGTTGAGCATTAAAGTCTCCTAACACAATTAAGGTTTTACGATCGTGCTCAGTAATCAGCTCACTAAGACTGGCAAGAAAGGTTTTCTGATTAGAATTCGGCGCATGAACATTTATGATTATCAATTTTGACCCACTTAATGAAAGTTTAATCCACATGATCCCTTTCCTTGGCTCTTTAACTTGCAGTATATCAATCCCCTGATTCTTCTGTACAACTATGGCTAAACCTCTGGTCTTATTAACATGATTGTCTCTTACCTTCCATGTATAGTTTTGAGAATCTATCTGATCTCCTAAAGTATTAACTTCCTGTAATGCAGCAATGATAACATCGTTTGCTTTCAAAATTTCATCAATTTCATCCCTTTTTCGTTTGTCTCTGCATCCTTTCACGTTCCAACTAGCAATTTTCAACACCTTGTTAACCTTGTTTGTACCTTCGTTCCTCCTACTCATTTTTTTGTTTTCCAACGGAATTGTCTGCCTATCTTTAACATCAGCCTTTCTTGGTGTCAAATCTTGTTTATCTTGGTTTCTCTTCAGGTACCCCTTAACCCTTCCTCCTAATGTTGCCTTACCTTCTTGCATGGGTCTTGTAGCGTCTGATGTTACTTCTGGTTCCTCCACTCCCCTACCTTCAATTTGTATTACGCTGTCATAGTGATTCCCTGTATAATAAACCTTCAAAGGCAAACTATTGTCTATGTTTTCACCAATTTTAACAATTAATCCTTCCCCATTGTAAACTTCAATTTGTTTCCTGAATAGCTCGGCAACAGTAACTAAAGCTTCCTGTCCCACCCAGAACCCATCCTGTCTTAATTTATCAATAACTAACTCAAACGTTCCAATTTCGTCTAAATATTCAATCAAATAAATCTCGAATCTTTCTCTATTGTGTTTTACGTAGTCTGCAATAATATTTCTTAACTTCTGGACATTATAGTTGGACATGTGATAAGTTTTATTTACCCTTCCAATCTGGTCAAGCAAAGCCCTGATAAGACAGTTACCATCTCCTGCAATTCTTTTGATTTTTGCTACTTCATTAACTTGCCTGAATTTTACGGAGTATTTTTCTACCTCCGGTGTTTCATCGCATATATCTGTTGCTAGGTTCACGCAATAATCTATTGAGTTCCAGTCTTGCAATTCTTCATAACTTTGAATCGCATAATAATCAATCCAGTTTCCACTTACTTCTGCAATTAATTTGAAAGGTGACAATTTCAACCTTCTCTCTGTTACTCCTAGCACTACTTCTCCCAAACCGCTCGTGAATATAATTATTTCTCTATTTAATCTAGCTGCCAATTTGCTTAGAACTTTCCATATTTGTTGCACCTCATTCCAACCCCTACTTATTTCTTCCTTATTGTGTTCAAAAAACTTATCAATAAGATCTAATATGTCTTTCAAATCTGCTTCTCCTATTTCTCCTATTTCCCGTTTCTGTATCGCATTGTGAATCAATCCCTCCTTTAAATTACCATCATTTGCCCGCATAAATTCAACTTCTTTGATTCCGTTATCAATTAATGTGTATGGAAGTAGTTCAATATTGCAATTTGTATTGTCTTGCTTCTGGTCACCTGTGTATTGGAGCAGCTTTTTATCAGGATCAGCATCTGTATTTCCATCCATATTTACATCCCTTAAAATATTAATTTGCCCTAAACCATTTTCTGATTTATCTGATAGAATGCTAACTTCCACAACGTTTTCAATTTTTCCTTTCTCTTCAACAAAAAATTCAAGTGTACCAAACAATTCATTTACTTTCCCTTTTCCAACTACTCCTACTTTGCCTCCTAGCAGGAAGATTTTTATTTCGCACTCCAGAATGTACGAAATTGACCATAGAATTTTTGTGTCATCATTGCTCATGTAATTATCACATGTAGCTATAAACTCTTGAAGAGAGTCTACTATTTTTTCGTCGTACAACCTTTCCAAATCCACCAACAATCCGTAAATTATAATCTCAAAGTCTGCCACATTTTCTTCTGTAACGTTGCCTCTTCCTACCTTACTAATTATTTGGTCCAATGTCTTTTTGGTGATCTTAGTCGGTTTACAATCTAACTGTACTGTCAAACGTAATCCCTTAGACAATAAAACCGTTTTCTTTAAGAACCTCCCCATGTCCCTAAACTCATGCTTCGTCATCTTGAGACCAAAATCCAATAAGAATTAAATTAAATGTGATGTGAGAGCAGCGACTTACCTACACCAACGCGCATCATCGCAACCACTCGGCACTTTCTTCCTCTTCACTAAATTGAAGAGCTTCTAGGGAAACTATTTTCTTGCGGACCGCGTTGCGGTCAGACTTCACTGTTCTTCTTCTTCTTTTTCTCTTTAAACCCCTACTACGAGAAGATGAAACACCTATGTGGCACTCACTCTCCTACTATCGGTTGTCGCTGCATTAGAACCGCTGCCGCTCTCTTTCACCGTTTTCTTTTTGCTTCTCTTTCTATTCTCTTCGTCTCACAGAATTTCACCGCCGCTTTACTCTGTATTCCTTTAGGGTGCTCACTCACACACTACTGTTTGCCGCTATATTTTTGGCGGTTTATTTTCCCTGCACTATCAGCTTATTCTTTTCTTCCTCTTTCCTGCCACTCGAAATTATCGCTACCGTTCGGCGTGAAATCACAATTTCCACTCTTAAACGCACTCCCCTTGCGCTCCCCTCGCACACATATGCACACTGGGCCTCCCCGCATAGACCCTTCGCCCTTTCAGCAGCAATTCTGCCAAAGCAGTCTCAATCACACTTTTTCTTCCTTCTTCTATCACCGCCACCGATTTAAACCGTCACGCAAATTTTAGCGCACCACCTGCGGATGTTAACTACCACCTTTTCTTCGTAACACTCCACCAATCCGCCTCCTAATCCGTATTACCGGACCAGCCTTTCGTCGAACACTTTCCTCGAACCAGCAACAGCACTGAACGCAGCAGTAAACAGCACACACGTCCGACTCAGTCGGTAGTCACTCACGATGTAAAAAGACTAGAAGGCAATGAACAAAAAATTGAGATTTCCCATAGTAATTTGCATGTAAACTTCAAATGGCTTGTGCGAAGTCTGTTTCTAACCAAATGAGTTGTAACTTTGGGAGGCTAATAAGGACCCGATTTGAAACCATTTATGCACTGTGGAGCGAAAAAATCAAAATTTGCATCAGTCTAACGTACATCTTCCACTTTGCTAGGGAAGTACGCTGAGACAACGTAAACTTCTGTTTTTCTGTGATTCGTTGGAACCTCTAACATGATAGCTGCAATGTCTCTTTTGATAAATTCTGTAATCGGACATTTATTAGCTTTATCGTTTGCTAGAATGGCAGCTCTACGCTTCATCATATATTAACTTACATGATTTTGTAGGAATTCTCGGGAATTCCTAGTACCCAACTTTTATTTACCCATGACTCCTGGATCAGAGCTACATCCAGTATGCTTTCTGTGAATCGTTTGCAAAGTACAGCAATTGTTCCCTTAGCGTGATGCAGGTTCACTTGGATGAATTTGATTTTCTTGTGTTTAATACACAGCAAAAAAATAATTTTGATATCACGTCAAAGTGGATGCACTACAATCATGTCGAAAATATGGTGTAATATTTTTGCTAAAAGGACAAAATTATCATTAATACAATGCATGAACTGACATTACGCTGCTTTTACTGCATTTGTTTATTTATGTGGTCATAAAAATTACATGAAATTTTCGACATGATTGTAGAGCATCCACTTTGATGTGATATCAAAATTATTTTTTTGCTGTGTACTCTACATCGGTTTCGCGGTTACCGATATCCCGGAGCTGATCCTTTAGTTGTCGTTTGAATATCATTTTTTTCTCACTAACTACATTTGTAGTGTGACCGGAATTTAGATTCTGTTCCATATTCCCGGCACCACTTGATACTGCACAGAAATAAAATAATTTTGATATCACATCAAAGTGGATGCACTTCAATGTGTCGAAAATATGGTGTAATATTACTTGCCAAAAAGGACAAAATTATCATTAATATAGTGCATAACTGAAATTATGCTGCTTTTACTGCATTTGTTTATTTTTGTGGCCATAAAAATTACATGAGATTCATTTTCAAATTTAAAATCCAGCACAAACTCACAATCTTTGATAGTGTTCATGGAAACCCCATCTACAGTGAACACGGTTCAAAATGCTGCTGGTTAATAATGTTACGCTGGAGTATTCTCCATGCGTCAACTACTAGCCCATAATTTTGGCTCTCCAATAGTGCTAGAATTTGTTCATTGCAGTCTACAGCCCTCCATGGGGATGTCTTTTTCATCGAACACCTTCAAATTTCACCCCAGTCCATGGTTTTAATACCGGAATTATGCTTCTTAACCAGTTCGCTGTTTCCTGGATTTTACAAATGATGACTAAGTAGCCGGGCATAAAGGCACAATGCTCAAATTTTGGTTTAAGTGCTTCTTTTCTTTGACCCGAAACTTTAGTAATTATTGCTTTTTGAGTTTAGCAATCAGTTGTTGAGTGGTAAGTTCAATATTAGGGTAGCCTTTCGGAAGGATACCCAATTTCATCTCTCACTACTTCCTTGTAGGAAGGGCTGATCTTACCCTCAGTCCTCTTGAATTACCCGGTTCTATGCGCATCTATTCTTTGCTGTACAGAGCTTTTTCATGTTGAAGGCTTACTTGTGCCATACCTCTGACGTGGGACTTTGCAAGGACGATGATTACCACTAGTATTTGAATCATTGAAGTCTGAATTCCTAGGGCGTTTTGACACGTCTGTCGATTGCTGTGGTGCTTGAGTCAAGCGGAATGCTTCTTCTCGGCTGTGCCCACTCTCCAAAAGACGTTTGAAGCGGTTTTTCTCCCTTTCTTCCTTCGATGGGGTTTTCAGTTGTTCCGACAGGTTTCGTGAGAACTGTTTTAATTTTAGTAGTGGTGATGGTGGAGATGATATTAACGTTACATTAATGCCGTCTTCGTAATCATCATCGTTATCGTAGTCGTCATCATCACCGTCACCATTCCTATCCGGAGAGTTTAAGATGGATGAGGAACAGGAAGGTACACCTTCGACGGATTTGCATTGCAGCTGTAGATCCTCTTCACACCTTTCTCTATCGAGCTCTATCTCTGATTCGTTCATGGCTCGTAAACTTTGGGATTGATAGAAAACCGCACAAAAAAAGATATGTTGATGTGGACAGCAGTAATAGTAATAATAATAATATGTATTTCATTCCGTTGCTGAAATTACGAAAAACAGTCTAATTGTAAATAATAATGTAAATTATCTTTTATATTGAATACCAAATTCTAGCTGTTACCTTTTTAAGTTTTCGTTTTTGTAAAATATTTCAATAATTTTGTAAATAATAATAAAAGTTGTAATTCAACAATGATAATGATAATAATAAAGCAATTAATAATAATAAAAAGAAAATTAATTTCTAAAATTTGAATTAATAATATATGATAATGGCTTTTCGTCTTACTCTATAATCACAGAGAACAGACATCTAAGTCAAATTCCTAAAGTATGTAAGAAATTTAACTGCTATTTTGAATAGACGTTTGAAACTAGCAAAATCGTGGTGGCGCTAGTGCTGCTGCCCATCGACGTCGATGACCGGCATACGTCATATCAACATAAATGTCAACATTGTTGTGAGAAAACATTGTTTGTTTAAAACCAATCAAAACATGGGTCGCAAGTGCGGGTTTTATTGGTGCGCAATGTGGAGCAAGGTGTTATCAAGCGGAAATCTTTTCACAATTTTCCTGAGCATGCTGAATTGTCTGGACTACAGGAGATTTTCTTCTCACGTGGAGTCGAAGCGCGTGCAACGAAAAATTTATGTTCCGACCACTTCCCCCCGGAGGCTTTTCGAATTTCTGGAAGAACGGATGCAGAGTTCAAATCTTATCACACTTTTCTGAATTTAAATGAGAGCTAATTGGAGTTCACACCCCCCACTGAATCATTTGAAGATACGCCGCCAGTTAATCAAGAAAAGTCAGTTTTGCTCCTGACTACTATGTCCAGTTAAAATTGACACGAAAAAAGGTTGAAGATCTACAGGAAACTGTAAAAGAGCTTTTTTGTTTCCTTTGTTCGAGACCTAACACAACTGCGACCAGTAATTTGATCTATTGCCGTATATCCCGTGTCTTTAGTTTAGTGCATGCCGTATTACTGCATCACTATTTAGAAATGATGAAGTGTTCGATTTTTTTTACAGTTGTCATTCTTGCATTTATCGCAAGGATCCGACTCTAATTGAAAGGTCCCGCTATTTATACTTCTTCTTCATTCCTTTATTTACCGTCGGTCTCTGTTTCGCAATCTAGTGCCAATCACCTACGGACATCGATTGCCATTCATTGACGGCAATCAAATGTGCAGAAAAGCAGCTTCCACACCTGCGTAGGATATCGCATCCATTCAACACATATGGGCCGGGACCAACGGCTTTACTTCCCTTCCGAAGGAAGACGTGACCAGAGACGCTATGTATACCCTTCGGAGTGTTGAAACACCCCGCGCCCCTTTGTCAGTCAAAATTAGATTCCTTAGCAACAAAATTAAGGAATGACACCGATAATGACCATGCATCAGAACCCTAGTCTTAACCACTTCAACCTAGACACGCATAGCCTTAAGCAAGAAGATCCAAACGAACCGTCAAACGCTGAACCAAACGAGCAAAGTAAATAAACATTACTGTTCGCTTAATTCACCAGAATGGAGTATTGTGCTCAATATGAAAAAGAGTTTAATTATTTTCACGAAATATTTGACATCTGTCATTTATTAATTTAATGTTGATTCAATTAAATACAGCATTTATTGGTGATAACAAAGACAATTTTGAATCGGAACGCTATATTTAGTTTTATGGTACTAAAAATGATTGCAAAACAGTAAAATATGACAAATGTTTTACTCTCATGGAGCGACTGTCTTCGTTTTATTTTGGCAAAATGTTGCCGCGCACTTCATTTTTATTCAGTTCCGGTCGAACGTTCAAATTTCCTCAACAGCATTGCGGCACTGTATGAAAGTCATTTGAAGCTACTCGAAGAAACGTGGTTGCCAGTGACATTGTCAAAAGATCCCTCCCGTGCTGCTGTTTAAACAGGAATTTTCTTTGCGCGTTTCTATAAACGTCTCTTCTGTATGCCGTTATGTGTTTACAAACCACTCGGATTTAGAAGTGATTCATTCACATGAAATTTGCACCTTTCGACCTACTTACATACAATAAAGAACCATTGCACTATGACACTGTGTGCACTAAACACTCGTAAACAATTTCTCACTTAAATATATGAATTGAATAGTGGCGGAAATTTTTTAAATTCATTTTATGGTTTGTTTACATTTTGGACATAGGTCCTTTTAAAATGTTACGCGAGATATATTTCTGAAATTTTCAATTCAGGGGAAACATGTCAGAAGGGTCTAACTCGAAACGTAAACAATTACTTGGATCTTCGGTTTCTTACGAATGACAACACACCCACTCAAATTAACTAAATCATCTGACAGAGAAAAGTTTGTTCTACGAGCTGGTGTAGTCAGATTCCATGGGTGTGTGGTCATTCAAGAAAAATCGACGATCAAAGTCATTGTTTACGTTTCGAGTTATAAAATATGATTGTTTCTACCGTCCCTTTCTCTCCACATACCTACGCCCAACCAGGAAATTTAAGATTCTCTTGCATCGCATATCCAGATTAGGAAAAGTGTATTTCGGAATCTGACTGTACAGATATTAACTTAAAACTGTTGATAGCATTTTTGCTACAGTAATTGAAATAACAGTAAATCTAAAAGTTTAATGATTCAAAAGTTCTTTAGGTAGTCTACTGATTCTCACGAACCCTCAATCCTATTACAATCTTGACCTACATGCACTACCTTATTCAGTTGAAGCTACCATTATTCTTTTTAAACGTACAGTTCAACTCATCGCTGGATAGAATAGTAACATTCATTTCCTCGTTTATCAATGCAGGAAAACTCTTGACTCTCTCAACGATTGTCGGCATCCAACGTAAAGTATATCCAGCCAACCAATATCCGGACGAGAAAAACTTTCTACTATTACGGCTACTCACGTTTCATTTTAACCTGGCTCGGACGACAACGATGGCTACTTTTGCGGAAATAAAGCAGACTATCGTAAGAGGGGGAAAAAAAAGTTTTCTATCTTTACTACCGTTTTATTGCCTTGCAACAAACGATGACCGGAAGTTTTACTATATGTCTTCGTGATGCAAGTTCCAATAAATATTTAAAGCAGAATAGAACAAATGAAGAGAAGCTGCAGTTTTGAACATCATTAGGCTGGTCGTCGCGGTTCGACGGTCAAAGTGATGCAGTGTTACAATTACTTTTCCTATGTATGTGTCAGTCTTATTCCTTACAGTGCCTACTACACAGCAGAACATTAATTTTAATTTCACATCAAAGTGAATGCACTTCAATAGTGTCGAAAATATGATGTAATGTTACTTGCCAAAACGGGCAAAATTATCATTAGTACAGTGCATGAACTGAAATTACGCTGCTTTTACTGCATTTTTGTGGCTAATTAAAATTACATGAGATTTTCAACAGGATTGAAGTGCATCCTCTTGGATGTTCTATTAAAATTTATTTTTGCTGTGTATGTTTATGTAAGTTATTGTGAGTAGGCTGCACACTATGTAAAAGTCATGTAAATTGGGGTGCCCTTAGACCGACACATTCAAGCAGCCCTTATGACATAAGAATTAGTTGAAAGAAACAAGAAAATCAATTCAATCAAACGCACTTTTCGTCTAGTTGCGTATGTTTCGGATTCGGCACAATTAATGACAAGTTTGATTTACGCCAAATATGTATTAAAAGTAGTTATTTTTAAGTATTTAGCATTCCATATTACATAGCTATCCATTAGTAAGCACATGGAAACTCAAAATGACCGCTTATTCTGCAATTCTCACGTAATTTAATGTGTCGATGGGTTTCGTGCATGTTAAAAACTGGACGGTTACATCCCCGAGAACTCTCGGAAAATATACGGTTGTGGCCAATGCGGTCCTTGGTGCCCAATATCACTACCATATCACTTGATTTAGGATTCTCATGTGATTTGGTGTGTCGCATGATGGATTTCGACTTAAGTCACAAGCTAACCATTTCTCCGGAAGTACCTGGCATATGTCCGGATGTGGCCAATGTATTCCTGGACACTCAATATTAATACCACTGAACTTGTAATCGAATTCTTATGTGATTTGAGATTCGCATGTTGTGTTTAACACGTTTATGATTTAATCTAGATTCATAACCAATTTTCGCTGGAACATTTTCCGGCCATACCTTTGGAAACCAGTTGACCGATTCCAAAAATATTCAATATCGTTCGATGGGATTATGATACCTTTCCTTTGGCGTTTTTTAATTTCAGTTCGGTTACGTGGTTGTTAAGAAACTTATCTTACATTCAGGCTTTATGCATTACAATATGGGCCTCCCTTAGCTCAGTCGGAAAAGGCGCAGCTATAGAGCATACTGGAGGTTGCAAGGTTAAAATCCCGGTCTTTTCTAGCAATTTGTAGTGGTTGGACAATGTCTCAACTTCTCTTAGTATGATTGTACTTGCTATCAGGCTTGCTGAAACTCCTCAAACTCACTGGAAACAAAACTAAACAAAAACTCCTCGAGAGAGAGCGAGAGGGAGAGTGAACTTCAGCGAGAGGATGATTTGACGTAAGGTGCGCTTTTCGAGACTCCGGATGACTTTTTTGTTCCACGCAAGAATATCAGAGTTCACCCAGAGTAAGAGTAAGAGCGTGTGATAGAAAACATGAACATGAATGGCAGCAAACCTCACTCTCATTTTATCCCTCTTCGCTCACAAGTTCTGAAGGCATTCTACTCCTCAGAAAATTGTTACGCTCGGCTCATTTCAAACTCGCGAGCGAGGCTCCATCAAGTCTGCTTGCCATACTGGTTAAGATAACTCTCAAATAACAACTGTGGAAGTGCTCAAAAAACACTAAGTTGAAGGTCGGCGTAATGTCCCAGTAGGGACGTAATGCAGCCAAAGAAGAAGAGAAGCTTTACAATTAGTTTAAAGTGACAGTTGAAAGAATCTCTAAGCAGTTCAGTTCTTCTAAAATTTGCAAGAAACTTTACATAATTGTTTGCTGTGGTGAGTCATTCACATTCGAGCTATAATTCAGTAATTTTTTTCGACCCATCGCTTGACGTCCGGAAGGTTCATCAGTGTACATGGCACCGAATGGTCCTGCCCCAGCCAGTCTGTCAGTGTTGGAGTTGCCAGTGATGCCACAATGCTCCGGAACCCAGGCGAAAACTGTGTTTTTGTGGGCATATCTGATGATTCCCTGAATCCACGAATGAGTGGGCATGTTGGACCGGAGAGCAGAGATTACGATGTGTCAATCTGTAAGGATTAAGGCTGGTTGGCCGGATGGTTTGATTGCTGCTTCAGATATCGACACTGCCTGAACAGAAAAAAAAACCGAGAATTGTGGTGGTAGGCTCAAGCTCGTTGGCGAGATCTTTCCCGCGATGCCTATCCCAACTCCGGTGTGTGATTTGGACCGTCCGTAAAACGGTGCGCACGCCTGGTGTCTCCGGAATATAGCATCTCCGCAACGAAATGTCTGAGTGCCACCGAGTTGTCTCCTGTCCTAAACTGGTTCTTAATCCGGCTTTCGATGTTTAACGGTCTCGATTGCCAACTTTTTTCTCCCATCCAGTGGCTCATGGCTATTGGGGGGAGGTCGGTGTTGGCTGCTGTAAGGAGGACTCTATTCTCCTCTTCGAGGAGATAGATCCGTTCGTTGGCAAGTAGGCAGCCGCTTTGATGGCGACTGCAGTGTCGATTCAAAATCGGATGGGCAGTACCCCAGCTTCAACGCAGGCTGGGTCGGCCAGCGTCGTGGGCAGGAGATCCGAAACTACCCGGATTTAGCCGTTGTAAACCAGTGCAAGGACTTGCAACGGTTTGTTCTTGGCCATTGCGGTGAGCTCCAGGCCGTCGAGTAGGTTTATGAGGGTCTTGCAACTAGCCTTATCGGAAGTGTTGGATCAACTAAAACGCCCAAGATGCGTATGGTTTTTATTTCAGGGGGATCGGTTGTTCCCCGATCTTGATAGAAGCGCCGCACGCTATGTCTGAAGGCACTTTTTTTGCAACATTCATGTACCTCTATTTTTTCTTCACAGGATGTTAGTATTGATCCTAACAAATCAAATCTGTGATATGTGTGTGTGTATTCAATCTAACCCCCAGTGGCCGGCAGTGGTATTATGGAAAAAATTTGCTTACAACAATCCTTGACGTAATAATTTAAAGCATGTTTAGTCCGGGAGTTAGAAAGCGATAGCACTACTGCAGATTCAGCAAACCCATTTCAGAATGCCTGGTAATTCACGTCCATTCCGAGGTTACTTTCACATACAATAAGCCCCGCATGTAAACACTACCGTTATCATATGAATAATGGTACTGCAAACACACTTCCAGATTTCGAAATGTGATGTTTCGAAATTTGGCGCGTATTTAGTAATATATGGAAACATGCATTTATGATTGATTATAAATCAGATGGATGTCACCAAATTCTGTCTCCGAAAAATGACCGGTTTGTTCACTCGCGGTAATCGGAAAAACTTCCGCGTTGTTTTTACAACCCAACATGACATTTTGAATCATATTCGAAGTTTTTCATTTCCACCGAATTTTTGCTTGACACCTCATTCGCGTGCATCCTCCAGAAAGCAGAACGCCAGCACCAAGAAAAGAAAAAATATACCCGGTCAAACAATTCTTGGGAGGGAGGCAAAGCACCAAAAACAAGCGAAATGAAAAACCGACCGACGCGACATCACAGCACCACAGCTACTCGAAACAAATTCGTGTCCCAGATTTTTCACGGTAATTACAATATCACTAAAAAAACTTCGTAAGTCGTGATAGATCTTTATTAACACTTATCCACACGCGAAAACTAATGTTTGTTTGATGTGGTACAATTAAAAAATATGCGAAAAACAGATGAAATCAGCGCTACACAGATAAAAATTCTGAATTTTAATTATGATGTAAACATTCATTCACGTAAACTTGTATTTCATTCCATGCAACCGAGCAACTTGTAAACAATGTTGTTTACAAATATGGGCTTTTGTATACAATATTTGCTACATTTCATGAAATGTCTCAGAACTTTACATGATTTATAATGTAAACTTATATGATATGTGACGCTCCATTTATGTGCATCATATTGAACAGAAATTTACACTACTTTTTCGAACTGTGTAGCGAAAACATAATCAACCGTTCGCGGACAGACCCTACTGCGTTTTTTCTCTATCAAATCAAATCTGTGATGGTTTTAAAATATTTCATGTTAGGTTTTTTGAGAAAAAATGTTTGGAAGTTTACAACGCTGATTATGAAGGCGTAAATGGTAAACAATCTGAATTTTAATTGTGATGTAATTTCACGCAACCGAGCAACTTGCAAACAATGTTGTTTACAAAGTTGGGCTTTGTATACAATATTTACTACATTGCATGAAATGTGTCAGAATTTTACATGATATATAATGTAAACGTATATAATATGTGACGCTCCATTTATGTGCATCATATTAAACAGAAATTTACACTACTTTTTTCGAACTGTGCATGCAAAACTATAACCGATTGAACAAATGCAGTTAAATATGGTTTAAAAGTTGATTGAATTAATCCAAATGGCATTAAATAAGTTCTCTTTAACTCTCAAGTAAGATCCGTATTGATTGTGTCGACTTTGCGCAAAATCAGTTAACTTTTTTTGGTAGCAAAACATCTTGTTTAATTTCTCTTCCCTAATAAGAGTAAAAGAGAAATAAACGAGCAGGACAGTCCGAGACATCCACGTAATTATAGTAGGTATTGATTTTCGTCCTGTTCCGAGTGTTTTTAATAAATTTATTGTGTAGAAAATTTGGAAAAATTAAAACAAAATCTCACGAAGAGAATAGGAATTTCACTTGTTGTGCTTTGAAAAAGCGAGCCTGTAAAAAAAAATCACGCCCCTTTAGTAGTGACGACCGCTGAAAGATTTATCCGGGGTTTATTACAGGAAGGCACTTTTTAGGTAAGTATCCGAATGTATTGTGTCCCGTACTCACCAGGCATTTGCCACCAAATCATTCTGAGGGGCAGAACATTTGCTTGGATTTTTTAAAATAAATAGAGATGTTCGATTCAACGGCATGATCGCAAATAAAGTTTGGCAACCATGACTAATTGGTTTGAAAATCGTTTAATCGATAAAGCCGATAATACCGGAATGAAACTCACATGAGGTTTGCTACTGCCCAATGAGTTTAGGTAGCTCTGCAAAATGCTCACCACTTTGACTCAAATGGAAGCGTGCCCCTCTGGGCCTCTGGTCTTCATGATCTAGAACATTTGACCCCTGGCCATTTAATTATCGGCAGACCCATTGAGTGCTTCCCAGAACCTGGTCTCCAAAACATTCCTTGCAATTGCCTGTCACGTTGGCAGCGAATGCAACGTGCATTCCCAGAATTTTGGTCCAGATGGCACAAGGAATATCTCCCAACTCTCCAAAAACGATACAATTGGGCTGACAGTAAACCAAATCATGATGTTGGCGATTTGGTACTGCTCCAAGATGACAACCAACCACCGTTCAAATTGTCGAATGCACGGGTCGTCCTATCCATTCCCGGTGCAGATGGCAACGTTGAGTAGCAGACGTACTAGCCGGAAACAACGCCGCTTCCAAAGTACACCTCCTCTGGTACTGCTCCTCCGTCCATCAACTCTGAACCAACTGATACTTCACAAGCAAACTCTTTCTCCTCCATCATACCTCTGGAGCCCAATACCTCTTTCGTTGCAGTTCCGATGACTCCAATGACTGGCAACCCAAGTGGGGTAGTAGCTACGAGGGAAAGGCGAACCGTTCCAGAAACTAAGATGATTACAACGGCTGGTAGCCCTATGGCAGCAGTCGCAATGTGGGACCGCAGGATGGTAACCCGAAATGGGCATCCGAAGACCAAACCGCCTCGACGTGGAACATCAACCTCGAAATCAACCGATTGTAGCCGGACGTTTCAAGGGCGGTGGCATGTTAAAGCGCAGTGTTGTCCAATTAAATGGTTCAGTGGTGGAAACCCACCCTGTTCATGAAAAACAAGCTTGCAGTCAAACAAACAAATCAACCTTCTCGTAATCGATTACAGTATGCCAATCTGTGAGTTGCGATAAATGCCATCACCTCAAACTGCAAAAGATCCAAAACAAGATCCTTAGGATGATGCTGAATTGCCTGGTTGGTCTTCAAAAAGCAGCGAAAAATGCTTATCTTGGAAAGATTCAGAGATTTTTATGGATCAACAGGGATATGGCACGTTAGGTTAAGTTAGATTGATAAGGTGGAATAAAAAAATTAAAACATTAAAACTAAACATACCTAGGGGGATACTAAACCACAAAAACATAAAACGAACAAATTAAATCATCAAGAAGTGTGCTTCTGCATCGTTTGAAAAAAACATGTAAATTTCTGCAATATCTCGAGCATATAAAATTAACGCTAGATGTGACATAAATTTACACAATATTTTGTGTCAATTTAAGCGCAATATCGCAATTATGCAAGCTTGTAAATGATTTCGTTGTTTATGCCAACTGTAGCTCAAAATTAAACGAGGGGAGATTTTGAATAATAGTTGAAATTAAGTATTTTTTTTCTGTGTGGCTAAACACTCTACACTGAAGTCTTTTTAACACGGTTTTTTACGCGGCTTTTTTATACGGTTTTGTTCGCGATTTACACGGAACATGAACGATTTCTCTACAACAAACCTATCACCTTGATTCTAATCACATTATTCATTTTAAGCTATAGGTAATCGAATGGCATGCTTTAAAAAAAATCACAATGGTGTAAATACAGAAATGTTTAAAATATGTCTATGGAACATAGCATACTATAAATACAAATGGCATAAAAATCCGATTTTTGTAAAACATTTAAGTAAGTGAAAAATCAAAATCTCGCAGGTTTTTTTTTCACACGGTACATATCCCCCGTGTAAAAAAGACCTGAGTGTATTATTTATAAACCACATTTCAAAACCATAGATACAGAAAATTTTCCTACTACTTTAACAAAAAATGGAATACCTGCTTGCTTGAGTTTCACAACAGATGTCGTTAAAGAATAACAACTACGACATATTAAATTGTATACTGATAGTAATAAAACAGTGATGAATTAATAAATGAAATCAGAATAGCGCCGATCAGAGAAAAACACAGTCTAGTATGACTGATTGCTTATGTGACTGCAGAAGTGGACTATCGATTATAAAGTTTATATTTTTGGAATAATATTGAAATCTTCGTAAATTTGTTTTTAATCTAACAGATACCCTGCAATCAGTATTTGTTCAATAAAAACTGGCAGCACACGGTAATCTATTGAATCCTCCAATTCTGATTAAAGTCTACCTTCAGGCATAATTTTCGCCCAATTTATCGAGGCTGTTGTTAGCTTTCTAAACCAAACATCCCATCATTAATCATTTGCCAACCGCTTCGCTGGTACCGGCTCATAATAATTCGATAATTAATAGTTCATAGCTGGCTCACGCTTTCAACGAGGATTACAGAACAAGCATTATAGTTTTCCATTAGCCCTATCTTGTTGCTGTGTGCATTTGGCATCTTTGGTTTCTAATTACATGCTCTTCTTCGGTGGTCGACAACTACAACAAATACATTCAAATCCCATCCAGAAGCACCCGGTGTTTGCCTTTCATATTAGTGAATACCAGAATGGAACGTGATAGCATACACAATTTCTGTCTGATTGATCCTGAGCAACGGCTTAATCCCCCGCAGATTCACAATGATAACGATGGTAGGAAGCTCGCATTGACCTTGCCCAAAGCCAGACGCTACCCACATTGATTGCGTTAAAGAGTGGGACGTTCAAAGTAATGAAAAAAAAACGGTTCTCTTGGATATATTTGGGGTTGCAGCTGGAATTGACCGAAAAGCAATCCTATGGACACGAAATGGTCACCCACAGGATTTAGATTATTTGATGATGTGGTGAAATTAGCAACTGTGTAAACACGATGAACGATTACAAGAAATACACTTTATGGCACAGTTTTGCAATGGCTATTTGTTCTGCAGAAAATCGGCTGAGGATTGTAAGCGTCCGTCGAATTATCTTAAAGAGAAACGTAGTGACTAATTTTTCTATTCTATGTTTGCTCACCAGCCGCTCTGAACTTTAAGTGAACGATGATAATCCTAAATGCCTTAAATGACCTAGTTTTTTTTAGAGGAAATGGCCAATGCCGACTCTTAATGACATTGACATTTCTATCAAATTCTAGAATGTTTATTTTTGTACTAAAGCCATCTTACGTTTAATAAAAAAAAAACAACATTATTCTAAAAATTGCAATCGTAGTACTGATATATATTTGAATTTGAATTGGTAAAAGAGGCATTTAAATGTAAATATTATACCATTTTATAGCAATTTATTAAATAAACAAACCATGCTATTAATTCAATATGTTGCATTGGAGATGGTTCATACCTTTTATTGGAAACCTATCCTAAACAAATACACCGCTTACATATGAAAAACTAATCATCTAATGCTGTGCAACGCTACAGGATTCTAATGCACAATAACTCAAAACATTGCAAGATGATCCGCGCAAAAATAAAGAAGCTTTTTTTCTTGTGTTAGGAACATAATACCACTTTCTTCTTCTTCTTCTTCTTCTTCTTCTTCTTCGCATTTCAAGCTTATTGCATATTGCATATTAGCTTACTGCGTGCTCTCAACTTAGTGTTCTAGATGCACTTCCACAGTTATTAATTGAGAGCTTTCGATGCCTGTACCATTTTTGCATTGGTATAATTGTGTGGCAAGTCCAATCATACTTCTATGCCCAGGGAAGTCGAGAAATTTTCCAAACCGAAAAATTCCTAGACCGGGCCGGGAATTGAACCCAGCCACCTCCAGCATGGTCTTGCTTTGTAGCTGCGCCTCTACCGACTGAGCTAAGGGAGGCCCCAATACATAATACCACCACGACCATTAATTTAATCTATAATAAAGGCTTACTCGGGTGCTTTGTGTACGTTTCAATTTAAAAGAAGCATGCAGATCTGTTCATTTCAACATGTTTGCAGTTACCAACAAAAAATCTTATGGTGTCCATATCCATAATCCGGATATATGTATGAATATTCACCAGCAGGGCATCGTTGTCTCCAAGCTGAAACTCAATTTTGAAAATGGATCATGAAGCATCATTCACTCGTTTCTTCCTCAGGGGAACTGGGGGTTAGACGAACAGCCGAGAAGAGCTTCAATTGTAAGATGGAAAATTCATGTTTTGTTTAACTTATATAAACTTTTGTGCAGTTCAATATACTGTTTCTCAAACTACCAGGTCAAATATTTTACAAAAAAAAAATAATGCATAATGATACACAATGAAATGCCGTTCCGGAAAATGCAACCACAGATTTTTGAGTAATTTGTCATGATGTATCAATAAGTTGGCTACGGATTATTTTCTGCTATGTCATGTTTCTTTCGATCTGTGGGAATTCAAATTTATGAAAAAAAAAATCAACTATAAGGTTCAGCGTTGGGATTGGGATTGGGGATTGTACTCATCAGATGCAAACAATGCTTCCTGACATGACAAATGGCGTGGAATCAAACAGCACATTTGAAGCATTTATTCCAGTCAGATTCCTGCAAAACATAGTACGAACTGTTTTTTTTACGTAGGACAACATCTTTGTGGAATGGGGTGCAAAACAAAAAATTGTGTGACGGAATAGTGTCAGGTTTTAAACGTTTATAACTTTGGCATTTATTGATGGATTTAAATTATTTTCACAACCCTTGATTCCGATTTAATGTAAGATTAGTTTGGTGTAAATATTATGGTAATGTATCATTAGTGTGTGTCACTGTTCAGTCTTTAGCCAACAGATTTGTAACACCTATATTATAAATTTCTTCACTACCAAGTGACTTGCTGCCTTTTTCCATGTCATTCAGATGCAGAAGACCTATTGATGATGCAAAGTTTGGTTTAGAAGTGTGTTTTTGAAATAATGATTTTTTAAATCAAAATTTTATTAGGTTCTTCTTTTCCTTCATAGTTACGTACCAACTGGAATTTAGCTTGTGTCTTCCTTTTTCATTTCAATTACTGTTTTGAGGCTGCCTTCAAATCCACAAAAAAAGGGAAAAAATAAATGGAAACCGCGAAAACTGTTACTATACTAAGTGGGATTTGACTTAATTGATTACAACATGGAATATATCAAGATTTTGACAAGATAGAAAGTTACTATCTCTGCCACAGTTGTTCAGTAGATCATAGCCTTGTCGCTGGCGGACAGTAGTTCAGAATTTTCTCACTACGTAGAGCTAGTATACATATGAAATTCTAGTATGTGATATATCTCGAGATCCTGACCAGATAAAAAGTTACTGTCTTTCACAAAGTTTTTCAGGAGATCAAAGCCTATTGCTTGGTGCTCAATAGTTCAGAATTTGCTCACTACGCGACGCTAGTATACACGTCAAATTCTCATATAAAATATCTCGAGTTCCTAACCAGATAGAAAGGTACTGTCTTCGGCATAGTTGTTCAGGATGTCAAGGCTTTTTCGCAGGTGGACAGTAGTTCAAAGTTTTCTCACTTTGCGGCGCTGCTAAAGATGTGAAACTCTTGCATATAAAATATCTCTAGATCCTGACCAGATAGAAAGTAAATGTTTTCGGCAAAGTTTTTCAGGAAGTCAAGATCTTTTTGTTGGGTGAAAATAGTTTAGAATTTTCTCACTATGCGGTGCTAGTATATACGTGCCTTTCTCCCATATTCAATAGCTCGAGATCTTGATCAGCTAGAAAGTTGCTGTTTTCGGCAAAGTTGTTTAGGGGGTCAAGCTCTTGGTGCTACGACACACCGTTGTATGCGAAGCATATTCAGTGCGGGAATTTGCTTATGAAATGCTCGCCATTCCTCACCCACCGTTCCAGGTAGTGGGTCGCCCCATTGCAGACATTGCCCGTGTTCGCCTTTCAAACACCAGAGTCTTTGCATGAATATTTTTGCTGCTGTGATCGTCGCACCGAGCAGTCCCAGTGGATCGAACAATTTCGCAATGAAGAAGAGCACTTGTCGCTTCGTTAGGATCTGGCCATCCGTTAGTGGTGGTATCGTGAACGAGAACTTGAAACAGTCCACGTTGGGAAGCCAGGTCAAACCCAATGTTTTCACCTCTGCATCCTGGTCCCAGTCGATTCCATTAGAATCCGGTAGCGCCAAATTCTCATTGGGAATGTCTTCAAGAACAGCTGGACAGTTGAAGGCCCATTTTCGCAACTTGAATCCTCCACTGTTCATCATTGCGTCGATTTGTCGCCTCAATTCGACCGCAGATTCGACGTCGTCCGCTCCAGATATAACGTCGTCCATATACACGTCCTCTTCTACCGCTGGTGCAGCCAAGGGAAACTGCTCTCGTTCGTCACTTGCCAGCTGCTTCAACGTACGAGTCGCCAGGTACGATGCTGATTTGGTGCCATATGTCACCGTCAGCAGTTCATACGCTACAGCGCTTCCATCGGTTCCCAACCAAAGAACGCATTGAAGAGGAGTGTCGACCAAGTTCGTCCAAATCTGTCGGAACATCTTCTCAACGTCGGCTACAACCATCACCTGACGTGTACGACTGCGGAGAACAATCGACCGTAAATCCTGTTGTACCACAGGTCCAGCATAGAGCGCATCGTTCAGTGAAATCCCAGAAGACGTCTTGCACGAAGCATCGAAGACCACCCTGACTTTGGTCGTGGTGCTTGACTCCTTGATTACAGGATGATGTGGCAGGAAACATCGTTTAACTGTCCCCTCCTCTTTATCGTCCACTCTTCTCATGTTACCGAGCTCGAGATATTCGGTCATGAAGTTGAAGTACTGCTTCTGAAGGTCTGGATCCTTTTCCAGTCGTCGTTCCACAGCTCGAAGACGTCGTAGCGCGATGTCTCTCGATTCGCCTAGTTCCGCTAAAACATTGTCGTTCTTAGGGAGAGTAACGGTGTATCGGCCTTCCGAATTCCGTTCGACAGTGCGCTCGAATTGCTCTTCGCAGCGCGTCTCGTCCGGAGATAACTTGTTGACGGCTCCCCCTTCCCCGCAGGACCAAAACCGTGCCATTAGCTCCTCCAGATTGCTCCGGATGGGAAGAAGCTGAAGAAAGCTTGGATGCCCATGACCAAGTCGACCTTTCTCGAGCGGAAGAATTCAGGATCTGCAAGTTCGATGTCTGCCGGTATGTCCCATCCATTTGCCTGCACTGTAGAAGTGGGCAGACAAGCTGTGACCTTCGGCAAGACGAGAAAATCCATCGGTCTAGAGTACGACGAGACTCGAGACTTGACGACGGCTTGAATCTTTCGTGTGACCCTCGTTCCGGATTGTCCGATGCCCAATATCGAAATATCCACCTTCTGGCTAGCAACCTTCATCAACTGACTCAGACCTTCAGAGATGAAGTTGCATTCCGACCCGGAATCTAATAGCGCGCGTGCCGGATAGCGAGAACCCTGGTTGTCCTCGATTACAACTACTGCCGTAGCCAGAAGTACCTGCGATGTCGGAAGCTGCGCCGTGTTTGACGATGCTGTCTCGACCGATGCTGCATTCGCTGCCTTGGGATCAAAACTCGAGTCGTTCCGGTTGCCAGTTTTACCCGAATTGGCCTTCTCGGGTGATCCATTCCTACTGCTTCTTCCTTCGCCCTTGAAGCACAGCAGTGTGTGGTGTCGAGCCTTGCAGTTGCGACACGAAAACTTCGACGAGCAATCTCGAGCTAGATGTCCTCGTTTGAGACAGTTTCGGCAGAGTGACTGTGCTCGTAGAAACGACTCCCTGCTGGACAGCGACATTTTCTGGAAGGCTGGACACGTATGTAGTCCATGAACCTCCGTACACGATGGGCACTTAGCGGTGTTCCACTGTACGGCGTTGTGGCTAACCTTCGGTGAAAACGACTTCCGTCTGGGTTGTTGTGGCTCGTTTTTGGGTTCTGCCTTCGCTGGTAGAGACTCCAGGATTTGAATTCTCCGATGTAGGAACTCCTGCAAGTCCTGTAGAGTGTCTTGCTCCTTAGCGGACGTGTGTTCCTCCCAGCCACGTCGAGTGACTGGATCCAGACGAGAACTCAGCAGTTCTACCAGCAGCAAATCCTTGTATTCGGCTGGTTCAATGACTTGATCCAATATCTGAATCGCACGATCGAATCCATCAGCCAGTTTGTGGAGATCCGTGACCGATTCCTTGGTAAGTGAAGGCAGTTTCACTAACGCTTGTACTTGCTTCCTCTTCAGTAGCTTGCTGTTGTTGAAGCGTTTTAGCAACGACTCCCAAGCTATTTTATAATTTTCGCTAGTAATCTTCAGCGGATCGACTAGCGCCTTAGCTTCGCCTGCTAAGCAACCCTTCAGATAGTGAAATTTCTCCACATCCGGAAGTTCTGCTTTCTCGTGGATCAAGGACGTGTAGAGATCCCTGAAACTCAGCCAGTCATCGATGTCTCCGTCGAAAGTCTGGAGCTTGATTTGCGGCAGGCGTACACGGTCCATTGTACCATGTGTACTGGTGGCGTCCACACTCCGTGTTGACTGGTTTAGGGCTGCTTCATCCTGGAACTCCTTGACCTTCTCCATCAAGAATGATTTCGCACCGTAGTAGCGATTCTCGAACTCCAGTTGCTCCTTTTCGACACCTTCTTGCTCTTCATAGTCCTCATGCGATTCGATCTCCCAAGAAGTCTCACTAATTTGCTCCCACAACAAATCTATACGTTCGAGGCGGACATTGACCTGACTAGCTGTTGTACCCTCTTTATAATACCTAACGAACTGACTAATGTTGTTTAACGACGCTCGAAGACCCTTGAGTTTTGACTTCAACGCTTTCAAGGAGTCGGTTGACCTAGTAATCTTCGTTGACATGGTTGTTGTTGGAGGAATCACGGTACGGAAACGAAGAACCAAGAGCCAGTCAGTTGGTAGGTACTAGTTGTTGATCCTCTCGAAGTTTGGCGAAACGTTGGAAGATCAGAGAATCGAAAGGAATCCACGATGTAGTTTACAAATTGTCTGCTTCGGCTGGGCATATACTGTTCAACTCACCTGTGAGAGGAACCAGTGGTGCTACCGAAGCCAGATAGCAGTATATTCCAAAACGGTGCGCCTCAAAACGTACAATCCGTAACCTCAGATTCGAACTCGAGCCAGTGAAGAGCGAAAGAGTGGAAAAGCTAATGTAGTAATCTATATTTGAGCTTCGGCTGAACATATACCGTTCGGCTTACCCGTGCAAACGGCAGTCTGTACCAGCAGCAGAATCCAAATTTGGCTCAATCACGATAACTATCCTCTAGTCACGAATGTATACAAACGGCAAGATCGTCTCGATTATTTATCCAGTGCAGCAAAGGAGAA
This sequence comes from Ochlerotatus camptorhynchus, assembly GCF_037179485.1. NCBI lineage: Eukaryota > Metazoa > Arthropoda > Insecta > Diptera > Culicidae > Ochlerotatus > Ochlerotatus camptorhynchus. Next base: position 1,544,165 of record NW_027040790.1, on the reverse strand, counting down.
AGTACCAATGTAAAGGGTGATACGGTCAAAATTTGGTCAAGGGAAAACGCGTGTAAATCGGTGAAATCGTTTATTTAAAAAATCAAATTAAATTTCTTTTTCAAGTTCAATTAGTATAAAATTCAGGAAAAATATTCAGTTAGGCTTCCGCTTTTCCAAATCCGAATTGCCGGGCCTTACGCTTGACCCCTGCCATCAGATTTTGTACAGCCACCTTGTCCACCTTCTTCGCCGCAGAAAGCCAGTTTGCCTTGAACTGCTGCTCGCCCTTAGCAGTTTTTTTGGTCTTCTTTAGGTTCCGCTTGACAATAGCCCAGTATTTCTCAATTGGGCGGAGCTCTGGCGTGTTGGTAGGGTTCTTGTCCTTGGGAACCACCTGCACGTTGTTGGCGGCGTACCACTCCATGGCCTTTTTACCGTAATGGCAAGATGCCAAATCCGGCCAAAACAGTACGGAACAACCGTGTTTCTTCAGGAAAGGCAGCAGACGTTTATTCAAACACTCTTTCACGTAAATTTCTTGGTTGACAGTCCCGGAAGCTATGAAAATGCTGCTTTTCAAGCCACAGGTACAGATGGCTTGCCAAACCAGATATTTCTTTGCGAACTTTGACAGTTTCATGTGCTTGAAAACATCTGCTACCTTTCCCCTTCCTTTTGCCGTATAAAACTCCTGTCCCGGAAGCTGCTTGTAGTCGGCTTTGACGTAGGTTTCGTCGTCCATTACCACGCAGTCAAACTTCGTCAGCATCGTCGTGTACAGCCTCCGGGATCGCGCTTTGGCCGTCGTATTTTGTTTATCATCGCGATTTGGAGTCACTACCTTCTTGTAAGTCGATAGTCCGGCTCGTTTTTTGGCTCGATGCACGGTTGTAGACGATACACCCAGCTTATTTGCGGCATCTCGGAGAGAGAGGTTAGGGTTTCGCTTGAAACTACCGGCAACTCTCTTTGTCGTCTCAGCGGCTTCCGGTTTTCGATTTCCCCCCGATCCAGACTTCCTGACTGTCGACAAACGTTCCCCAAACACTTTAATTACATTTGTAACGGTTGATTTGGCAACTTTTAGCGATTTTGCCAACTTTGCGTGCGAGTAGCTCGGATTTTCGCGATGCGCGAGCAAAATTTTGATACGCTGCTCTTCTTGCTTGGCCGGCATTTTGACAACTGAAGAGTGAATTCCAAAATCAAAATAGGAGCAACATTCTACACACACACACCTTCAAAATGAGGGGTGTTCAGGTTTTTTAAATGCAAAATTGAAAGAAATACGTCAAGTTGATAGTGACCAAATTTTGACCGTATCACCCTTTAGTATAACAAGAGAGTCTGCTTCGGCAGGACATATACTTATTCTCACCTGGAGAACTACATATGGTGCTGAACGTCACGCAGAATGGAAAGTCCGAAAACAAACAAAACCTCAGGGCTTGCGTTCGTGAATGAATTGACTCCAATAGTCCAAATAGCATCGAAAGGTTAAATTTATTTAGGTGCGGTATCAATCAATTCCAGCTTCGGCTGGGCATATACTGTAAAATGTATTTACCTGGCTACGATGACCGATGTACGATGCCCAAGCCTGAAGCTATCGTGTTGTCGCTGTCTCGTCTAGTCGTGAGGAAGGCAGCGTCAGAATTGTAGTCGACCGCCCTCAATCATCACCGAATTCCTCGAATGGTGCTCGAAATCAAGTTCTTCGTGAACTGATTCACCACTTCGACGTCCGAATTCACTCGTTGATTCAACAGCAACAGACAACGAATTGAAATGTGGGCGTTAGTAAGGAATATTTGTCGCTTCGGCGGACATATACCAGTTCTTACGTACCTGAACGGTAGTTGAACAACGCTATGGTTGTCTACAATTCTGCTGAGAATCGGTATTGGCCTTGCGAATTCACAATTCCATTCGTAACGATTGTTGCACGTCAGTGATGGCGATTTTCCTCACTGTACCGCAGCTGTTGATGATGATTTCCAGTGATGGTGGCTTTCCTGACGCAGGATAATAGGTGGTGTTGTATGATGGCAATAGATCCCTTTGATAACGGCTTTAGATGGCGATGGGTCTTTTTCAGGGCACTTAAGTATGGCGTAGAACCTTTGTTGCATACGAGGCTGGCGGTGTGCAGCTCGTTCGATGGCGTAATGTCGATGGTTTTGGCAAGATCTTCAAAATCCGACCGATCTGTAGTCCACCGGCAGTGGAAAGATCCGGCTCGAAGGACCAAATTATGTCGGGGACCGTCCCGACCGATTAGTGATGACTTCCACTTGCCAGGCGAACGTTCCTTTTATCCTCCTTACTTGATCCTGTTGCCTTCCGTCATCCGTAGACCTTCTTTCGCAAGCACCAACTACACCAATGTCCACACAAAATACATTTTATTGCCACTAAAACACCGAGCTAAACACTACATCGAATTTTATTAATATACACTAATTTATTACTTTAATTAAAACTAAAACATATATATTTTGCGTACGGGGTTCGCCCCCGGTCGACTACTCGCGACGGTGTACTTTCTAGACTAACTAATTTCCTATATTTACATTTCTATCGCATAATTCTACTTCCCACATTCTTCGGCGAGAAACTCTCTCCTTCTCCGTGCAGTTCGTGCGTAGTAGTGAGTGACCACGGCGAATCGGTTCACTACCACTAGCCACCACACTCAACCGATTTTTAGCACCGTGGAGTACCTAAACTTAGTCAGTGCGGTTGGCTGCATCCGTAGTTTCATGCTGCTCGCAGACACAAATATTATTGAACATCATGAAGATGGGGTGCTATTCAAAATAAATTTAAAATTGAATAGCTAAGGGGCTGTTCATAAACTACGTAGACAGATTTTTGGGATTCTTGACACCCCCCCTCCCCCTGCGTAGACAACTGTCCATACAAAAAATTAAAAATTTGTATGGGCCGTGGATAATTGTCAACCCCCCCCCCCCCCTAAACTGTCTACGTAGTTTATGAACAGCCCCTACCTAAATGTTAACGTCAACCATATGTCCGTCTTACCCACAGTGCCCCTGCAAGAATACTACTCCCGCTGGAAGTTTCCTCAATCCACATCATAAAGTACCAATTCGTCGCAGCGGAAATATGAAAGATGCCATGCTAACTAAACACACAACCTCCAGTGTATTCTTCCCTACAATGTTACGAATGCAAATTGGATGTCGAGTAATACTCAAATACCACCGACCAAACAGGAGCTTCCTAGGGCGACCGACCACCAGTTCACCGACGGTCGACTTTACCGGAAATCAAAATTCAATTTGAGGTCCAGGATGGATGCAACTTATATGCAAATATATCTCGCTGCCTGGTTTGCACACTGATACGGTCGGTGCGAAGATCCAACCAAGATGAACATACATGGGAATGTAAACACGTCAGTGGAAGACTTAAAATCAACCTAATGATAAAGTAAGACTTCCTTCCATCAGCCTGCGTTCAATTTAAAGTAGTGCTCATTATGAAATAAATCACTCTCAAGGCTTAAAAACATGATTTACTGAATTTTAGATCTGAAATCAAACTATTGTGTCATACGAAAAAGGCAAAATAAACTGCGGTGATCAGGCCAAGTGTAAACTCTGTAAAGTTTCAAAGTCACACACATCTTCAAGAACAAACCCAATCGTATATGCTCCACATACTCGAGTTGCAAGAAAGTTTCGAAAATTCACACTATACATATGTGGAACAAATTGCACGCAGCTTGAAGCAGATCCGTGGATGAAAATGGGAAAAGTTTTCATTTATTGACGTCTCCATTTCAAGATTGTCGGTAAAACTTTCCCTTCGTTTTCCCCTTGGAGCTGTATGGTGCCATCATGAGTTTGTAACCGGAAGAATCGACTTCAGGGAAATGTACCAGCTACACTCAGCGAGCTCCTGTACCATGGCGTGAAGACAGTGAAAAGCAACGTCTGCAATTGATTGTGGATGCGATTAATTAAAAAGGAATTTTTCGGAAGCCCTGGCTGAGCAAAAGTCATTGCCGTAAGGGAAGTATGTTTATTCTCCCACCGGATGAATTAGGCCTTTTAGCCATCAGAAAAGATCAATTATCATTTTACGTGACTTACATATTCTACATCTCCAGAATGAGTGCCGGAATTGCAAAAGCGTCATATTTATCTACATTTGGCATTCCGGAGCTGCCTTATAGATTTTAAATGCTGCTGCTGTAAAGTTCTGTCCAGTTAGAATCCGGAATCACTTATTGTGTTGCAGCGGCATGGAAAGTGACCGCTGCAAGTATCATTTTACAGCGGTTTTTTAACCTAGGCGCCCACTTTTTGTGGTATGAATTTCACGGTGTTTCGTGCAGTGAGTCAAAAATTATTCCAGATGGAAGCCGAGAGAAGAGAAAAAATTCTGCACACCCACGTTGATAATCCAACGTGGTCCGCAATAAAAATCGCAAAAACGTTGAAAATCGCCAAATCAACCGTGTATGATGTGCTCAAACGTTTCAGGGAGCAAAAGAGCGTTGATCGAGTACCTCAAGGTAAACGTCGTAGTGGTACCAGAAGGTGTTGAGAACCATCAGAGCAAACCCTGGACTATCAGATAATGAAATCGCACAAAAATACGCTGCTGCTCGCAGTACCGTTCGAAGAATTCGTTTGGGGGCAGGATATCGTTCTTATCGAGCCAGCAAGCAACCAAACAGAACGTTGAAGCAAAGTTTCGTCACCAAAACTCGAGCTCGGAAATTTTACCGGCAGGTTTTGACGAAGTACCAAGGATGCCTGCTCATCGACGATGAAACCTACGTCAAAATGGATTTCGGACAGCTTCTTGGCCAAAAATTCTACATGGTGACGGCACGAGGAGATGTTCCTGAGAAGTTTAAGTTTGCTTTTACGGACAAATTTGCCAAAAAAAAAACTGATGATTTGGCAATGGATATGCAGCTGCGGAGCAAAGACCAAAGTATTCGTGACGAATAAGACGATGGACTCGAAGCTGTTTAAGGAATAATGCCTCAAAAACCACGTACTGCCTTTCATTAAAGCCCATAAAGGTCCCGTGAAGTTTTGGCCAGATTTGGCGAGTTGCCACTACAGCCGGGAAGTCATCCAGTGGTACCGCGATAATAACGTAGATTTCATCGATAAAAACATAAATCCACCTAACAGTTCCGGCCCATCGAGAGATTTTGGGCAATAATGAAGCGGAAGCTTAAGAAAAGTGGAATAACGGATCGGGACGCGATTCAGATGACCAAAATGTGGAACAAATGTGCCAAGGAAGTTGACTCCGGAGGTGTGCAGCGTTTGATGGGAGGAATAAAGAAGAAAGTGCGAATTTTCATTAGAAACGAAGAGGAATGATTTGTTTTGATATTTTTTTTTTCTAAAAGTACAATGAATTACCTTTGTTTTGATGTGTTAACCTTATTTGTACGTCAATCCGTTACCGAGATACACATGATTTTATTATTCCGGATTCTAAATGGACATGGCACAGAACCAAAGGGAAGTGCAAACAAATCGGTGAATCAAAAAGTGGTAAGTTTTTTCTGCTCAACAAGCGATGCGTTTTGGTAGCGTTCCACACGGGCTTTCTATGCGCACTCACACTATCATAGCATGCTGCCTATCTTAACTGCAGGTAGAAGGATAGGTGCGCTAGTGTTCGTATATGAAAAGTGGAGCCACTTTCTGATCCGAAGTTCCCCTTCAGTTCTGTGCACCAACACTTCCTCTCGTTATGCTAGGCAATCCTTGATTTATCTCGGAGTGTGATATCTCTAAATTAGATTGACTATCTGTTCGACAATTATGTTTTATTTGGATGATTTGGAATACAACATTACCTACGGGAGACATCTAAATCGATCGAATTTAAATTTGGAGAACGAGAAAAACTAAAAAGAGGTGGAGATTTAGCTAGGTGGACACTGATATTCTGCGACCTTCCAACCTGTCGCATATACCAGTTCAAGCCATGTCCAGCAGACGGGCCGAGACTCTTGCGAGTGCCCAATCATTGAAGCAAACAATATGGGATTGTCCGATCCGATTAGCTGATCCTACACATTATCATCATCTTCCAAAGGCTTAAAGCCTGTACTACCATCGGCCCATTTCAGAGCCACCAAGATTTTCCAAAAAAAGTTAAATTTCTGAACATGTTCCAACTAAAATTCATATCAAAATGTTCTTTTTAGGGCAATCATAGTCATACTAAAGAGTATAAACAGAACGAATCCCGCTCAAATTCCTATTCCCACACAAAACACAAGCTCCTGCTGCAGTTAACAAATAACATTTATTATATAAGCCCACGTAGTCACCATTACGTACAACCAACAATCAATACGAAACTAACGATTTTAAATTGGCTCACCACTTTAGTAGCCTATTGGTCCCAAGCAAACGATTAACGTACCCTATTCTAGTTGAAATTCTATTACTACACTATGTTTGTTTTGATTCGCTATGAAAGTTTGACAGATAACATCAGGGGTGTGTGGATTCATGCAGAACATGCAGGGGTGAGTGAAATAGCTTGGGACTGCTTGGGACCGTTGTTCTATTACTGAGTGAGCCAAAAATAATAATGATTTTCTTCGGGACCCAGTGGTCTTAGAGTTACCTCTATGGTACAACCCCATAGGACTGTCCCTTGTAGTTTTTCCATTATTTAATGTCGGTCTCTGTTCCGCAAACGCTATATAGAGGAATGTACGTATTCTCGGCAACCTAAGCAGCGATCTTCTTTCTATAGCCTTTTTCTCTAAGGAACGCACACATACGCAGTATTGGTTTGTTTACAATCTTTTGCTGCCAGCTGCTCTAACAATTTCAGTCGAAAGAATTGTCAAAAACTGTTTTGAAACGCTTTTACAAAGCTCCAATCTTCTCTAGTGAGAGCGAGTATTGTCGGCAACCAGTTTTTCTTCGGCAACCGTTCCATTTGAACTGCATGTAAATCTGCTGTTCTATTATCGGCAACTCGAAATCAGCTACAATTTGTAGTGTGTGTGTTGCATTTCAAGAAAACCTTGCTAGATTGCTTTTTCTCAGTGGTAAAAATATAGTCAAATTGAAGCTGAAAGCATAAAGAATCGTTTGCATGCATTCAGCGAAGTGTTTTCGTAAGAAAATCCAGTGAAAATAGTGTTTCTATTTGTGTTGCCGAAAATAGTCTGTCATGCCGAAGCCGTCATTTCCCCTACGTAAAAAAAAACACTATTAATAAAACAATACATAACTCTTACTAATTCTACTTAGCTACTAAATTAATTCAACCCCTTGCATCCCTTTGAACATATTAACTGTTTATGCTCCTCCATTTCGGTAATTTTTCTTTACACATGCGTAGCTAAGCTTTTCTGCTTAAACAAATAGTTTATACTCCAATTTCATCAGTTCTTGACCGATTTAGACGAAATTGCTTTCAACCGATCAGGAATTGGTTCAAGTTTTAATATTGTAATGGTTGAGTATAGTTATGGCTGAGTATTAAACACGTTTAAGGAATACGTTAGGTTAAAATTTGTAGTATGGCGTACAAAGTAGTGTTTTTGTTGAGTTGTACTGTTAAAATAAATTCATAATTTCGTGTGAAATACTGGCGTGTGCCGCGAAAGGATTATTCCAACGCGTGCCCGTGGTGTTTTTCTAACAGGATAAGTAGAGGAAAGGTTGCCTAGCAACTAGTTTTTGTTGATTTTGTATTTTCGCCCCGGCGCGCTATTGCTTTTGTATAGTGAGCTGTGGGGGTAAAATTTTATTTGGTTTTCTCCTCCCCTGTATATGTCTGCTGCTAACAGTGTTAGCGTTTTATTTGGTAAAATGGATGTGTGTAATGTATGCGAGCAGTCTATTGCTATGAGTGGGCTCCCAGTTACATGTGTAGATCCGTGCAATGGAACGTTCCATTTCGCTTGTGCGGCACTCACTAACACTGCGGCGAGGCTTATAGCAGATAATGCAAATGTTCTGTTCAAGTGTGATAGTTGTCTATCAGATCAGAGTTGTGACGAGCAGAATGATCTGATCTCGCGCGTCAAAAGGATAGAGGAAGAGATGAAAAAGGTTTTTCAACTCTCGGACTCGATCACTGACATGCGAGATCACATTGCTGCGCAGGTGGACAGCGGGATGGCAGACATTAGAATAAATGTGAATGGTCTTGAAAATTTAATTTGTGAGAAATTGGATAATATGAAAAGTTTATTTTTTTAAATTGATGCGGAAAACCAATTAGCTCAGTTCGGCTTTAGACTTCGTGCGAATAAGACGTATAAATTGAGAGTGCTACAACTGATAGTATTGAAAACAAGTGTATGGGTTTCGGCCCAGTTGATTTTTTTTTTTGTGAAGTAGTGTGACGGTATTTATACCGCGGAAAAATGGCGGAAACAGAACTGAGAAAGAACTCGCTCCGGGTTCGTTTCGAACGAGGAAGTCCAGAACCAACGGATGCGGAAATATTCAGATTTATGAAGACAAAGATGATGCTGAAATGTGAGAAATTGGTGTCTATGTACAAGGACAGAAGTGAACTCTCTGTGATCATAAAGTTCAAAATGGAGGAAGACTTGAAGAACACGCTGAGGAATTTGCCTGGTGCAGTTGAATTCCAGTACAACAAATACGAAAGCACCACAGTTAAGTTGTCTGCGGCGAATGCTGTGGTGAAGTACGTGCGGTTGTTTAATCTGCCACCCGAAATAGCGGATCAGGAGATATCTGCTGTGATGGATGGGTTTGGAAAAATCCAAAGGATGGTAAGGGAAAAATATGCGGAAAATACGGGTTTCCCAATTTGGAATTCTGTTAGAGGAATCTACATCGAGATCAAGGAAGGAGTCGAAATACCCGCCATGCTGCAAGTGCGTAATTTGCGTGCGCGGGTGTTTTATGAAGGGCTAATCAATAAGTGTTTCATTTGTGGAAGCGTCGAACATCTCAAGGCGGCGTGCCCTCAGAAAAAGTCGGTCAACGAGAGGTTGCAGCCATCCGAGCAGGGATCTGGGCAGTCGTCCGAGCAGTCGGTCGGGAAATCGTCCGGGCAGTCAACGTACAGCGGTATGCTGAAGGGTGAAAACAGATGGGTCAAGCAACAAAGATCGAATGTGGAAAAATCAACGGAAAATAAAGCTATGGAGACGGATAAGAATAAGGGGCAGCAAGGAGAAGGGAGCGGAATGGTTAATCTGAACCTTTTGTTCCCAAGGGCACCGCCGCTACAAAAGCCAATCGTTTCTGAAGAAGAGGGTCACAAGGATGGGGAAACAAGTGGGGAAATTGTGGTTGTGGAGCATACAACTACAGTTGCAGATCAACCTCAAACTTCGGAGATCGCTAAGCTAACCACAACGGATGAAACGCAACTCACCGATTCGGTGGCTCTCACTCAAGATACAAGCGCGGAAGGGGTGAGTTCTGGTAAACAACCAGAGGTGCCGTTCACTAAGGTCACGACGAAAAGAGGGAGAAAGCAGGCAAAGCAGAGGGGCGATAAACCGAATGAGCGCTCGGATTCGGAGCAATCGACTACAGAGTCTGACCACCAAGACATCCGAACCTTGGTGGTACCATCGTTTAAAGAGCCGATTAGTGATGCACTGGATCGGTTCACTAGAAGCAAGACGAAACACATCAAGTTGAGCCAATCAGGTGAGTCCAAACCAACTACCGATGCAGACATAGAGATTCCAGACCATGACGAAGATCCGAAGCAGCAGACTATTGATTTGAAATAAGATAATTTAAAATGAACTTTGTTTTGAAAATTGGTAGTGTGAATCTTAACAGTAGCACAACAACAGTCAACAAGTTTTTATTGAGGGATTTTATTACTAACAATGATATTGATATACTTTTCTTACAAGAATTATGCTATACCAACTTCTCGTTTATTCCATCTCATAATGCTCTGATAAATATAGCTGACTATGGCTCTGGGACCGCCATTTTGATAAGGAATACCTTTACTGTATCTGAGCCGTTATTTGATGCGAATGGTAGAATTTCTTCAGTCGTCGTAAACAGTATCAACTACGTTAACGTGTATGCGTATTCGGGTTCGAACAAAAGAAAAGAGAGAGATAATTTGTTTTTGAATGATCTGTCTATACATCTCAGTAAACCATGCGTCTCCACTAATATTGTGGGAGTAGATTTCAACTGTATTTTGAATTCATTTGATTGTATTAGTGAAAATAAGAACTATAGTACAGGGTTGCAGCAGATCGTGAATCTGATGAAATGGAAAGATGTAGCTTTGTTTCGGAAACAGAATGTTTTCACCTTTTTCAGGGCAGGCAGCGCTTCTAGACTTGACAGGTTTTATGTACCAGCTACTTTTATCGGTAGTGTGCTCGATTTCAATACCGTTGCGGTTCCCTTTTCGGATCACTGTGGGATTTTGATGAAGATTCAAGTTTCAAAAGATGACGTCACAGGTAGGGGTAGAGGGTATTGGAAAATAAATACAACGATACTTGCAGATGAAGATGTTTCTATCCAATACACATTCGCGTATGAATCGTGGAAGGCTAGGCATGTCTATGTGGCCGATGTTAATAAATGGTGGAATGGGGTTTTTAAACTTAAAAGTCGCCAGTTTTACAAAACTAAAAGCTGGGAGCTTAATTCACAAATTTCGAGTGAAAAAAGTTATTTCTACTCTAAATGTATCGAATGGATGGAAAAACAAAGAAAGGGAGAGGAAACTTTATTGGATATTCGTGTAGTTAAATCAAGATTAATTGAACTGGAAACAAACAGGCTCTCAGACACTTGAGTAATCAGATAAGCGATAGTAATATTTTAACAGGTGAATTGATGAATATGTATCAAGTAGCCGCACAGGTAAAAAAACAGTCTAAAACAAACATTCTCAAACTTCATCATGAAGGTTCAGATGTTACTGATCCCAATCAACTTAAATCGAAAGTACATAATTATTTCTCAGCCTGTTTCAGTCCTATAGATCAAATTAATAATGCTAACGAAGAAGAGGATCCAATTAAATATTTGTCAAAAAAATTAAGTCATGATGAAGGTGCCAGACTAGTACAGCCCATTACTATTGAAGAGTTCAAAACAGTCCTGGAAGAATGTTCCAAAAAGAAGTCTCCAGGTCCGGATGGATTAACATATGAATTTTATATGAAACATTTTGAAGTGATAAAAGATGACTTGCTGAAATTGTATAATTCATTTCTTTCCGGTGCCTTTAGGCCAAGCAAAGGTTTTGCGGATGGGATAATTACATTAGTTTCCAAAAAAGGAACTTCTTCAACTTCTTTGGATGATTTTCGACCAATTTCGCAGTTAAATTGTGATTATAAAATATTTACGAAAATCATTGCCAATAGGATCATGAATTGCCTGAGTAGTTTATTAGGGAGCGGCCAAACAGCCTGTTTTGCTAATGCATCTTGCGTTAATAATTTGAAAGATTTAAGGAAAATTCTAACGAGAGCATGCGAGACCATAAGATTTAAAGCTTGTTTGGTAAGTATTGATCTCAATAAAGCGTTTGATCGTGTTAATCATGCATATTTGTGGAAAGTTCTGAGAAGTTTTAATTTTCCTCAGCAGTTAATTGATTGTATAAGAAATTTATATGAAATAGCTTACTCACGAGTCTTAGTAAACGGTTTTCTTACAGATGAAATTAAGATAAATAAATCTGTACGACAGGGTTGCCCTCTAAGTATGGCACTGTTTGTACTTTATATTGAACCATTGATTAAAGAACTAAATGAAAATATTTCAGGATTTTTTATTTATGATAGATTTATAAAAGTGATTGTTTACGCCGATGATTTTAATATTGTTATCCGTACGGATCAAGAGTTTGACTTAATGCTTACCATTTTTGAAAACTTCTCAAAGTATGCAAAAATCAAAATTAATTTGGTTAAATCAGGATACATGAGGTTAAACAATGTAAAACTTGGACCACAGCTGATAAAAGAGGTTGATTATTTGAAAATATTGGGTATCCAAATACATAGAAGTTGGTACATTACAGTACATACCAATTACAATGCAATTATTAATGATATTAAACGCACTCTTCAAATGCATTCAGTTAGAAATTTAAATATATATGAAAGATGCAGAGTGCTGAATACATTCATTCTATCAAAGCTCTGGTATCTTGGTCAAGTTTTTCCTCCATTGAACCGTCATATAGCACAGATAAAATCCGCTTGTGGTAAATTTATTTGGCATGGATACATTTTTAAAGTAGAGCGTAACCAACTGTACTTGGATTTTTCGAAAGGAGGTCTAGGTTTAGTTGATCCAGAGTCAAAACTTAAGGCGCTCTTCATTAAAAATATAATGTATAATTTAGATAATGAAGGAAACTTTAGACAAGAACAATATTTACTCGAACTCAAAACACCGATGAAAATTACCAAAAATGCAAGAGAATGGATTGTTGAGGCAAAGGAACTAAAAGAAAAATTCTGTTTGGAAACGACGAAATTGCTATATGACTATTTTGTTGATTCAAGAAAGGTTATTCCCAAAATAGAAAGTAAAATTGATATTGATTGGTCTATAGTATGGGAAAACATAAACAAAAATTTCATTTCTATGCAAGATCGTGCAATGGTTTATAGTTTTGTAAATGATTTGATACCCAATCAAATGAAACTCGTGGCCCACAATATAAGAAGTGATGAACTATGCAAGAGATGCGGAGAATTAGATAACAATAGACATAGAATAAAAGAATGCCTTGCTTCTAAAAAAATCTGGGAGTGGTGTAGTCAGATAATAAGATCACGCTTTTATTTTGAAGTAAACGACATTGAAGACATTCTACTATTTAAAATAAATGAGCGTTCGCAAAAAAGTAAAGCAGCGCTTTGGCTAACGATGAGGGTGGTCGCTTTCAATTTGAGAGTGACTGAACCATCTTTGTTTGTCTTTAAAAAGGAATTAAGAGAGATAAGATGGAACAATCGAGTTAGTTTTGGAAAACAGTTTGGAAATAGTTTGAATATTTGTTAAATTCTAGTTGTGCTACTAATGGAAAGCTAAAAGAACAATGAACAAAATGTTAGGTTAAGATAGGTTAAATTAGGCTAGGTTTCCCTTCCCTGTGTGTGGGTGTTTGTAAATATGGATGTATGGATGTATGGGTGATAAATAATGAGTGGATATGAATGAGTGTACATGAACGAATGTATACTAACCCCGAGTACGCCGCGGGTAATCAGTTTCCCAAGTTAACGTAGGTTTTAAGTTAATTTAAGGAAAGTTAAATTGACCGACACAAGGAAAAAAGATAAATGAAGAAGAAGAACAAAATGTGAAAGCTGTCAAACCGTTTATTGTAATATTTGGTCATTTTCTTCAATAAAAAAAAAAAAAAAAAAAAAAAAAAAAAAAAAAAAAAAAAAAAAAAAAAAAAAAACTCTCGGACTCGATCACTGACATGCGAGATCACATTGCTGCGCAGGTGGACAGCGGGATGGCAGACATTAGAATAAATGTGAATGGTCTTGAAAATTTAATTTGTGAGAAATTGGATAATATGAAAAGTTTATTTTTTTAAATTGATGCGGAAAACCAATTAGCTGTAAAGAATGATCATCGCAGTTCATCTAGGACGATTCAGTCAGAATCGGGCCAAAATACCAGATGCAAAAAACGTAAATTAGTAATTAGTAATAGTGATCATGATGATGATGTTGTTTTTCAAGAAAATGCGAGTTTTGCGGATGTTGTAAAAAGACATAGTCGTGCTAGTCAAAGTAAAACTAATAGTAACAGTAACAGTAAAAGTAACAAACCAGATAATCGTAAGACTCGTCCGGTCATTGTGCTTGAACCGGAAGAGTCCAAACAACCTTGCGAAGATACTCGTAAGTTTTTGAAAACTCAGTTGGATCCAAAAACACAGTAATTTTAGGAATGGTAAAGATGGATACATTATTGTTGAGTGTCCGACAGGAGCAAACGTAAGTGATGTGAAAATGGTATTGAAAGCAATCTGGGTGAAAAATATAGTGCTGTTGTTCCCACTTCGGTGCCAAGATTGAAAATAGTGGGCATGAGCGATCAGTTTTCCTCTGATGTCTTTATTGACTACTTAAAAAGTCAAAATGAAGACATCGCTATTTTTGATGTAAAAGTAGTGAACATGTTTGAAAATCCACGCTTCACTTATAACAACTTCAGTGTTGTAATTGAAGTCGATGTCGATACTTATAAATGTTTGTTATGTGCGAAAAAAGTAAATGTAGGGTTTGATCGGTGCTCGTTAGTTCCCGCAATTAATGTGTTGAGATGCTTCAAATGTGGAGAATTTGGGCACAAGAGCATGGATTGCAAAAATTGTGATAGATGCTCTAGGTGCAGCCAACAACACAAAACGTCGGAGTGTACGTCAACTGTATTGAAATGTATTAATTGTTTGAAAATGAATAAAGAACGAAAAATGCTCGGAATGTTTACTCTATAAAAGCCTTTTTGATCAGAATAAAAGCAGCTTGCGTTTCAATAAATAGCAACCAAGTTCCAGGAATGTGAATCAATTCGATTTTTTATACTTGAATATTGCGGGGTTGTCAGCAAACTACGTAGCATTACGTCAGATTGTTGAGGAAAAACGTCCTCTTTTAGTTTTATTATCTGAAACTCATATTGTAGAAACTGAAGCTTTTGATCAGTACAGTATTTCGGGATATATTGTTGCTGCTTGTTTATCACATTCTAGACACACTGGCGGTGTTGCTATTTATGTCAAAGAATCAGTTCAATTCAACCTTCGTACCAACGAAGTTATTGATGGCAACTGGTTCTTGGGCATTACAGTTGTACGTGGCATGAAGATGGGTAATTATGGTGTTTTGTATCATTCTCCCGGTTCTAGTGACCAGAGTTTTGTTGAAGTTTTAGAGAACTGGCTTGAAACATTCCTTGATTCTAGTAAATTAAATATATTGGCTGGTGATTTTAATATTAATTGGCGTGATAACCATAATTCGAATCATTTGAAGCGTTTAGCTGAGTTTTTTTAATTTAAAGCAAACGGTAAATGAATATACGCGTATTTCCAGGCACAGTAGAACTTTAATTGACCACGTTTATTCCAATTTTGATTCCATTTGTTCAGTTACGGATACTGATTTGAAAATAACCGATCATGAGTCTTTAGTGATTAATGTCTTAGACCACGTTAACGATAACGATAATTTTGTAAAATTGAAGTGCTGAAGGAAATATTCGAAGCAAGCTGTTTCAAATCTTGTTAAGAGAAGCCTGGATTTTCCATTCGCGGACGGTAACTTAGATGAATCTACAGCTGTTCTTAATAACGCTTTGAAAACGTGTACCAATCAAATAGTTGAGCAAAAGTTTGTTTCTTTGAAAAACTCGAACAGCTGGTACAATTTGGATCTTTTGCGTCTTAAACGGAAAAGGGACAAATGGTATAAAAAGTTTTGTAGATCTAATAATGACAATCATTGGACTAGATACACAATCGCGCGTGGGACCATCATCATCATCATCATCATCATCATCAAAATTATTGTTTAGAAATTCAAGATTTTTTTTAAACATATTCTATATAAAACCAAAATAACCCATAATCTTAAAACATCTAATACTAGAATCAATTTCCGGTAGATTGTAAGCTGTTTCATCAAAATCGGTCCAGAAATGATTAAATGGGAGCAATATCTAGTTTTTAGACTGAATAGCTTAGGTACCGAAAGCATAAAGTTTTAGCCCCTTCATTGTAAAAAAGGTGTTAGATTTCTTAAAGGCCACCCTTCAGTTTGATTCATATCCCCAAAATATGAGCCTGTGCATTAAATGGTAGAGATTGATGAAAGTTTAAAGGTCGCGCAAGTCGTTTAAAGTTTATATGGAGACTTTGGCGAATTACTATGGAAAATTATTGAATTTCACTTACATTGCTATAGCTTTGGTCGAAACGATAAAATAAAATAAAAAATATAACCATAGCAACCACATATTTTTTTTAGCACCTGGCAACTAGAACGAAAGGTAGAGCAATATAAGTGAAATTTAAAATGCTTCCATAGTAATTTCCATACAAAATTTCAAACCATTTGAGTGACAGCTAAACTATCCTCGATCTTTAGCATTGTTTGCCCATACTCATACTTTGGGGTTATGAACCAAACTGGAGGGTGTTCTATAAGAAATCTTACACTTTTTTTCAAAATGGGGCACCCTAATGAAAACATGTCTTCAAAGTTGGCATTCCTACTCAGCGACTAGTTTGTTCCAACATCTGGTCAGCTCTGCATCATCACGAGTTACCTTACCATTCTTATTCAACTTCCGCTTAATATTTCTCGCTTGGGCGAAATTGGGGGCAATTGCGTGGATTAACACCCTTTTCGATAAAATCCATCCCGTTGTCACGGTACCACTGAATTAACTTCTGGCATTTCGAGGTACTTTTCTTTGTATAGCTGGTAAGCCTCCACCGGTGAAAACCAATCATGGCCGGTAAAATTCTTTTGTTCTTAATGAAAAGCTTTTTTTTGAGACTCGATCAAGTCTGGTGCATTCTTTGGATACTATTTTTATATGCCGAAGGTATACAATTACTATTCTCAATATAATATTATTTTTAGAATATTTTCACATTGTACTCCTGAAACAGGCAACTGTTTACCTCCTCGAAGGTATAATGAATATAATTATTTACTTACATGTGAAGGGGAGGACGAGGTAAGGCGGTCATCCTAAACTTAAAGTAAAAATTAACCAAAACCAAATAAAATCTCTGCGATAAATTAAGTGAATATTGGTCTTTAGCGTACATTTCCTAGAAACATTGATTTACAAAAAAACTTCCTTTTCATCTAATGATTTTTTAGAAAAAAATCATGTGGAGTAAGGTTGGCTACATTGAAAAACACATGATCCTGGCCATATAGAAGTAAACTGTCTTCAGCAAAGTTTTACAGTGGGTCAAGACCGATTGGTAAGGGAACAATAATTCTGAATTTTCTCACTATGTGGCGCTAATGTGTAAATCAATTTCCTGTACATAATATATCTTGAAATCATCACTAAAGGGTGAGTCGATTGATTGGTAATATAATTATCGAAATGAAACCAAATTGTTGCAGTAGTTAGGAAACGTATTTATTTCAGCTTACATACGTCGGTCAAATTTTAGGATGAGTTTGAGTAAAATCAAATCAAAAAAACCTGGCAACTCTACCAGAATCCAAGGGACAGATACAGAAGCATTGCGCTCGAGCGAAGGTGGAAGTAACGCATAGCGAAATGAGCAAATACACAAACCATTCTTATGAGGTTGTAATCTTAGCTATCCAATTCGTTCGTAGTATTTACCTTTTTGCGTCAGATGACGCGGGTGGAGGCGAACCAGCCTCAGGCTGAAAGCCTTCTAAATAAAGATAAATCAATCAATCAATCAATCAGATGACGCGATTGTGCCGGTCTCATAGCGGTGCTTTTGATATGTTGTCTTCGGTAAAATGTCTTCTTGATATGTTGTCTTCGGTGAAATGCTCGACATTTGCGATTGACGCCCTTTAGAGATGAACTAGCCTAAGGCTAAAAATCTCTTAAATAAAGAATTAAAAAAAAAAAAAAAAGATTGACGCCCTCTATCCCTGCGTCGAAATGTTCGGATTCCGCTTGAAATGAGCAATCAGTGCTCTCTCGGTTTGTTTGCGCGTTGTTTCCGGTTTTCGTACAGCTCCTGGCTTGTGGTTTCACTGTCTTCTGTTCCTTAAACTTTTGGAAGACCCTTGAGACGGTCAAATGATGTATATGTATTCATCAGTTTTCCCAAGGCGCGATGCGACAACCCAGGATTTTGCATGAGGGTGAACGAAATCTTTTCGCGAACGGTTTCTTCCATCTCGACCGGAATCTAACTGACAACTGTAAACCTGTGCAGATGTAAAAATACACTCTAAATATAAACTGGAAAAAATTTGGTTAATTTCGGTTATGAATGAAAAAAGCTGCAAAAGTTTGAAAGTGTCGCAATAATTATCGACTCACCCTTTGTATAGGAAGTTTCCGTCTTCGGGAAAGTTGAACAGCTGTCGACGGGCTTCTAAATTGTGTACCGTAACGTGGGTAGATCACATTTTCGTGGTACGTTACGAGATGTTAGATCTACCACCGATTCCTATTCCTGACTATTTCAAACTAGGGGAATAGGATTTTCAGTAATCCAAGGAACACATCTTAATCCTTGTTCTTTTTATGCCTTGTTGATAGTGACAAGACTCGGCTTTAGTCGGCGCCGGTGGTGTAGTGGTAAGCGTGACTGCTTTCTAACACTCCAATGGGTCTGGGTTCAATCCCCAGCCGAGGTCGGTGGGATTTTTCTGAGGCATAAAAATCTCTGGTCACGTCTTCCTTCGGAAGGGAAGTAAAGCCGTTGGTCCCGGCCCATCTTCTTCTTCTTCTTCGCATTTCAAGCTTATTGCATATTGCATATTAGCTTATTGCGTGCTCTCAACTTAGTGTTCCAGATGCACTTCCACAGTTATTAATTGAGAGCTTTTGATGCCTGTACCATTTTTGCATTGGTATAATTGTATGGCAAGTCCAATCATACTTCTATGCCCAGGGAAGTCGAGAAATTTTCCAACCCGAAAAATTCCTAGACCGAGACCGGGAATTGAACCCAGCCACCTCCAGCATGGTCTTGCTTTGTAGCTGCGCCTTTACCGACTGAGCTAAGGGAGGCCCCGGCCCATGTGTGTTGTGAATGGGTGCGATATCCTACGCAGGTGTGGAAGCTGCCTTCCTGCACATTCGGTTGCCGTCAATGGATGGCAATCGATGTCCGTCGGTGATTGGCACTAGATTGCGGAACAGAGACCGACGTTAAATAAAGGAAAAGAAGAAGAAGAAGGCTCGGCTTTGTCCACCGAGGATGGTCTTGAAACAAGGAAAAACGAATTAGTTAGTCTTCATCTATGTGGTTCCTAATATTCTATTCGTTGTTCTCTAGTTTGAAGTGGTTAAGACTAGGGCTCTGATGCATGGTCATTATCGGTGTCATTCCTTAATTTTGTTGCTAAAGAGTCCAATTTTGACTGACAAAGGGGCGCACCTTTGGAGAGTGTTTCAACACTCCGAAGGGTATAAAAAGCGGGACCTTTCAATTAGAGTTGGATCCTTACGATAAATGCGAGAATGACAACTGTAAAAAAAATCGAATAGGTACTTCATCATTTCTCAATAGCGATAGAGTAGTACGACATGCACTAAACTAAGGACACGGGATATACTACAATAGATCAAATTACTGGTCGCAGTGGTGTTAGTTTCCGAACAGAGGAAAAAAGAAATGAAATTGTGAGCAGGATAATTCTGAATTATATCACTGCGCGGCTCTAGTGTGAATGAGAGGGGTGAGGGGGTAGATGGGCTTTTTTTCACGCGAGTATACACGGTACAAAAAAAGAACCCAAACTTAAGTTTATTTCACCCAAATAGGTACTAAAGTGTGGGAAAACACGTACTCAAACTTTTTTCTTACCGTGTAGATGATAGAGATATTTTCTAGTAATTGTTCGGTCACTTGAGATGGTACGGCCCATATAGTTGTTAATAATTTGAAAGTCGTGTTAAGAAATGCTGTTCTTTATTATGTTTTGAAAGCCTATCACAAACTCATTTTCTATTGCATCACATAGAGTGTGTAACGAGTTGATTGAGCATGTACCGCATAATTATGGCTAGAAATCTATAAGTTCATTAAAAGAAGATTTTCTTACTAAATTGTTCAAGTCACTGTCTCGATTTTCGGTTGCACTTTAAAGGTGTGTAACGCATTAGTTTGGAATAATGAACAGAACCATATTCAACTCCTATTCAAGTTAGATCCTCGCTTGCTGACACTCAAACGCGATAGACTGTGAAAACATCGCTAATGAGAACGGTAGCTAACGTGGTGGAAACGTGACATCGTTGTAACCGGTTCGAGCACTAGGTAATACCGGACGGAGAGCGCACACAAATAGCTGCTCCTAGTCGTGTTGGTGGAAGGATGCAAATGCCTTCTGGTGCCTTTGAATCAGAAACACTGGTTGGTAATAATTGCTCGGTCAAGTCGAAATATGAAATCATTGACGGTTTGCCTTGCGTCCATTGTATGCGGTTGTGCTCCACTTGCATGGAGGAAGTCTTATTCAATTGGTTTAAGTTTTTGCATTATTATCCTGTACTTATAAATCCGGAAAATTTTAAATCGCTACGATACAAGATTGCCTCTCGAGCAATTTTTCTCGCCCTTCATCTCCCGCGGCGGTGGGTTAATCGCATTCTAATATATTCGGTCAATTTGAAATTCATAACTTTCTACCAAAGAGAAGTTCCAGTGAACTTCTTCCGCTGCATGCTGGCTGATGATGATGATGCCGACGTTGTCAACCGCGCTCGCGCTGATTGTGGAGTGCTCTGATGCACAGCTGCCGTGGTGGCGAGATGGAAGGCGCGACTATTCGGCTGCTTCCTGCTCTAGCCAACTGCGGTGCCGCACTAGAATAGCTGGTGTACTACCGCCACCGCTAGTGGGAGCCACCCGTTGAAAATGTTTCCGCTAGGGGAAATTCAATTATAAAGTCATTAAAAATTTTGCTCGTTTAAATTCCGCGTCGGCGAGTTGATTGTTTATATTAACAAGCGGCGGTAGGATGCGATTCCTAACTGTTGGTTTTCCTTCAGGTTCCACCAAAGTCAACTGAAGCAATTAGTCATAGGGCTAGTTTCGGCAATTGACAATTTATGAACCGGTGATGGAATAAAGGATTGTGATTCCATTACGCTCTATTTTAGGATGCGTCATCATAAAAGTATGATTTTGTGGAGAATCATCAGCTTTTGATGATCTGATTTTTTTTATTGTTTCATTCGTTAAATCTCGATTCCATTCGAAGAAAATTGATAATGACATCATCCAAACAACAGCAAATCGAATTAAATAATAAATTTTAAAAAGCTTTGCGTAATCTAATATAAAAACGCATAATGTTTGTCCGTAACGCTGCTGCTTCTTCTTATTTTAATACATTTTTAGGAGTTGTTCATAAACTACGTAGACCAATTAATAGAGGGTCGTGGGTCCCCCGACTAGACAATTGCCCATACATTTTTTAGACATTTGTATGGATCGTAGACATTTGTCAACGTACCCCCCCCCCTCCTAAAGAGTCTACGTAGTTTATGAACAGCCCCTGATAAAATGGTAAACCTTAAATGGTGTGTAATGTGATGCACATTCATGGGCAAATCTCGATTAGAGCCATATTAATGGAGATAAATAGATTTAAAGATTTTCATTCCTGCCAGCCTGTAAATAATGGGTTGGGACATAATTTGAGGAAAAAATTTCTGACACCTGAATATCCTCAAAATCTCGATTAGAGCCATATTAACGGAGATAAATCGATTTAAAGATTTTCATTCCCGCCAGTCTGAAAATAATGGGTTGGGACATTTTTTGAGGAAAAATCTTCTGACATCTAATAACCCTCTAAATGTCGATTAGAGCCATATTAACGGAGATAAATCGATTTAAAGATTTTCATTCCCGCCAGCCTGAAAATAATGGGTTGGAACATTTTTTTGAGGAAGCAATTTATGACACCTGAAAACCCTCCAAATCTCGATTAGAGTCATATTAACGGAGATAAATCGATTTAAAGATTTTCATACCCGCCAGCCTGAAAATAAAGGGTTAGAACATTTTTTTTAGGAATAAATATCTGACACCTGAAAACCCTCCAAATCTCGATTAGAGCCATATTAACCTGAAAACCAGCCTGAAAATAATGGGTTGGAAATTTTTTTTGTTGAGGAAGACACCTGAAAACCCTCCAAATCTCGATTATAGCCATATTAACGGAGATAAATCGATTTAAAGATTTTCATACCCGCCAGCCTGAAAATAAAGGGTTAGAACATTTTTTTAGGAATAAATATCTGACACCTGAAAACCCTCCAAATCTCGATTAGAGCCATATTAACCTGAAAACCAGCCTGAAAATAATGGGTTGGAAATTTTTTTTGTTGAGGAAGACACCTGAAAACCCTCCAAATCTCGATTATAGCCATATTAACGGAGATAAATCGATTTAAAGATTTTCATACCCGCCAGCCTGAAAATAAAGGGTTAGAACATTTTTTTAGGAATAAATATCTGACACCTGAAAACCCTCCAAATCTCGATTAGAGCCATATTAACCTGAAAACCAGCCTGAAAATAATGGGTTGGAAATTTTTTTTGTTGAGGAAGACACCTGAAAACCCTTCAAATCTCGATTAGATCCATATTAACGGAGATAAATTGATTTAAAGATTTTCATACCCGCCAGCCTGAAAATAATGGGTTGGAACATTTTTTATTGAGGAAAAAATATCTGACACCTGAAAACCCTTCAAATCTCGATTAGAGCCATATTAACGGAGATAAATCGATTTAAAGATTTTCATACCCGCCAGCCTGAAAATAACGGGTTGGAACATTTTTTTTTGAGGAAAAAAATTCTGACACCTGAAAACCCTCCAAATCTCGATTAGAACCATATTAACGGAGATAAATCGATTTAAGATTTTCATTCCCGCCAGCCTGCAAATAATGGGTTGGAAATTTTTTTAGAGGAAGCAATTTCTGACACCTGAAAACCCTCCAAATCTCGATTAGAGCCATATTAACGGAGATAAATCGATTTAAAGATTTTCATACCCACCAGCCTGAAAATAATGGGTTGGAACATTTTTTTTAGGAAAAAATTTCTGACACCTGAAAACCCTCCAAATCTCGATTAGATCAATATTAACGGAGATAAATCGATTTAAAGATTTTCATACCCGCGAGCCTGAAAATAATGGGTTGGAACATTTTTTTTTTGAAGAATAAATTTCTGACACCTGAAAACCCTTCAAATCTCGATAAGAGCCGTTTTAACGGAGATAAATCGATTTAAAGATTTTCATACCCGCCAGCCTGAAAATAATGGGTTGGAACATTTTTATTTGAAGAATAAATTTCTGACACCTGAAAACCCTTCAAATCTCGATTAGAGCCATATTAACGGAGATAAATCGATTTAAAGATTTTCATACCCGCCAGCCTGAAAATAATAGGTTGGAACATTTTTTATTGAGGAAAATATTTCTGACACCTGAAAACCCTCCAAATCTCGATTAGAGCCGTATTAACGGAGATAAATCGATTTAAAGATTTTCATACCCACCAGCCTGAAAATAATGGGTTGGAACATTTTTTTTTAGGAAAAAATTTCTGACACCTGAAAACCCTCCAAATCTCGATTAGATCAATATAAACGGAGATAAATCGATTTAAAGATTTTCATACCCGCCAGCCTGAAAATAATGGGTTGGAACATTTTTTTTGAAGAATAAATTTCTGACACCTGAAAACCCTTCAAATCTCGATTAGAGCCGTTTTAACGGAGATAAATCGATTTAAAGATTTTCATACCCGCCAGCCTGAAAATAATGGGTTGGAACATTTTTTTTAGGAAAAAATTTCTGACACCTGAAAACCCTCCAAATCTCGATTAGATCAATATTAACGGAGATAAATCGATTTAAAGATTTTCATTCCCGCCAGCCTGAAAATAATGGGTTGGAACATTTTATTGAGGAAAAAATTTCTGACACCTGAAAACCCTCCAAATCTCGATTAGAGCCGTATTAACGGAGATAAATCGATTTAAAGATTTTCATTCCCGCCAGCCTGAAAATAATGGGTTGGAACATTTTATTGAGGAAAAAATTTCTGACACCTGAAAACCCTCCAAATCTCGATTAGAGCCGTATTAACGGAGATAAATCGATTTAAAGATTTTCATTCCCGCCAGCCTGAAAATAATGGGTTGGAACATTTTTTTTTGAGGAAAAAATTTCTGACACCTGAAAACCCTCCAAATCTCGATTAGATCAATATTAACGGAGATAAATCGATTTAAAGATTTTCATTCCCGCCAGCCTGAAAATAATGGGTTGGAACATTTTATTGAGGAAAAAATTTCTGACACCTGAAAACCCTCCAAATCTCCATTAGAGCCATATTAACGGAGATAAATCGATTTAAAGATTTTCATACCCGCCAGCCTGAAAATAATGGGTTGGAACATTTTTTTTTTGAGGAAAATATTTCTGACACCTGAAAACCCTCCAAATCTCCATTAGAGCCATATTAACGGAGATAAATCGATTTAAAGATTTTCATACCCGCCAGCCTGAAAATAATGGGTTAGAAATTTTTTTTTTTTGGAAAAAATTTCTGACACCTGAAAACCCTCCAAATCTTCATTCGAGCCATATTAACGGAGATAAATCGATTTAAAGATTTTCATACCCGCCAGCCTGAAAATAATGGGTTGGAACATTTTTTTTTAGGAAAATATTTCTGACACCTGAAAACCCTCAATATCTCGATTAAAGCCGTATTAACGGAGATAAATCGATTTAAAGATTTTCATACTCGCCAGCCTGAAAATAATGGGTTAGAACATTTGTTTTTTAGGAAAAAATTCTGACACCTGAAAACCCTCCAAATCTCGATTAGAGCCATATTAATGGAGATAAATCGATTTAAAGATTTTCATATCCGCCAGCCTGAAAATAATGGGATGACACATTTTTTTTGAGGAAAAAAATTCTGACACCTGAAAACCCTCCAAATCTCGATTAGAGCCATATTAACGGAGATAAATTGATTTAAAGATTTTCATACCCGCCAGCCTGAAAATAATGGGTTAGAAATTTTTTTTTTTTGGAAAAAATTTCTGACACCTGAAAACCCTCCAAATCTTCATTCGAGCCATATTAACGGAGATAAATCGATTTAAAGATTTTCATACCCGCCAGCCTGAAAATAATGGGTTGGAACATTTTTTTTTAGGAAAATATTTCTGACACCTGAAAACCCTCCAAGTCTCCATTAGAGCCATATTAACGGAGATAAATCGATTTAAAGATTTTCATACCCGCCAGCCTGAAAATAATGGGTTGGAACATTTTTTTTTTTGAGGAAAATATTTCTGACACCTGAAAACCCTCCAAATCTCCATTAGATCCATATTAACGGAGATAAATCGATTTAAAGATTTTCATACCCGCCAGCCTGAAAATAATAGGTTAGAAATTTTTTTTTTGGAAAAAATTTCTGACACCTGAAAACCCTCCAAATCTCCATTCGAGCCATATTAACGGAGATAAATCGATTTAAAGGTTTTCATACCCGCCAGCCTGAAAATAATGGGTAAGAAATTTTTTTTTTGAGCAAAATATTTCTGACACCAGAAAACCCTCCAAATCTCGATTAGAGCCATATTAACGGAGATAAATCGATTTAAAGATTTTCATACCCGCCAGCCTGAAAATAATGGGTAAGAACATTTTTTTTTGAGGAAAAAAATTCTGACACCTGAAAACCCTCCAAATCTCGATTAGAGCCATATTAACGGAGATAAATCGATTTAAAGATTTTCATTCCCGCCAGCCTGAAAATAATGGGTAAGAAATTTTTTTTTTGAGCAAAATATTTCTGACACCAGAAAACCCTCCAAATCTCGATTAGAGCCATATTAACGGAGATAAATCGATTTAAAGATTTTCATACCCGCCAGCCTGAAAATAATGGGTAAGAACATTTTTTTTTGAGGAAAAAAATTCTGACACCTGAAAACCCTCCAAATCTCGATTAGAGCCATATTAACGGAGATAAATCGATTTAAAGATTTTCATTCCCGCCAGCTTGAAAATAATGGGTTGGAACATTTTTTTTTGAGGAAAAAAATTCTGATACCTGAAAACCCTCAATATCTCGATTAAAGCCGTATTAACGGAGATAAATCGATTTAAAGATTTTCATACTCGCCAGCCTGAAAATAATGGGATGACACATTTTTTTTGAGGAAAAAATTTCTGACACCTGAAAACCCTCCAAATCTCCATTAGAGCCATATTAACGGAGATAAATTGATTTAAAGATTTTCATACCCGCCAGCCTGAAAATAATGGGTTGGAACATTTTTTTTTTGAGGAAAATATTTCTGACACCTGAAAACCCTCCAAATCTCCATTAGAGCCATATTAACGGAGATAAATTGATTTAAAGATTTTCATACCCGCCAGCCTGAAAATAATGGGTTGGAACATTTTTTTTTTTGAGGAAAATATTTCTGACACCTGAAAACCCTCCAAATCTCCATTAGAGCCATATTAACGGAGATAAATCGATTTAAAGATTTTCATACCCGCCAGCCTGAAAATAATGGGTTAGAACATTTGTGTTTTAGGAAAAAATTCTGACACCTGAAAACCCTCCAAATCTCGATTAGAGCCATATTAATGGAGATAAATCGATTTAAAGATTTTCATATCCGCCAGCCTGAAAATAATGGGATGACACATTTTTTTTGAGGAAAAAATTTCTGACACCTGAAAACCCTCCAAATCTCCATTAGAGCCATATTAACGGAGATAAATTGATTTAAAGATTTTCATACCCGCCAGCCTGAAAATAATGGGTTGGAACATTTTTTTTTTGAGGAAAATATTTCTGACACCTGAAAACCCTCCAAATCTCCATTAGAGCCATATTAACGGAGATAAATCGATTTAAAGATTTTCATACCCGCCAGCCTGAAAATAATGGGTTAGAAATTTTTTTTTTTTGGAAAAAATTTCTGACACCTGAAAACCCTCCAAATCTTCATTCGAGCCATATTAACGGAGATAAATCGATTTAAAGATTTTCATACCCGCCAGCCTGAAAATAATGGGTTGGAACATTTTTTTTTAGGAAAATATTTCTGACACCTGAAAACCCTCCAAATCTCCATTCGAGCCATATTAACGGAGATAAATCGATTTAAAGATTTTCATACCCGCCAGCCTGAAAATAATGGGTTGGAACATATTTTTTTGAGGAAAATATTTCTGACACCTGAAAACCCTCCAAATCTCCATAAGAGCCATATTAACGGAGATAAATCGATTTAAAGATTTTCATACCCGCCAGCCTGAAAATAATGGGTAAGAAATTTTTTTTTTGAGCAAAATATTTCTGACACCAGAAAACCCTCCAAATCTCGATTAGAGCCATATTAACGGAGATAAATCGATTTAAAGATTTTCATACCCGCCAGCCTGAAAATAATGGGTAAGAACATTTTTTTTTGAGGAAAAAAATTTTGACACCTGAAAACCCTCCAAATCTCGATTAGAGCCATATTAACGGAGATAAATCGATTTAAAGATTTTCATACCCGCCAGCCTGAAAATAATGGGTTGGAACATTTTTTTTTAGGTAAATATTTCTGACACCTGAAAACCCTCCAAGTCTCCATTAGAGCCATATTAACGGAGATAAATCGATTTAAAAATAATGGGTTAGAAATTTTTTTTTTTTGGAAAAAATTTCTGACACCTGAAAACCCTCCAAATCTCCATTCGAGCCATATTAACGGAGATAAATCGATTTAAAGATTTTCATACCCGCCAGCCTGAAAATAATGGGTTGGAACATTTTTTTTTGAGGAAAATTTTTCTGACACCTGAAAACCCTCCAAATCTCCATTAGAGCCATATTAACGGAGATAAATCGATTTAAAGATTTTCATACCCGCCAGCCTGAAAATAATAGGTTAGAAATTTTTTTTTTGGAAAAAATTTCTGACACCTGAAAACCCTCCAAATCTCCATTCGAGCCATATTAACGGAGATAAATCGATTTAAAGATTTTCATACCCGCCAGCCTGAAAATAATGGGTTGGAACATATTTTTTTGAGGAAAATATTTCTGACACCTGAAAACCCTCCAAATCTCCATAAGAGCCATATTAACGGAGATAAATCGATTTAAAGATTTTCATACCCGCCAGCCTGAAAATAATGGGTAAGAAATTTTTTTTTTGAGCAAAATATTTCTGACACCAGAAAACCCTCCAAATCTCGATTAGAGCCATATTAACGGAGATAAATCGATTTAAAGATTTTCATACCCGCCAGCCTGAAAATAATGGGTAAGAACATTTTTTTTTGAGGAAAAAAATTTTGACACCTGAAAACCCTCCAAATCTCGATTAGAGCCATATTAACGGAGATAAATCGATTTAAAGATTTTCATACCCGCCAGCCTGAAAATAATGGGTTGGAACATTTTTTTTTAGGTAAATATTTCTGACACCTGAAAACCCTCCAAGTCTCCATTAGAGCCATATTAACGGAGAAGAAATCGATTTAAAAATAATGGGTTAGAATTTTTTTTTTTTTGGAAAAAATTTCTGACACCTGAAAACCCTCCAAATCTCCATTCGAGCCATATTAACGGAGATAAATCGATTTAAAGATTTTCATACCCGCCAGCCTGAAAATAATGGGTTGGAACATTTTTTTTTGAGGAAAATTTTTCTGACACCTGAAAACCCTCCAAATCTCCATTAGAGCCATATTAACGGAGATAAATCGATTTAAAGATTTTCATACCCGCCAGCCTGAAAATAATGGGTAAGAACATTTTTTTTTTGAGGAAAAAATTTCTGACACCTGAAAACCCTCCAAATCTCCATTCGAGCCATATTAACGGAGATAAATCGATTTAAAGATTTTCATACCCGCCAGCCTGAAAATAATGGGTTGGAACATATTTTTTTTGAGGAAAAAATTTCTGACACCTGAAAACCCTCCAAATCTCCATTAGAGCCATATTAACGGAGATAAATCGATTTAAAGATTTTCATACCCGCCAGCCTGAAAATAATGGGATGACACATTTATTTTGAGGAAAAAATTTCTGTCACCTGAAAACCCTCCAAATCTCGATTAGAGCCATATTAACGGAGATAAATCGATTTAAAGATGTTCATACCCGCCAGCCTGAAAATAATGGGTTGGAACATTTTTTTTGAGGAAAAAATTTCTGACACCTGGAAACCCTCCAAATCTCCATTAGGGCCATATTAACGGAGATAAATCGATTTAAAGATTTTCATATCCGCTAGCCTGAAAATAATGGGATGACACATTTATTTTGAGGAAAAAATTTCTGTCACCTGAAAACCCTCCAAATCTCGATTAGAGCCATATTAACGGAGATAAATCGATTTAAAGATGTTCATACCCGCCAGCCTGAAAATAATGGGTTAGAACATTTGTTTTTTAGGAAAAAATTTCTGTCACCTGAAAACCCTCCAAATCTCGATTAGAGCCATATTAACGGAGATAAATTGATTTAAAGATTTTCATACCCGCCAGCCTGAAAATAACGGGTAAGAACATTTTTTTTAAGGAAAAAATTTATGACACCTGAAAACCCTCCAAATCTCCATTATAGCCATATTAACGGAGATAAATCGATTTAAAGATTTTCATTCCCACCAGCTTGAAAATAATGGGTTGGAACATTTTTTTTTGAGGAAAAAAATTCTGATACCTGAAAACCCTCCAAATCTCGGTTAGAGCCATATTAACGGAGATAAATCGATTTAAAGATTTTCATATCCGCCAGCCTGAAAATAATGGGATGACACATTTTTTTTGAGGAAAAAATTTCTGACACCTGAAAACCCTCCAAATCTCGATTAGAGCCATATTAACGGAGATAAATTGATTTAAAGATTTTCATACCCGCCAGCCTGAAAATAATGGGTTGGAACATTTTTTTTTTAGGAAAATATTTCTGACACCTGAAAACCCTCCAAGTCTCCATTAGAGCCATATTAACGGAGATAAATCGATTTAAAGATGTTCATACCCGCCTGAAAATAATGGGTTGGAACATTTTTTTTTGAAGAAAAAAATTCTGACACCTGAAAACCCTCAATATCTCGATTAAAGCCGTATTAACGGAGATAAATCGATTTAAAGATTTTCATACTCGCCAGCCTGAAAATAATGGGTTAGAACATTTGTTTTTTAGGAAAAAATTCTGACACCTGAAAACCCTCCAAATCTCGATTAGAGCCATATTAATGGAGATAAATCGATTTAAAGATTTTCATATCCGCCAGCCTGAAAATAATGGGATGACACATTTTTTTTGAGGAAAAAAATTCTGACACCTGAAAACCCTCCAAATCTCGATTAGAGCCATATTAACGGAGATAAATTGATTTAAAGATTTTCATACCCGCCAGCCTGAAAATAACGGGTAAGAACATTTTTTTTAAGGAAAAAATTTATGACACCTGAAAACCCTCCAAATCTCCATTATAGCCATATTAACGGAGATAAATCGATTTAAAGATTTTCATTCCCGCCAGCTTGAAAATAATGGGTTGGAACATTTTTTTTTGAGGAAAAAAATTCTGATACCTGAAAACCCTCCAAATCTCGGTTAGAGCCATATTAACGGAGATAAATCGATTTAAAGATTTTCATATCCGCCAGCCTGAAAATAATGGGATGACACATTTTTTATGAGGAAAAAATTTCTGACACCTGAAAACCCTCCAAATCTCGATTAGAGCCATATTAACGGAGATAAATTGATTTAAAGATTTTCATACCCGCCAGCCTGAAAATAATGGGTTGGAACATTTTTTTTTTAGGAAAATATTTCTGACACCTGAAAACCCTCCAAGTCTCCATTAGAGCCATATTAACGGAGATAAATCGATTTAAAGATGTTCATACCCGCCTGAAAATAATGGGTTGGAACATTTTTTTTTGAAGAAAAAAATTCTGACACCTGAAAACCCTCAATATCTCGATTAAAGCCGTATTAACGGAGATAAATCGATTTAAAGATTTTCATACTCGCCAGCCTGAAAATAATGGGTTAGAACATTTGTTTTTTAGGAAAAAATTCTGACACCTGAAAACCCTCCAAATCTCGATTAGAGCCATATTAATGGAGATAAATCGATTTAAAGATTTTCATATCCGCCAGCCTGAAAATAATGGGATGACACATTTTTTTTGAGGAAAAAATTTCTGACACCTGAAAACCCTCCAAATCTCGATTAGAGCCATATTAACGGAGATAAATTGATTTAAAGATTTTCATACCCGCCAGCCTGAAAATAATGGGTTGGAACATTTTTTTTTTGAGGAAAATATTTCTGACACCTTAAAACCCTCCAAATCTCCATTAGAGCCATATTAACGGAGATAAATCGATTTAAAGATTTTCATACCCGCCAGCCTGAAAATAATGGGTTAGAAATTTTTTTTTTTTGGAAAAAATTTCTGACACCTGAAAACCCTCCAAATCTCCATTCGAGCCATATTAACGGAGATAAATCGATTTAAAAATAATGGGTTAGAAATTTTTTTTTTTGGAAAAAATTTCTGACACCTGAAAACCCTCCAAATCTCCATTCGAGCCATATTAACGGAGATAAATCGATTTAAAGATTTTCATACCCGCCAGCCTGAAAATAATGGGTTGGAACATTTTTTTTTGAGGAAAATTTTTCTGACACCTGAAAACCCTCCAAATCTCCATTAGAGCCATATTAACGGAGATAAATCGATTTAAAGATTTTCATACCCGCCAGCCTGAAAATAATGGGTAAGAACATTTTTTTTTTGAGGAAAAAATTTCTGACACCTGAAAACCCTCCAAATCTCCATTCGAGCCATATTAACGGAGATAAATCAATTTAAAGATTTTCACACCCGCCAGCCTGAAAATAATGGGTTGGAACATTTTTTTTTAGGTAAATATTTCTGACACCTGAAAACCCTCCAAGTCTCCATTAGAGCCATATTAACGGAGATAAATGGATTTAAAAATAATGGGATTGAAATTTTTTTTTTTGGAAAAAATTTCTGACACCTGAAAACCCTCCAAATCTCCATTCGAGCCATATTAACGGAGATAAATCGATTTAAAGATTTTCATACCCGCCAGCCTGAAAATAATGGGTTGGAACATATTTTTTTTGAGGATAAAATTTCTGACACCTGAAAACCCTCCAAATCTCCATTAGAGCCATATTAACGGAGATAAATCGATTTAAAGATTTTCATACCCGCCAGCCTGAAAATAATGGGTAAGAAAAAAAATTTTTTTTGAGGAAAATATTTCTGACACCTGAAAACCCTCCAAATCTCGATTAGAGCCATATTAACGGAGATAAATCGATTTAAAGATGTTCATACCCGCCAGCCTGAAAATAATGGGTTGGAACATTTTTTTTTGAGGAAAAAATTTCTGACACCTGGAAACCCTCCAAATCTCCATTTGGGCCATATTAACGGAGATAAATCGATTTAAAGATTTTCATATCCGCCAGCCTGAAAATAATGGGATGACACATTTATTTTGAGGAAAAAATTTCTGTCACCTGAAAACCCTCCAAATCTCGATTAGAGCCATATTAACGGAGATAAATCGATTTAAAGATGTTCATACCCGCCAGCCTGAAAATAATGGGTTAGAACATTTGTTTTTTAGGAAAAAATTTCTGTCACCTGAAAACCCTCCAAATCTCGATTAGAGCCATATTAACGGAGATAAATTGATTTAAAGATTTTCATACCCGCCAGCCTGAAAATAACGGGTAAGAACATTTTTTTTAAGGAAAAAATTTATGACACCTGAAAACCCTCCAAATCTCCATTATAGCCATATTAACGGAGATAAATCGATTTAAAGATTTTCATTCCCGCCAGCTTGAAAATAATGGGTTGGAACATTTTTTTTTGAGGAAAAAAATTCTGATACCTGAAAACCCTCCAAATCTCGGTTAGAGCCATATTAACGGAGATAAATCGATTTAAAGATTTTCATATCCGCCAGCCTGAAAATAATGGGATGACACATTTTTTTTGAGGAAAAAATTTCTGACACCTGAAAACCCTCCAAATCTCGATTAGAGCCATATTAACGGAGATAAATTGATTTAAAGATTTTCATACCCGCCAGCCTGAAAATAATGGGTTGGAACATTTTTTTTTTAGGAAAATATTTCTGACACCTGAAAACCCTCCAAGTCTCCATTAGAGCCATATTAACGGAGATAAATCGATTTAAAGATAATCATACCCGCCTGAAAATAATGGGTTGGAACATTTTTTTTTGAAGAAAAAAATTCTGACACCTGAAAACCCTCAATATCTCGATTAAAGCCGTATTAACGGAGATAAATCGATTTAAAGATTTTCATACTCGCCAGCCTGAAAATAATGGGTTAGAACATTTGTTTTTTAGGAAAAAATTCTGACACCTGAAAACCCTCCAAATCTCGATTAGAGCCATATTAATGGAGATAAATCGATTTAAAGATTTTCATATCCGCCAGCCTGAAAATAATGGGATGACACATTTTTTTTGAGGAAAAAAATTCTGACACCTGAAAACCCTCCAAATCTCGATTAGAGCCATATTAACGGAGATAAATTGATTTAAAGATTTTCATACCCGCCAGCCTGAAAATAACGGGTAAGAACATTTTTTTTAAGGAAAAAATTTATGACACCTGAAAACCCTCCAAATCTCCATTATAGCCATATTAACGGAGATAAATCGATTTAAAGATTTTCATTCCCGCCAGCTTGAAAATAATGGGTTGGAACATTTTTTTTTGAGGAAAAAAATTCTGATACCTGAAAACCCTCCAAATCTCGGTTAGAGCCATATTAACGGAGATAAATCGATTTAAAGATTTTCATATCCGCCAGCCTGAAAATAATGGGATGACACATTTTTTTTGAGGAAAAAATTTCTGACACCTGAAAACCCTCCAAATCTCGATTAGAGCCATATTAACGGAGATAAATTGATTTAAAGATTTTCATACCCGCCAGCCTGAAAATAATGGGTTGGAACATTTTTTTTTTAGGAAAATATTTCTGACACCTGAAAACCCTCCAAGTCTCCATTAGAGCCATATTAACGGAGATAAATCGATTTAAAGATGTTCATACCCGCCTGAAAATAATGGGTTGGAACATTTTTTTTTGAAGAAAAAAATTCTGACACCTGAAAACCCTCAATATCTCGATTAAAGCCGTATTAACGGAGATAAATCGATTTAAAGATTTTCATACTCGCCAGCCTGAAAATAATGGGTTAGAACATTTGTTTTTTAGGAAAAAATTCTGACACCTGAAAACCCTCCAAATCTCGATTAGAGCCATATTAATGGAGATAAATCGATTTAAAGATTTTCATATCCGCCAGCCTGAAAATAATGGGATGACACATTTTTTTTGAGGAAAAAATTTCTGACACCTGAAAACCCTCCAAATCTCGATTAGAGCCATATTAACGGAGATAAATTGATTTAAAGATTTTCATACCCGCCAGCCTGAAAATAACGGGTAAGAACATTTTTTTTAAGGAAAAAATTTATGACACCTGAAAACCCTCCAAGTCTCCATTATAGCCATATTAACGGAGATAAATCGATTTAAAGATTTTCATTCCCGCCAGCTTGAAAATAATGGGTTGGAACATTTTTTTTTGAGGAAAAAAATTCTGATACCTGAAAACCCTCCAAATCTCGGTTAGAGCCATATTAACGGAGATAAATCGATTTAAAGATTTTCATATCCGCCAGCCTGAAAATAATGGGATGACACATTTTTTTTGAGGAAAAAATTTCTGACACCTGAAAACCCTCCAAATCTCGATTAGAGCCATATTAACGGAGATAAATTGATTTAAAGATTTTCATACCCGCCAGCCTGAAAATAATGGGTTGGAACATTTTTTTTTTAGGAAAATATTTCTGACACCTGAAAACCCTCCAAGTCTCCATTAGAGCCATATTAACGGAGATAAATCGATTTAAAGATGTTCATACCCGCCTGAAAATAATGGGTTGGAACATTTTTTTTTGAAGAAAAAAATTCTGACACCTGAAAACCCTCAATATCTCGATTAAAGCCGTATTAACGGAGATAAATCGATTTAAAGATTTTCATACTCGCCAGCCTGAAAATAATGGGTTAGAACATTTGTTTTTTAGGAAAAAATTCTGACACCTGAAAACCCTCCAAATCTCGATTAGAGCCATATTAATGGAGATAAATCGATTTAAAGATTTTCATATCCGCCAGCCTGAAAATAATGGGATGACACATTTTTTTTGAGGAAAAAATTTCTGACACCTGAAAACCCTCCAAATCTCGATTAGAGCCATATTAACGGAGATAAATTGATTTAAAGATTTTCATACCCGCCAGCCTGAAAATAATGGGTTGGAACATTTTTTTTTTGAGGAAAATATTTCTGACACCTGAAAACCCTCCAAATCTCCATTAGAGCCATATTAACGGAGATAAATCGATTTAAAGATTTTCATACCCGCCAGCCTGAAAATAATGGGTTGGAACATTTTTTTTTTAGGAAAATATTTCTGACACCTGAAAACCCTCCAAGTCTCCATTAGAGCCATATTAACGGAGATAAATCGATTTAAAGATTTTCATACCCGCCAGCCTGAAAATAATAGGTTAGAAATTTTTTTTTTGGAAAAAATTTCTGACACCTGAAAACCCTCCAAATCTCCATTCGAGCAATATTAACGGAGATAAATCGATTTAAAGATTTTCATACCCGCCAGCCTGAAAATAATGGGTTGGAACATATTTTTTTTGAGGAAAATATTTCTGACACCTGAAAACCCTCCAAATCTCCATTAGAGCCATATTAACGGAGATAAATCGATTTAAAGATTTTCATACCCGCCAGCCTGAAAATAATGGGTAAGCAAATTTTTTTTTTGAGCAAAATATTTCTGACACCAGAAAACCCTCCAAATCTCGATTAGAGCCATATTAACGGAGATAAATCGATTTAAAGATTTTCATACCCGCCAGCCTGAAAATAATGGGTAAGAACATTTTTTTTTTGAGGAAAAAAATTCTGACACCTGAAAACCCTCCAAATCTCGATTAGAGCCATATTAACGGAGATAAATCGATTTAAAGATTTTTATACCCGCCAGCCTGAAAATAATGGGTTGGAACATTTTTTTTTTAGGTAAATATTTCTGACACCTGAAAACCCTCCAAGTCTCCATTAGAGCCATATTAACGGAGATAAATCGATTTAAAAATAATGGGTTAGAAATTTTTTTTTTTTGGAAAAAATTTCTGACACCTGAAAACCCTCCAAATCTCCTTTCGAGCCATATTAACGGAGATAAATCGATTTAAAGATTTTCATACCCGCCAGCCTGAAAATAATGGGTTGGAACATTTTTTTTTGAGGAAAATTTTTCTGACACCTGAAAACCCTCCAAATCTCCATTAGAGCCATATTAACGGAGATAAATCGATTTAAAGATTTTCATACCCGCCAGCCTGAAAATAATGGGTTGGAACATTTTTTTTTGAGGAAAAAATTTCTGACACCTGAAAACCCTCCAAATCTCCATTCGAGCCATATTAACGGAGATAAATCGATTTAAAGATTTTCATACCCGCCAGCCTGAAAATAATGGGTTGGAACATTTTTTTTTGAGGAAAATTTTTCTGACACCTGAAAACCCTCCAAATCTCCATAAGAGCCATATTAACGGAAATAAATCGATTTAAAGATTTTCATACCCGCCAGCCTGAAAATAATGGGTAAGAAATTTTTTTTTTTGAGGAAAATATTTCTGACACCTGAAAACCCTCCAAATCTTGATTAGAGCCATATTAACGGAGATAAATCGATTTAAAGATGTTCATACCCGCCAGCCTGAAAATAATGGGTTGGAACATTTTTTTTTGAGGAAAAAATTTCTGACACCTGGAAACCCTCCAAATCTCCATTAGGGCCATATTAACGGAGATAAATCGATTTAAAGATTTTCATATCCGCCAGCCTGAAAATAATGGGTTAGAACATTTGTTTTTTAGGAAAAAAATTCTGACACCTGAAAACCCTCCAAATCTCCATTAGAGCCATATTAACGGAGATAAATCGATTTAAAGATTTTCATACCCGCCAGCCTGAAAATAATGGGTAAGAAAATTTTTTTTTTGAGCAAAATATTTCTGACACCTGAAAACCCTCCAAATCTCGATTAGAGCCATATTAACGGAGATAAATCGATTGAAAGATTTTCATACCCGCCAGCCTGAAAATAATGGGTTGGAACATTTTTTTTTAGGTAAATATTTCTGACACCTGAAAACCCTCCAAGTCTCCATTAGAGCCATATTAACGGAGATAAATCGATTTAAAAATAATGGGATTGAAATTTTTTTTTTTTGAAAAAATTTCTGACACCTGAAAACCCTCCAAATCTCCATTCGAGCCATATTAACGGAGATAAATCGATTTAAAGATTTTCATACCCGCCAGCCTGAAAATAATGGGTTGGAACATATTTTTTTTGAGGAAAATATTTCTGACACCTGAAAACCCTCCAAATCTCCATTAGAGCCATATTAACGGAGATAAATCGATTTAAAGATTTTCATACCCGCCAGCCTGAAAATAATGGGTTAGAACATTTGTTTTTTAGGAAAAAAATTCTGACACCTGAAAACCCTCCAAATCTCCATTAGAGCCATATTAACGGAGATAAATCGATTTAAAGATTTTCATATCCGCCAGCCTGAAAATAATGGGATGACACATTTATTTTGAGGAAAAAATTTCTGTCACCTGAAAACCCTCCAAATCTCGATTAGAGCCATATTAACGGAGATAAATTGATTTAAAGATTTTCATACCCGCCAGCCTGAAAATAATAGGTTGGAACATTTTTTGTTTTTTGAGGAAAAAATTACTGACACCTGAAAACCCTCCAAATCTCGATTAGAGCCATATTAACGGAGATAAATCGATTTAAAGATTTTCATACCCGCCAGCCTGAAAATAATGGGTTGGAACATTTTTTGTTTTTTGAGGAAAAAATTACTGACACCTGAAAACCCTCCAAATCTCGATTAGAGCCATATTAACGGAGATAAATCGATTTAAAGATGTTCATACCCGCCAGCCTGAAAATAATGGGTTAGAACATTTGTTTTTTAGGAAAAAAATTCTGACACCTGAAAACCCTCCAAATCTCGATTAGAGCCATATTAACGGAGATAAATCGATTTAAAGATTTTCATATCCGCCAGCCTGAAAATAATGGGATGACACATTTATTTTGAGGAAAAAATTTCTGTTACCTGAAAACCCTCCAAATCTCGATTAGAGCCATATTAACGGAGATAAATTGATTTAAAGATTTTCATACCCGCCAGCCTGAAAATAATAGGTTGGAACATTTTTTGTTTTTTGAGGAAAAAATTACTGACACCTGAAAACCCTCCAAATCTCGATTAGAGCCATATTAACGGAGATAAATCGATTTAAAGATTTTCATACCCGCCAGCCTGAAAATAATGGGTTGGAACATTTTTTGTTTTTTGAGGAAAAAATTACTGACACCTGAAAACCCTCCAAATCTCGATTAGAGCCATATTAACGGAGATAAATCGATTTAAAGATGTTCATACCCGCCAGCCTGAAAATAATGGGTTAGAACATTTGTTTTTTAGGAAAAAAATTCTGACACCTGAAAACCCTCCAAATCTCGATTAGAGCCATATTAACGGAGATAAATCGATTTAAAGATTTTCATATCCGCCAGCCTGAAAATAATGGGATGACACATTTTTTTTGAGGAAAAAATTTCTGACACCTGAAAACCCTCCAAATCTCGATTAGAGCCATATTAACGGAGATAAATTGATTTAAAGATTTTCATACCCGCCAGCCTGAAAATAACGGGTAAGAACATTTTTTTTAAGGAAAAAATTTATGACACCTGAAAACCCTCCAAATCTCCATTATAGCCATATTAACGGAGATAAATCGATTTAAAGATTTTCATTCCCGCCAGCTTGAAAATAATGGGTTGGAACATTTTTTTTTGAGGAAAAAAATTCTGATACCTGAAAACCCTCCAAATCTCGGTTAGAGCCATATTAACGGAGATAAATCGATTTAAAGATTTTCATATCCGCCAGCCTGAAAATAATGGGATGACACATTTTTTTTGAGGAAAAAATTTCTGACACCTGAAAACCCTCCAAATCTCGATTAGAGCCATATTAACGGAGATAAATTGATTTAAAGATTTTCATACCCGCCAGCCTGAAATTAATGGGTTGGAACATTTTTTTTTTAGGAAAATATTTCTGACACCTGAAAACCCTCCAAGTCTCCATTAGAGCCATATTAACGGAGATAAATCGATTTAAAGATGTTCATACCCGCCTGAAAATAATGGGTTGGAACATTTTTTTTTGAAGAAAAAAATTCTGACACCTGAAAACCCTCAATATCTCGATTAAAGCCGTATTAACGGAGATAAATCGATTTAAAGATTTTCATACTCGCCAGCCTGAAAATAATGGGTTAGAACATTTGTTTTTTAGGAAAAAATTCTGACACCTGAAAACCCTCCAAATCTCGATTAGAGCCATATTAATGGAGATAAATCGATTTAAAGATTTTCATACCCGCCAGCCTGAAAATAATGGGTTGGAACATTTTTTTTTGAGGAAAATTTTTCTGACACCTGAAAACCCTCCAAATCTCCATTAGAGCCATATTAACGGAGATAAATCGATTTAAAGATTTTCATACCCGCCAGCCTGAAAATAATGGGTTGGAACATTTTTTTTTGAGGAAAAAATTTCTGACACCTGAAAACCCTCCAAATCTCCATTCGAGCCATATTAACGGAGATAAATCGATTTAAAGATTTTCATACCCGCCAGCCTGAAAATAATGGGTTGGAACATTTTTTTTTGAGGAAAATTTTTCTGACACCTGAAAACCCTCCAAATCTCCATTAGAGCCATATTAACGGAAATAAATCGATTTAAAGATTTTCATACCCGCCAGCCTGAAAATAATGGGTAAGAATTTTTTTTTTTTGAGGAAAATATTTCTGACACCTGAAAACCCTCCAAATCTTGATTAGAGCCATATTAACGGAGATAAATCGATTTAAAGATGTTCATACCCGCCAGCCTGAAAATAATGGGTTGGAACATTTTTTTTTGAGGAAAAAATTTCTGACACCTGGAAACCCTCCAAATCTCCATTAGGGCCATATTAACGGAGATAAATCGATTTAAAGATTTTCATATCCGCCAGCCTGAAAATAATGGGTTAGAACATTTGTTTTTTAGGAAAAAAATGCTGACACCTGAAAACCCTCCAAATCTCCATTAGAGCCATATTAACGGAGATAAATCGATTTAAAGATTTTCATACCCGCCAGCCTGAAAATAATGGGTAAGAAAATTTTTTTTTTGAGCAAAATATTTCTGACACCTGAAAACCCTCCAAATCTCGATTAGAGCCA
Source organism: Ochlerotatus camptorhynchus (assembly GCF_037179485.1). Lineage (NCBI taxonomy): Eukaryota > Metazoa > Arthropoda > Insecta > Diptera > Culicidae > Ochlerotatus > Ochlerotatus camptorhynchus. Next base: position 1,503,874 of record NW_027040790.1, on the reverse strand, counting down.
TATTAACGGAGATAAATCGATTGAAAGATTTTCATACCCGCCAGCCTGAAAATAATGGGTTGGAACATTTTTTTTTAGGTAAATATTTCTGACACCTGAAAACCCTCCAAGTCTCCATTAGAGCCATATTAACGGAGATAAATCGATTTAAAAATAATGGGATTGAAATTTTTTTTTTTTGAAAAAATTTCTGACACCTGAAAACCCTCCAAATCTCCATTCGAGCCATATTAACGGAGATAAATCGATTTAAAGATTTTCATACCCGCCAGCCTGAAAATAATGGGTTGGAACATATTTTTTTTGAGGAAAATATTTCTGACACCTGAAAACCCTCCAAATCTCCATTAGAGCCATATTAACGGAGATAAATCGATTTAAAGATTTTCATACCCGCCAGCCTGAAAATAATGGGTAAGAAAAAATTTTTTTTTGAGGAAAATATTTCTGACACCTGAAAACCCTCCAAATCTCCATTAGAGCCATATTAACGGAGATAAATCGATTTAAAGATGTTCATACCCGCCAGCCTGAAAATAATGGGTTAGAACATTTGTTTTTTAGGAAAAAAATTCTGACACCTGAAAACCCTCCAAATCTCCATTAGAGCCATATTAACGGAGATAAATCGATTTAAAGATTTTCATATCCGCCAGCCTGAAAATAATGGGATGACACATTTATTTTGAGGAAAAAATTTCTGTCACCTGAAAACCCTCCAAATCTCGATTAGAGCCATATTAACGGAGATAAATTGATTTAAAGATTTTCATACCCGCCAGCCTGAAAATAATAGGTTGGAACATTTTTTGTTTTTTGAGGAAAAAATTACTGACACCTGAAAACCCTCCAAATCTCGATTAGAGCCATATTAACGGAGATAAATCGATTTAAAGATTTTCATACCCGCCAGCCTGAAAATAATGGGTTGGAACATTTTTTGTTTTTTGAGGAAAAAATTACTGACACCTGAAAACCCTCCAAATCTCGATTAGAGCCATATTAACGGAGATAAATCGATTTAAAGATGTTCATACCCGCCAGCCTGAAAATAATGGGTTAGAACATTTGTTTTTTAGGAAAAAAATTCTGACACCTGAAAACCCTCCAAATCTCGATTAGAGCCATATTAACGGAGATAAATCGATTTAAAGATTTTCATATCCGCCAGCCTGAAAATAATGGGATGACACATTTTTTTTGAGGAAAAAATTTCTGACACCTGAAAACCCTCCAAATCTCGATTAGAGCCATATTAACGGAGATAAATTGATTTAAAGATTTTCATACCCGCCAGCCTGAAAATAACGGGTAAGAACATTTTTTTTAAGGAAAAAATTTATGACACCTGAAAACCCTCCAAATCTCCATTATAGCCATATTAACGGAGATAAATCGATTTAAAGATTTTCATTCCCGCCAGCTTGAAAATAATGGGTTGGAACATTTTTTTTTGAGGAAAAAAATTCTGATACCTGAAAACCCTCCAAATCTCGGTTAGAGCCATATTAACGGAGATAAATCGATTTAAAGATTTTCATACCCGCCAGCCTGAAATTAATGGGTTGGAACATTTTTTTTTTAGGAAAATATTTCTGACACCTGAAAACCCTCCAAGTCTCCATTAGAGCCATATTAACGGAGATAAATCGATTTAAAGATGTTCATACCCGCCTGAAAATAATGGGTTGGAACATTTTTTTTTGAAGAAAAAAATTCTGACACCTGAAAACCCTCAATATCACGATTAAAGCCGTATTAACGGAGATAAATCGATTTAAAGATTTTCATGCTCGCCAGCCTGAAAATAATGGGTTAGAACATTTGTTTTTTAGGAAAAAATTCTGACACCTGAAAACCCTCCAAATCTCGATTAGAGCCATATTAATGGAGATAAATCGATTTAAAGATTTTCATATCCGCCAGCCTGAAAGTAATGGGTTGGAACATTTTTTTTTTAGGAAAATATTTCTGACACCTGAAAACCCTCCAAGTCTCCATTAGAGCCATATTAACGGAGATAAATCGATTTAAAGATTTTCATACCCGCCTGAAAATAATGGGTTGGAACATTTTTTTTTGAAGAAAAAAATTCTGACACCTGAAAACCCTCAATATCTCGATTAAAGCCGTATTAACGGAGATAAATCGATTTAAAGATTTTCATACTCGCCAGCCTGAAAATAATGGGTTAGAACATTTGTTTTTTAGGAAAAAATTCTGACACCTGAAAACCCTCCAAATCTCGATTAGAGCCATATTAATGGAGATAAATCGATTTAAAGATTTTCATATCCGCCAGCCTGAAAATAATGGGATGACACATTTTATTTGAGGAAAAAATTTCTGACACCTGAAAACCCTCCAAATCTCGATTAGAGCCATATTAACGGAGATAAATTGATTTAAAGATTTTCATACCCGCCAGCCTGAAAATAATGGGTTGGAACATTTTTTTTTTGAGGAAAATATTTCTGACACCTGAAAACCCTCCAAGTCTCCATTAGAGCCATATTAACGGAGATAAATCGATTTAAAGATTTTCATACCCGCCAGCCTGAAAATAATAGGTTAGAAATTTTTTTTTTGGAAAAAATTTCTGACACCTGAAAACCCTCCAAATCTCCATTCGAGCCATATTAACGGAGATAAATCGATTTAAAGATTTTCATACCCGCCAGCCTGAAAATAATGGGTTGGAACATATTTTTTTTGAGGAAAATATTTCTGACACCTGAAAACCCTCCAAATCTCCATTAGAGCCATATTAACGGAGATAAATCGATTTAAAGATTTTCATACCCGCCAGCCTGAAAATAATGGGTTGGAACATTTTTTTTTGAGGAAAATTTTTCTGACACCTGAAAACCCTCCAAATCTCGATTAGAGCCATATTAACGGAGATAAATTGATTTAAAGATTTTCATACCCGCCAGCCTGAAAATAATGGGTTGGAACATTTTTTTTTTAGGAAAATATTTCTGACACCTGAAAACCCTCCAAGTCTCCATTAGAGCCATATTAACGGAGATAAATCGATTTAAAGATGTTCATACCCGCCTGAAAATAATGGGTTGGAACATTTTTTTTTTTGAAGAAAAAAATTCTGACACCTGAAAACCCTCAATATCTCGATTAAAGCCGTATTAACGGAGATTAATCGATTTAAAGATTTTCATACTCGCCAGCCTGAAAATAATGGGTTAGAACATTTGTTTTTTAGGAAAAAATTCTGACACCTGAAAACCCTCCAAATCTCGATTAGAGCCATATTAATGGAGATAAATCGATTTAAAGATTTTCATATCCGCCAGCCTGAAAATAATGGGATGACACATTTTTTTTGAGGAAAAAAATTCTGACACCTGAAAACCCTCCAAATCTCGATTAGAGCCATATTAACGGAGATAAATTGATTTAAAGATTTTCATACCCGCCAGCCTGAAAATAACGGGTAAGAACATTTTTTTTAAGGAAAAAATTTATGACACCTGAAAACCCTCCAAATCTCCATTATAGCCATATTAACGGAGATAAATCGATTTAAAGATTTTCATTCCCGCCAGCTTGAAAATAATGGGTTGGAACATTTTTTTTTGAGGAAAAAAATTCTGATACCTGAAAACCCTCCAAATCTCGGTTAGAGCCATATTAACGGAGATAAATCGATTTAAAGATTTTCATATCCGCCAGCCTGAAAATAATGGGATGACACATTTTTTTTGAGGAAAAAATTTCTGACACCTGAAAACCCTCCAAATCTCGATTAGAGCCATATTAACGGAGATAAATTGATTTAAAGATTTTCATACCCGCCAGCCTGAAAATAACGGGTAAGAACATTTTTTTTTAAGGAAAAAATTTATGACACCTGAAAACCCTCCAAATCTCCATTATAGCCATATTAACGGAGATAAATCGATTTAAAGATTTTCATTCCCGCCAGCTTGAAAATAATGGGTTGGAACATTTTTTTTTGAGGAAAAAAATTCTGATACCTGAAAACCCTCCAAATCTCGGTTAGAGCCATATTAACGGAGATAAATCGATTTAAAGATTTTCATATCCGCCAGCCTGAAAATAATGGGATGACACATTTTTTTTGAGGAAAAAATTTCTGACACCTGAAAACCCTCCAAATCTCGATTAGAGTCATATTAACGGAGATAAATTGATTTAAAGATTTTCATGCTCGCCAGCCTGAAAATAATGGGTTAGAACATTTGTTTTTTAGGAAAAAATTCTGACACCTGAAAACCCTCCAAATCTCGATTAGAGCCATATTAATGGAGATAAATCGATTTAAAGATTTTCATATCCGCCAGCCTGAAAATAATGGGTTGGAACATTTTTTTTTTAGGAAAATATTTCTGACACCTGAAAACCCTCCAAGTCTCCATTAGAGCCATATTAACGGAGATAAATCGATTTAAAGATGTTCATACCCGCCTGAAAATAATGGGTTGGAACATTTTTTTTTTTGAAGAAAAAAATTCTGACACCTGAAAACCCTCAATATCTCGATTAAAGCCGTATTAACGGAGATAAATCGATTTAAAGATTTTCATACTCGCCAGCCTGAAAATAATGGGTTAGAACATTTGTTTTTTAGGAAAAAATTCTGACACCTGAAAACCCTCCAAATCTCGATTAGAGCCATATTAATGGAGATAAATCGATTTAAAGATTTTCATATCCGCCAGCCTGAAAATAATGGGATGACACATTTTTTTTGAGGAAAAAAATTCTGACACCTGAAAACCCTCCAAATCTCGGTTAGAGCCATATTAACGGAGATAAATCGATTTAAAGATTTTCATATCCGCCAGCCTGAAAATAATGGGATGACACATTTTTTTTGAGGAAAAAATTTCTGACACCTGAAAACCCTCCAAATCTCGATTAGAGCCATATTAACGGAGATAAATTGATTTAAAGATTTTCATACCCGCCAGCCTGAAAATAATGGGTTGGAACATTTTTTTTTTAGGAAAATATTTCTGACACCTGAAAACCCTCCAAATCTCGATTAGAGCCATATTAACGGAGATAAATTGATTTAAAGATTTTCATACCCGCCAGCCTGAAAATAATGGGTTGGAACATTTTTTTTTTAGGAAAATATTTCTGACACCTGAAAACCCTCCAAGTCTCCATTAGAGCCATATTAACGGAGATAAATCGATTTAAAGATGTTCATACCCGCCTGAAAATAATGGGTTGGAACATTTTTTTTTTTGAAGAAAAAAATTCTGACACCTGAAAACCCTCAATATCTCGATTAAAGCCGTATTAACGGAGATAAATCGATTTAAAGATTTTCATACTCGCCAGCCTGAAAATAATGGGTTAGAACATTTGTTTTTTAGGAAAAAATTCTGACACCTGAAAACCCTCCAAATCTCGATTAGAGCCATATTAATGGAGATAAATCGATTTAAAGATTTTCATATCCGCCAGCCTGAAAATAATGGGATGACACATTTTTTTTGAGGAAAAAAATTCTGACACCTGAAAACCCTCCAAATCTCGATTAGAGCCATATTAACGGAGATAAATTGATTTAAAGATTTTCATACCCGCCAGCCTGAAAATAACGGGTAAGAACATTTTTTTTAAGGAAAAAATTTATGACACCTGAAAACCCTCCAAATCTCCATTATAGCCATATTAACGGAGATAAATCGATTTAAAGATTTTCATTCCCGCCAGCTTGAAAATAATGGGTTGGAACATTTTTTTTTGAGGAAAAAAATTCTGATACCTGAAAACCCTCCAAATCTCGGTTAGAGCCATATTAACGGAGATAAATCGATTTAAAGATTTTCATATCCGCCAGCCTGAAAATAATGGGATGACACATTTTTTTTGAGGAAAAAATTTCTGACACCTGAAAACCCTCCAAATCTCGATTAGAGCCATATTAACGGAGATAAATTGATTTAAAGATTTTCATACCCGCCAGCCTGAAAATAACGGGTAAGAACATTTTTTTTTAAGGAAAAAATTTATGACACCTGAAAACCCTCCAAATCTCCATTATAGCCATATTAACGGAGATAAATCGATTTAAAGATTTTCATTCCCGCCAGCTTGAAAATAATGGGTTGGAACATTTTTTTTTGAGGAAAAAAATTCTGATACCTGAAAACCCTCCAAATCTCGGTTAGAGCCATATTAACGGAGATAAATCGATTTAAAGATTTTCATATCCGCCAGCCTGAAAATAATGGGATGACACATTTTTTTTGAGGAAAAAATTACTGACACCTGAAAACCCTCCAAATCTCGATTAGAGCCATATTAACGGAGATAAATCGATTTAAAGATTTTCATACCCGCCAGCCTGAAAATAATGGGTTGGAACATTTTTTTTTGAGGAAAATTTTTCTGACACCTGAAAACCCTCCAAATCTCGATTAGAGCCATATTAACGGAGATAAATTGATTTAAAGATTTTCATACCCGCCAGCCTGAAAATAATGGGTTAGAACATTTGTTTTTTAGGAAAAAATTCTGACACCTGAAAACCCTCCAAATCTCGATTAGAGCCATATTAATGGAGATAAATCGATTTAAAGATTTTCATATCCGCCAGCCTGAAAATAATGGGATGACACATTTTTTTTGAGGAAAAAATTTCTGACACCTGAAAACCCTCCAAATCTCCATTAGAGCCATATTAACGGAGATAAATCGATTTAAAGATTTTCATACCCGCCAGCCTGAAAATAATGGGTTGGAACATTTTTTTTTGAGGAAAATTTTTCTGACACCTGAAAACCCTCCAAATCTCGATTAGAGCCATATTAACGGAGATAAATTGATTTAAAGATTTTCATACCCGCCAGCCTGAAAATAATGGGTTGGAACATTTTTTTTTTAGGAAAATATTTCTGACACCTGAAAACCCTCCAAGTCTCCATTAGAGCCATATTAACGGAGATAAATCGATTTAAAGATGTTCATACCCGCCTGAAAATAATGGGTTGGAACATTTTTTTTTTTGAAGAAAAAAATTCTGACACCTGAAAACCCTCAATATCTCGATTAAAGCCGTATTAACGGAGATAAATCGATTTAAAGATTTTCATACTCGCCAGCCTGAAAATAATGGGTTAGAACATTTGTTTTTTAGGAAAAAATTCTGACACCTGAAAACCCTCCAAATCTCGATTAGAGCCATATTAATGGAGATAAATCGATTTAAAGATTTTCATATCCGCCAGCCTGAAAATAATGGGATGACACATTTTTTTTGAGGAAAAAAATTCTGACACCTGAAAACCCTCCAAATCTCGGTTAGAGCCATATTAACGGAGATAAATCGATTTAAAGATTTTCATATCCGCCAGCCTGAAAATAATGGGTTAGAACATTTGTTTTTTAGGAAAAAATTCTGACACCTGAAAACCCTCCAAATCTCGATTAGAGCCATATTAATGGAGATAAATCGATTTAAAGATTTTCATATCCGCCAGCCTGAAAATAATGGGATGACACATTTTTTTTGAGGAAAAAATTTCTGACACCTGAAAACCCTCCAAATCTCCATTAGAGCCATATTAACGGAGATAAATCGATTTAAAGATTTTCATACCCGCCAGCCTGAAAATAATGGGTTGGAACATTTTTTTTTGAGGAAAATTTTTCTGACACCTGAAAACCCTCCAAATCTCGATTAGAGCCATATTAACGGAGATAAATTGATTTAAAGATTTTCATACCCGCCAGCCTGAAAATAATGGGTTGGAACATTTTTTTTTTAGGAAAATATTTCTGACACCTGAAAACCCTCCAAGTCTCCATTAGAGCCATATTAACGGAGATAAATCGATTTAAAGATGTTCATACCCGCCTGAAAATAATGGGTTGGAACATTTTTTTTTTTGAAGAAAAAAATTCTGACACCTGAAAACCCTCAATATCTCGATTAAAGCCGTATTAACGGAGATAAATCGATTTAAAGATTTTCATACTCGCCAGCCTGAAAATAATGGGTTGGAACATTTTTTTTTGAGGAAAATTTTTCTGACACCTGAAAACCCTCCAAATCTCGATTAGAGCCATATTAACGGAGATAAATTGATTTAAAGATTTTCATACCCGCCAGCCTGAAAATAATGGGTTAGAACATTTGTTTTTTAGGAAAAAATTCTGACACCTGAAAACCCTCCAAATCTCGATTAGAGCCATATTAATGGAGATAAATCGATTTAAAGATTTTCATATCCGCCAGCCTGAAAATAATGGGATGACACATTTTTTTTGAGGAAAAAATTTCTGACACCTGAAAACCCTCCAAATCTCCATTAGAGCCATATTAACGGAGATAAATCGATTTAAAGATTTTCATACCCGCCAGCCTGAAAATAATGGGTTGGAACATTTTTTTTTGAGGAAAATTTTTCTGACACCTGAAAACCCTCCAAATCTCGATTAGAGCCATATTAACGGAGATAAATTGATTTAAAGATTTTCATACCCGCCAGCCTGAAAATAATGGGTTGGAACATTTTTTTTTTAGGAAAATATTTCTGACACCTGAAAACCCTCCAAGTCTCCATTAGAGCCATATTAACGGAGATAAATCGATTTAAAGATGTTCATACCCGCCTGAAAATAATGGGTTGGAACATTTTTTTTTTTGAAGAAAAAAATTCTGACACCTGAAAACCCTCAATATCTCGATTAAAGCCGTATTAACGGAGATAAATCGATTTAAAGATTTTCATACTCGCCAGCCTGAAAATAATGGGTTAGAACATTTGTTTTTTAGGAAAAAATTCTGACACCTGAAAACCCTCCAAATCTCGATTAGAGCCATATTAATGGAGATAAATCGATTTAAAGATTTTCATATCCGCCAGCCTGAAAATAATGGGATGACACATTTTTTTTGAGGAAAAAAATTCTGACACCTGAAAACCCTCCAAATCTCGGTTAGAGCCATATTAACGGAGATAAATCGATTTAAAGATTTTCATATCCGCCAGCCTGAAAATAATGGGATGACACATTTTTTTTGAGGAAAAAATTTCTGACACCTGAAAACCCTCCAAATCTCGATTAGAGCCATATTAACGGAGATAAATTGATTTAAAGATTTTCATACCCGCCAGCCTGAAAATAATGGGTTGGAACATTTTTTTTTTAGGAAAATATTTCTGACACCTGAAAACCCTCCAAGTCTCCATTAGAGCCATATTAACGGAGATAAATCGATTTAAAGATGTTCATACCCGCCTGAAAATAATGGGTTGGAACATTTTTTTTTGAAGAAAAAAATTCTGACACCTGAAAACCCTCAATATCTCGATTAAAGCCGTATTAACGGAGATAAATCGATTTAAAGATTTTCATACTCGCCAGCCTGAAAATAATGGGTTAGAACATTTGTTTTTTAGGAAAAAATTCTGACACCTGAAAACCCTCCAAATCTCGATTAGAGCCATATTAATGGAGATAAATCGATTTAAAGATTTTCATATCCGCCAGCCTGAAAATAATGGGATGACACATTTTTTTTGAGGAAAAAATTTCTGACACCTGAAAACCCTCCAAATCTCGATTAGAGCCATATTAACGGAGATAAATTGATTTAAAGATTTTCATACCCGCCAGCCTGAAAATAACGGGTAAGAACATTTTTTTTAAGGAAAAAATTTATGACACCTGAAAACCCTCCAAATCTCCATTATAGCCATATTAACGGAGATAAATCGATTTAAAGATTTTCATTCCCGCCAGCTTGAAAATAATGGGTTGGAACATTTTTTTTTGAGGAAAAAAATTCTGATACCTGAAAACCCTCCAAATCTCGGTTAGAGCCATATTAACGGAGATAAATCGATTTAAAGATTTTCATATCCGCCAGCCTGAAAATAATGGGATGACACATTTTTTTTGAGGAAAAAATTTCTGACACCTGAAAACCCTCCAAATCTCGATTAGAGCCATATTAACGGAGATAAATTGATTTAAAGATTTTCATACCCGCCAGCCTGAAAATAATGGGTTGGAACATTTTTTTTTTAGGAAAATATTTCTGACACCTGAAAACCCTCCAAGTCTCCATTAGAGCCATATTAACGGAGATAAATCGATTTAAAGATGTTCATACCCGCCTGAAAATAATGGGTTGGAACATTTTTTTTTGAAGAAAAAAATTCTGACACCTGAAAACCCTCAATATCTCGATTAAAGCCGTATTAACGGAGATAAATCGATTTAAAGATTTTCATACCCGCCAGCCTGAAAATAATGGGTTGGAACATTTTTTTTTGAGGAAAATTTTTCTGACACCTGAAAACCCTCCAAATCTCGATTAGAGCCATATTAACGGAGATAAATTGATTTAAAGATTTTCATACCCGCCAGCCTGAAAATAATGGGTTGGAACATTTTTTTTTTAGGAAAATATTTCTGACACCTGAAAACCCTCCAAGTCTCCATTAGAGCCATATTAACGGAGATAAATCGATTTAAAGATGTTCATACCCGCCTGAAAATAATGGGTTGGAACATTTTTTTTTGAAGAAAAAAATTCTGACACCTGAAAACCCTCAATATCTCGATTAAAGCCGTATTAACGGAGATAAATCGATTTAAAGATTTTCATACTCGCCAGCCTGAAAATAATGGGTTAGAACATTTGTTTTTTAGGAAAAAATTCTGACACCTGAAAACCCTCCAAATCTCGATTAGAGCCATATTAATGGAGATAAATCGATTTAAAGATTTTCATATCCGCCAGCCTGAAAATAATGGGATGACACATTTTTTTTGAGGAAAAAAATTCTGACACCTGAAAACCCTCCAAATCTCGATTAGAGCCATATTAACGGAGATAAATTGATTTAAAGATTTTCATACCCGCCAGCCTGAAAATAACGGGTAAGAACATTTTTTTTAAGGAAAAAATTTATGACACCTGAAAACCCTCCAAATCTCCATTATAGCCATATTAACGGAGATAAATCGATTTAAAGATTTTCATTCCCGCCAGCTTGAAAATAATGGGTTGGAACATTTTTTTTTGAGGAAAAAAATTCTGATACCTGAAAACCCTCCAAATCTCGGTTAGAGCCATATTAACGGAGATAAATCGATTTAAAGATTTTCATATCCGCCAGCCTGAAAATAATGGGATGACACATTTTTTTTGAGGAAAAAATTTCTGACACCTGAAAACCCTCCAAATCTCGATTAGAGCCATATTAACGGAGATAAATTGATTTAAAGATTTTCATACCCGCCAGCCTGAAAATAATGGGTTGGAACATTTTTTTTTTAGGAAAATATTTCTGACACCTGAAAACCCTCCAAGTCTCCATTAGAGCCATATTAACGGAGATAAATCGATTTAAAGATGTTCATACCCGCCTGAAAATAATGGGTTGGAACATTTTTTTTTGAAGAAAAAAATTCTGACACCTGAAAACCCTCAATATCTCGATTAAAGCCGTATTAACGGAGATAAATCGATTTAAAGATTTTCATACTCGCCAGCCTGAAAATAATGGGTTAGAACATTTGTTTTTTAGGAAAAAATTCTGACACCTGAAAACCCTCCAAATCTCGATTAGAGCCATATTAATGGAGATAAATCGATTTAAAGATTTTCATATCCGCCAGCCTGAAAATAATGGGATGACACATTTTTTTTGAGGAAAAAATTTCTGACACCTGAAAACCCTCCAAATCTCGATTAGAGCCATATTAACGGAGATAAATTGATTTAAAGATTTTCATACCCGCCAGCCTGAAAATAACGGGTAAGAACATTTTTTTTTAAGGAAAAAATTTATGACACCTGAAAACCCTCCAAATCTCCATTATAGCCATATTAACGGAGATAAATCGATTTAAAGATTTTCATTCCCGCCAGCTTGAAAATAATGGGTTGGAACATTTTTTTTTGAGGAAAAAAATTCTGATACCTGAAAACCCTCCAAATCTCGGTTAGAGCCATATTAACGGAGATAAATCGATTTAAAGATTTTCATATCCGCCAGCCTGAAAATAATGGGATGACACATTTTTTTTGAGGAAAAAATTTCTGACACCTGAAAACCCTCCAAATCTCGATTAGAGTCATATTAACGGAGATAAATTGATTTAAAGATTTTCATACCCGCCAGCCTGAAAATAATGGGTTGGAACATTTTTTTTTTAGGAAAATATTTCTGACACCTGAAAACCCTCCAAGTCTCCATTAGAGCCATATTAACGGAGATAAATCGATTTAAAGATGTTCATACCCGCCTGAAAATAATGGGTTGGAACATTTTTTTTTTGAAGAAAAAAATTCTGACACCTGAAAACCCTCAATATCTCGATTAAAGCCGTATTAACGGAGATAAATCGATTTAAAGATTTTCATACTCGCCAGCCTGAAAATAATGGGTTAGAACATTTGTTTTTTAGGAAAAAATTCTGACACCTGAAAACCCTCCAAATCTCGATTAGAGCCATATTAATGGAGATAAATCGATTTAAAGATTTTCATATCCGCCAGCCTGAAAATAATGGGATGACACATTTTTTTTGAGGAAAAAATTTCTGACACCTGAAAACCCTCCAAATCTCGATTAGAGCCATATTAACGGAGATAAATTGATTTAAAGATTTTCATACCCGCCAGCCTGAAAATAACGGGTAAGAACATTTTTTTTAAGGAAAAAATTTATGACACCTGAAAACCCTCCAAATCTCCATTATAGCCATATTAACGGAGATAAATCGATTTAAAGATTTTCATTCCCGCCAGCTTGAAAATAATGGGTTGGAACATTTTTTTTTGAGGAAAAAAATTCTGATACCTGAAAACCCTCCAAATCTCGGTTAGAGCCATATTAACGGAGATAAATCGATTTAAAGATTTTCATATCCGCCAGCCTGAAAATAATGGGATGACACATTTTTTTTGAGGAAAAAATTTCTGACACCTGAAAACCCTCCAAATCTCGATTAGAGCCATATTAACGGAGATAAATTGATTTAAAGATTTTCATACCCGCCAGCCTGAAAATAATGGGTTGGAACATTTTTTTTTTAGGAAAATATTTCTGACACCTGAAAACCCTCCAAGTCTCCATTAGAGCCATATTAACGGAGATAAATCGATTTAAAGATGTTCATACCCGCCTGAAAATAATGGGTTGGAACATTTTTTTTTGAAGAAAAAAATTCTGACACCTGAAAACCCTCAATATCTCGATTAAAGCCGTATTAACGGAGATAAATCGATTTAAAGATTTTCATACTCGCCAGCCTGAAAATAATGGGTTAGAACATTTTTTTTTAGGAAAAAATTCTGACACCTGAAAACCCTCCAAATCTCGATTAGAGCCATATTAATGGAGATAAATCGATTTAAAGATTTTCATATCCGCCAGCCTGAAAATAATGGGATGACACATTTTTTTTGAGGAAAAAATTTCTGACACCTGAAAACCCTCCAAATCTCGATTAGAGCCATATTAACGGAGATAAATTGATTTAAAGATTTTCATACCCGCCAGCCTGAAAATAATGGGTTGGAACATTTTTTTTTTGAGGAAAATATTTCTGACACCTGAAAACCCTCCAAATCTCCATTAGAGCCATATTAACGGAGATAAATCGATTTAAAGATGTTCATACCCGCCAGCCTGAAAATAATGGGTTGGAACATTTTTTTTTTAGGAAAATATTTCTGACACCTGAAAACCCTCCAAGTCTCCATTAGAGCCATATTAACGGAGATAAATCGATTTAAAGATTTTCATACCCGCCAGCCTGAAAATAATAGGTTAGAAATTTTTTTTTTGGAAAAAATTTCTGACACCTGAAAACCCTCCAAATCTCCATTCGAGCCATATTAACGGAGATAAATCGATTTAAAGATTTTCATACCCGCCAGCCTGAAAATAATGGGTTGGAACATATTTTTTTTGAGGAAAATATTTCTGATTCCTGAAAACCCTCCAAATCTCCATTAGAGCCATATTAACGGAGATAAATCGATTTAAAGATTTTCATACCCGCCAGCCTGAAAATAATGGGTAAGCAAATTTTTTTTTTGAGCAAAATATTTCTGACACCAGAAAACCCTCCAAATCTCGATTAGAGCCATATTAACGGAGATAAATCGATTTAAAGATTTTCATACCCGCCAGCCTGAAAATAATGGGTAAGAACATTTTTTTTTGAGGAAAAAAATTCTGACACCTGAAAACCCTCCAAATCTCGATTAGAGCCATATTAACGGAGATAAATCGATTTAAAGATTTTTATACCCGCCAGCCTGAAAATAATGGGTTGGAACATTTTTTTTTTAGGTAAATATTTCTGACACCTGAAAACCCTCCAAGTCTCCATTAGAGCCATATTAACGGAGATAAATCGATTTAAAAATAATGGGTTAGAAATTTTTTTTTTTTGGAAAAAATTTCTGACACCTGAAAACCCTCCAAATCTCCTTTCGAGCCATATTAACGGAGATAAATCGATTTAAAGATTTTCATACCCGCCAGCCTGAAAATAATGGGTTGGAACATTTTTTTTTGAGGAAAATTTTTCTGACACCTGAAAACCCTCCAAATCTCCATTAGAGCCATATTAACGGAGATAAATCGATTTAAAGATTTTCATACCCGCCAGCCTGAAAATAATGGGTTGGAACATTTTTTTTTTGAGGAAAAAATTTCTGACACCTGAAAACCCTCCAAATCTCCATTCGAGCCATATTAACGGAGATAAATCGATTTAAAGATTTTCATACCCGCCAGCCTGAAAATAATGGGTTGGAACATTTTTTTTTGAGGAAAATTTTTCTGACACCTGAAAACCCTCCAAATCTCCATTAGAGCCATATTAACGGAAATAAATCGATTTAAAGATTTTCATACCCGCCAGCCTGAAAATAATGGGTAAGAAATTTTTTTTTTTGAGGAAAATATTTCTGACACCTGAAAACCCTCCAAATCTTGATTAGAGCCATATTAACGGAGATAAATCGATTTAAAGATGTTCATACCCGCCAGCCTGAAAATAATGGGTTGGAACATTTTTTTTTGAGGAAAAAATTTCTGACACCTGGAAACCCTCCAAATCTCCATTAGGGCCATATTAACGGAGATAAATCGATTTAAAGATTTTCATATCCGCCAGCCTGAAAATAATGGGTTAGAACATTTGTTTTTTAGGAAAAAAATTCTGACACCTGAAAACCCTCCAAATCTCCATTAGAGCCATATTAACGGAGATAAATCGATTTAAAGATTTTCATACCCGCCAGCCTGAAAATAATGGGTAAGAAATTTTTTTTTTGAGCAAAATATTTCTGACACCTGAAAACCCTCCAAATCTCCATTCGAGCCATATTAACGGAGATAAATCGATTTAAAGATTTTCATACCCGCCAGCCTGAAAATAATGGGTTGGAACATATTTTTTTTGAGGAAAATATTTCTGACACCTGAAAACCCTCCAAATCTCCATTAGAGCCATATTAACGGAGATAAATCGATTTAAAGATTTTCATACCCGCCAGCCTGAAAATAATGGGTAAGAAAAAATTTTTTTTTGAGGAAAAAATTTCTGACACCTGAAAACCCTCCAAATCTCGATTAGAGCCATATTAATGGAGATAAATCGATTTAAAGATTTTCATATCCGCCAGCCTGAAAGTAATGGGTTGGAACATTTTTTTTTTAGGAAAATATTTCTGACACCTGAAAACCCTCCAAGTCTCCATTAGAGCCATATTAACGGAGATAAATCGATTTAAAGATTTTCATACCCGCCTGAAAATAATGGGTTGGAACATTTTTTTTTGAAGAAAAAAATTCTGACACCTGAAAACCCTCAATATCTCGATTAAAGCCGTATTAACGGAGATAAATCGATTTAAAGATTTTCATACTCGCCAGCCTGAAAATAATGGGTTAGAACATTTGTTTTTTAGGAAAAAATTCTGACACCTGAAAACCCTCCAAATCTCGATTAGAGCCATATTAATGGAGATAAATCGATTTAAAGATTTTCATATCCGCCAGCCTGAAAATAATGGGATGACACATTTTATTTGAGGAAAAAATTTCTGACACCTGAAAACCCTCCAAATCTCGATTAGAGCCATATTAACGGAGATAAATTGATTTAAAGATTTTCATACCCGCCAGCCTGAAAATAATGGGTTGGAACATTTTTTTTTTGAGGAAAATATTTCTGACACCTGAAAACCCTCCAAGTCTCCATTAGAGCCATATTAACGGAGATAAATCGATTTAAAGATTTTCATACCCGCCAGCCTGAAAATAATAGGTTAGAAATTTTTTTTTTGGAAAAAATTTCTGACACCTGAAAACCCTCCAAATCTCCATTCGAGCCATATTAACGGAGATAAATCGATTTAAAGATTTTCATACCCGCCAGCCTGAAAATAATGGGTTGGAACATATTTTTTTTGAGGAAAATATTTCTGACACCTGAAAACCCTCCAAATCTCCATTAGAGCCATATTAACGGAGATAAATCGATTTAAAGATTTTCATACCCGCCAGCCTGAAAATAATGGGTTGGAACATTTTTTTTTGAGGAAAATTTTTCTGACACCTGAAAACCCTCCAAATCTCGATTAGAGCCATATTAACGGAGATAAATTGATTTAAAGATTTTCATACCCGCCAGCCTGAAAATAACGGGTAAGAACATTTTTTTTAAGGAAAAAATTTATGACACCTGAAAACCCTCCAAATCTCCATTATAGCCATATTAACGGAGATAAATCGATTTAAAGATTTTCATTCCCGCCAGCTTGAAAATAATGGGTTGGAACATTTTTTTTTGAGGAAAAAAATTCTGATACCTGAAAACCCTCCAAATCTCGGTTAGAGCCATATTAACGGAGATAAATCGATTTAAAGATTTTCATATCCGCCAGCCTGAAAATAATGGGATGACACATTTTTTTTGAGGAAAAAATTTCTGACACCTGAAAACCCTCCAAATCTCGATTAGAGCCATATTAACGGAGATAAATTGATTTAAAGATTTTCATACCCGCCAGCCTGAAAATAACGGGTAAGAACATTTTTTTTTAAGGAAAAAATTTATGACACCTGAAAACCCTCCAAATCTCCATTATAGCCATATTAACGGAGATAAATCGATTTAAAGATTTTCATTCCCGCCAGCTTGAAAATAATGGGTTGGAACATTTTTTTTTGAGGAAAAAAATTCTGATACCTGAAAACCCTCCAAATCTCGGTTAGAGCCATATTAACGGAGATAAATCGATTTAAAGATTTTCATATCCGCCAGCCTGAAAATAATGGGATGACACATTTTTTTTGAGGAAAAAATTTCTGACACCTGAAAACCCTCCAAATCTCGATTAGAGTCATATTAACGGAGATAAATTGATTTAAAGATTTTCATGCTCGCCAGCCTGAAAATAATGGGTTAGAACATTTGTTTTTTAGGAAAAAATTCTGACACCTGAAAACCCTCCAAATCTCGATTAGAGCCATATTAATGGAGATAAATCGATTTAAAGATTTTCATATCCGCCAGCCTGAAAATAATGGGTTGGAACATTTTTTTTTTAGGAAAATATTTCTGACACCTGAAAACCCTCCAAGTCTCCATTAGAGCCATATTAACGGAGATAAATCGATTTAAAGATGTTCATACCCGCCTGAAAATAATGGGTTGGAACATTTTTTTTTTTGAAGAAAAAAATTCTGACACCTGAAAACCCTCAATATCTCGATTAAAGCCGTATTAACGGAGATAAATCGATTTAAAGATTTTCATACTCGCCAGCCTGAAAATAATGGGTTAGAACATTTGTTTTTTAGGAAAAAATTCTGACACCTGAAAACCCTCCAAATCTCGATTAGAGCCATATTAATGGAGATAAATCGATTTAAAGATTTTCATATCCGCCAGCCTGAAAATAATGGGATGACACATTTTTTTTGAGGAAAAAAATTCTGACACCTGAAAACCCTCCAAATCTCGGTTAGAGCCATATTAACGGAGATAAATCGATTTAAAGATTTTCATATCCGCCAGCCTGAAAATAATGGGATGACACATTTTTTTTGAGGAAAAAATTTCTGACACCTGAAAACCCTCCAAATCTCGATTAGAGCCATATTAACGGAGATAAATTGATTTAAAGATTTTCATACCCGCCAGCCTGAAAATAATGGGTTGGAACATTTTTTTTTTAGGAAAATATTTCTGACACCTGAAAACCCTCCAAATCTCGATTAGAGCCATATTAACGGAGATAAATTGATTTAAAGATTTTCATACCCGCCAGCCTGAAAATAATGGGTTGGAACATTTTTTTTTTAGGAAAATATTTCTGACACCTGAAAACCCTCCAAGTCTCCATTAGAGCCATATTAACGGAGATAAATCGATTTAAAGATGTTCATACCCGCCTGAAAATAATGGGTTGGAACATTTTTTTTTTTGAAGAAAAAAATTCTGACACCTGAAAACCCTCAATATCTCGATTAAAGCCGTATTAACGGAGATAAATCGATTTAAAGATTTTCATACTCGCCAGCCTGAAAATAATGGGTTAGAACATTTGTTTTTTAGGAAAAAATTCTGACACCTGAAAACCCTCCAAATCTCGATTAGAGCCATATTAATGGAGATAAATCGATTTAAAGATTTTCATATCCGCCAGCCTGAAAATAATGGGATGACACATTTTTTTTGAGGAAAAAAATTCTGACACCTGAAAACCCTCCAAATCTCGATTAGAGCCATATTAACGGAGATAAATTGATTTAAAGATTTTCATACCCGCCAGCCTGAAAATAACGGGTAAGAACATTTTTTTTAAGGAAAAAATTTATGACACCTGAAAACCCTCCAAATCTCCATTATAGCCATATTAACGGAGATAAATCGATTTAAAGATTTTCATTCCCGCCAGCTTGAAAATAATGGGTTGGAACATTTTTTTTTGAGGAAAAAAATTCTGATACCTGAAAACCCTCCAAATCTCGGTTAGAGCCATATTAACGGAGATAAATCGATTTAAAGATTTTCATATCCGCCAGCCTGAAAATAATGGGATGACACATTTTTTTTGAGGAAAAAATTTCTGACACCTGAAAACCCTCCAAATCTCGATTAGAGCCATATTAACGGAGATAAATTGATTTAAAGATTTTCATACCCGCCAGCCTGAAAATAACGGGTAAGAACATTTTTTTTTAAGGAAAAAATTTATGACACCTGAAAACCCTCCAAATCTCCATTATAGCCATATTAACGGAGATAAATCGATTTAAAGATTTTCATTCCCGCCAGCTTGAAAATAATGGGTTGGAACATTTTTTTTTGAGGAAAAAAATTCTGATACCTGAAAACCCTCCAAATCTCGGTTAGAGCCATATTAACGGAGATAAATCGATTTAAAGATTTTCATATCCGCCAGCCTGAAAATAATGGGATGACACATTTTTTTTGAGGAAAAAATTACTGACACCTGAAAACCCTCCAAATCTCGATTAGAGCCATATTAACGGAGATAAATCGATTTAAAGATTTTCATACCCGCCAGCCTGAAAATAATGGGTTGGAACATTTTTTTTTGAGGAAAATTTTTCTGACACCTGAAAACCCTCCAAATCTCGATTAGAGCCATATTAACGGAGATAAATTGATTTAAAGATTTTCATACCCGCCAGCCTGAAAATAATGGGTTAGAACATTTGTTTTTTAGGAAAAAATTCTGACACCTGAAAACCCTCCAAATCTCGATTAGAGCCATATTAATGGAGATAAATCGATTTAAAGATTTTCATATCCGCCAGCCTGAAAATAATGGGATGACACATTTTTTTTGAGGAAAAAATTTCTGACACCTGAAAACCCTCCAAATCTCCATTAGAGCCATATTAACGGAGATAAATCGATTTAAAGATTTTCATACCCGCCAGCCTGAAAATAATGGGTTGGAACATTTTTTTTTGAGGAAAATTTTTCTGACACCTGAAAACCCTCCAAATCTCGATTAGAGCCATATTAACGGAGATAAATTGATTTAAAGATTTTCATACCCGCCAGCCTGAAAATAATGGGTTGGAACATTTTTTTTTTAGGAAAATATTTCTGACACCTGAAAACCCTCCAAGTCTCCATTAGAGCCATATTAACGGAGATAAATCGATTTAAAGATGTTCATACCCGCCTGAAAATAATGGGTTGGAACATTTTTTTTTTTGAAGAAAAAAATTCTGACACCTGAAAACCCTCAATATCTCGATTAAAGCCGTATTAACGGAGATAAATCGATTTAAAGATTTTCATACTCGCCAGCCTGAAAATAATGGGTTAGAACATTTGTTTTTTAGGAAAAAATTCTGACACCTGAAAACCCTCCAAATCTCGATTAGAGCCATATTAATGGAGATAAATCGATTTAAAGATTTTCATATCCGCCAGCCTGAAAATAATGGGATGACACATTTTTTTTGAGGAAAAAAATTCTGACACCTGAAAACCCTCCAAATCTCGGTTAGAGCCATATTAACGGAGATAAATCGATTTAAAGATTTTCATATCCGCCAGCCTGAAAATAATGGGTTAGAACATTTGTTTTTTAGGAAAAAATTCTGACACCTGAAAACCCTCCAAATCTCGATTAGAGCCATATTAATGGAGATAAATCGATTTAAAGATTTTCATATCCGCCAGCCTGAAAATAATGGGATGACACATTTTTTTTGAGGAAAAAATTTCTGACACCTGAAAACCCTCCAAATCTCCATTAGAGCCATATTAACGGAGATAAATCGATTTAAAGATTTTCATACCCGCCAGCCTGAAAATAATGGGTTGGAACATTTTTTTTTGAGGAAAATTTTTCTGACACCTGAAAACCCTCCAAATCTCGATTAGAGCCATATTAACGGAGATAAATTGATTTAAAGATTTTCATACCCGCCAGCCTGAAAATAATGGGTTGGAACATTTTTTTTTTAGGAAAATATTTCTGACACCTGAAAACCCTCCAAGTCTCCATTAGAGCCATATTAACGGAGATAAATCGATTTAAAGATGTTCATACCCGCCTGAAAATAATGGGTTGGAACATTTTTTTTTTTGAAGAAAAAAATTCTGACACCTGAAAACCCTCAATATCTCGATTAAAGCCGTATTAACGGAGATAAATCGATTTAAAGATTTTCATACTCGCCAGCCTGAAAATAATGGGTTGGAACATTTTTTTTTGAGGAAAATTTTTCTGACACCTGAAAACCCTCCAAATCTCGATTAGAGCCATATTAACGGAGATAAATTGATTTAAAGATTTTCATACCCGCCAGCCTGAAAATAATGGGTTAGAACATTTGTTTTTTAGGAAAAAATTCTGACACCTGAAAACCCTCCAAATCTCGATTAGAGCCATATTAATGGAGATAAATCGATTTAAAGATTTTCATATCCGCCAGCCTGAAAATAATGGGATGACACATTTTTTTTGAGGAAAAAATTTCTGACACCTGAAAACCCTCCAAATCTCCATTAGAGCCATATTAACGGAGATAAATCGATTTAAAGATTTTCATACCCGCCAGCCTGAAAATAATGGGTTGGAACATTTTTTTTTGAGGAAAATTTTTCTGACACCTGAAAACCCTCCAAATCTCGATTAGAGCCATATTAACGGAGATAAATTGATTTAAAGATTTTCATACCCGCCAGCCTGAAAATAATGGGTTGGAACATTTTTTTTTTAGGAAAATATTTCTGACACCTGAAAACCCTCCAAGTCTCCATTAGAGCCATATTAACGGAGATAAATCGATTTAAAGATGTTCATACCCGCCTGAAAATAATGGGTTGGAACATTTTTTTTTTTGAAGAAAAAAATTCTGACACCTGAAAACCCTCAATATCTCGATTAAAGCCGTATTAACGGAGATAAATCGATTTAAAGATTTTCATACTCGCCAGCCTGAAAATAATGGGTTAGAACATTTGTTTTTTAGGAAAAAATTCTGACACCTGAAAACCCTCCAAATCTCGATTAGAGCCATATTAATGGAGATAAATCGATTTAAAGATTTTCATATCCGCCAGCCTGAAAATAATGGGATGACACATTTTTTTTGAGGAAAAAAATTCTGACACCTGAAAACCCTCCAAATCTCGGTTAGAGCCATATTAACGGAGATAAATCGATTTAAAGATTTTCATATCCGCCAGCCTGAAAATAATGGGATGACACATTTTTTTTGAGGAAAAAATTTCTGACACCTGAAAACCCTCCAAATCTCGATTAGAGCCATATTAACGGAGATAAATTGATTTAAAGATTTTCATACCCGCCAGCCTGAAAATAATGGGTTGGAACATTTTTTTTTTAGGAAAATATTTCTGACACCTGAAAACCCTCCAAGTCTCCATTAGAGCCATATTAACGGAGATAAATCGATTTAAAGATGTTCATACCCGCCTGAAAATAATGGGTTGGAACATTTTTTTTTGAAGAAAAAAATTCTGACACCTGAAAACCCTCAATATCTCGATTAAAGCCGTATTAACGGAGATAAATCGATTTAAAGATTTTCATACTCGCCAGCCTGAAAATAATGGGTTAGAACATTTGTTTTTTAGGAAAAAATTCTGACACCTGAAAACCCTCCAAATCTCGATTAGAGCCATATTAATGGAGATAAATCGATTTAAAGATTTTCATATCCGCCAGCCTGAAAATAATGGGATGACACATTTTTTTTGAGGAAAAAATTTCTGACACCTGAAAACCCTCCAAATCTCGATTAGAGCCATATTAACGGAGATAAATTGATTTAAAGATTTTCATACCCGCCAGCCTGAAAATAACGGGTAAGAACATTTTTTTTAAGGAAAAAATTTATGACACCTGAAAACCCTCCAAATCTCCATTATAGCCATATTAACGGAGATAAATCGATTTAAAGATTTTCATTCCCGCCAGCTTGAAAATAATGGGTTGGAACATTTTTTTTTGAGGAAAAAAATTCTGATACCTGAAAACCCTCCAAATCTCGGTTAGAGCCATATTAACGGAGATAAATCGATTTAAAGATTTTCATATCCGCCAGCCTGAAAATAATGGGATGACACATTTTTTTTGAGGAAAAAATTTCTGACACCTGAAAACCCTCCAAATCTCGATTAGAGCCATATTAACGGAGATAAATTGATTTAAAGATTTTCATACCCGCCAGCCTGAAAATAATGGGTTGGAACATTTTTTTTTTAGGAAAATATTTCTGACACCTGAAAACCCTCCAAGTCTCCATTAGAGCCATATTAACGGAGATAAATCGATTTAAAGATGTTCATACCCGCCTGAAAATAATGGGTTGGAACATTTTTTTTTGAAGAAAAAAATTCTGACACCTGAAAACCCTCAATATCTCGATTAAAGCCGTATTAACGGAGATAAATCGATTTAAAGATTTTCATACCCGCCAGCCTGAAAATAATGGGTTGGAACATTTTTTTTTGAGGAAAATTTTTCTGACACCTGAAAACCCTCCAAATCTCGATTAGAGCCATATTAACGGAGATAAATTGATTTAAAGATTTTCATACCCGCCAGCCTGAAAATAATGGGTTGGAACATTTTTTTTTTAGGAAAATATTTCTGACACCTGAAAACCCTCCAAGTCTCCATTAGAGCCATATTAACGGAGATAAATCGATTTAAAGATGTTCATACCCGCCTGAAAATAATGGGTTGGAACATTTTTTTTTGAAGAAAAAAATTCTGACACCTGAAAACCCTCAATATCTCGATTAAAGCCGTATTAACGGAGATAAATCGATTTAAAGATTTTCATACTCGCCAGCCTGAAAATAATGGGTTAGAACATTTGTTTTTTAGGAAAAAATTCTGACACCTGAAAACCCTCCAAATCTCGATTAGAGCCATATTAATGGAGATAAATCGATTTAAAGATTTTCATATCCGCCAGCCTGAAAATAATGGGATGACACATTTTTTTTGAGGAAAAAAATTCTGACACCTGAAAACCCTCCAAATCTCGATTAGAGCCATATTAACGGAGATAAATTGATTTAAAGATTTTCATACCCGCCAGCCTGAAAATAACGGGTAAGAACATTTTTTTTAAGGAAAAAATTTATGACACCTGAAAACCCTCCAAATCTCCATTATAGCCATATTAACGGAGATAAATCGATTTAAAGATTTTCATTCCCGCCAGCTTGAAAATAATGGGTTGGAACATTTTTTTTTGAGGAAAAAAATTCTGATACCTGAAAACCCTCCAAATCTCGGTTAGAGCCATATTAACGGAGATAAATCGATTTAAAGATTTTCATATCCGCCAGCCTGAAAATAATGGGATGACACATTTTTTTTGAGGAAAAAATTTCTGACACCTGAAAACCCTCCAAATCTCGATTAGAGCCATATTAACGGAGATAAATTGATTTAAAGATTTTCATACCCGCCAGCCTGAAAATAATGGGTTGGAACATTTTTTTTTTAGGAAAATATTTCTGACACCTGAAAACCCTCCAAGTCTCCATTAGAGCCATATTAACGGAGATAAATCGATTTAAAGATGTTCATACCCGCCTGAAAATAATGGGTTGGAACATTTTTTTTTGAAGAAAAAAATTCTGACACCTGAAAACCCTCAATATCTCGATTAAAGCCGTATTAACGGAGATAAATCGATTTAAAGATTTTCATACTCGCCAGCCTGAAAATAATGGGTTAGAACATTTGTTTTTTAGGAAAAAATTCTGACACCTGAAAACCCTCCAAATCTCGATTAGAGCCATATTAATGGAGATAAATCGATTTAAAGATTTTCATATCCGCCAGCCTGAAAATAATGGGATGACACATTTTTTTTGAGGAAAAAATTTCTGACACCTGAAAACCCTCCAAATCTCGATTAGAGCCATATTAACGGAGATAAATTGATTTAAAGATTTTCATACCCGCCAGCCTGAAAATAACGGGTAAGAACATTTTTTTTTAAGGAAAAAATTTATGACACCTGAAAACCCTCCAAATCTCCATTATAGCCATATTAACGGAGATAAATCGATTTAAAGATTTTCATTCCCGCCAGCTTGAAAATAATGGGTTGGAACATTTTTTTTTGAGGAAAAAAATTCTGATACCTGAAAACCCTCCAAATCTCGGTTAGAGCCATATTAACGGAGATAAATCGATTTAAAGATTTTCATATCCGCCAGCCTGAAAATAATGGGATGACACATTTTTTTTGAGGAAAAAATTTCTGACACCTGAAAACCCTCCAAATCTCGATTAGAGTCATATTAACGGAGATAAATTGATTTAAAGATTTTCATACCCGCCAGCCTGAAAATAATGGGTTGGAACATTTTTTTTTTAGGAAAATATTTCTGACACCTGAAAACCCTCCAAGTCTCCATTAGAGCCATATTAACGGAGATAAATCGATTTAAAGATGTTCATACCCGCCTGAAAATAATGGGTTGGAACATTTTTTTTTTGAAGAAAAAAATTCTGACACCTGAAAACCCTCAATATCTCGATTAAAGCCGTATTAACGGAGATAAATCGATTTAAAGATTTTCATACTCGCCAGCCTGAAAATAATGGGTTAGAACATTTGTTTTTTAGGAAAAAATTCTGACACCTGAAAACCCTCCAAATCTCGATTAGAGCCATATTAATGGAGATAAATCGATTTAAAGATTTTCATATCCGCCAGCCTGAAAATAATGGGATGACACATTTTTTTTGAGGAAAAAATTTCTGACACCTGAAAACCCTCCAAATCTCGATTAGAGCCATATTAACGGAGATAAATTGATTTAAAGATTTTCATACCCGCCAGCCTGAAAATAACGGGTAAGAACATTTTTTTTAAGGAAAAAATTTATGACACCTGAAAACCCTCCAAATCTCCATTATAGCCATATTAACGGAGATAAATCGATTTAAAGATTTTCATTCCCGCCAGCTTGAAAATAATGGGTTGGAACATTTTTTTTTGAGGAAAAAAATTCTGATACCTGAAAACCCTCCAAATCTCGGTTAGAGCCATATTAACGGAGATAAATCGATTTAAAGATTTTCATATCCGCCAGCCTGAAAATAATGGGATGACACATTTTTTTTGAGGAAAAAATTTCTGACACCTGAAAACCCTCCAAATCTCGATTAGAGCCATATTAACGGAGATAAATTGATTTAAAGATTTTCATACCCGCCAGCCTGAAAATAATGGGTTGGAACATTTTTTTTTTAGGAAAATATTTCTGACACCTGAAAACCCTCCAAGTCTCCATTAGAGCCATATTAACGGAGATAAATCGATTTAAAGATGTTCATACCCGCCTGAAAATAATGGGTTGGAACATTTTTTTTTGAAGAAAAAAATTCTGACACCTGAAAACCCTCAATATCTCGATTAAAGCCGTATTAACGGAGATAAATCGATTTAAAGATTTTCATACTCGCCAGCCTGAAAATAATGGGTTAGAACATTTTTTTTTAGGAAAAAATTCTGACACCTGAAAACCCTCCAAATCTCGATTAGAGCCATATTAATGGAGATAAATCGATTTAAAGATTTTCATATCCGCCAGCCTGAAAATAATGGGATGACACATTTTTTTTGAGGAAAAAATTTCTGACACCTGAAAACCCTCCAAATCTCGATTAGAGCCATATTAACGGAGATAAATTGATTTAAAGATTTTCATACCCGCCAGCCTGAAAATAATGGGTTGGAACATTTTTTTTTTGAGGAAAATATTTCTGACACCTGAAAACCCTCCAAATCTCCATTAGAGCCATATTAACGGAGATAAATCGATTTAAAGATTTTCATACCCGCCAGCCTGAAAATAATGGGTTGGAACATTTTTTTTTTAGGAAAATATTTCTGACACCTGAAAACCCTCCAAGTCTCCATTAGAGCCATATTAACGGAGATAAATCGATTTAAAGATTTTCATACCCGCCAGCCTGAAAATAATAGGTTAGAAATTTTTTTTTTGGAAAAAATTTCTGACACCTGAAAACCCTCCAAATCTCCATTCGAGCCATATTAACGGAGATAAATCGATTTAAAGATTTTCATACCCGCCAGCCTGAAAATAATGGGTTGGAACATATTTTTTTTGAGGAAAATATTTCTGATTCCTGAAAACCCTCCAAATCTCCATTAGAGCCATATTAACGGAGATAAATCGATTTAAAGATTTTCATACCCGCCAGCCTGAAAATAATGGGTAAGCAAATTTTTTTTTTGAGCAAAATATTTCTGACACCAGAAAACCCTCCAAATCTCGATTAGAGCCATATTAACGGAGATAAATCGATTTAAAGATTTTCATACCCGCCAGCCTGAAAATAATGGGTAAGAACATTTTTTTTTGAGGAAAAAAATTCTGACACCTGAAAACCCTCCAAATCTCGATTAGAGCCATATTAACGGAGATAAATCGATTTAAAGATTTTTATACCCGCCAGCCTGAAAATAATGGGTTGGAACATTTTTTTTTTAGGTAAATATTTCTGACACCTGAAAACCCTCCAAGTCTCCATTAGAGCCATATTAACGGAGATAAATCGATTTAAAAATAATGGGTTAGAAATTTTTTTTTTTTGGAAAAAATTTCTGACACCTGAAAACCCTCCAAATCTCCTTTCGAGCCATATTAACGGAGATAAATCGATTTAAAGATTTTCATACCCGCCAGCCTGAAAATAATGGGTTGGAACATTTTTTTTTGAGGAAAATTTTTCTGACACCTGAAAACCCTCCAAATCTCCATTAGAGCCATATTAACGGAGATAAATCGATTTAAAGATTTTCATACCCGCCAGCCTGAAAATAATGGGTTGGAACATTTTTTTTTTGAGGAAAAAATTTCTGACACCTGAAAACCCTCCAAATCTCCATTCGAGCCATATTAACGGAGATAAATCGATTTAAAGATTTTCATACCCGCCAGCCTGAAAATAATGGGTTGGAACATTTTTTTTTGAGGAAAATTTTTCTGACACCTGAAAACCCTCCAAATCTCCATTAGAGCCATATTAACGGAAATAAATCGATTTAAAGATTTTCATACCCGCCAGCCTGAAAATAATGGGTAAGAAATTTTTTTTTTTGAGGAAAATATTTCTGACACCTGAAAACCCTCCAAATCTTGATTAGAGCCATATTAACGGAGATAAATCGATTTAAAGATGTTCATACCCGCCAGCCTGAAAATAATGGGTTGGAACATTTTTTTTTGAGGAAAAAATTTCTGACACCTGGAAACCCTCCAAATCTCCATTAGGGCCATATTAACGGAGATAAATCGATTTAAAGATTTTCATATCCGCCAGCCTGAAAATAATGGGTTAGAACATTTGTTTTTTAGGAAAAAAATTCTGACACCTGAAAACCCTCCAAATCTCCATTAGAGCCATATTAACGGAGATAAATCGATTTAAAGATTTTCATACCCGCCAGCCTGAAAATAATGGGTAAGAAATTTTTTTTTTGAGCAAAATATTTCTGACACCTGAAAACCCTCCAAATCTCCATTCGAGCCATATTAACGGAGATAAATCGATTTAAAGATTTTCATACCCGCCAGCCTGAAAATAATGGGTTGGAACATATTTTTTTTGAG
Source organism: Ochlerotatus camptorhynchus (assembly GCF_037179485.1). Taxonomy (NCBI): domain Eukaryota; kingdom Metazoa; phylum Arthropoda; class Insecta; order Diptera; family Culicidae; genus Ochlerotatus; species Ochlerotatus camptorhynchus. Next base: position 1,475,191 of record NW_027040790.1, on the reverse strand, counting down.
GAAAATATTTCTGACACCTGAAAACCCTCCAAATCTCCATTAGAGCCATATTAACGGAGATAAATCGATTTAAAGATTTTCATACCCGCCAGCCTGAAAATAATGGGTAAGAAAAAATTTTTTTTTGAGGAAAAAATTTCTGACACCTGAAAACCCTCCAAATCTCGATTAGAGCCATATTAACGGAGATAAATCGATTTAAAGATGTTCATACCCGCCAGCCTGAAATTAATGGGTTGGAACATTTTTTTTTTAGGAAAATATTTCTGACACCTGAAAACCCTCCAAGTCTCCATTAGAGCCATATTAACGGAGATAAATCGATTTAAAGATTTTCATTCCCGCCAGCTTGAAAATAATGGGTTGGAACATTTTTTTTTGAGGAAAAAAATTCTGATACCTGAAAACCCTCCAAATCTCGGTTAGAGCCATATTAACGGAGATAAATCGATTTAAAGATTTTCATATCCGCCAGCCTGAAAATAATGGGATGACACATTTTTTTTGAGGAAAAAATTTCTGACACCTGAAAACCCTCCAAATCTCGATTAGAGCCATATTAACGGAGATAAATCGATTTAAAGATGTTCATACCCGCCAGCCTGAAATTAATGGGTTGGAACATTTTTTTTTTAGGAAAATATTTCTGACACCTGAAAACCCTCCAAGTCTCCATTAGAGCCATATTAACGGAGATAAATCGATTTAAAGATGTTCATACCCGCCTGAAAATAATGGGTTGGAACATTTTTTTTTGAAGAAAAAAATTCTGACACCTGAAAACCCTCAATATCACGATTAAAGCCGTATTAACGGAGATAAATCGATTTAAAGATTTTCATGCTCGCCAGCCTGAAAATAATGGGTTAGAACATTTGTTTTTTAGGAAAAAATTCTGACACCTGAAAACCCTCCAAATCTCGATTAGAGCCATATTAATGGAGATAAATCGATTTAAAGATTTTCATATCCGCCAGCCTGAAAATAATGGGTTGGAACATTTTTTTTTTAGGAAAATATTTCTGACACCTGAAAACCCTCCAAGTCTCCATTAGAGCCATATTAACGGAGATAAATCGATTTAAAGATGTTCATACCCGCCTGAAAATAATGGGTTGGAACATTTTTTTTTGAAGAAAAAAATTCTGACACCTGAAAACCCTCAATATCTCGATTAAAGCCGTATTAACGGAGATAAATCGATTTAAAGATTTTCATACTCGCCAGCCTGAAAATAATGGGTTAGAACATTTGTTTTTTAGGAAAAAATTCTGACACCTGAAAACCCTCCAAATCTCGATTAGAGCCATATTAATGGAGATAAATCGATTTAAAGATTTTCATATCCGCCAGCCTGAAAATAATGGGATGACACATTTTATTTGAGGAAAAAATTTCTGACACCTGAAAACCCTCCAAATCTCGATTAGAGCCATATTAACGGAGATAAATTGATTTAAAGATTTTCATACCCGCCAGCCTGAAAATAATGGGTTGGAACATTTTTTTTTTGAGGAAAATATTTCTGACACCTGAAAACCCTCCAAGTCTCCATTAGAGCCATATTAACGGAGATAAATCGATTTAAAGATTTTCATACCCGCCAGCCTGAAAATAATAGGTTAGAAATTTTTTTTTTGGAAAAAATTTCTGACACCTGAAAACCCTCCAAATCTCCATTCGAGCCATATTAACGGAGATAAATCGATTTAAAGATTTTCATACCCGCCAGCCTGAAAATAATGGGTTGGAACATATTTTTTTTGAGGAAAATATTTCTGACACCTGAAAACCCTCCAAATCTCCATTAGAGCCATATTAACGGAGATAAATCGATTTAAAGATTTTCATACCCGCCAGCCTGAAAATAATGGGTAAGAAAATTTTTTTTTTGAGCAAAATATTTCTGACACCAGGAAACCCTCCAAATCTCGATTAGAGCCATATTAACGGAGATAAATCGATTTAAAGATTTTCATACCCGCCAGCCTGAAAATAATGGGTAAGAACATTTTTTTTTGAGGAAAAAAATTCTGACACCTGAAAACCCTCCAAATCTCGATTAGAGCCATATTAACGGAGATAAATCGATTTAAAGATTTTCATACCCGCCAGCCTGAAAATAATGGGTTGGAACATTTTTTTTTAGGTAAATATTTCTGACACCTGAAAACCCTCCAAGTCTCCATTAGAGCCATATTAACGGAGATAAATCGATTTAAAAATAATGGGTTAGAAATTTTTTTTTTTGAAAAAATTTCTGACACCTGAAAACCCTCCAAATCTCCATTCGAGCCATATTAACGGAGATAAATCGATTTAAAGATTTTCATACCCGCCAGCCTGAAAATAATGGGTTGGAACATTTTTTTTTGAGGAAAATTTTTCTGACACCTGAAAACCCTCCAAATCTCCATTAGAGCCATATTAACGGAGATAAATCGATTTAAAGATTTTCATACCCGCCAGCCTGAAAATAATGGGTAAGAACATTTTTTTTTGAGGAAAAAATTTCTGACACCTGAAAACCCTCCAAATCTCCATTCGAGCCATATTAACGGAGATAAATCAATTTAAAGATTTTCACACCCGCCAGCCTGAAAATAATGGGTTGGAACATTTTTTTTAGGTAAATATTTCTGACACCTGAAAACCCTCCAAGTCTCCATTAGAGCCATATTAACGGAGATAAATGGATTTAAAAATAATGGGATTGAAATTTTTTTTTTGGAAAAAATTTCTGACACCTGAAAACCCTCCAAATCTCCATTCGAGCCATATTAACGGAGATAAATCGATTTAAAGATTTTCATACCCGCCAGCCTGAAAATAATGGGTTGGAACATATTTTTTTTGAGGAAAATATTTCTGACACCTGAAAACCCTCCAAATCTCCATTAGAGCCATATTAACGGAGATAAATCGATTTAAAGATTTTCATACCCGCCAGCCTGAAAATAATGGGTAAGAAAAATTTTTTTTTGAGGAAAATATTTCTGACACCTGAAAACCCTCCAAATCTCGATTAGAGCCATATTAACGGAGATAAATCGATTTAAAGATGTTCATACCCGCCAGCCTGAAAATAATGGGTTGGAACATTTTTTTTTTGAGGAAAAAATTTCTGACACCTGGAAACCCTCCAAATCTCCATTAGGGCCATATTAACGGAGATAAATCGATTTAAAGATTTTCATATCCGCCAGCCTGAAAATAATGGGTTAGAACATTTGTTTTTTAGGAAAAAAATTCTGACACCTGAAAACCCTCCAAATCTCCATTAGAGCCATATTAACGGAGATAAATCGATTTAAAGATTTTCATACCCGCCAGCCTGAAAATAATGGGTTGGAACATTTTTTTTTAGGTAAATATTTCTGACACCTGAAAACCCTCCAAGTCTCCATTAGAGCCATATTAACGGAGATAAATCGATTTAAAAATAATGGGTTAGAAATTTTTTTTTTTTTGGAAAAAATTTCTGACACCTGAAAACCCTCCAAATCTCCATTCGAGCCATATTAACGGAGATAAATCGATTTAAAGATTTTCATACCCGCCAGCCTGAAAATAATGGGTTGGAACATTTTTTTTTTTGAGGAAAATTTTTCTGACACCTGAAAACCCTCCAAATCTCCATTAGAGCCATATTAACGGAGATAAATCGATTTAAAGATTTTCATACCCGCCAGCCTGAAAATAATGGGTAAGAACATTTTTTTTTGAGGAAAAAATTTCTGACACCTGAAAACCCTCCAAATCTCCATTCGAGCCATATTAACGGAGATAAATCAATTTAAAGATTTTCACACCCGCCAGCCTGAAAATAATGGGTTGGAACATTTTTTTTTAGGTAAATATTTCTGACACCTGAAAACCCTCCAAGTCTCCATTAGAGCCATATTAACGGAGATATATGGATATAAAAATAATGGGATTGAAATTTTTTTTTTGGAAAAAATTTCTGACACCTGAAAACCCTCCAAATCTCCATTCGAGCCATATTAACGGAGATAAATCGATTTAAAGATTTTCATACCCGCCAGCCTGAAAATAATGGGTTGGAACATATTTTTTTTGAGGAAAATATTTCTGACACCTGAAAACCCTCCAAATCTCCATTAGAGCCATATTAACGGAGATAAATCGATTTAAAGATTTTCATACCCGCCAGCCTGAAAATAATGGGTAAGAAAAAATTTTTTTTTTGAGGAAAATATTTCTGACACCTGAAAACCCTCCAAATCTCCATTAGAGCCATATTAACGGAGATAAATCGATTTAAAGATGTTCATACCCGCCAGCCTGAAAATAATGGGTTAGAACATTTGTTTTTTAGGAAAAAAATTCTGACACCTGAAAACCCTCCAAATCTCCATTAGAGCCATATTAACGGAGATAAATCGATTTAAAGATTTTCATATCCGCCAGCCTGAAAATAATGGGATGACACATTTATTTTGAGGAAAAAATTTCTGTCACCTGAAAACCCTCCAAATCTCGATTAGAGCCATATTAACGGAGATAAATTGATTTAAAGATTTTCATACCCGCCAGCCTGAAAATAATAGGTTGGAACATTTTTTGTTTTTTGAGGAAAAAATTACTGACACCTGAAAACCCTCCAAATCTCGATTAGAGCCATATTAACGGAGATAAATCGATTTAAAGATTTTCATACCCGCCAGCCTGAAAATAATGGGTTGGAACATTTTTTGTTTTTTGAGGAAAAAATTACTGACACCTGAAAACCCTCCAAATCTCGATTAGAGCCATATTAACGGAGATAAATCGATTTAAAGATGTTCATACCCGCCAGCCTGAAAATAATGGGTTAGAACATTTGTTTTTTAGGAAAAAAATTCTGACACCTGAAAACCCTCCAAATCTCGATTAGAGCCATATTAACGGAGATAAATCGATTTAAAGATTTTCATATCCGCCAGCCTGAAAATAATGGGATGACACATTTTTTTTGAGGAAAAAATTTCTGACACCTGAAAACCCTCCAAATCTCGATTAGAGCCATATTAACGGAGATAAATTGATTTAAAGATTTTCATACCCGCCAGCCTGAAAATAACGGGTAAGAACATTTTTTTTAAGGAAAAAATTTATGACACCTGAAAACCCTCCAAATCTCCATTATAGCCATATTAACGGAGATAAATCGATTTAAAGATTTTCATTCCCGCCAGCTTGAAAATAATGGGTTGGAACATTTTTTTTTGAGGAAAAAAATTCTGATACCTGAAAACCCTCCAAATCTCGGTTAGAGCCATATTAACGGAGATAAATCGATTTAAAGATTTTCATATCCGCCAGCCTGAAAATAATGGGATGACACATTTTTTTTGAGGAAAAAATTTCTGACACCTGAAAACCCTCCAAATCTCGATTAGAGCCATATTAACGGAGATAAATTGATTTAAAGATTTTCATACCCGCCAGCCTGAAATTAATGGGTTGGAACATTTTTTTTTTAGGAAAATATTTCTGACACCTGAAAACCCTCCAAGTCTCCATTAGAGCCATATTAACGGAGATAAATCGATTTAAAGATGTTCATACCCGCCTGAAAATAATGGGTTGGAACATTTTTTTTTGAAGAAAAAAATTCTGACACCTGAAAACCCTCAATATCACGATTAAAGCCGTATTAACGGAGATAAATCGATTTAAAGATTTTCATACTCGCCAGCCTGAAAATAATGGGTTAGAACATTTGTTTTTTAGGAAAAAATTCTGACACCTGAAAACCCTCCAAATCTCGATTAGAGCCATATTAATGGAGATAAATCGATTTAAAGATTTTCATATCCGCCAGCCTGAAAATAATGGGTTGGAACATTTTTTTTTTAGGAAAATATTTCTGACACCTGAAAACCCTCCAAGTCTCCATTAGAGCCATATTAACGGAGATAAATCGATTTAAAGATGTTCATACCCGCCTGAAAATAATGGGTTGGAACATTTTTTTTTGAAGAAAAAAATTCTGACACCTGAAAACCCTCAATATCTCGATTAAAGCCGTATTAACGGAGATAAATCGATTTAAAGATTTTCATACTCGCCAGCCTGAAAATAATGGGTTAGAACATTTGTTTTTTAGGAAAAAATTCTGACACCTGAAAACCCTCCAAATCTCGATTAGAGCCATATTAATGGAGATAAATCGATTTAAAGATTTTCATATCCGCCAGCCTGAAAATAATGGGATGACACATTTTTTTTGAGGAAAAAATTTCTGACACCTGAAAACCCTCCAAATCTCGATTAGAGCCATATTAACGGAGATAAATTGATTTAAAGATTTTCATACCCGCCAGCCTGAAAATAATGGGTTGGAACATTTTTTTTTTGAGGAAAATATTTCTGACACCTGAAAACCCTCCAAATCTCCATTAGAGCCATATTAACGGAGATAAATCGATTTAAAGATTTTCATACCCGCCAGCCTGAAAATAATGGGTTAGAACATTTGTTTTTTAGGAAAAAATTCTGACACCTGAAAACCCTCCAAATCTCGATTAGAGCCATATTAACGGAGATAAATCGATTTAAAGATTTTCATACCCGCCAGCCTGAAAATAATAGGTTAGAAATTTTTTTTTTGGAAAAAATTTCTGACACCTGAAAACCCTCCAAATCTCCATTCGAGCCATATTAACGGAGATAAATCGATTTAAAGATTTTCATACCCGCCAGCCTGAAAATAATGGGTTGGAACATATTTTTTTTGAGGAAAATATTTCTGACACCTGAAAACCCTCCAAATCTCCATTAGAGCCATATTAACGGAGATAAATCGATTTAAAGATTTTCATACCCGCCAGCCTGAAAATAATGGGTAAGAAAATTTTTTTTTGAGCAAAATATTTCTGACACCAGGAAACCCTCCAAATCTCGATTAGAGCCATATTAACGGAGATAAATCGATTTAAAGATTTTCATACCCGCCAGCCTGAAAATAATGGGTAAGAACATTTTTTTTTGAGGAAAAAAATTCTGACACCTGAAAACCCTCCAAATCTCGATTAGAGCCATATTAACGGAGATAAATCGATTTAAAGATTTTCATACCCGCCAGCCTGAAAATAATGGGTTGGAACATTTTTTTTTAGGTAAATATTTCTGACACCTGAAAACCCTCCAAGTCTCCATTAGAGCCATATTAACGGAGATAAATCGATTTAAAAATAATGGGTTAGAAATTTTTTTTTTTGAAAAAATTTCTGACACCTGAAAACCCTCCAAATCTCCATTCGAGCCATATTAACGGAGATAAATCGATTTAAAGATTTTCATACCCGCCAGCCTGAAAATAATGGGTTGGAACATTTTTTTTTAGGTAAATATTTCTGACACCTGAAAACCCTCCAAGTCTCCATTAGAGCCATATTAACGGAGATAAATCGATTTAAAGATTTTCATACCCGCCAGCCTGAAAATAATGGGTTGGAACATATTTTTTTTGAGGAAAATATTTCTGACACCTGAAAACCCTCCAAATCTCCATTAGAGCCATATTAACGGAGATAAATCGATTTAAAGATTTTCATACCCGCCAGCCTGAAAATAATGGGTAAGAAAAATTTTTTTTTGAGGAAAATATTTCTGACACCTGAAAACCCTCCAAATCTCGATTAGAGCCATATTAACGGAGATAAATCGATTTAAAGATGTTCATACCCGCCAGCCTGAAAATAATGGGTTGGAACATTTTTTTTTGAGGAAAAAATTTCTGACACCTGGAAACCCTCCAAATCTCCATTAGGGCCATATTAACGGAGATAAATCGATTTAAAGATTTTCATATCCGCCAGCCTGAAAATAATGGGTTAGAACATTTGTTTTTTAGGAAAAAAATTCTGACACCTGAAAACCCTCCAAATCTCCATTAGAGCCATATTAACGGAGATAAATCGATTTAAAGATTTTCATACCCGCCAGCCTGAAAATAATGGGTTGGAACATTTTTTTTTAGGTAAATATTTCTGACACCTGAAAACCCTCCAAGTCTCCATTAGAGCCATATTAACGGAGATAAATCGATTTAAAAATAATGGGTTAGAAATTTTTTTTTTTTGGAAAAAATTTCTGACACCTGAAAACCCTCCAAATCTCCATTCGAGCCATATTAACGGAGATAAATCGATTTAAAGATTTTCATACCCGCCAGCCTGAAAATAATGGGTTGGAAAATTTTTTTTTTGAGGAAAATTTTTCTGACACCTGAAAACCCTCCAAATCTCCATTAGAGCCATATTAACGGAGATAAATCGATTTAAAGATTTTCATACCCGCCAGCCTGAAAATAATGGGTAAGAACATTTTTTTTTGAGGAAAAAATTTCTGACACCTGAAAACCCTCCAAATCTCGATTAGAGCCATATTAACGGAGATAAATTGATTTAAAGATTTTCATACCCGCCAGCCTGAAATTAATGGGTTGGAACATTTTTTTTTTAGGAAAATATTTCTGACACCTGAAAACCCTCCAAGTCTCCATTAGAGCCATATTAACGGAGATAAATCGATTTAAAGATGTTCATACCCGCCTGAAAATAATGGGTTGGAACATTTTTTTTTGAAGAAAAAAATTCTGACACCTGAAAACCCTCAATATCACGATTAAAGCCGTATTAACGGAGATAAATCGATTTAAAGATTTTCATACTCGCCAGCCTGAAAATAATGGGTTAGAACATTTGTTTTTTAGGAAAAAATTCTGACACCTGAAAACCCTCCAAATCTCGATTAGAGCCATATTAATGGAGATAAATCGATTTAAAGATTTTCATATCCGCCAGCCTGAAAATAATGGGTTGGAACATTTTTTTTTTAGGAAAATATTTCTGACACCTGAAAACCCTCCAAGTCTCCATTAGAGCCATATTAACGGAGATAAATCGATTTAAAGATGTTCATACCCGCCTGAAAATAATGGGTTGGAACATTTTTTTTTGAAGAAAAAAATTCTGACACCTGAAAACCCTCAATATCTCGATTAAAGCCGTATTAACGGAGATAAATCGATTTAAAGATTTTCATACTCGCCAGCCTGAAAATAATGGGTTAGAACATTTGTTTTTTAGGAAAAAATTCTGACACCTGAAAACCCTCCAAATCTCGATTAGAGCCATATTAATGGAGATAAATCGATTTAAAGATTTTCATATCCGCCAGCCTGAAAATAATGGGATGACACATTTTTTTTGAGGAAAAAATTTCTGACACCTGAAAACCCTCCAAATCTCGATTAGAGCCATATTAACGGAGATAAATTGATTTAAAGATTTTCATACCCGCCAGCCTGAAAATAATGGGTTGGAACATTTTTTTTTTGAGGAAAATATTTCTGACACCTGAAAACCCTCCAAATCTCCATTAGAGCCATATTAACGGAGATAAATCGATTTAAAGATTTTCATACCCGCCAGCCTGAAAATAATGGGTTAGAACATTTGTTTTTTAGGAAAAAATTCTGACACCTGAAAACCCTCCAAATCTCGATTAGAGCCATATTAACGGAGATAAATCGATTTAAAGATTTTCATACCCGCCAGCCTGAAAATAATAGGTTAGAAATTTTTTTTTTGGAAAAAATTTCTGACACCTGAAAACCCTCCAAATCTCCATTCGAGCCATATTAACGGAGATAAATCGATTTAAAGATTTTCATACCCGCCAGCCTGAAAATAATGGGTTGGAACATATTTTTTTTGAGGAAAATATTTCTGACACCTGAAAACCCTCCAAATCTCCATTAGAGCCATATTAACGGAGATAAATCGATTTAAAGATTTTCATACCCGCCAGCCTGAAAATAATGGGTAAGAAAATTTTTTTTTGAGCAAAATATTTCTGACACCAGGAAACCCTCCAAATCTCGATTAGAGCCATATTAACGGAGATAAATCGATTTAAAGATTTTCATACCCGCCAGCCTGAAAATAATGGGTAAGAACATTTTTTTTTGAGGAAAAAAATTCTGACACCTGAAAACCCTCCAAATCTCGATTAGAGCCATATTAACGGAGATAAATCGATTTAAAGATTTTCATACCCGCCAGCCTGAAAATAATGGGTTGGAACATTTTTTTTTAGGTAAATATTTCTGACACCTGAAAACCCTCCAAGTCTCCATTAGAGCCATATTAACGGAGATAAATCGATTTAAAAATAATGGGTTAGAAATTTTTTTTTTTGAAAAAATTTCTGACACCTGAAAACCCTCCAAATCTCCATTCGAGCCATATTAACGGAGATAAATCGATTTAAAGATTTTCATACCCGCCAGCCTGAAAATAATGGGTTGGAACATTTTTTTTTAGGTAAATATTTCTGACACCTGAAAACCCTCCAAGTCTCCATTAGAGCCATATTAACGGAGATAAATCGATTTAAAGATTTTCATACCCGCCAGCCTGAAAATAATGGGTTGGAACATATTTTTTTTGAGGAAAATATTTCTGACACCTGAAAACCCTCCAAATCTCCATTAGAGCCATATTAACGGAGATAAATCGATTTAAAGATTTTCATACCCGCCAGCCTGAAAATAATGGGTAAGAAAAATTTTTTTTTGAGGAAAATATTTCTGACACCTGAAAACCCTCCAAATCTCGATTAGAGCCATATTAACGGAGATAAATCGATTTAAAGATGTTCATACCCGCCAGCCTGAAAATAATGGGTTGGAACATTTTTTTTTGAGGAAAAAATTTCTGACACCTGGAAACCCTCCAAATCTCCATTAGGGCCATATTAACGGAGATAAATCGATTTAAAGATTTTCATATCCGCCAGCCTGAAAATAATGGGTTAGAACATTTGTTTTTTAGGAAAAAAATTCTGACACCTGAAAACCCTCCAAATCTCCATTAGAGCCATATTAACGGAGATAAATCGATTTAAAGATTTTCATACCCGCCAGCCTGAAAATAATGGGTTGGAACATTTTTTTTTAGGTAAATATTTCTGACACCTGAAAACCCTCCAAGTCTCCATTAGAGCCATATTAACGGAGATAAATCGATTTAAAAATAATGGGTTAGAAATTTTTTTTTTTTGGAAAAAATTTCTGACACCTGAAAACCCTCCAAATCTCCATTCGAGCCATATTAACGGAGATAAATCGATTTAAAGATTTTCATACCCGCCAGCCTGAAAATAATGGGTTGGAACATATTTTTTTTGAGGAAAATATTTCTGACACCTGAAAACCCTCCAAATCTCCATTAGAGCCATATTAACGGAGATAAATCGATTTAAAGATTTTCATACCCGCCAGCCTGAAAATAATGGGTAAGAAAAAAATTTTTTTTGAGGAAAATATTTCTGACACCTGAAAACCCTCCAAATCTCCATTAGAGCCATATTAACGGAGATAAATCGATTTAAAGATGTTCATACCCGCCAGCCTGAAAATAATGGGTTGGAACATTTTTTTTTTGAGGAAAAAATTTCTGACACCTGGAAACCCTCCAAATCTCCATTTGGGCCATATTAACGGAGATAAATCGATTTAAAGATTTTCATATCCGCCAGCCTGAAAATAATGGGTTAGAACATTTGTTTTTTAGGAAAAAAATTCTGACACCTGAAAACCCTCCAAATCTCCATTAGAGCCATATTAACGGAGATAAATCGATTTAAAGATTTTCATATCCGCCAGCCTGAAAATAATAGGATGACACATTTATTTTGAGGAAAAAATTTCTGTCACCTGAAAACCCTCCAAATCTCGATTAGAGCCATATTAACGGAGATAAATTGATTTAAAGATTTTCATACCCGCCAGCCTGAAAATAACGGGTAAGAACATTTTTTTTAAGGAAAAAATTTATGACACCTGAAAACCCTCCAAATCTCCATTATAGTCATATTAACGGAGATAAATCGATTTAAAGATTTTCATACCCGCCAGCCTGAAAATAATAGGTTGGAACATTTTTTGTTTTTTGAGGAAAAAATTACTGACACCTGAAAACCCTCCAAATCTCGATTAGAGCCATATTAACGGAGATAAATCGATTTAAATATTTTCATACCCGCCAGCCTGAAAATAATGGGTTGGAACATTTTTTGTTTTTTGAGGAAAAAATTACTGACACCTGAAAACCCTCCAAATCTCGATTAGAGCCATATTAACGGAGATAAATCGATTTAAAGATGTTCATACCCGCCAGCCTGAAAATAATGGGTTAGAACATTTGTTTTTTAGGAAAAAAATTCTGACACCTGAAAACCCTCCAAATCTCGATTAGAGCCATATTAACGGAGATAAATCGATTTAAAGATTTTCATATCCGCCAGCCTGAAAATAATGGGATGACACATTTTTTTTGAGGAAAAAATTTCTGACACCTGAAAACCCTCCAAATCTCGATTAGAGCCATATTAACGGAGATAAATTGATTTAAAGATTTTCATACCCGCCAGCCTGAAAATAATGGGTTGGAACATTTTTTTTTAGGAAAATATTTCTGACACCTGAAAACCCTCCAAGTCTCGATTAGAGCCATATTAACGGAGATAAATCGATTTAAAGATTTTCATACCCGCCAGCCTGAAAATAATGGGTTAGAACATTTGTTTTTTAGGAAAAAATTTCTGACACCTGGAAACCCTCCAAATCTCCATTTGGGCCATATTAACGGAGATAAATCGATTTAAAGATTTTCATATCCGCCAGCCTGAAAATAATGGGTTAGAACATTTGTTTTTTAGGAAAAAAATTCTGACACCTGAAAACCCTCCAAATCTCCATTAGAGCCATATTAACGGAGATAAATCGATTTAAAGATTTTCATATCCGCCAGCCTGAAAATAATAGGATGACATATTTATTTTGAGGAAAAAATTTCTGTCACCTGAAAACCCTCCAAATCTCGATTAGAGCCATATTAACGGAGATAAATCGATTTAAAGATTTTCATACCCGCCAGCCTGAAAATAATAGGTTGGAACATTTTTTGTTTTTTGAGGAAAAAATTACTGACACCTGAAAACCCTCCAAATCTCGATTAGAGCCATATTAACGGAGATAAATCGATTTAAAGATTTTCATACCCGCCAGCCTGAAAATAATGGGTTGGAACATTTTTTGTTTTTTGAGGAAAAAATTACTGACACCTGAAAACCCTCCAAATCTCGATTAGAGCCATATTAACGGAGATAAATCGATTTAAAGATGTTCATACCCGCCAGCCTGAAAATAATGGGTTAGAACATTTGTTTTTTAGGTAAATATTTCTGACACCTGAAAACCCTCCAAGTCTCCATTAGAGCCATATTAACGGAGATATATGGATTTAAAAATAATGGGATTGAAATTTTTTTTTTGGAAAAAATTTCTGACACCTGAAAACCCTCCAAATCTCCATTCGAGCCATATTAACGGAGATAAATCGATTTAAAGATTTTCATACCCGCCAGCCTGAAAATAATGGGTTGGAACATATTTTTTTTGAGGAAAATATTTCTGACACCTGAAAACCCTCCAAATCTCCATTAGAGCCATATTAACGGAGATAAATCGATTTAAAGATTTTCATACCCGCCAGCCTGAAAATAATGGGTAAGAAAAAATTTTTTTTTGAGGAAAATATTTCTGACACCTGAAAACCCTCCAAATCTCCATTAGAGCCATATTAACGGAGATAAATCGATTTAAAGATTTTCATACCCGCCAGCCTGAAAATAATGGGTAAGAAAAAATTTTTTTTGAGGAAAATATTTCTGACACCTGAAAACCCTCCAAATCTCCATTAGAGCCATATTAACGGAGATAAATCGATTTAAAGATGTTCATACCCGCCAGCCTGAAAATAATGGGTTGGAACATTTTTTTTTGAGGAAAAAATTTCTGACACCTGGAAACCCTCCAAATCTCCATTTGGGCCATATTAACGGAGATAAATCGATTTAAAGATTTTCATACCCGCCAGCCTGAAAATAATGGGTAAGAAAAAATTTTTTTTTGAGGAAAATATTTCTGACCCCTGAAAACCCTCCAAATCTCCATTAGAGCCATATTAACGGAGATAAATCGATTTAAAGATTTTCATACCCGCCAGCCTGAAAATAATGGGTAAGAAAAAATTTTTTTTTGAGGAAAATATTTCTGACACCTGAAAACCCTCCAAATCTCCATTAGAGCCATATTAACGGAGATAAATCGATTTAAAGATTTTCATACCCGCCAGCCTGAAAATAATGGGTAAGAAAAAATTTTTTTTTGAGGAAAATATTTCTGACACCTGAAAACCCTCCAAATCTCCATTAGAGCCATATTAACGGAGATAAATTGATTTAAAGATGTTCATACCCGCCAGCCTGAAAATAATGGGTTGGAACATTTTTTTTTGAGGAAAAAATTTCTGACACCTGGAAACCCTCCAAATCTCCATTTGGGCCATATTAACGGAGATAAATCGATTTAAAGATTTTCATATCCGCCAGCCTGAAAATAATAGGATGACACATTTATTTTGAGGAAAAAATTTCTGTCACCTGAAAACCCTCCAAATCTCGATTAGAGCCATATTAACGGAGATAAATTGATTTAAAGATTTTCATACCCGCCAGCCTGAAAATAACGGGTAAGAACATTTTTTTTAAGGAAAAAATTTATGACACCTGAAAACCCTCCAAATCTCCATTATAGCCATATTAACGGAGATAAATCGATTTAAAGATTTTCATTCCCGCCAGCCTGAAAATAATGGGTTGGAACATTTTTTTTGAAGAAAAAATTTCTGACACCTGAAAACCCTCCAAATCTCGATTAGAGCCATATTAACGGAGATAAATCGATTTAAAGATTTTCATACCCGCCAGCTTGAAAATAATAGGTTGGAACATTTTTTGTTTTTTGAGGAAAAAATTACTGACACCTGAAAACCCTCCAAATCTCGATTAGAGCCATATTAACGGAGATAAATCGATTTAAAGATTTTCATACCCGCCAGCCTGAAAATAATGGGTTGGAACATTTTTTGTTTTTTGAGGAAAAAATTTCTGTCACCTGAAAACCCTCCAAATCTCGATTAGAGCCATATTAACGGAGATAAATTGATTTAAAGATTTTCATACCCGCCAGCCTGAAAATAACGGGTAAGAACATTTTTTTTAAGGAAAAAATTTATGACACCTGAAAACCCTCCAAATCTCCATTATAGCCATATTAACGGAGATAAATCGATTTAAAGATTTTCATTCCCGCCAGCCTGAAAATAATGGGTTGGAACATTTTTTTTGAAGAAAAAATTTCTGACACCTGAAAACCCTCCAAATCTCGATTAGAGCCATATTAACGGAGATAAATCGATTTAAAGATTTTCATACCCGCCAGCTTGAAAATAATAGGTTGGAACATTTTTTGTTTTTTGAGGAAAAAATTACTGACACCTGAAAACCCTCCAAATCTCGATTAGAGCCATATTAACGGAGATAAATCGATTTAAAAATTTTCATACCCGCCAGCCTGAAAATAATAGGTTGGAACATTTTTTGTTTTTTGAGGAAAAAATTACTGACACCTGAAAACCCTCCAAATCTCGATTAGAGCCATATTAACGGAGATAAATCGATTTAAAGATTTTCATACCCGCCAGCCTGAAAATAATGGGTTGGAACATTTTTTGTTTTTTGAGGAAAAAATTACTGACACCTGAAAACCCTCCAAATCTCGATTAGAGCCATATTAACGGAGATAAATCGATTTAAAGATGTTCATACCCGCCAGCCTGAAAATAATGGGTTAGAACATTTGTTTTTTAGGAAAAAAATTCTGACACCTGAAAACCCTCCAAATCTCCATTAGAGCCATATTAACGGAGATAAATCGATTTAAAGATTTTCATATCCGCCAGCCTGAAAATAATGGGATGACACATTTTTTTTGAGGAAAAAATTTCTGACACCTGAAAACCCTCCAAATCTCGATTAGAGCCATATTAACGGAGATAAATTGATTTAAAGATTTTCATACCCGCCAGCCTGAAAATAACGGGTAAGAACATTTTTTTTAAGGAAAAAATTTATGACACCTGAAAACCCTCCAAATCTCCATTATAGCCATATTAACGGAGATAAATCGATTTAAAGATTTTCATTCCCGCCAGCTTGAAAATAATGGGTTGGAACATTTTTTTTTGAGGAAAAAAATTCTGATACCTGAAAACCCTCCAAATCTCGGTTAGAGCCATATTAACGGAGATAAATCGATTTAAAGATTTTCATATCCGCCAGCCTGAAAATAATGGGATGACACATTTTTTTTGAGGAAAAAATTTCTGACACCTGAAAACCCTCCAAATCTCGATTAGAGCCATATTAACGGAGATAAATTGATTTAAAGATTTTCATACCCGCCAGCCTGAAAATAACGGGTAAGAACATTTTTTTTAAGGAAAAAATTTATGACACCTGAAAACCCTCCAAATCTCCATTATAGCCATATTAACGGAGATAAATCGATTTAAAGATTTTCATTCCCGCCAGCCTGAAAATAATGGGTTGGAACATTTTTTTTGAAGAAAAAATTTCTGACACCTGAAAACCCTCCAAATCTCGATTAGAGCCATATTAACGGAGATAAATCGATTTAAAGATTTTCATACCCGCCAGCTTGAAAATAATAGGTTGGAACATTTTTTGTTTTTTGAGGAAAAAATTACTGACACCTGAAAACCCTCCAAATCTCGATTAGAGCCATATTAACGGAGATAAATCGATTTAAAGATGTTCATACCCGCCAGCCTGAAAATAATGGGTTAGAACATTTGTTTTTTAGGTAAATATTTCTGACACCTGAAAACCCTCCAAGTCTCCATTAGAGCCATATTAACGGAGATATATGGATTTAAAAATAATGGGATTGAAATTTTTTTTTTGGAAAAAATTTCTGACACCTGAAAACCCTCCAAATCTCCATTCGAGCCATATTAACGGAGATAAATCGATTTAAAGATTTTCATACCCGCCAGCCTGAAAATAATGGGTTGGAACATATTTTTTTTGAGGAAAATATTTCTGACACCTGAAAACCCTCCAAATCTCCATTAGAGCCATATTAACGGAGATAAATCGATTTAAAGATTTTCATACCCGCCAGCCTGAAAATAATGGGTAAGAAAAAATTTTTTTTTGAGGAAAATATTTCTGACACCTGAAAACCCTCCAAATCTCCATTAGAGCCATATTAACGGAGATAAATCGATTTAAAGATTTTCATACCCGCCAGCCTGAAAATAATGGGTAAGAAAAAATTTTTTTTGAGGAAAATATTTCTGACACCTGAAAACCCTCCAAATCTCCATTAGAGCCATATTAACGGAGATAAATCGATTTAAAGATTTTCATACCCGCCAGCCTGAAAATAATGGGTTGGAACATTTTTTTTTGAGGAAAAAATTTCTGACACCTGGAAACCCTCCAAATCTCCATTTGGGCCATATTAACGGAGATAAATCGATTTAAAGATTTTCATACCCGCCAGCCTGAAAATAATGGGTAAGAAAAAATTTTTTTTTGAGGAAAATATTTCTGACCCCTGAAAACCCTCCAAATCTCCATTAGAGCCATATTAACGGAGATAAATCGATTTAAAGATTTTCATACCCGCCAGCCTGAAAATAATGGGTAAGAAAAAATTTTTTTTTGAGGAAAATATTTCTGACACCTGAAAACCCTCCAAATCTCCATTAGAGCCATATTAACGGAGATAAATCGATTTAAAGATTTTCATACCCGCCAGCCTGAAAATAATGGGTAAGAAAAAATTTTTTTTTTGAGGAAAATATTTCTGACACCTGAAAACCCTCCAAATCTCCATTAGAGCCATATTAACGGAGATAAATTGATTTAAAGATGTTCATACCCGCCAGCCTGAAAATAATGGGTTGGAACATTTTTTTTTGAGGAAAAAATTTCTGACACCTGGAAACCCTCCAAATCTCCATTTGGGCCATATTAACGGAGATAAATCGATTTAAAGATGTTCATACCCGCCAGCCTGAAAATAATGGGTAAGAAAAAATTTTTTTTTGAGGAAAATATTTCTGACCCCTGAAAACCCTCCAAATCTCCATTAGAGCCATATTAACGGAGATAAATCGATTTAAAGATTTTCATACCCGCCAGCCTGAAAATAATGGGTAAGAAAAAATTTTTTTTTGAGGAAAATATTTCTGACCCCTGAAAACCCTCCAAATCTCCATTAGAGCCATATTAACGGAGATAAATCGATTTAAAGATTTTCATACCCGCCAGCCTGAAAATAATGGGTAAGAAAAAATTTTTTTTTGAGGAAAATATTTCTGACACCTGAAAACCCTCCAAATCTCCATTAGAGCCATATTAACGGAGATAAATCGATTTAAAGATTTTCATACCCGCCAGCCTGAAAATAATGGGTAAGAAAAAATTTTTTTTGAGGAAAATATTTCTGACACCTGAAAACCCTCCAAATCTCCATTAGAGCCATATTAACGGAGATAAATCGATTTAAAGATTTTCATACCCGCCAGCCTGAAAATAATGGGTAAGAAAAAATTTTTTTTTGAGGAAAATATTTCTGACCCCTGAAAACCCTCCAAATCTCCATTAGAGCCATATTAACGGAGATAAATCGATTTAAAGATTTTCATACCCGCCAGCCTGAAAATAATGGGTAAGAAAAAATTTTTTTTTGAGGAAAATATTTCTGACACCTGAAAACCCTCCAAATCTCCATTAGAGCCATATTAACGGAGATAAATTGATTTAAAGATGTTCATACCCGCCAGCCTGAAAATAATGGGTTGGAACATTTTTTTTTGAGGAAAAAATTTCTGACACCTGGAAACCCTCCAAATCTCCATTTGGGCCATATTAACGGAGATAAATCGATTTAAAGATGTTCATACCCGCCAGCCTGAAAATAATGGGTAAGAAAAAATTTTTTTTTGAGGAAAATATTTCTGACCCCTGAAAACCCTCCAAATCTCCATTAGAGCCATATTAACGGAGATAAATCGATTTAAAGATTTTCATACCCGCCAGCCTGAAAATAATGGGTAAGAAAAAATTTTTTTTTGAGGAAAATATTTCTGACCCCTGAAAACCCTCCAAATCTCCATTAGAGCCATATTAACGGAGATAAATCGATTTAAAGATTTTCATACCCGCCAGCCTGAAAATAATGGGTAAGAAAAAATTTTTTTTTGAGGAAAATATTTCTGACACCTGAAAACCCTCCAAATCTCCATTAGAGCCATATTAACGGAGATAAATTGATTTAAAGATGTTCATACCCGCCAGCCTGAAAATAATGGGTTGGAACATTTTTTTTTGAGGAAAAAATTTCTGACACCTGGAAACCCTCCAAATCTCCATTTGGGCCATATTAACGGAGATAAATCGATTTAAAGATGTTCATACCCGCCAGCCTGAAAATAATGGGTAAGAAAAAATTTTTTTTTGAGGAAAATATTTCTGACCCCTGAAAACCCTCCAAATCTCCATTAGAGCCATATTAACGGAGATAAATCGATTTAAAGATTTTCATACCCGCCAGCCTGAAAATAATGGGTAAGAAAAAATTTTTTTTTGAGGAAAATATTTCTGACCCCTGAAAACCCTCCAAATCTCCATTAGAGCCATATTAACGGAGATAAATCGATTTAAAGATTTTCATACCCGCCAGCCTGAAAATAATGGGTAAGAAAAAATTTTTTTTTGAGGAAAATATTTCTGACACCTGAAAACCCTCCAAATCTCCATTAGAGCCATATTAACGGAGATAAATCGATTTAAAGATTTTCATACCCGCCAGCCTGAAAATAATGGGTTGGAACATTTTTTTTTGAGGAAAAAATTTCTGACACCTGGAAACCCTCCAAATCTCCATTTGGGCCATATTAACGGAGATAAATCGATTTAAAGATTTTCATACCCGCCAGCCTGAAAATAATGGGTAAGAAAAAATTTTTTTTTGAGGAAAATATTTCTGACCCCTGAAAACCCTCCAAATCTCCATTAGAGCCATATTAACGGAGATAAATCGATTTAAAGATTTTCATACCCGCCAGCCTGAAAATAATGGGTAAGAAAAAATTTTTTTTTGAGGAAAATATTTCTGACACCTGAAAACCCTCCAAATCTCCATTAGAGCCATATTAACGGAGATAAATCGATTTAAAGATTTTCATACCCGCCAGCCTGAAAATAATGGGTAAGAAAAAATTTTTTTTTGAGGAAAATATTTCTGACACCTGAAAACCCTCCAAATCTCCATTAGAGCCATATTAACGGAGATAAATCGATTTAAAGATTTTCATACCCGCCAGCCTGAAAATAATGGGTAAGAAAAAATTTTTTTTTTGAGGAAAATATTTCTGACACCTGAAAACCCTCCAAATCTCCATTAGAGCCATATTAACGGAGATAAATTGATTTAAAGATGTTCATACCCGCCAGCCTGAAAATAATGGGTTGGAACATTTTTTTTTGAGGAAAAAATTTCTGACACCTGAAAACCCTCCAAATCTCGATTAGAGCCATATTAACGGAGATAAATTGATTTAAAGATTTTCATACCCGCCAGCCTGAAAATAACGGGTAAGAACATTTTTTTTAAGGAAAAAATTTATGACACCTGAAAACCCTCCAAATCTCCATTATAGCCATATTAACGGAGATAAATCGATTTAAAGATTTTCATTCCCGCCAGCTTGAAAATAATGGGTTGGAACATTTTTTTTTGAGGAAAAAAATTCTGATACCTGAAAACCCTCCAAATCTCGGTTAGAGCCATATTAACGGAGATAAATCGATTTAAAGATTTTCATATCCGCCAGCCTGAAAATAATGGGATGACACATTTTTTTTGAGGAAAAAATTTCTGACACCTGAAAACCCTCCAAATCTCGATTAGAGCCATATTAACGGAGATAAATTGATTTAAAGATTTTCATACCCGCCAGCCTGAAATTAATGGGTTGGAACATTTTTTTTTTAGGAAAATATTTCTGACACCTGAAAACCCTCCAAGTCTCCATTAGAGCCATATTAACGGAGATAAATCGATTTAAAGATGTTCATACCCGCCTGAAAATAATGGGTTGGAACATTTTTTTTTGAAGAAAAAAATTCTGACACCTGAAAACCCTCAATATCACGATTAAAGCCGTATTAACGGAGATAAATCGATTTAAAGATTTTCATACTCGCCAGCCTGAAAATAATGGGTTAGAACATTTGTTTTTTAGGAAAAAATTCTGACACCTGAAAACCCTCCAAATCTCGATTAGAGCCATATTAATGGAGATAAATCGATTTAAAGATTTTCATATCCGCCAGCCTGAAAATAATGGGTTGGAACATTTTTTTTTTAGGAAAATATTTCTGACACCTGAAAACCCTCCAAGTCTCCATTAGAGCCATATTAACGGAGATAAATCGATTTAAAGATGTTCATACCCGCCTGAAAATAATGGGTTGGAACATTTTTTTTTGAAGAAAAAAATTCTGACACCTGAAAACCCTCAATATCTCGATTAAAGCCGTATTAACGGAGATAAATCGATTTAAAGATTTTCATACTCGCCAGCCTGAAAATAATGGGTTAGAACATTTGTTTTTTAGGAAAAAATTCTGACACCTGAAAACCCTCCAAATCTCGATTAGAGCCATATTAATGGAGATAAATCGATTTAAAGATTTTCATATCCGCCAGCCTGAAAATAATGGGATGACACATTTTTTTTGAGGAAAAAATTTCTGACACCTGAAAACCCTCCAAATCTCGATTAGAGCCATATTAACGGAGATAAATTGATTTAAAGATTTTCATACCCGCCAGCCTGAAAATAATGGGTTGGAACATTTTTTTTTTGAGGAAAATATTTCTGACACCTGAAAACCCTCCAAATCTCCATTAGAGCCATATTAACGGAGATAAATCGATTTAAAGATTTTCATACCCGCCAGCCTGAAAATAATGGGTTAGAACATTTGTTTTTTAGGAAAAAATTCTGACACCTGAAAACCCTCCAAATCTCGATTAGAGCCATATTAACGGAGATAAATCGATTTAAAGATTTTCATACCCGCCAGCCTGAAAATAATAGGTTAGAAATTTTTTTTTTGGAAAAAATTTCTGACACCTGAAAACCCTCCAAATCTCCATTCGAGCCATATTAACGGAGATAAATCGATTTAAAGATTTTCATACCCGCCAGCCTGAAAATAATGGGTTGGAACATATTTTTTTTGAGGAAAATATTTCTGACACCTGAAAACCCTCCAAATCTCCATTAGAGCCATATTAACGGAGATAAATCGATTTAAAGATTTTCATACCCGCCAGCCTGAAAATAATGGGTAAGAAAATTTTTTTTTGAGCAAAATATTTCTGACACCAGGAAACCCTCCAAATCTCGATTAGAGCCATATTAACGGAGATAAATCGATTTAAAGATTTTCATACCCGCCAGCCTGAAAATAATGGGTAAGAACATTTTTTTTTGAGGAAAAAAATTCTGACACCTGAAAACCCTCCAAATCTCGATTAGAGCCATATTAACGGAGATAAATCGATTTAAAGATTTTCATACCCGCCAGCCTGAAAATAATGGGTTGGAACATTTTTTTTTAGGTAAATATTTCTGACACCTGAAAACCCTCCAAGTCTCCATTAGAGCCATATTAACGGAGATAAATCGATTTAAAAATAATGGGTTAGAAATTTTTTTTTTTGAAAAAATTTCTGACACCTGAAAACCCTCCAAATCTCCATTCGAGCCATATTAACGGAGATAAATCGATTTAAAGATTTTCATACCCGCCAGCCTGAAAATAATGGGTTGGAACATTTTTTTTTAGGTAAATATTTCTGACACCTGAAAACCCTCCAAGTCTCCATTAGAGCCATATTAACGGAGATAAATCGATTTAAAGATTTTCATACCCGCCAGCCTGAAAATAATGGGTTGGAACATATTTTTTTTGAGGAAAATATTTCTGACACCTGAAAACCCTCCAAATCTCCATTAGAGCCATATTAACGGAGATAAATCGATTTAAAGATTTTCATACCCGCCAGCCTGAAAATAATGGGTAAGAAAAATTTTTTTTTGAGGAAAATATTTCTGACACCTGAAAACCCTCCAAATCTCGATTAGAGCCATATTAACGGAGATAAATCGATTTAAAGATGTTCATACCCGCCAGCCTGAAAATAATGGGTTGGAACATTTTTTTTTTAGGAAAAAATTTCTGACACCTGGAAACCCTCCAAATCTCCATTAGGGCCATATTAACGGAGATAAATCGATTTAAAGATTTTCATATCCGCCAGCCTGAAAATAATGGGTTAGAACATTTGTTTTTTAGGAAAAAAATTCTGACACCTGAAAACCCTCCAAATCTCCATTAGAGCCATATTAACGGAGATAAATCGATTTAAAGATTTTCATACCCGCCAGCCTGAAAATAATGGGTTGGAACATTTTTTTTTAGGTAAATATTTCTGACACCTGAAAACCCTCCAAGTCTCCATTAGAGCCATATTAACGGAGATAAATCGA
This sequence comes from Ochlerotatus camptorhynchus, assembly GCF_037179485.1. NCBI lineage: Eukaryota > Metazoa > Arthropoda > Insecta > Diptera > Culicidae > Ochlerotatus > Ochlerotatus camptorhynchus. The sequence goes on along the minus strand of NW_027040790.1, from coordinate 1,451,612 downwards.
TTTAAAAATAATGGGTTAGAAATTTTTTTTTTTTGGAAAAAATTTCTGACACCTGAAAACCCTCCAAATCTCCATTCGAGCCATATTAACGGAGATAAATCGATTTAAAGATTTTCATACCCGCCAGCCTGAAAATAATGGGTTGGAAAATTTTTTTTTTGAGGAAAATTTTTCTGACACCTGAAAACCCTCCAAATCTCCATTAGAGCCATATTAACGGAGATAAATCGATTTAAAGATTTTCATACCCGCCAGCCTGAAAATAATGGGTAAGAACATTTTTTTTTGAGGAAAAAATTTCTGACACCTGAAAACCCTCCAAATCTCCATTCGAGCCATATTAACGGAGATAAATCAATTTAAAGATTTTCACACCCGCCAGCCTGAAAATAATGGGTTGGAACATTTTTTTTTAGGTAAATATTTCTGACACCTGAAAACCCTCCAAGTCTCCATTAGAGCCATATTAACGGAGATATATGGATATAAAAATAATGGGATTGAAATTTTTTTTTTGGAAAAAATTTCTGACACCTGAAAACCCTCCAAATCTCCATTCGAGCCATATTAACGGAGATAAATCGATTTAAAGATTTTCATACCCGCCAGCCTGAAAATAATGGGTTGGAACATATTTTTTTTGAGGAAAATATTTCTGACACCTGAAAACCCTCCAAATCTCCATTAGAGCCATATTAACGGAGATAAATCGATTTAAAGATTTTCATACCCGCCAGCCTGAAAATAATGGGTAAGAAAAAAATTTTTTTTGAGGAAAATATTTCTGACACCTGAAAACCCTCCAAATCTCCATTAGAGCCATATTAACGGAGATAAATCGATTTAAAGATGTTCATACCCGCCAGCCTGAAAATAATGGGTTGGAACATTTTTTTTTGAGGAAAAAATTTCTGACACCTGGAAACCCTCCAAATCTCCATTTGGGCCATATTAACGGAGATAAATCGATTTAAAGATTTTCATATCCGCCAGCCTGAAAATAATGGGTTAGAACATTTGTTTTTTAGGAAAAAAATTCTGACACCTGAAAACCCTCCAAATCTCCATTAGAGCCATATTAACGGAGATAAATCGATTTAAAGATTTTCATATCCGCCAGCCTGAAAATAATAGGATGACACATTTATTTTGAGGAAAAAATTTCTGTCACCTGAAAACCCTCCAAATCTCGATTAGAGCCATATTAACGGAGATAAATTGATTTAAAGATTTTCATACCCGCCAGCCTGAAAATAACGGGTAAGAACATTTTTTTTAAGGAAAAAATTTATGACACCTGAAAACCCTCCAAATCTCCATTATAGTCATATTAACGGAGATAAATCGATTTAAAGATTTTCATACCCGCCAGCCTGAAAATAATAGGTTGGAACATTTTTTGTTTTTTGAGGAAAAAATTACTGACACCTGAAAACCCTCCAAATCTCGATTAGAGCCATATTAACGGAGATAAATCGATTTAAAGATTTTCATACCCGCCAGCCTGAAAATAATGGGTTGGAACATTTTTTGTTTTTTGAGGAAAAAATTACTGACACCTGAAAACCCTCCAAATCTCGATTAGAGCCATATTAACGGAGATAAATCGATTTAAAGATGTTCATACCCGCCAGCCTGAAAATAATGGGTTAGAACATTTGTTTTTTAGGAAAAAAATTCTGACACCTGAAAACCCTCCAAATCTCGATTAGAGCCATATTAACGGAGATAAATCGATTTAAAGATTTTCATATCCGCCAGCCTGAAAATAATGGGATGACACATTTTTTTTGAGGAAAAAATTTCTGACACCTGAAAACCCTCCAAATCTCGATTAGAGCCATATTAACGGAGATAAATTGATTTAAAGATTTTCATACCCGCCAGCCTGAAAATAATGGGTTGGAACATTTTTTTTTAGGAAAATATTTCTGACACCTGAAAACCCTCCAAGTCTCGATTAGAGCCATATTAACGGAGATAAATCGATTTAAAGATTTTCATACCCGCCAGCCTGAAAATAATGGGTTAGAACATTTGTTTTTTAGGAAAAAATTTCTGACACCTGGAAACCCTCCAAATCTCCATTTGGGCCATATTAACGGAGATAAATCGATTTAAAGATTTTCATATCCGCCAGCCTGAAAATAATGGGTTAGAACATTTGTTTTTTAGGAAAAAAATTCTGACACCTGAAAACCCTCCAAATCTCCATTAGAGCCATATTAACGGAGATAAATCGATTTAAAGATTTTCATATCCGCCAGCCTGAAAATAATAGGATGACATATTTATTTTGAGGAAAAAATTTCTGTCACCTGAAAACCCTCCAAATCTCGATTAGAGCCATATTAACGGAGATAAATCGATTTAAAGATTTTCATACCCGCCAGCCTGAAAATAATAGGTTGGAACATTTTTTGTTTTTTGAGGAAAAAATTACTGACACCTGAAAACCCTCCAAATCTCGATTAGAGCCATATTAACGGAGATAAATCGATTTAAAGATTTTCATACCCGCCAGCCTGAAAATAATGGGTTGGAACATTTTTTGTTTTTTGAGGAAAAAATTACTGACACCTGAAAACCCTCCAAATCTCGATTAGAGCCATATTAACGGAGATAAATCGATTTAAAGATGTTCATACCCGCCAGCCTGAAAATAATGGGTTAGAACATTTGTTTTTTAGGTAAATATTTCTGACACCTGAAAACCCTCCAAATCTCCATTAGAGCCATATTAACGGAGATATATGGATTTAAAAATAATGGGATTGAAATTTTTTTTTTGGAAAAAATTTCTGACACCTGAAAACCCTCCAAATCTCCATTCGAGCCATATTAACGGAGATAAATCGATTTAAAGATTTTCATACCCGCCAGCCTGAAAATAATGGGTTGGAACATATTTTTTTTGAGGAAAATATTTCTGACACCTGAAAACCCTCCAAATCTCCATTAGAGCCATATTAACGGAGATAAATCGATTTAAAGATTTTCATACCCGCCAGCCTGAAAATAATGGGTAAGAAAAAATTTTTTTTTGAGGAAAATATTTCTGACACCTGAAAACCCTCCAAATCTCCATTAGAGCCATATTAACGGAGATAAATCGATTTAAAGATTTTCATACCCGCCAGCCTGAAAATAATGGGTAAGAAAAAATTTTTTTTGAGGAAAATATTTCTGACACCTGAAAACCCTCCAAATCTCCATTAGAGCCATATTAACGGAGATAAATCGATTTAAAGATGTTCATACCCGCCAGCCTGAAAATAATGGGTTGGAACATTTTTTTTTGAGGAAAAAATTTCTGACACCTGGAAACCCTCCAAATCTCCATTTGGGCCATATTAACGGAGATAAATCGATTTAAAGATTTTCATACCCGCCAGCCTGAAAATAATGGGTAAGAAAAAATTTTTTTTTGAGGAAAATATTTCTGACCCCTGAAAACCCTCCAAATCTCCATTAGAGCCATATTAACGGAGATAAATCGATTTAAAGATTTTCATACCCGCCAGCCTGAAAATAATGGGTAAGAAAAAATTTTTTTTTGAGGAAAATATTTCTGACACCTGAAAACCCTCCAAATCTCCATTAGAGCCATATTAACGGAGATAAATCGATTTAAAGATTTTCATACCCGCCAGCCTGAAAATAATGGGTAAGAAAAAATTTTTTTTTGAGGAAAATATTTCTGACACCTGAAAACCCTCCAAATCTCCATTAGAGCCATATTAACGGAGATAAATTGATTTAAAGATGTTCATACCCGCCAGCCTGAAAATAATGGGTTGGAACATTTTTTTTTGAGGAAAAAATTTCTGACACCTGGAAACCCTCCAAATCTCCATTTGGGCCATATTAACGGAGATAAATCGATTTAAAGATTTTCATATCCGCCAGCCTGAAAATAATAGGATGACACATTTATTTTGAGGAAAAAATTTCTGTCACCTGAAAACCCTCCAAATCTCGATTAGAGCCATATTAACGGAGATAAATTGATTTAAAGATTTTCATACCCGCCAGCCTGAAAATAACGGGTGAGAACATTTTTTTTAAGGAAAAAATTTATGACACCTGAAAACCCTCCAAATCTCCATTATAGCCATATTAACGGAGATAAATCGATTTAAAGATTTTCATTCCCGCCAGCCTGAAAATAATGGGTTGGAACATTTTTTTTGAAGAAAAAATTTCTGACACCTGAAAACCCTCCAAATCTCGATTAGAGCCATATTAACGGAGATAAATCGATTTAAAGATTTTCATACCCGCCAGCTTGAAAATAATAGGTTGGAACATTTTTTGTTTTTTGAGGAAAAAATTACTGACACCTGAAAACCCTCCAAATCTCGATTAGAGCCATATTAACGGAGATAAATCGATTTAAAGATTTTCATACCCGCCAGCCTGAAAATAATGGGTTGGAACATTTTTTGTTTTTTGAGGAAAAAATTTCTGTCACCTGAAAACCCTCCAAATCTCGATTAGAGCCATATTAACGGAGATAAATTGATTTAAAGATTTTCATACCCGCCAGCCTGAAAATAACGGGTAAGAACATTTTTTTTAAGGAAAAAATTTATGACACCTGAAAACCCTCCAAATCTCCATTATAGCCATATTAACGGAGATAAATCGATTTAAAGATTTTCATTCCCGCCAGCCTGAAAATAATGGGTTGGAACATTTTTTTTGAAGAAAAAATTTCTGACACCTGAAAACCCTCCAAATCTCGATTAGAGCCATATTAACGGAGATAAATCGATTTAAAGATTTTCATACCCGCCAGCTTGAAAATAATAGGTTGGAACATTTTTTGTTTTTTGAGGAAAAAATTACTGACACCTGAAAACCCTCCAAATCTCGATTAGAGCCATATTAACGGAGATAAATCGATTTAAAAATTTTCATACCCGCCAGCCTGAAAATAATAGGTTGGAACATTTTTTGTTTTTTGAGGAAAAAATTACTGACACCTGAAAACCCTCCAAATCTCGATTAGAGCCATATTAACGGAGATAAATCGATTTAAAGATTTTCATACCCGCCAGCCTGAAAATAATGGGTTGGAACATTTTTTGTTTTTTGAGGAAAAAATTACTGACACCTGAAAACCCTCCAAATCTCGATTAGAGCCATATTAACGGAGATAAATCGATTTAAAGATGTTCATACCCGCCAGCCTGAAAATAATGGGTTAGAACATTTGTTTTTTAGGAAAAAAATTCTGACACCTGAAAACCCTCCAAATCTCCATTAGAGCCATATTAACGGAGATAAATCGATTTAAAGATTTTCATATCCGCCAGCCTGAAAATAATGGGATGACACATTTTTTTTGAGGAAAAAATTTCTGACACCTGAAAACCCTCCAAATCTCGATTAGAGCCATATTAACGGAGATAAATTGATTTAAAGATTTTCATACCCGCCAGCCTGAAAATAACGGGTAAGAACATTTTTTTTAAGGAAAAAATTTATGACACCTGAAAACCCTCCAAATCTCCATTATAGCCATATTAACGGAGATAAATCGATTTAAAGATTTTCATTCCCGCCAGCTTGAAAATAATGGGTTGGAACATTTTTTTTTGAGGAAAAAAATTCTGATACCTGAAAACCCTCCAAATCTCGGTTAGAGCCATATTAACGGAGATAAATCGATTTAAAGATTTTCATATCCGCCAGCCTGAAAATAATGGGATGACACATTTTTTTTGAGGAAAAAATTTCTGACACCTGAAAACCCTCCAAATCTCGATTAGAGCCATATTAACGGAGATAAATTGATTTAAAGATTTTCATACCCGCCAGCCTGAAAATAACGGGTAAGAACATTTTTTTTAAGGAAAAAATTTATGACACCTGAAAACCCTCCAAATCTCCATTATAGCCATATTAACGGAGATAAATCGATTTAAAGATTTTCATTCCCGCCAGCCTGAAAATAATGGGTTGGAACATTTTTTTTGAAGAAAAAATTTCTGACACCTGAAAACCCTCCAAATCTCGATTAGAGCCATATTAACGGAGATAAATCGATTTAAAGATTTTCATACCCGCCAGCTTGAAAATAATAGGTTGGAACATTTTTTGTTTTTTGAGGAAAAAATTACTGACACCTGAAAACCCTCCAAATCTCGATTAGAGCCATATTAACGGAGATAAATCGATTTAAAGATGTTCATACCCGCCAGCCTGAAAATAATGGGTTAGAACATTTGTTTTTTAGGTAAATATTTCTGACACCTGAAAACCCTCCAAGTCTCCATTAGAGCCATATTAACGGAGATATATGGATTTAAAAATAATGGGATTGAAATTTTTTTTTTGGAAAAAATTTCTGACACCTGAAAACCCTCCAAATCTCCATTCGAGCCATATTAACGGAGATAAATCGATTTAAAGATTTTCATACCCGCCAGCCTGAAAATAATGGGTTGGAACATATTTTTTTTGAGGAAAATATTTCTGACACCTGAAAACCCTCCAAATCTCCATTAGAGCCATATTAACGGAGATAAATCGATTTAAAGATTTTCATACCCGCCAGCCTGAAAATAATGGGTAAGAAAAAATTTTTTTTTGAGGAAAATATTTCTGACACCTGAAAACCCTCCAAATCTCCATTAGAGCCATATTAACGGAGATAAATCGATTTAAAGATTTTCATACCCGCCAGCCTGAAAATAATGGGTAAGAAAAAATTTTTTTTGAGGAAAATATTTCTGACACCTGAAAACCCTCCAAATCTCCATTAGAGCCATATTAACGGAGATAAATCGATTTAAAGATTTTCATACCCGCCAGCCTGAAAATAATGGGTTGGAACATTTTTTTTTGAGGAAAAAATTTCTGACACCTGGAAACCCTCCAAATCTCCATTTGGGCCATATTAACGGAGATAAATCGATTTAAAGATTTTCATACCCGCCAGCCTGAAAATAATGGGTAAGAAAAAATTTTTTTTTGAGGAAAATATTTCTGACCCCTGAAAACCCTCCAAATCTCCATTAGAGCCATATTAACGGAGATAAATCGATTTAAAGATTTTCATACCCGCCAGCCTGAAAATAATGGGTAAGAAAAAATTTTTTTTTGAGGAAAATATTTCTGACACCTGAAAACCCTCCAAATCTCCATTAGAGCCATATTAACGGAGATAAATCGATTTAAAGATTTTCATACCCGCCAGCCTGAAAATAATGGGTAAGAAAAAATTTTTTTTTTGAGGAAAATATTTCTGACACCTGAAAACCCTCCAAATCTCCATTAGAGCCATATTAACGGAGATAAATTGATTTAAAGATGTTCATACCCGCCAGCCTGAAAATAATGGGTTGGAACATTTTTTTTTTGAGGAAAAAATTTCTGACACCTGGAAACCCTCCAAATCTCCATTTGGGCCATATTAACGGAGATAAATCGATTTAAAGATGTTCATACCCGCCAGCCTGAAAATAATGGGTTAGAACATTTGTTTTTTAGGAAAAAAATTCTGACACCTGAAAACCCTCCAAATCTCCATTAGAGCCATATTAACGGAGATAAATCGATTTAAAGATTTTCATATCCGCCAGCCTGAAAATAATGGGATGACACATTTTTTTTGAGGAAAAAATTTCTGACACCTGAAAACCCTCCAAATCTCGATTAGAGCCATATTAACGGAGATAAATTGATTTAAAGATTTTCATACCCGCCAGCCTGAAAATAACGGGTAAGAACATTTTTTTTAAGGAAAAAATTTCTGTCACCTGAAAACCCTCCAAATCTCGATTAGAGCCATATTAACGGAGATAAATTGATTTAAAGATTTTCATACCCGCCAGCCTGAAAATAACGGGTAAGAACATTTTTTTTAAGGAAAAAATTTATGACACCTGAAAACCCTCCAAATCTCCATTATAGCCATATTAACGGAGATAAATCGATTTAAAGATTTTCATTCCCGCCAGCCTGAAAATAATGGGTTGGAACATTTTTTTTGAAGAAAAAATTTCTGACACCTGAAAACCCTCCAAATCTCGATTAGAGCCATATTAACGGAGATAAATCGATTTAAAGATTTTCATACCCGCCAGCTTGAAAATAATAGGTTGGAACATTTTTTGTTTTTTGAGGAAAAAATTACTGACACCTGAAAACCCTCCAAATCTCGATTAGAGCCATATTAACGGAGATAAATCGATTTAAAGATTTTCATACCCGCCAGCCTGAAAATAATAGGTTGGAACATTTTTTGTTTTTGAAGGAAAAAATTTCTGACACCTGAAAACCCTCCAAATCTCGATTAGAGCCATATTAACGGAGATAAATCGATTTAAAGATTTTCATACCCGCCAGCCTGAAAATAATGGGTTGGAACATTTTTTGTTTTTTGAGGAAAAAATTACTGACACCTGAAAACCCTCCAAATCTCGATTAGAGCCATATTAACGGAGATAAATCGATTTAAAGATGTTCATACCCGCCAGCCTGAAAATAATGGGTTAGAACATTTGTTTTTTAGGAAAAAAATTCTGACACCTGAAAACCCTCCAAATCTCCATTAGAGCCATATTAACGGAGATAAATCGATTTAAAGATTTTCATATCCGCCAGCCTGAAAATAATAGGATGACACATTTATTTTGAGGAAAAAATTTCTGTCACCTGAAAACCCTCCAAATCTCGATTAGAGCCATATTAACGGAGATAAATTGATTTAAAGATTTTCATACCCGCCAGCCTGAAAATAACGGGTAAGAACATTTTTTTTAAGGAAAAAATTTATGACACCTGAAAACCCTCCAAATCTCCATTATAGCCATATTAACGGAGATAAATCGATTTAAAGATTTTCATTCCCGCCAGCTTGAAAATAATAGGTTGGAACATTTTTTGTTTTTTGAGGAAAAAATTACTGACACCTGAAAACCCTCCAAATCTCGATTAGAGCCATATTAACGGAGATAAATCGATTTAAAGATGTTCATACCCGCCAGCCTGAAAATAATGGGTTAGAACATTTGTTTTTTAGGAAAAAAATTCTGACACCTGAAAACCCTCCAAATCTCCATTAGAGCCATATTAACGGAGATAAATCGATTTAAAGATTTTCATATCCGCCAGCCTGAAAATAATAGGATGACACATTTATTTTGAGGAAAAAATTTCTGTCACCTGAAAACCCTCCAAATCTCGATTAGAGCCATATTAACGGAGATAAATTGATTTAAAGATTTTCATACCCGCCAGCCTGAAAATAACGGGTAAGAACATTTTTTTTAAGGAAAAAATTACTGACACCTGAAAACCCTCCAAATCTCCATTATAGCCATATTAACGGAGATAAATCGATTTAAAGATTTTCATTCCCGCCAGCTTGAAAATAATGGGTTGGAACATTTTTTTTTGAGGAAAAAAATTCTGATACCTGAAAACCCTCCAAATCTCGGTTAGAGCCATATTAACGGAGATAAATCGATTTAAAGATTTTCATATCCGCCAGCCTGAAAATAATAGGATGACACATTTTTTTTGAGGAAAAAATTTCTGACACCTGAAAACCCTCCAAATCTCGATTAGAGCCATATTAACGGAGATAAATTGATTTAAAGATTTTCATACCCGCCAGCCTGAAAATAATGGGTTGGAACATTTTTTTTTTAGGAAAATATTTCTGACACCTGAAAACCCTCCAAGTCTCCATTAGAGCCATATTAACGGAGATAAATCGATTTAAAGATGTTCATACCCGCCTGAAAATAATGGGTTGGAACATTTTTTTTTGAAGAAAAAAATTCTGACACCTGAAAACCCTCAATATCTCGATTAAAGCCGTATTAACGGAGATAAATCGATTTAAAGATTTTCATACTCGCCAGCCTGAAAATAATGGGTTAGAAAATTTGTTTTTTAGGAAAAAATTCTGACACCTGAAAACCCTCCAAATCTCGATTAGAGCCATATTAATGGAGATAAATCGATTTAAAGATTTTCATATCCGCCAGCCTGAAAATAATGGGATGACACATTTTTTTTGAGGAAAAAATTTCTGACACCTGAAAACCCTCCAAATCTCGATTAGAGCCATATTAACGGAGATAAATTGATTTAAAGATTTTCATACCCGCCAGCCTGAAAATAATGGGTTGGAACATTTTTTTTTTAGGAAAATATTTCTGACACCTGAAAACCCTCCAAGTCTCCATTAGAGCCATATTAACGGAGATAAATCGATTTAAAGATGTTCATACCCGCCTGAAAATAATGGGTTGGAACATTGTTTTTTGAAGAAAAAAATTCTGACACCTGAAAACCCTCAATATCTCGATTAAAGCCGTATTAACGGAGATAAATCGATTTAAAGATTTTCATACTCGCCAGCCTGAAAATAATGGGTTAGAACATTTGTTTTTTAGGAAAAAATTCTGACACCTGAAAACCCTCCAAATCTCGATTAGAGCCATATTAATGGAGATAAATCGATTTAAAGATTTTCATATCCGCCAGCCTGAAAATAATGGGATGACACATTTTTTTTGAGGAAAAAATTTCTGACACCTGAAAACCCTCCAAATCTCGATTAGAGCCATATTAATGGAGATAAATCGATTTAAAGATTTTCATATCCGCCAGCCTGAAAATAATGGGTTGGAACATTTTTTTTTTGAGGAAAATATTTCTGACACCTGAAAACCCTCCAAATCTCCATTAGAGCCATATTAACGGAGATAAATCGATTTAAAGATGTTCATACCCGCCAGCCTGAAAATAATGGGTTAGAACATTTGTTTTTTAGGAAAAAAATTCTGACACCTGAAAACCCTCCAAATCTCCATTAGAGCCATATTAACGGAGATAAATCGATTTAAAGATTTTCATATCCGCCAGCCTGAAAATAATAGGATGACACATTTATTTTGAGGAAAAAATTTCTGTCACCTGAAAACCCTCCAAATCTCGATTAGAGCCATATTAACGGAGATAAATTGATTTAAAGATTTTCATACCCGCCAGCCTGAAAATAACGGGTAAGAACATTTTTTTTAAGGAAAAAATTACTGACACCTGAAAACCCTCCAAATCTCCATTATAGCCATATTAACGGAGATAAATCGATTTAAAGATTTTCATTCCCGCCAGCTTGAAAATAATGGGTTGGAACATTTTTTTTTGAGGAAAAAAATTCTGATACCTGAAAACCCTCCAAATCTCGGTTAGAGCCATATTAACGGAGATAAATCGATTTAAAGATTTTCATATCCGCCAGCCTGAAAATAATGGGATGACACATTTTTTTTGAGGAAAAAATTTCTGACACCTGAAAACCCTCCAAATCTCGATTAGAGCCATATTAACGGAGATAAATTGATTTAAAGATTTTCATACCCGCCAGCCTGAAAATAATGGGTTGGAACATTTTTTTTTTAGGAAAATATTTCTGACACCTGAAAACCCTCCAAGTCTCCATTAGAGCCATATTAACGGAGATAAATCGATTTAAAGATGTTCATACCCGCCTGAAAATAATGGGTTGGAACATTTTTTTTTGAAGAAAAAAATTCTGACACCTGAAAACCCTCAATATCTCGATTAAAGCCGTATTAACGGAGATAAATCGATTTAAAGATTTTCATACTCGCCAGCCTGAAAATAATGGGTTAGAACATTTGTTTTTTAGGAAAAAATTCTGACACCTGAAAACCCTCCAAATCTCGATTAGAGCCATATTAATGGAGATAAATCGATTTAAAGATTTTCATATCCGCCAGCCTGAAAATAATGGGATGACACATTTTTTTTGAGGAAAAAATTTCTGACACCTGAAAACCCTCCAAATCTCGATTAGAGCCATATTAATGGAGATAAATCGATTTAAAGATTTTCATATCCGCCAGCCTGAAAATAATGGGTTGGAACATTTTTTTTTTTGAGGAAAATATTTCTGACACCTGAAAACCCTCCAAATCTCCATTAGAGCCATATTAACGGAGATAAATCGATTTAAAGATTTTCATACCCGCCAGCCTGAAAATAATGGGTTAGAAATTTTTTTTTTTTTTGGAAAAAATTTCTGACACCTGAAAACCCTCCAAATCTTCATTCGAGCCATATTAACGGAGATAAATCGATTTAAAGATTTTCATACCCGCCAGCCTGAAAATAATGGGTTGGACCATTTTTTTTTAGGAAAATATTTCTGACACCTGAAAACCCTCCAAGTCTCCATTAGAGCCATATTAACGGAGATAAATCGATTTAAAGATTTTCATACCCGCCAGCCTGAAAATAATGGGTTGGAACATTTTTTGTTTTTTGAGGAAAAAATTACTGACACCTGAAAACCCTCCAAATCTCGATTAGAGCCATATTAACGGAGATAAATCGATTTAAAGATGTTCATACCCGCCAGCCTGAAAATAATGGGTTAGAACATTTGTTTTTTAGGAAAAAAATTCTGACACCTGAAAACCCTCCAAATCTCGATTAGAGCCATATTAACGGAGATAAATCGATTTAAAGATTTTCATATCCGCCAGCCTGAAAATAATGGGATGACACATTTTTTTTGAGGAAAAAATTTCTGACACCTGAAAACCCTCCAAATCTCGATTAGAGCCATATTAACGGAGATAAATTGATTTAAAGATTTTCATACCCGCCAGCCTGAAAATAATGGGTTGGAACATTTTTTTTTTAGGAAAATATTTCTGACACCTGAAAACCCTCCAAGTCTCGATAAGAGCCATATTAACGGAGATAAATCGATTTAAAGATTTTCATACCCGCCAGCCTGAAAATAATGGGTTAGAACATTTGTTTTTTAGGAAAAAATTTCTGACACCTGGAAACCCTCCAAATCTCCATTTGGGCCATATTAACGGAGATAAATCGATTTAAAGATTTTCATATCCGCCAGCCTGAAAATAATGGGTTAGAACATTTGTTTTTTAGGAAAAAAATTCTGACACCTGAAAACCCTCCAAATCTCCATTAGAGCCATATTAACGGAGATAAATCGATTTAAAGATTTTCATATCCGCCAGCCTGAAAATAATAGGATGACACATTTATTTTGAGGAAAAAATTTCTGTCACCTGAAAACCCTCCAAATCTCGATTAGAGCCATATTAACGGAGATAAATTGATTTAAAGATTTTCATACCCGCCAGCCTGAAAATAACGGGTAAGAACATTTTTTTAAAGGAAAAAATTTATGACACCTGAAAACCCTCCAAATCTCCATTATAGCCATATTAACGGAGATAAATCGATTTAAAGATTTTCATTCCCGCCAGCCTGAAAATAATGGGTTGGAACATTTTTTTTGAAGAAAAAATTTCTGACACCTGAAAACCCTCCAAATCTCGATTAGAGCCATATTAACGGAGATAAATTGATTTAAAGATTTTCATACCCGCCAGCCTGAAAATAATGGGTTGGAACATTTTTTTTTTGAGGAAAATATTTCTGACACCTGAAAACCCTCCAAATCTCCATTAGAGCCATATTAACGGAGATAAATCGATTTAAAGATTTTCATACCCGCCAGCCTGAAAATAATGGGTTAGAAATTTTTTTTTTTTGGAAAAAATTTCTGACACCTGAAAACCCTCCAAATCTTCATTCGAGCCATATTAACGGAGATAAATCGATTTAAAGATTTTCATACCCGCCAGCCTGAAAATAATGGGTTGGAACATTTTTTTTTTAGGAAAATATTTCTGACACCTGAAAACCCTCCAAGTCTCCATTAGAGCCATATTAACGGAGATAAATCGATTTAAAGATTTTCATACCCGCCTGAAAATAATGGGTTGGAACATTTTTTTTTGAAGAAAAAAATTCTGACACCTGAAAACCCTCAATATCTCGATTAAAGCCGTATTAACGGAGATAAATCGATTTAAAGATTTTCATACTCGCCAGCCTGAAAATAATGGGTTAGAACATTTGTTTTTTAGGAAAAAATTCTGACACCTGAAAACCCTCCAAATCTCGATTAGAGCCATATTAATGGAGATAAATCGATTTAAAGATTTTCATATCCGCCAGCCTGAAAATAATGGGATGACACATTTTTTTTGAGGAAAAAATTTCTGACACCTGAAAACCCTCCAAATCTCGATTAGAGCCATATTAACGGAGATAAATTGATTTAAAGATTTTCATACCCGCCAGCCTGAAAATAATGGGTTGGAACATTTTTTTTTTGAGGAAAATATTTCTGACACCTGAAAACCCTCCAAATCTCCATTAGAGCCATATTAACGGAGATAAATCGATTTAAAGATTTTCATACCCGCCAGCCTGAAAATAATGGGTTAGAAATTTTTTTTTTTTGGAAAAAATTTCTGACACCTGAAAACCCTCCAAATCTTCATTCGAGCCATATTAACGGAGATAAATCGATTTAAAGATTTTCATACCCGCCAGCCTGAAAATAATGGGTTGGAACATTTTTTTTTAGGAAAATGTTTCTGACACCTGAAAACCCTCCAAGTCTCCATTAGAGCCATATTAACGGAGATAAATCGATTTAAAGATTTTCATACCCGCCAGCCTGAAAATAATGGGTTGGAACATTTTTTGTTTTTTGAGGAAAAAATTACTGACACCTGAAAACCCTCCAAATCTCGATTAGAGCCATATTAACGGAGATAAATCGATTTAAAGATGTTCATACCCGCCAGCCTGAAAATAATGGGTTAGAACATTTGTTTTTTAGGAAAAAAATTCTGACACCTGAAAACCCTCCAAATCTCGATTAGAGCCATATTAACGGAGATAAATCGATTTAAAGATTTTCATATCCGCCAGCCTGAAAATAATGGGATGACACATTTTTTTGAGGAAAAAATTTCTGACACCTGAAAACCCTCCAAATCTCGATTAGAGCCATATTAACGGAGATAAATTGATTTAAAGATTTTCATACCCGCCAGCCTGAAAATAATGGGTTGGAACATTTTTTTTTTAGGAAAATATTTCTGACACCTGAAAACCCTCCAAGTCTCCATTAGAGCCATATTAACGGAGATAAATCGATTTAAAGATGTTCATACCCGCCTGAAAATAATGGGTTGGAACATTTTTTTTTGAAGAAAAAAATTCTGACACCTGAAAACCCTCAATATCTCGATTAAAGCCGTATTAACGGAGATAAATCGATTTAAAGATTTTCATACTCGCCAGCCTGAAAATAATGGGTTAGAACATTTGTTTTTTAGGAAAAAATTCTGACACCTGAAAACCCTCCAAATCTCGATTAGAGCCATATTAATGGAGATAAATCGATTTAAAGATTTTCATATCCGCCAGCCTGAAAATAATGGGATGACACATATTTTTTGAGGAAAAAATTTCTGACACCTGAAAACCCTCCAAATCTCGATTAGAGCCATATTAACGGAGATAAATTGATTTAAAGATTTTCATACCCGCCAGCCTGAAAATAATGGGTTGGAACATTTTTTTTTTGAGGAAAATATTTCTGACACCTGAAAACCCTCCAAATCTCCATTAGAGCCATATTAACGGAGATAAATCGATTTAAAGATTTTCATACCCGCCAGCCTGAAAATAATGGGTTGGAACATTTTTTGTTTTTTGAGGAAAAAATTACTGACACCTGAAAACCCTCCAAATCTCGATTAGAGCCATATTAACGGAGATAAATCGATTTAAAGATGTTCATACCCGCCAGCCTGAAAATAATGGGTTAGAACATTTGTTTTTTAGGAAAAAATTACTGACACCTGAAAACCCTCCAAATCTCGATTAGAGCCATATTAACGGAGATAAATCGATTTAAAGATTTTCATATCCGCCAGCCTGAAAATAATGGGATGACACATTTTTTTTGAGGAAAAAATTTCTGACACCTGAAAACCCTCCAAATCTCGATTAGAGCCATATTAACGGAGATAAATTGATTTAAAGATTTTCATACCCGCCAGCCTGAAAATAATGGGTTGGAACATTTTTTTTTTAGGAAAATATTTCTGACACCTGAAAACCCTCCAAGTCTCGATTAGAGCCATATTAACGGAGATAAATCGATTTAAAGATGTTCATACCCGCCAGCCTGAAAATAATGGGTTAGAACATTTGTTTTTTAGGAAAAAATTACTGACACCTGAAAACCCTCCAAATCTCGATTAGAGCCATATTAACGGAGATAAATCGATTTAAAGATTTTCATATCCGCCAGCCTGAAAATAATGGGATGACACATTTTTTTTGAGGAAAAAATTTCTGACACCTGAAAACCCTCCAAATCTCGATTAGAGCCATATTAACGGAGATAAATTGATTTAAAGATTTTCATACCCGCCAGCCTGAAAATAATGGGTTGGAACATTTTTTTTTTTAGGAAAATATTTCTGACACCTGAAAACCCTCCAAGTCTCGATTAGAGCCATATTAACGGAGATAAATCGATTTAAAGATTTTCATACCCGCCAGCCTGAAAATAATGGGTTAGAACATTTGTTTTTTAGGAAAAAATTTCTGACACCTGGAAACCCTCCAAATCTCCATTTGGGCCATATTAACGGAGATAAATCGATTTAAAGATTTTCATATCCGCCAGCCTGAAAATAATGGGTTAGAACATTTGTTTTTTAGGAAAAAAATTCTGACACCTGAAAACCCTCCAAATCTCCATTAGAGCCATATTAACGGAGATAAATCGATTTAAAGATTTTCATATCCGCCAGCCTGAAAATAATAGGATGACACATTTATTTTGAGGAAAAAATTTCTGTCACCTGAAAACCCTCCAAATCTCGATTAGAGCCATATTAACGGAGATAAATTGATTTAAAGATTTTCATACCCGCCAGCCTGAAAATAACGGGTAAGAACATTTTTTTAAAGGAAAAAATTTATGACACCTGAAAACCCTCCAAATCTCCATTATAGCCATATTAACGGAGATAAATCGATTTAAAGATTTTCATACCCGCCAGCCTGAAAATAATAGGTTGGAACATTTTTTGTTTTTTGAGGAAAAAATTACTGACACCTGAAAACCCTCCAAATCTCGATTAGAGCCATATTAACGGAGATAAATCGATTTAAAGATTTTCATACCCGCCAGCCTGAAAATAATAGGTTGGAACATTTTTTGTTTTTTGAGGAAAAAATTACTGACACCTGAAAACCCTCCAAATCTCGATTAGAGCCATATTAACGGAGATAAATCGATTTAAAGATTTTCATACCCGCCAGCCTGAAAATAATGGGTTGGAACATTTTTTGTTTTTTGAGGAAAAAATTACTGACACCTGAAAACCCTCCAAATCTCAATTAGAGCCATATTAACGGAGATAAATCGATTTAAAGATGTTCATACCCGCCAGCCTGAAAATAATGGGTTAGAACATTTGTTTTTTAGGTAAATATTTCTGACACCTGAAAACCCTCCAAGTCTCCATTAGAGCCATATTAACGGAGATATATGGATTTAAAAATAATGGGATTGAAATTTTTTTTTTGGAAAAAATTTCTGACACCTGAAAACCCTCCAAATCTCCATTCGAGCCATATTAACGGAGATAAATCGATTTAAAGATTTTCATACCCGCCAGCCTGAAAATAATGGGTTGGAACATATTTTTTTTGAGGAAAATATTTCTGACACCTGAAAACCCTCCAAATCTCCATTAGAGCCATATTAACGGAGATAAATCGATTTAAAGATTTTCATACCCGCCAGCCTGAAAATAATGGGTAAGAAAAAATTTTTTTTTGAGGAAAATATTTCTGACACCTGAAAACCCTCCAAATCTCCATTAGAGCCATATTAACGGAGATAAATCGATTTAAAGATGTTCATACCCGCCAGCCTGAAAATAATGGGTTGGAACATTTTTTTTTGAGGAAAAAATTTCTGACACCTGGAAACCCTCCAAATCTCCATTTGGGCCATATTAACGGAGATAAATCGATTTAAAGATTTTCATATCCGCCAGCCTGAAAATAATGGGTTAGAACATTTGTTTTTTAGGAAAAAAATTCTGACACCTGAAAACCCTCCAAATCTCCATTAGAGCCATATTAACGGAGATAAATCGATTTAAAGATTTTCATATCCGCCAGCCTGAAAATAATAGGATGACACATTTATTTTGAGGAAAAAATTTCTGTCACCTGAAAACCCTCCAAATCTCGATTAGAGCCATATTAACGGAGATAAATCGATTTAAAGATTTTCATACCCGCCAGCCTGAAAATAACGGGTAAGAACATTTTTTTTTAAGGAAAAAATTTATGACACCTGAAAACCCTCCAAATCTCCATTATAGTCATATTAACGGAGATAAATCGATTTAAAGATTTTCATTCCCGCCAGCCTGAAAATAATGGGTTGGAACATTTTTTTTGAAGAAAAAATTTCTGACACCTGAAAACCCTCCAAATCTCGATTAGAGCCATATTAACGGAGATAAATCGATTTAAAGATTTTCATACCCGCCAGCCTGAAAATAATAGGTTGGAACATTTTTTGTTTTTTGAGGAAAAAATTACTGACACCTGAAAACCCTCCAAATCTCGATTAGAGCCATATTAACGGAGATAAATCGATTTAAAGATTTTCATACCCGCCAGCCTGAAAATAATGGGTTGGAACATTTTTTGTTTTTTGAGGAAAAAATTACTGACATCTGAAAACCCTCCAAATCTCGATTAGAGCCATATTAACGGAGATAAATCGATTTAAAGATGTTCATACCCGCCAGCCTGAAAATAATGGGTTAGAACATTTGTTTTTTAGGAAAAAAATTCTGACACCTGAAAACCCTCCAAATCTCGATTAGAGCCATATTAACGGAGATAAATCGATTTAAAGATTTTCATATCCGCCAGCCTGAAAATAATGGGATGACACATTTTTTTTGAGGAAAAAATTTCTGACACCTGAAAACCCTCCAAATCTCGATTAGAGCCATATTAACGGAGATAAATTGATTTAAAGATTTTCATACCCGCCAGCCTGAAAATAACGGGTAAGAACATTTTTTTTAAGGAAAAAATTTATGACACCTGGAAACCCTCCAAATCTCCATTTGGGCCATATTAACGGAGATAAATCGATTTAAAGATTTTCATATCCGCCAGCCTGAAAATAATGGGTTAGAACATTTGTTTTTTAGGAAAAAAATTCTGACACCTGAAAACCCTCCAAATCTCCATTAGAGCCATATTAACGGAGATAAATCGATTTAAAGATTTTCATATCCGCCAGCCTGAAAATAATAGGATGACACATTTATTTTGAGGAAAAAATTTCTGTCACCTGAAAACCCTCCAAATCTCGATTAGAGCCATATTAACGGAGATAAATTGATTTAAAGATTTTCATACCCGCCAGCCTGAAAATAACGGGTAAGAACATTTTTTTTAAGGAAAAAATTTATGACACCTGAAAACCCTCCAAATCTCCATTATAGCCATATTAACGGAGATAAATCGATTTAAAGATTTTCATTCCCGCCAGCCTGAAAATAATGGGTTGGAACATTTTTTTTGAAGAAAAAATTTCTGACACCTGAAAACCCTCCAAATCTCGATTAGAGCCATATTAACGGAGATAAATCGATTTAAAGATTTTCATACCCGCCAGCCTGAAAATAATAGGTTGGAACATTATTTGTTTTTTGAGGAAAAAATTACTGACACCTGAAAACCCTCCAAATCTCGATTAGAGCCATATTAACGGAGATAAATCGATTTAAAGATGTTCATACCCGCCAGCCTGAAAATAATGGGTTAGAACATTTGTTTTTTAGGAAAAAAATTCTGACACCTGAAAACCCTCCAAATCTCGATTAGAGCCATATTAACGGAGATAAATCGATTTAAAGATTTTCATATCCGCCAGCCTGAAAATAATGGGATGACACATTTTTTTTGAGGAAAAAATTTCTGACACCTGAAAACCCTCCAAATCTCGATTAGAGCCATATTAACGGAGATAAATTGATTTAAAGATTTTCATACCCGCCAGCCTGAAAATAATGGGTTGGAACATTTTTTTTTAGGAAAATATTTCTGACACCTGAAAACCCTCCAAGTCTCGATTAGAGCCATATTAACGGAGATAAATCGATTTAAAGATTTTCATACCCGCCAGCCTGAAAATAATGGGTTAGAACATTTGTTTTTAAGGAAAAAATTTCTGACACCTGGAAACCCTCCAAATCTCCATTTGGGCCATATTAACGGAGATAAATCGATTTAAAGATTTTCATATCCGCCAGCCTGAAAATAATGGGTTAGAACATTTGTTTTTTAGGAAAAAAATTCTGACACCTGAAAACCCTCCAAATCTCCATTAGAGCCATATTAACGGAGATAAATCGATTTAAAGATTTTCATATCCGCCAGCCTGAAAATAATAGGATGACACATTTATTTTGAGGAAAAAATTTCTGTCACCTGAAAACCCTCCAAATCTCGATTAGAGCCATATTAACGGAGATAAATTGATTTAAAGATTTTCATACCCGCCAGCCTGAAAATAACGGGTAAGAACATTTTTTTTAAGGAAAAAATTTATGACACCTGAAAACCCTCCAAATCTCCATTATAGCCATATTAACGGAGATAAATCGATTTAAAGATTTTCATTCCCGCCAGCCTGAAAATAATGGGTTGGAACATTTTTTTTGAAGAAAAAATTTCTGACACCTGAAAACCCTCCAAATCTCGATTAGAGCCATATTAACGGAGATAAATCGATTTAAAGATTTTCATACCCGCCAGCCTGAAAATAATAGGTTGGAACATTTTTTGTTTTTTGAGGAAAAAATTACTGACACCTGAAAACCCTCCAAATCTCGATTAGAGCCATATTAACGGAGATAAATCGATTTAAAGATTTTCATACCCGCCAGCCTGAAAATAATAGGTTGGAACATTTTTTGTTTTTTGAGGAAAAAATTACTGACACCTGAAAACCCTCCAAATCTCGATTAGAGCCATATTAACGGAGATAAATCGATTTAAAGATTTTCATACCCGCCAGCCTGAAAATAATGGGTGAGAACATTTTTTGTTTTTTGAGGAAAAAATTACTGACACCTGAAAACCCTCCAAATCTCGATTAGAGCCATATTAACGGAGATAAATCGATTTAAAGATGTTCATACCCGCCAGCCTGAAAATAATAGGATGACACATTTTTTTTGAGGAAAAAATTTCTGACACCTGAAAACCCTCCAAATCTCGATTAGAGCCATATTAGATAAATCGATTTAAAGATTTTCATACCCGCCAGCCTGAAAATAATAGGTTGGAACATTTTTTGTTTTTTGAGGAAAAAATTACTGACACCTGAAAACCCTCCAAATCTCGATTAGAGCCATATTAACGGAGATAAATCGATTTAAAGATTTTCATACCCGCCAGCCTGAAAATAATAGGTTGGAACATTTTTTGTTTTTTGAGGAAAAAATTACTGACACCTGAAAACCCTCCAAATCTCGATTAGAGCCATATTAACGGAGATAAATCGATTTAAAGATTTTCATACCCGCCAGCCTGAAAATAATGGGTTGGAACATTTTTTGTTTTTTGAGGAAAAAATTACTGACACCTGAAAACCCTCCAAATCTCGATTAGAGCCATATTAACGGAGATAAATCGATTTAAAGATGTTCATACCCGCCAGCCTGAAAATAATAGGATGACACATTTTTTTTGAGGAAAAAATTTCTGACACCTGAAAACCCTCCAAATCTCGATTAGAGCCATATTAGATAAATTGATTTAAAGATTTTCATACCCGCCAGCCTGAAAATAATGGGTTGGAACATTTTTTTTTTAGGAAAATATTTCTGACACCTGAAAACCCTCCAAGTCTCCATTAGAGCCATATTAACGGAGATAAATCGATTTAAAGATGTTCATACCCGCCTGAAAATAATGGGTTGGAACATTTTTTTTTGAAGAAAAAAATTCTGACACCTGAAAACCCTCAATATCTCGATTAAAGCCGTATTAACGGAGATAAATCGATTTAAAGATTTTCATACTCGCCAGCCTGAAAATAATGGGTTAGAAAATTTGTTTTTTAGGAAAAAATTCTGACACCTGAAAACCCTCCAAATCTCGATTAGAGCCATATTAATGGAGATAAATCGATTTAAAGATTTTCATATCCGCCAGCCTGAAAATAATGGGATGACACATTTTTTTTGAGGAAAAAATTTCTGACACCTGAAAACCCTCCAAATCTCGATTAGAGCCATATTAACGGAGATAAATTGATTTAAAGATTTTCATACCCGCCAGCCTGAAAATAATGGGTTGGAACATTTTTTTTTTAGGAAAATATTTCTGACACCTGAAAACCCTCCAAGTCTCCATTAGAGCCATATTAACGGAGATAAATCGATTTAAAGATGTTCATACCCGCCTGAAAATAATGGGTTGGAACATTGTTTTTTGAAGAAAAAAATTCTGACACCTGAAAACCCTCAATATCTCGATTAAAGCCGTATTAACGGAGATAAATCGATTTAAAGATTTTCATACTCGCCAGCCTGAAAATAATGGGTTAGAACATTTGTTTTTTAGGAAAAAATTCTGACACCTGAAAACCCTCCAAATCTCGATTAGAGCCATATTAATGGAGATAAATCGATTTAAAGATTTTCATATCCGCCAGCCTGAAAATAATAGGATGACACATTTTTTTTGAGGAAAAAATTTCTGACACCTGAAAACCCTCCAAATCTCGATTAGAGCCATATTAACGGAGATAAATTGATTTAAAGATTTTCATACCCGCCAGCCTGAAAATAATGGGTTGGAACATTTTTTTTTTAGGAAAATATTTCTGACACCTGAAAACCCTCCAAGTCTCCATTAGAGCCATATTAACGGAGATAAATCGATTTAAAGATGTTCATACCCGCCTGAAAATAATGGGTTGGAACATTTTTTTTTGAAGAAAAAAATTCTGACACCTGAAAACCCTCAATATCTCGATTAAAGCCGTATTAACGGAGATAAATCGATTTAAAGATTTTCATACTCGCCAGCCTGAAAATAATGGGTTAGAACATTTGTTTTTTAGGAAAAAATTCTGACACCTGAAAACCCTCCAAATCTCGATTAGAGCCATATTAATGGAGATAAATCGATTTAAAGATTTTCATATCCGCCAGCCTGAAAATAATGGGATGACACATTTTTTTTGAGGAAAAAATTTCTGACACCTGAAAACCCTCCAAATCTCGATTAGAGCCATATTAATGGAGATAAATCGATTTAAAGATTTTCATATCCGCCAGCCTGAAAATAATGGGTTGGAACATTTTTTTTTTGAGGAAAATATTTCTGACACCTGAAAACCCTCCAAATCTCCATTAGAGCCATATTAACGGAGATAAATCGATTTAAAGATGTTCATACCCGCCAGCCTGAAAATAATGGGTTAGAACATTTGTTTTTTAGGAAAAAAATTCTGACACCTGAAAACCCTCCAAATCTCCATTAGAGCCATATTAACGGAGATAAATCGATTTAAAGATTTTCATATCCGCCAGCCTGAAAATAATAGGATGACACATTTATTTTGAGGAAAAAATTTCTGTCACCTGAAAACCCTCCAAATCTCGATTAGAGCCATATTAACGGAGATAAATTGATTTAAAGATTTTCATACCCGCCAGCCTGAAAATAACGGGTAAGAACATTTTTTTTAAGGAAAAAATTACTGACACCTGAAAACCCTCCAAATCTCCATTATAGCCATATTAACGGAGATAAATCGATTTAAAGATTTTCATTCCCGCCAGCTTGAAAATAATGGGTTGGAACATTTTTTTTTGAGGAAAAAAATTCTGATACCTGAAAACCCTCAATATCTCGATTAAAGCCGTATTAACGGAGATAAATCGATTTAAAGATTTTCATACTCGCCAGCCTGAAAATAATGGGTTAGAACATTTGTTTTTTAGGAAAAAATTCTGACACCTGAAAACCCTCCAAATCTCGATTAGAGCCATATTAATGGAGATAAATCGATTTAAAGATTTTCATATCCGCCAGCCTGAAAATAATGGGATGACACATTTTTTTTGAGGAAAAAATTTCTGACACCTGAAAACCCTCCAAATCTCGATTAGAGCCATATTAACGGAGATAAATTGATTTAAAGATTTTCATACCCGCCAGCCTGAAAATAATGGGTTGGAACATTTTTTTTTTAGGAAAATATTTCTGACACCTGAAAACCCTCAATATCTCGATTAAAGCCGTATTAACGGAGATAAATCGATTTAAAGATTTTCATACTCGCCAGCCTGAAAATAATGGAATAGAACATTTGTTTTTTAGGAAAAAATTCTGACACCTGAAAACCCTCCAAATCTCGATTAGAGCCATATTAATGGAGATAAATCGATTTAAAGATTTTCATATCCGCCAGCCTGAAAATAATGGGATGACACATTTTTTTTGAGGAAAAAATTTCTGACACCTGAAAACCCTCCAAATCTCGATTAGAGCCATATTAACGGAGATAAATTGATTTAAAGATTTTCATACCCGCCAGCCTGAAAATAATGGGTTGGAACATTTTTTTTTTAGGAAAATATTTCTGACACCTGAAAACCCTCAATATCTCGATTAAAGCCGTATTAACGGAGATAAATCGATTTAAAGATTTTCATACTCGCCAGCCTGAAAATAATGGAATAGAACATTT
Source organism: Ochlerotatus camptorhynchus (assembly GCF_037179485.1). NCBI lineage: Eukaryota > Metazoa > Arthropoda > Insecta > Diptera > Culicidae > Ochlerotatus > Ochlerotatus camptorhynchus. The sequence continues at coordinate 1,426,888 of NW_027040790.1, read as the reverse complement.
GTTTTTTAGGAAAAAATTCTGACACCTGAAAACCCTCCAAATCTCGATTAGAGCCATATTAATGGAGATAAATCGATTTAAAGATTTTCATATCCGCCAGCCTGAAAATAATGGGATGACACATTTTTTTTGAGGAAAAAATTTCTGACACCTGAAAACCCTCCAAATCTCGATTAGAGCCATATTAATGGAGATAAATCGATTTAAAGATTTTCATATCCGCCAGCCTGAAAATAATGGGTTGGAACATTTTTTTTTTGAGGAAAATATTTCTGACACCTGAAAACCCTCCAAATCTCCATTAGAGCCATATTAACGGAGATAAATCGATTTAAAGATTTTCATACCCGCCAGCCTGAAAATAATGGGTTAGAAATTTTTTTTTTTTTGGAAAAAATTTCTGACACCTGAAAACCCTCCAAATCTTCATTCGAGCCATATTAACGGAGATAAATCGATTTAAAGATTTTCATACCCGCCAGCCTGAAAATAATGGGTTGGACCATTTTTTTTTAGGAAAATATTTCTGACACCTGAAAACCCTCCAAGTCTCCATTAGAGCCATATTAACGGAGATAAATCGATTTAAAGATTTTCATACCCGCCAGCCTGAAAATAATGGGTTGGAACATTTTTTGTTTTTTGAGGAAAAAATTACTGACACCTGAAAACCCTCCAAATCTCGATTAGAGCCATATTAACGGAGATAAATCGATTTAAAGATGTTCATACCCGCCAGCCTGAAAATAATGGGTTAGAACATTTGTTTTTTAGGAAAAAAATTCTGACACCTGAAAACCCTCCAAATCTCGATTAGAGCCATATTAACGGAGATAAATCGATTTAAAGATTTTCATATCCGCCAGCCTGAAAATAATGGGATGACACATTTTTTTTGAGGAAAAAATTTCTGACACCTGAAAACCCTCCAAATCTCGATTAGAGCCATATTAACGGAGATAAATTGATTTAAAGATTTTCATACCCGCCAGCCTGAAAATAATGGGTTGGAACATTTTTTTTTTAGGAAAATATTTCTGACACCTGAAAACCCTCCAAGTCTCGATAAGAGCCATATTAACGGAGATAAATCGATTTAAAGATGTTCATACCCGCCTGAAAATAATGGGTTGGAACATTTTTTTTTGAAGAAAAAAATTCTGACACCTGAAAACCCTCAATATCTCGATTAAAGCCGTATTAACGGAGATAAATCGATTTAAAGATTTTCATACTCGCCAGCCTGAAAATAATGGGTTAGAACATTTGTTTTTTAGGAAAAAATTCTGACACCTGAAAACCCTCCAAATCTCGATTAGAGCCATATTAATGGAGATAAATCGATTTAAAGATTTTCATATCCGCCAGCCTGAAAATAATGGGATGACACATTTTTTTTGAGGAAAAAATTTCTGACACCTGAAAACCCTCCAAATCTCGATTAGAGCCATATTAACGGAGATAAATTGATTTAAAGATTTTCATACCCGCCAGCCTGAAAATAATGGGTTGGAACATTTTTTTTTTAGGAAAATATTTCTGACACCTGAAAACCCTCAATATCTCGATTAAAGCCGTATTAACGGAGATAAATCGATTTAAAGATTTTCATACTCGCCAGCCTGAAAATAATGGAATAGAACATTTGTTTTTTAGGAAAAAATTCTGACACCTGAAAACCCTCCAAATCTCGATTAGAGCCATATTAATGGAGATAAATCGATTTAAAGATTTTCATATCCGCCAGCCTGAAAATAATGGGATGACACATTTTTTTTGAGGAAAAAATTTCTGACACCTGAAAACCCTCCAAATCTCGATTAGAGCCATATTAATGGAGATAAATCGATTTAAAGATTTTCATATCCGCCAGCCTGAAAATAATGGGTTGGAACATTTTTTTTTTGAGGAAAATATTTCTGACACCTGAAAACCCTCCAAATCTCCATTAGAGCCATATTAACGGAGATAAATCGATTTAAAGATTTTCATACCCGCCAGCCTGAAAATAATGGGTTAGAAATTTTTTTTTTTTTGGAAAAAATTTCTGACACCTGAAAACCCTCCAAATCTTCATTCGAGCCATATTAACGGAGATAAATCGATTTAAAGATTTTCATACCCGCCAGCCTGAAAATAATGGGTTGGACCATTTTTTTTTAGGAAAATATTTCTGACACCTGAAAACCCTCCAAGTCTCCATTAGAGCCATATTAACGGAGATAAATCGATTTAAAGATTTTCATACCCGCCAGCCTGAAAATAATGGGTTGGAACATTTTTTGTTTTTTGAGGAAAAAATTACTGACACCTGAAAACCCTCCAAATCTCGATTAGAGCCATATTAACGGAGATAAATCGATTTAAAGATGTTCATACCCGCCAGCCTGAAAATAATGGGTTAGAACATTTGTTTTTTAGGAAAAAAATTCTGACACCTGAAAACCCTCCAAATCTCGATTAGAGCCATATTAACGGAGATAAATCGATTTAAAGATTTTCATATCCGCCAGCCTGAAAATAATGGGATGACACATTTTTTTTGAGGAAAAAATTTCTGACACCTGAAAACCCTCCAAATCTCGATTAGAGCCATATTAACGGAGATAAATTGATTTAAAGATTTTCATACCCGCCAGCCTGAAAATAATGGGTTGGAACATTTTTTTTTTAGGAAAATATTTCTGACACCTGAAAACCCTCCAAGTCTCGATAAGAGCCATATTAACGGAGATAAATCGATTTAAAGATTTTCATACCCGCCAGCCTGAAAATAATGGGTTGGAACATTTTTTTTTTAGGAAAATATTTCTGACACCTGAAAACCCTCCAAGTCTCCATTAGAGCCATATTAACGGAGATAAATCGATTTAAAGATTTTCATACCCGCCTGAAAATAATGGGTTGGAACATTTTTTTTTGAAGAAAAAAATTCTGACACCTGAAAACCCTCAATATCTCGATTAAAGCCGTATTAACGGAGATAAATCGATTTAAAGATTTTCATACTCGCCAGCCTGAAAATAATGGGTTAGAACATTTGTTTTTTAGGAAAAAATTCTGACACCTGAAAACCCTCCAAATCTCGATTAGAGCCATATTAATGGAGATAAATCGATTTAAAGATTTTCATATCCGCCAGCCTGAAAATAATGGGATGACACATTTTTTTTGAGGAAAAAATTTCTGACACCTGAAAACCCTCCAAATCTCGATTAGAGCCATATTAACGGAGATAAATTGATTTAAAGATTTTCATACCCGCCAGCCTGAAAATAATGGGTTGGAACATTTTTTTTTTGAGGAAAATATTTCTGACACCTGAAAACCCTCCAAATCTCCATTAGAGCCATATTAACGGAGATAAATCGATTTAAAGATTTTCATACCCGCCAGCCTGAAAATAATGGGTTAGAAATTTTTTTTTTTTTGGAAAAAATTTCTGACACCTGAAAACCCTCCAAATCTTCATTCGAGCCATATTAACGGAGATAAATCGATTTAAAGATTTTCATACCCGCCAGCCTGAAAATAATGGGTTGGAACATTTTTTTTTAGGAAAATGTTTCTGACACCTGAAAACCCTCCAAGTCTCCATTAGAGCCATATTAACGGAGATAAATCGATTTAAAGATTTTCATACCCGCCAGCCTGAAAATAATGGGTTGGAACATTTTTTGTTTTTTGAGGAAAAAATTACTGACACCTGAAAACCCTCCAAATCTCGATTAGAGCCATATTAACGGAGATAAATCGATTTAAAGATGTTCATACCCGCCAGCCTGAAAATAATGGGTTAGAACATTTGTTTTTTAGGAAAAAAATTCTGACACCTGAAAACCCTCCAAATCTCGATTAGAGCCATATTAACGGAGATAAATCGATTTAAAGATTTTCATATCCGCCAGCCTGAAAATAATGGGATGACACATTTTTTTGAGGAAAAAATTTCTGACACCTGAAAACCCTCCAAATCTCGATTAGAGCCATATTAACGGAGATAAATTGATTTAAAGATTTTCATACCCGCCAGCCTGAAAATAATGGGTTGGAACATTTGTTTTTTAGGAAAAAATTCTGACACCTGAAAACCCTCCAAATCTCGATTAGAGCCATATTAATGGAGATAAATCGATTTAAAGATTTTCATATCCGCCAGCCTGAAAATAATGGGATGACACATATTTTTTGAGGAAAAAATTTCTGACACCTGAAAACCCTCCAAATCTCGATTAGAGCCATATTAACGGAGATAAATTGATTTAAAGATTTTCATACCCGCCAGCCTGAAAATAATGGGTTGGAACATTTTTTTTTTGAGGAAAATATTTCTGACACCTGAAAACCCTCCAAATCTCCATTAGAGCCATATTAACGGAGATAAATCGATTTAAAGATTTTCATACCCGCCAGCCTGAAAATAATGGGTTGGAACATTTTTTGTTTTTTGAGGAAAAAATTACTGACACCTGAAAACCCTCCAAATCTCGATTAGAGCCATATTAACGGAGATAAATCGATTTAAAGATGTTCATACCCGCCAGCCTGAAAATAATGGGTTAGAACATTTGTTTTTTAGGAAAAAATTACTGACACCTGAAAACCCTCCAAATCTCGATTAGAGCCATATTAACGGAGATAAATCGATTTAAAGATTTTCATATCCGCCAGCCTGAAAATAATGGGATGACACATTTTTTTTGAGGAAAAAATTTCTGACACCTGAAAACCCTCCAAGTCTCGATTAGAGCCATATTAACGGAGATAAATCGATTTAAAGATTTTCATACCCGCCAGCCTGAAAATAATGGGTTAGAACATTTGTTTTTTAGGAAAAAATTTCTGACACCTGGAAACCCTCCAAATCTCCATTTGGGCCATATTAACGGAGATAAATCGATTTAAAGATTTTCATATCCGCCAGCCTGAAAATAATGGGTTAGAACATTTGTTTTTTAGGAAAAAAATTCTGACACCTGAAAACCCTCCAAATCTCCATTAGAGCCATATTAACGGAGATAAATCGATTTAAAGATTTTCATACCCGCCAGCCTGAAAATAATGGGTTGGAACATTTTTTTTTTGAGGAAAATATTTCTGACACCTGAAAACCCTCCAAATCTCCATTAGAGCCATATTAACGGAGATAAATCGATTTAAAGATTTTCATACCCGCCAGCCTGAAAATAATGGGTTGGAACATTTTTTTTTAGGAAAATATTTCTGACACCTGAAAACCCTCCAAGTCTCCATTAGAGCCATATTAACGGAGATAAATCGATTTAAAGATTTTCATACCCGCCAGCCTGAAAATAATGGGTTGGAACATTTTTTGTTTTTTGAGGAAAAAATTACTGACACCTGAAAACCCTCCAAATCTCGATTAGAGCCATATTAACGGAGATAAATCGATTTAAAGATGTTCATACCCGCCAGCCTGAAAATAATGGGTTAGAACATTTGTTTTTTAGGAAAAAATTACTGACACCTGAAAACCCTCCAAATCTCGATTAGAGCCATATTAACGGAGATAAATCGATTTAAAGATTTTCATATCCGCCAGCCTGAAAATAATGGGATGACACATTTTTTTTGAGGAAAAAATTTCTGACACCTGAAAACCCTCCAAATCTCGATTAGAGCCATATTAACGGAGATAAATTGATTTAAAGATTTTCATACCCGCCAGCCTGAAAATAATGGGTTGGAACATTTTTTTTTTTAGGAAAATATTTCTGACACCTGAAAACCCTCCAAGTCTCGATTAGAGCCATATTAACGGAGATAAATCGATTTAAAGATTTTCATACCCGCCAGCCTGAAAATAATGGGTTAGAACATTTGTTTTTTAGGAAAAAATTTCTGACACCTGGAAACCCTCCAAATCTCCATTTGGGCCATATTAACGGAGATAAATCGATTTAAAGATTTTCATATCCGCCAGCCTGAAAATAATGGGTTAGAACATTTGTTTTTTAGGAAAAAAATTCTGACACCTGAAAACCCTCCAAATCTCCATTAGAGCCATATTAACGGAGATAAATCGATTTAAAGATTTTCATATCCGCCAGCCTGAAAATAATAGGATGACACATTTATTTTGAGGAAAAAATTTCTGTCACCTGAAAACCCTCCAAATCTCGATTAGAGCCATATTAACGGAGATAAATTGATTTAAAGATTTTCATACCCGCCAGCCTGAAAATAACGGGTAAGAACATTTTTTTAAAGGAAAAAATTTATGACACCTGAAAACCCTCCAAATCTCCATTATAGCCATATTAACGGAGATAAATCGATTTAAAGATTTTCATACCCGCCAGCCTGAAAATAATAGGTTGGAACATTTTTTGTTTTTTGAGGAAAAAATTACTGACACCTGAAAACCCTCCAAATCTCGATTAGAGCCATATTAACGGAGATAAATCGATTTAAAGATTTTCATACCCGCCAGCCTGAAAATAATAGGTTGGAACATTTTTTGTTTTTTGAGGAAAAAATTACTGACACCTGAAAACCCTCCAAATCTCGATTAGAGCCATATTAACGGAGATAAATCGATTTAAAGATTTTCATACCCGCCAGCCTGAAAATAATGGGTTGGAACATTTTTTGTTTTTTGAGGAAAAAATTACTGACACCTGAAAACCCTCCAAATCTCAATTAGAGCCATATTAACGGAGATAAATCGATTTAAAGATGTTCATACCCGCCAGCCTGAAAATAATGGGTTAGAACATTTGTTTTTTAGGTAAATATTTCTGACACCTGAAAACCCTCCAAGTCTCCATTAGAGCCATATTAACGGAGATATATGGATTTAAAAATAATGGGATTGAAATTTTTTTTTTGGAAAAAATTTCTGACACCTGAAAACCCTCCAAATCTCCATTCGAGCCATATTAACGGAGATAAATCGATTTAAAGATTTTCATACCCGCCAGCCTGAAAATAATGGGTTGGAACATATTTTTTTTGAGGAAAATATTTCTGACACCTGAAAACCCTCCAAATCTCCATTAGAGCCATATTAACGGAGATAAATCGATTTAAAGATTTTCATACCCGCCAGCCTGAAAATAATGGGTAAGAAAAAATTTTTTTTTGAGGAAAATATTTCTGACACCTGAAAACCCTCCAAATCTCCATTAGAGCCATATTAACGGAGATAAATCGATTTAAAGATGTTCATACCCGCCAGCCTGAAAATAATGGGTTGGAACATTTTTTTTTGAGGAAAAAATTTCTGACACCTGGAAACCCTCCAAATCTCCATTTGGGCCATATTAACGGAGATAAATCGATTTAAAGATTTTCATATCCGCCAGCCTGAAAATAATGGGTTAGAACATTTGTTTTTTAGGAAAAAAATTCTGACACCTGAAAACCCTCCAAATCTCCATTAGAGCCATATTAACGGAGATAAATCGATTTAAAGATTTTCATATCCGCCAGCCTGAAAATAATAGGATGACACATTTATTTTGAGGAAAAAATTTCTGTCACCTGAAAACCCTCCAAATCTCGATTAGAGCCATATTAACGGAGATAAATCGATTTAAAGATTTTCATACCCGCCAGCCTGAAAATAACGGGTAAGAACATTTTTTTTTAAGGAAAAAATTTATGACACCTGAAAACCCTCCAAATCTCCATTATAGTCATATTAACGGAGATAAATCGATTTAAAGATTTTCATACCCGCCAGCCTGAAAATAATAGGTTGGAACATTTTTTGTTTTTTGAGGAAAAAATTACTGACACCTGAAAACCCTCCAAATCTCGATTAGAGCCATATTAACGGAGATAAATCGATTTAAAGATTTTCATACCCGCCAGCCTGAAAATAATGGGTTGGAACATTTTTTGTTTTTTGAGGAAAAAATTACTGACATCTGAAAACCCTCCAAATCTCGATTAGAGCCATATTAACGGAGATAAATCGATTTAAAGATGTTCATACCCGCCAGCCTGAAAATAATGGGTTAGAACATTTGTTTTTTAGGAAAAAAATTCTGACACCTGAAAACCCTCCAAATCTCGATTAGAGCCATATTAACGGAGATAAATCGATTTAAAGATTTTCATATCCGCCAGCCTGAAAATAATGGGATGACACATTTTTTTTGAGGAAAAAATTTCTGACACCTGAAAACCCTCCAAATCTCGATTAGAGCCATATTAACGGAGATAAATTGATTTAAAGATTTTCATACCCGCCAGCCTGAAAATAATGGGTTGGAACATTTTTTTTTAGGAAAATATTTCTGACACCTGAAAACCCTCCAAGTCTCGATTAGAGCCATATTAACGGAGATAAATCGATTTAAAGATTTTCATACCCGCCAGCCTGAAAATAATGGGTTAGAACATTTGTTTTTTAGGAAAAAATTTCTGACACCTGGAAACCCTCCAAATCTCCATTTGGGCCATATTAACGGAGATAAATCGATTTAAAGATTTTCATATCCGCCAGCCTGAAAATAATGGGTTAGAACATTTGTTTTTTAGGAAAAAAATTCTGACACCTGAAAACCCTCCAAATCTCCATTAGAGCCATATTAACGGAGATAAATCGATTTAAAGATTTTCATATCCGCCAGCCTGAAAATAATAGGATGACACATTTATTTTGAGGAAAAAATTTCTGTCACCTGAAAACCCTCCAAATCTCGATTAGAGCCATATTAACGGAGATAAATTGATTTAAAGATTTTCATACCCGCCAGCCTGAAAATAACGGGTAAGAACATTTTTTTTAAGGAAAAAATTTATGACACCTGAAAACCCTCCAAATCTCCATTATAGCCATATTAACGGAGATAAATCGATTTAAAGATTTTCATTCCCGCCAGCCTGAAAATAATGGGTTGGAACATTTTTTTTGAAGAAAAAATTTCTGACACCTGAAAACCCTCCAAATCTCGATTAGAGCCATATTAACGGAGATAAATCGATTTAAAGATTTTCATACCCGCCAGCCTGAAAATAATAGGTTGGAACATTATTTGTTTTTTGAGGAAAAAATTACTGACACCTGAAAACCCTCCAAATCTCGATTAGAGCCATATTAACGGAGATAAATCGATTTAAAGATGTTCATACCCGCCAGCCTGAAAATAATGGGTTAGAACATTTGTTTTTTAGGAAAAAAATTCTGACACCTGAAAACCCTCCAAATCTCGATTAGAGCCATATTAACGGAGATAAATCGATTTAAAGATTTTCATATCCGCCAGCCTGAAAATAATGGGATGACACATTTTTTTTGAGGAAAAAATTTCTGACACCTGAAAACCCTCCAAATCTCGATTAGAGCCATATTAACGGAGATAAATTGATTTAAAGATTTTCATACCCGCCAGCCTGAAAATAATGGGTTGGAACATTTTTTTTTAGGAAAATATTTCTGACACCTGAAAACCCTCCAAGTCTCGATTAGAGCCATATTAACGGAGATAAATCGATTTAAAGATTTTCATACCCGCCAGCCTGAAAATAATGGGTTAGAACATTTGTTTTTTAGGAAAAAATTTCTGACACCTGGAAACCCTCCAAATCTCCATTTGGGCCATATTAACGGAGATAAATCGATTTAAAGATTTTCATATCCGCCAGCCTGAAAATAATGGGTTAGAACATTTGTTTTTTAGGAAAAAAATTCTGACACCTGAAAACCCTCCAAATCTCCATTAGAGCCATATTAACGGAGATAAATCGATTTAAAGATTTTCATATCCGCCAGCCTGAAAATAATAGGATGACACATTTATTTTGAGGAAAAAATTTCTGTCACCTGAAAACCCTCCAAATCTCGATTAGAGCCATATTAACGGAGATAAATTGATTTAAAGATTTTCATACCCGCCAGCCTGAAAATAACGGGTAAGAACATTTTTTTTAAGGAAAAAATTTATGACACCTGAAAACCCTCCAAATCTCCATTATAGCCATATTAACGGAGATAAATCGATTTAAAGATTTTCATTCCCGCCAGCCTGAAAATAATGGGTTGGAACATTTTTTTTGAAGAAAAAATTTCTGACACCTGAAAACCCTCCAAATCTCGATTAGAGCCATATTAACGGAGATAAATCGATTTAAAGATTTTCATACCCGCCAGCCTGAAAATAATAGGTTGGAACATTTTTTGTTTTTTGAGGAAAAAATTACTGACACCTGAAAACCCTCCAAATCTCGATTAGAGCCATATTAACGGAGATAAATCGATTTAAAGATTTTCATACCCGCCAGCCTGAAAATAATAGGTTGGAACATTTTTTGTTTTTTGAGGAAAAAATTACTGACACCTGAAAACCCTCCAAATCTCGATTAGAGCCATATTAACGGAGATAAATCGATTTAAAGATTTTCATACCCGCCAGCCTGAAAATAATAGGTTGGAACATTTTTTGTTTTTTGAGGAAAAAATTACTGACACCTGAAAACCCTCCAAATCTCAATTAGAGCCATATTAACGGAGATAAATCGATTTAAAGATGTTCATACCCGCCAGCCTGAAAATAATGGGTTAGAACATTTGTTTTTTAGGTAAATATTTCTGACACCTGAAAACCCTCCAAGTCTCCATTAGAGCCATATTAACGGAGATATATGGATTTAAAAATAATGGGATTGAAATTTTTTTTTTGGAAAAAATTTCTGACACCTGAAAACCCTCCAAATCTCCATTCGAGCCATATTAACGGAGATAAATCGATTTAAAGATTTTCATACCCGCCAGCCTGAAAATAATGGGTTGGAACATATTTTTTTTGAGGAAAATATTTCTGACACCTGAAAACCCTCCAAATCTCCATTAGAGCCATATTAACGGAGATAAATCGATTTAAAGATTTTCATACCCGCCAGCCTGAAAATAATGGGTAAGAAAAAATTTTTTTTTGAGGAAAATATTTCTGACACCTGAAAACCCTCCAAATCTCCATTAGAGCCATATTAACGGAGATAAATCGATTTAAAGATGTTCATACCCGCCAGCCTGAAAATAATGGGTTGGAACATTTTTTTTTGAGGAAAAAATTTCTGACACCTGGAAACCCTCCAAATCTCCATTTGGGCCATATTAACGGAGATAAATCGATTTAAAGATTTTCATATCCGCCAGCCTGAAAATAATGGGTTAGAACATTTGTTTTTTAGGAAAAAAATTCTGACACCTCAAAAACCCTCCAAATCTCCATTAGAGCCATATTAACGGAGATAAATCGATTTAAAGATTTTCATATCCGCCAGCCTGAAAATAATAGGATGACACATTTATTTTGAGGAAAAAATTTCTGTCACCTGAAAACCCTCCAAATCTCGATTAGAGCCATATTAACGGAGATAAATCGATTTAAAGATTTTCATACCCGCCAGCCTGAAAATAACGGGTAAGAACATTTTTTTTAAGGAAAAAATTTATGACACCTGAAAACCCTCCAAATCTCCATTATAGTCATATTAACGGAGATAAATCGATTTAAAGATTTTCATTCCCGCCAGCCTGAAAATAATGGGTTGGAACATTTTTTTTGAAGAAAAAATTTCTGACACCTGAAAACCCTCCAAATCTCGATTAGAGCCATATTAACGGAGATAAATCGATTTAAAGATTTTCATACCCGCCAGCCTGAAAATAATAGGTTGGAACATTTTTTGTTTTTTGAGGAAAAAATTACTGACACCTGAAAACCCTCCAAATCTCGATTAGAGCCATATTAACGGAGATAAATCGATTTAAAGATTTTCATACCCGCCAGCCTGAAAATAATGGGTTGGAACATTTTTTGTTTTTTGAGGAAAAAATTACTGACATCTGAAAACCCTCCAAATCTCGATTAGAGCCATATTAACGGAGATAAATCGATTTAAAGATGTTCATACCCGCCAGCCTGAAAATAATGGGTTAGAACATTTGTTTTTTAGGAAAAAAATTCTGACACCTGAAAACCCTCCAAATCTCGATTAGAGCCATATTAACGGAGATAAATCGATTTAAAGATTTTCATATCCGCCAGCCTGAAAATAATGGGATGACACATTTTTTTTGAGGAAAAAATTTCTGACACCTGAAAACCCTCCAAATCTCGATTAGAGCCATATTAACGGAGATAAATTGATTTAAAGATTTTCATACCCGCCAGCCTGAAAATAATGGGTTGGAACATTTTTTTTTAGGAAAATATTTCTGACACCTGAAAACCCTCCAAGTCTCGATTAGAGCCATATTAACGGAGATAAATCGATTTAAAGATTTTCATACCCGCCAGCCTGAAAATAATGGGTTAGAACATTTGTTTTTTAGGAAAAAATTTCTGACACCTGGAAACCCTCCAAATCTCCATTTGGGCCATATTAACGGAGATAAATCGATTTAAAGATTTTCATATCCGCCAGCCTGAAAATAATGGGTTAGAACATTTGTTTTTTAGGAAAAAAATTCTGACACCTGAAAACCCTCCAAATCTCCATTAGAGCCATATTAACGGAGATAAATCGATTTAAAGATTTTCATATCCGCCAGCCTGAAAATAATAGGATGACACATTTATTTTGAGGAAAAAATTTCTGTCACCTGAAAACCCTCCAAATCTCGATTAGAGCCATATTAACGGAGATAAATCGATTTAAAGATTTTCATACCCGCCAGCCTGAAAATAACGGGTAAGAACATTTTTTTTTAAGGAAAAAATTTATGACACCTGAAAACCCTCCAAATCTCCATTATAGTCATATTAACGGAGATAAATCGATTTAAAGATTTTCATACCCGCCAGCCTGAAAATAATAGGTTGGAACATTTTTTGTTTTTTGAGGAAAAAATTACTGACACCTGAAAACCCTCCAAATCTCGATTAGAGCCATATTAACGGAGATAAATCGATTTAAAGATTTTCATACCCGCCAGCCTGAAAATAATGGGTTGGAACATTTTTTGTTTTTTGAGGAAAAAATTACTGACATCTGAAAACCCTCCAAATCTCGATTAGAGCCATATTAACGGAGATAAATCGATTTAAAGATGTTCATACCCGCCAGCCTGAAAATAATGGGTTAGAACATTTGTTTTTTAGGAAAAAAATTCTGACACCTGAAAACCCTCCAAATCTCGATTAGAGCCATATTAACGGAGATAAATCGATTTAAAGATTTTCATATCCGCCAGCCTGAAAATAATGGGATGACACATTTTTTTTGAGGAAAAAATTTCTGACACCTGAAAACCCTCCAAATCTCGATTAGAGCCATATTAACGGAGATAAATTGATTTAAAGATTTTCATACCCGCCAGCCTGAAAATAATGGGTTGGAACATTTTTTTTTAGGAAAATATTTCTGACACCTGAAAACCCTCCAAGTCTCGATTAGAGCCATATTAACGGAGATAAATCGATTTAAAGATTTTCATACCCGCCAGCCTGAAAATAATGGGTTAGAACATTTGTTTTTTAGGAAAAAATTTCTGACACCTGGAAACCCTCCAAATCTCCATTTGGGCCATATTAACGGAGATAAATCGATTTAAAGATTTTCATATCCGCCAGCCTGAAAATAATGGGTTAGAACATTTGTTTTTTAGGAAAAAAATTCTGACACCTGAAAACCCTCCAAATCTCCATTAGAGCCATATTAACGGAGATAAATCGATTTAAAGATTTTCATATCCGCCAGCCTGAAAATAATAGGATGACACATTTATTTTGAGGAAAAAATTTCTGTCACCTGAAAACCCTCCAAATCTCGATTAGAGCCATATTAACGGAGATAAATTGATTTAAAGATTTTCATACCCGCCAGCCTGAAAATAACGGGTAAGAACATTTTTTTTAAGGAAAAAATTTATGACACCTGAAAACCCTCCAAATCTCCATTATAGCCATATTAACGGAGATAAATCGATTTAAAGATTTTCATTCCCGCCAGCCTGAAAATAATGGGTTGGAACATTTTTTTTGAAGAAAAAATTTCTGACACCTGAAAACCCTCCAAATCTCGATTAGAGCCATATTAACGGAGATAAATCGATTTAAAGATTTTCATACCCGCCAGCCTGAAAATAATAGGTTGGAACATTATTTGTTTTTTGAGGAAAAAATTACTGACACCTGAAAACCCTCCAAATCTCGATTAGAGCCATATTAACGGAGATAAATCGATTTAAAGATGTTCATACCCGCCAGCCTGAAAATAATGGGTTAGAACATTTGTTTTTTAGGAAAAAAATTCTGACACCTGAAAACCCTCCAAATCTCGATTAGAGCCATATTAACGGAGATAAATCGATTTAAAGATTTTCATATCCGCCAGCCTGAAAATAATGGGATGACACATTTTTTTTGAGGAAAAAATTTCTGACACCTGAAAACCCTCCAAATCTCGATTAGAGCCATATTAACGGAGATAAATTGATTTAAAGATTTTCATACCCGCCAGCCTGAAAATAATGGGTTGGAACATTTTTTTTTAGGAAAATATTTCTGACACCTGAAAACCCTCCAAGTCTCGATTAGAGCCATATTAACGGAGATAAATCGATTTAAAGATTTTCATACCCGCCAGCCTGAAAATAATGGGTTAGAACATTTGTTTTTTAGGAAAAAATTTCTGACACCTGGAAACCCTCCAAATCTCCATTTGGGCCATATTAACGGAGATAAATCGATTTAAAGATTTTCATATCCGCCAGCCTGAAAATAATGGGTTAGAACATTTGTTTTTTAGGAAAAAAATTCTGACACCTGAAAACCCTCCAAATCTCCATTAGAGCCATATTAACGGAGATAAATCGATTTAAAGATTTTCATATCCGCCAGCCTGAAAATAATAGGATGACACATTTATTTTGAGGAAAAAATTTCTGTCACCTGAAAACCCTCCAAATCTCGATTAGAGCCATATTAACGGAGATAAATTGATTTAAAGATTTTCATACCCGCCAGCCTGAAAATAACGGGTAAGAACATTTTTTTTAAGGAAAAAATTTATGACACCTGAAAACCCTCCAAATCTCCATTATAGCCATATTAACGGAGATAAATCGATTTAAAGATTTTCATTCCCGCCAGCCTGAAAATAATGGGTTGGAACATTTTTTTTGAAGAAAAAATTTCTGACACCTGAAAACCCTCCAAATCTCGATTAGAGCCATATTAACGGAGATAAATCGATTTAAAGATTTTCATACCCGCCAGCCTGAAAATAATAGGTTGGAACATTTTTTGTTTTTTGAGGAAAAAATTACTGACACCTGAAAACCCTCCAAATCTCGATTAGAGCCATATTAACGGAGATAAATCGATTTAAAGATTTTCATACCCGCCAGCCTGAAAATAATAGGTTGGAACATTTTTTGTTTTTTGAGGAAAAAATTACTGACACCTGAAAACCCTCCAAATCTCGATTAGAGCCATATTAACGGAGATAAATCGATTTAAAGATTTTCATACCCGCCAGCCTGAAAATAATAGGTTGGAACATTTTTTGTTTTTTGAGGAAAAAATTACTGACACCTGAAAACCCTCCAAATCTCAATTAGAGCCATATTAACGGAGATAAATCGATTTAAAGATGTTCATACCCGCCAGCCTGAAAATAATGGGTTAGAACATTTGTTTTTTAGGTAAATATTTCTGACACCTGAAAACCCTCCAAGTCTCCATTAGAGCCATATTAACGGAGATATATGGATTTAAAAATAATGGGATTGAAATTTTTTTTTTGGAAAAAATTTCTGACACCTGAAAACCCTCCAAATCTCCATTCGAGCCATATTAACGGAGATAAATCGATTTAAAGATTTTCATACCCGCCAGCCTGAAAATAATGGGTTGGAACATATTTTTTTTGAGGAAAATATTTCTGACACCTGAAAACCCTCCAAATCTCCATTAGAGCCATATTAACGGAGATAAATCGATTTAAAGATTTTCATACCCGCCAGCCTGAAAATAATGGGTAAGAAAAAATTTTTTTTTGAGGAAAATATTTCTGACACCTGAAAACCCTCCAAATCTCCATTAGAGCCATATTAACGGAGATAAATCGATTTAAAGATGTTCATACCCGCCAGCCTGAAAATAATGGGTTGGAACATTTTTTTTTGAGGAAAAAATTTCTGACACCTGGAAACCCTCCAAATCTCCATTTGGGCCATATTAACGGAGATAAATCGATTTAAAGATTTTCATATCCGCCAGCCTGAAAATAATGGGTTAGAACATTTGTTTTTTAGGAAAAAAATTCTGACACCTGAAAACCCTCCAAATCTCCATTAGAGCCATATTAACGGAGATAAATCGATTTAAAGATTTTCATATCCGCCAGCCTGAAAATAATAGGATGACACATTTATTTTGAGGAAAAAATTTCTGTCACCTGAAAACCCTCCAAATCTCGATTAGAGCCATATTAACGGAGATAAATCGATTTAAAGATTTTCATACCCGCCAGCCTGAAAATAACGGGTAAGAACATTTTTTTTTAAGGAAAAAATTTATGACACCTGAAAACCCTCCAAATCTCCATTATAGTCATATTAACGGAGATAAATCGATTTAAAGATTTTCATTCCCGCCAGCCTGAAAATAATGGGTTGGAACATTTTTTTTGAAGAAAAAATTTCTGACACCTGAAAACCCTCCAAATCTCGATTAGAGCCATATTAACGGAGATAAATCGATTTAAAGATTTTCATACCCGCCAGCCTGAAAATAATAGGTTGGAACATTTTTTGTTTTTTGAGGAAAAAATTACTGACACCTGAAAACCCTCCAAATCTCGATTAGAGCCATATTAACGGAGATAAATCGATTTAAAGATTTTCATACCCGCCAGCCTGAAAATAATGGGTTGGAACATTTTTTGTTTTTTGAGGAAAAAATTACTGACATCTGAAAACCCTCCAAATCTCGATTAGAGCCATATTAACGGAGATAAATCGATTTAAAGATGTTCATACCCGCCAGCCTGAAAATAATGGGTTAGAACATTTGTTTTTTAGGAAAAAAATTCTGACACCTGAAAACCCTCCAAATCTCGATTAGAGCCATATTAACGGAGATAAATCGATTTAAAGATTTTCATATCCGCCAGCCTGAAAATAATGGGATGACACATTTTTTTTGAGGAAAAAATTTCTGACACCTGAAAACCCTCCAAATCTCGATTAGAGCCATATTAACGGAGATAAATTGATTTAAAGATTTTCATACCCGCCAGCCTGAAAATAATGGGTTGGAACATTTTTTTTTAGGAAAATATTTCTGACACCTGAAAACCCTCCAAGTCTCGATTAGAGCCATATTAACGGAGATAAATCGATTTAAAGATTTTCATACCCGCCAGCCTGAAAATAATGGGTTAGAACATTTGTTTTTTAGGAAAAAATTTCTGACACCTGGAAACCCTCCAAATCTCCATTTGGGCCATATTAACGGAGATAAATCGATTTAAAGATTTTCATATCCGCCAGCCTGAAAATAATGGGTTAGAACATTTGTTTTTTAGGAAAAAAATTCTGACACCTGAAAACCCTCCAAATCTCCATTAGAGCCATATTAACGGAGATAAATCGATTTAAAGATTTTCATATCCGCCAGCCTGAAAATAATAGGATGACACATTTATTTTGAGGAAAAAATTTCTGTCACCTGAAAACCCTCCAAATCTCGATTAGAGCCATATTAACGGAGATAAATTGATTTAAAGATTTTCATACCCGCCAGCCTGAAAATAACGGGTAAGAACATTTTTTTTAAGGAAAAAATTTATGACACCTGAAAACCCTCCAAATCTCCATTATAGCCATATTAACGGAGATAAATCGATTTAAAGATTTTCATTCCCGCCAGCCTGAAAATAATGGGTTGGAACATTTTTTTTGAAGAAAAAATTTCTGACACCTGAAAACCCTCCAAATCTCGATTAGAGCCATATTAACGGAGATAAATCGATTTAAAGATTTTCATACCCGCCAGCCTGAAAATAATAGGTTGGAACATTATTTGTTTTTTGAGGAAAAAATTACTGACACCTGAAAACCCTCCAAATCTCGATTAGAGCCATATTAACGGAGATAAATCGATTTAAAGATGTTCATACCCGCCAGCCTGAAAATAATGGGTTAGAACATTTGTTTTTTAGGAAAAAAATTCTGACACCTGAAAACCCTCCAAATCTCGATTAGAGCCATATTAACGGAGATAAATCGATTTAAAGATTTTCATATCCGCCAGCCTGAAAATAATGGGATGACACATTTTTTTTGAGGAAAAAATTTCTGACACCTGAAAACCCTCCAAATCTCGATTAGAGCCATATTAACGGAGATAAATTGATTTAAAGATTTTCATACCCGCCAGCCTGAAAATAATGGGTTGGAACATTTTTTTTTAGGAAAATATTTCTGACACCTGAAAACCCTCCAAGTCTCGATTAGAGCCATATTAACGGAGATAAATCGATTTAAAGATTTTCATACCCGCCAGCCTGAAAATAATGGGTTAGAACATTTGTTTTTTAGGAAAAAATTTCTGACACCTGGAAACCCTCCAAATCTCCATTTGGGCCATATTAACGGAGATAAATCGATTTAAAGATTTTCATATCCGCCAGCCTGAAAATAATGGGTTAGAACATTTGTTTTTTAGGAAAAAAATTCTGACACCTGAAAACCCTCCAAATCTCCATTAGAGCCATATTAACGGAGATAAATCGATTTAAAGATTTTCATATCCGCCAGCCTGAAAATAATAGGATGACACATTTATTTTGAGGAAAAAATTTCTGTCACCTGAAAACCCTCCAAATCTCGATTAGAGCCATATTAACGGAGATAAATTGATTTAAAGATTTTCATACCCGCCAGCCTGAAAATAACGGGTAAGAACATTTTTTTTAAGGAAAAAATTTATGACACCTGAAAACCCTCCAAATCTCCATTATAGCCATATTAACGGAGATAAATCGATTTAAAGATTTTCATTCCCGCCAGCCTGAAAATAATGGGTTGGAACATTTTTTTTGAAGAAAAAATTTCTGACACCTGAAAACCCTCCAAATCTCGATTAGAGCCATATTAACGGAGATAAATCGATTTAAAGATTTTCATACCCGCCAGCCTGAAAATAATAGGTTGGAACATTTTTTGTTTTTTGAGGAAAAAATTACTGACACCTGAAAACCCTCCAAATCTCGATTAGAGCCATATTAACGGAGATAAATCGATTTAAAGATTTTCATACCCGCCAGCCTGAAAATAATAGGTTGGAACATTTTTTGTTTTTTGAGGAAAAAATTACTGACACCTGAAAACCCTCCAAATCTCGATTAGAGCCATATTAACGGAGATAAATCGATTTAAAGATTTTCATACCCGCCAGCCTGAAAATAATGGGTTGGAACATTTTTTGTTTTTTGAGGAAAAAATTACTGACACCTGAAAACCCTCCAAATCTCGATTAGAGCCATATTAACGGAGATAAATCGATTTAAAGATGTTCATACCCGCCAGCCTGAAAATAATGGGTTAGAACATTTGTTTTTTAGGTAAATATTTCTGACACCTGAAAACCCTCCAAGTCTCCATTAGAGCCATATTAACGGAGATATATGGATTTAAAAATAATGGGATTGAAATTTTTTTTTTGGAAAAAATTTCTGACACCTGAAAACCCTCCAAATCTCCATTCGAGCCATATTAACGGAGATAAATCGATTTAAAGATTTTCATACCCGCCAGCCTGAAAATAATGGGTTGGAACATATTTTTTTTGAGGAAAATATTTCTGACACCTGAAAACCCTCCAAATCTCCATTAGAGCCATATTAACGGAGATAAATCGATTTAAAGATTTTCATACCCGCCAGCCTGAAAATAATGGGTAAGAAAAAATTTTTTTTTGAGGAAAATATTTCTGACACCTGAAAACCCTCCAAATCTCCATTAGAGCCATATTAACGGAGATAAATCGATTTAAAGATTTTCATACCCGCCAGCCTGAAAATAATGGGTAAGAAAAAATTTTTTTTGAGGAAAATATTTCTGACACCTGAAAACCCTCCAAATCTCCATTAGAGCCATATTAACGGAGATAAATCGATTTAAAGATGTTCATACCCGCCAGCCTGAAAATAATGGGTTGGAACATTTTTTTTTGAGGAAAAAATTTCTGACACCTGGAAACCCTCCAAATCTCCATTTGGGCCATATTAACGGAGATAAATCGATTTAAAGATTTTCATACCCGCCAGCCTGAAAATAATGGGTAAGAAAAAATTTTTTTTTGAGGAAAATATTTCTGACACCTGAAAACCCTCCAAATCTCCATTAGAGCCATATTAACGGAGATAAATCGATTTAAAGATTTTCATACCCGCCAGCCTGAAAATAATGGGTAAGAAAAAATTTTTTTTTGAGGAAAATATTTCTGACACCTGAAAACCCTCCAAATCTCCATTAGAGCCATATTAACGGAGATAAATTGATTTAAAGATGTTCATACCCGCCAGCCTGAAAATAATGGGTTGGAACATTTTTTTTTGAGGAAAAAATTTCTGACACCTGGAAACCCTCCAAATCTCCATTTGGGCCATATTAACGGAGATAAATCGATTTAAAGATTTTCATATCCGCCAGCCTGAAAATAATAGGATGACACATTTATTTTGAGGAAAATATTTCTGACACCTGAAAACCCTCCAAATCTCTATTAGAGCCATATTAACGGAGATAAATCGATTTAAAGATTTTCATACCCGCCAGCCTGAAAATAATGGGTAAGAAAAAATTTTTTTTTGAGGAAAATATTTCTGACACCTGAAAACCCTCCAAATCTCCATTAGAGCCATATTAACGGAGATAAATTGATTTAAAGATGTTCATACCCGCCAGCCTGAAAATAATGGGTTGGAACATTTTTTTTTGAGGAAAAAATTTCTGACACCTGGAAACCCTCCAAATCTCCATTTGGGCCATATTAACGGAGATAAATCGATTTAAAGATTTTCATATCCGCCAGCCTGAAAATAATAGGATGACACATTTATTTTGAGGAAAAAATTTCTGTCACCTGAAAACCCTCCAAATCTCGATTAGAGCCATATTAACGGAGATAAATTGATTTAAAGATTTTCATACCCGCCAGCCTGAAAATAACGGGTAAGAACATTTTTTTTAAGGAAAAAATTTATGACACCTGAAAACCCTCCAAATCTCCATTATAGCCATATTAACGGAGATAAATCGATTTAAAGATTTTCATTCCCGCCAGCCTGAAAATAATGGGTTGGAACATTTTTTTTTGAGGAAAAAATTTCTGACACCTGGAAACCCTCCAAATCTCCATTTGGGCCATATTAACGGAGATAAATCGATTTAAAGATTTTCATACCCGCCAGCCTGAAAATAATGGGTAAGAAAAAAATTTTTTTTGAGGAAAATATTTCTGACACCTGAAAACCCTCCAAATCTCCATTAGAGCCATATTAACGGAGATAAATCGATTTAAAGATTTTCATACCCGCCAGCCTGAAAATAATGGGTAAGAAAAAAAATTTTTTTGAGGAAAATATTTCTGACACCTGAAAACCCTCCAAATCTCCATTAGAGCCATATTAACGGAGATAAATCGATTTAAAGATGTTCATACCCGCCAGCCTGAAAATAATGGGTTGGAACATTTTTTTTTGAGGAAAAAATTTCTGACACCTGGAAACCCTCCAAATCTCCATTTGGGCCATATTAACGGAGATAAATCGATTTAAAGATTTTCATATCCGCCAGCCTGAAAATAATGGGTTAGAACATTTGTTTTTTAGGAAAAAAATTCTGACACCTGAAAACCCTCCAAATCTCCATTAGAGCCATATTAACGGAGATAAATCGATTTAAAGATTTTCATATCCGCCAGCCTGAAAATAATAGGATGACACATTTATTTTGAGGAAAAAATTTCTGTCACCTGAAAACCCTCCAAATCTCGATTAGAGCCATATTAACGGAGATAAATCGATTTAAAGATTTTCATACCCGCCAGCCTGAAAATAACGGGTAAGAACATTTTTTTTTAAGGAAAAAATTTATGACACCTGAAAACCCTCCAAATCTCCATTATAGTCATATTAACGGAGATAAATCGATTTAAAGATTTTCATTCCCGCCAGCCTGAAAATAATGGGTTGGAACATTTTTTTTGAAGAAAAAATTTCTGACACCTGAAAACCCTCCAAATCTCGATTAGAGCCATATTAACGGAGATAAATCGATTTAAAGATTTTCATACCCGCCAGCCTGAAAATAATAGGTTGGAACATTTTTTGTTTTTTGAGGAAAAAATTACTGACACCTGAAAACCCTCCAAATCTCGATTAGAGCCATATTAACGGAGATAAATCGATTTAAAGATTTTCATACCCGCCAGCCTGAAAATAATGGGTTGGAACATTTTTTGTTTTTTGAGGAAAAAATTACTGACATCTGAAAACCCTCCAAATCTCGATTAGAGCCATATTAACGGAGATAAATCGATTTAAAGATGTTCATACCCGCCAGCCTGAAAATAATGGGTTAGAACATTTGTTTTTTAGGAAAAAAATTCTGACACCTGAAAACCCTCCAAATCTCGATTAGAGCCATATTAACGGAGATAAATCGATTTAAAGATTTTCATATCCGCCAGCCTGAAAATAATGGGATGACACATTTTTTTTGAGGAAAAAATTTCTGACACCTGAAAACCCTCCAAATCTCGATTAGAGCCATATTAACGGAGATAAATTGATTTAAAGATTTTCATACCCGCCAGCCTGAAAATAATGGGTTGGAACATTTTTTTTTAGGAAAATATTTCTGACACCTGAAAACCCTCCAAGTCTCGATTAGAGCCATATTAACGGAGATAAATCGATTTAAAGATTTTCATACCCGCCAGCCTGAAAATAATGGGTTAGAACATTTGTTTTTTAGGAAAAAATTTCTGACACCTGGAAACCCTCCAAATCTCCATTTGGGCCATATTAACGGAGATAAATCGATTTAAAGATTTTCATATCCGCCAGCCTGAAAATAATGGGTTAGAACATTTGTTTTTTAGGAAAAAAATTCTGACACCTGAAAACCCTCCAAATCTCCATTAGAGCCATATTAACGGAGATAAATCGATTTAAAGATTTTCATATCCGCCAGCCTGAAAATAATAGGATGACACATTTATTTTGAGGAAAAAATTTCTGTCACCTGAAAACCCTCCAAATCTCGATTAGAGCCATATTAACGGAGATAAATTGATTTAAAGATTTTCATACCCGCCAGCCTGAAAATAACGGGTAAGAACATTTTTTTTAAGGAAAAAATTTATGACACCTGAAAACCCTCCAAATCTCCATTATAGCCATATTAACGGAGATAAATCGATTTAAAGATTTTCATTCCCGCCAGCCTGAAAATAATGGGTTGGAACATTTTTTTTGAAGAAAAAATTTCTGACACCTGAAAACCCTCCAAATCTCGATTAGAGCCATATTAACGGAGATAAATCGATTTAAAGATTTTCATACCCGCCAGCCTGAAAATAATAGGTTGGAACATTATTTGTTTTTTGAGGAAAAAATTACTGACACCTGAAAACCCTCCAAATCTCGATTAGAGCCATATTAACGGAGATAAATCGATTTAAAGATGTTCATACCCGCCAGCCTGAAAATAATGGGTTAGAACATTTGTTTTTTAGGAAAAAAATTCTGACACCTGAAAACCCTCCAAATCTCGATTAGAGCCATATTAACGGAGATAAATCGATTTAAAGATTTTCATATCCGCCAGCCTGAAAATAATGGGATGACACATTTTTTTTGAGGAAAAAATTTCTGACACCTGAAAACCCTCCAAATCTCGATTAGAGCCATATTAACGGAGATAAATTGATTTAAAGATTTTCATACCCGCCAGCCTGAAAATAATGGGTTGGAACATTTTTTTTTAGGAAAATATTTCTGACACCTGAAAACCCTCCAAGTCTCGATTAGAGCCATATTAACGGAGATAAATCGATTTAAAGATTTTCATACCCGCCAGCCTGAAAATAATGGGTTAGAACATTTGTTTTTTAGGAAAAAATTTCTGACACCTGGAAACCCTCCAAATCTCCATTTGGGCCATATTAACGGAGATAAATCGATTTAAAGATTTTCATATCCGCCAGCCTGAAAATAATGGGTTAGAACATTTGTTTTTTAGGAAAAAAATTCTGACACCTGAAAACCCTCCAAATCTCCATTAGAGCCATATTAACGGAGATAAATCGATTTAAAGATTTTCATATCCGCCAGCCTGAAAATAATAGGATGACACATTTATTTTGAGGAAAAAATTTCTGTCACCTGAAAACCCTCCAAATCTCGATTAGAGCCATATTAACGGAGATAAATTGATTTAAAGATTTTCATACCCGCCAGCCTGAAAATAACGGGTAAGAACATTTTTTTTAAGGAAAAAATTTATGACACCTGAAAACCCTCCAAATCTCCATTATAGCCATATTAACGGAGATAAATCGATTTAAAGATTTTCATTCCCGCCAGCCTGAAAATAATGGGTTGGAACATTTTTTTTGAAGAAAAAATTTCTGACACCTGAAAACCCTCCAAATCTCGATTAGAGCCATATTAACGGAGATAAATCGATTTAAAGATTTTCATACCCGCCAGCCTGAAAATAATAGGTTGGAACATTTTTTGTTTTTTGAGGAAAAAATTACTGACACCTGAAAACCCTCCAAATCTCGATTAGAGCCATATTAACGGAGATAAATCGATTTAAAGATTTTCATACCCGCCAGCCTGAAAATAATAGGTTGGAACATTTTTTGTTTTTTGAGGAAAAAATTACTGACACCTGAAAACCCTCCAAATCTCGATTAGAGCCATATTAACGGAGATAAATCGATTTAAAGATTTTCATACCCGCCAGCCTGAAAATAATGGGTTGGAACATTTTTTGTTTTTTGAGGAAAAAATTACTGACACCTGAAAACCCTCCAAATCTCGATTAGAGCCATATTAACGGAGATAAATCGATTTAAAGATGTTCATACCCGCCAGCCTGAAAATAATGGGTTAGAACATTTGTTTTTTAGGTAAATATTTCTGACACCTGAAAACCCTCCAAGTCTCCATTAGAGCCATATTAACGGAGATATATGGATTTAAAAATAATGGGATTGAAATTTTTTTTTTGGAAAAAATTTCTGACACCTGAAAACCCTCCAAATCTCCATTCGAGCCATATTAACGGAGATAAATCGATTTAAAGATTTTCATACCCGCCAGCCTGAAAATAATGGGTTGGAACATATTTTTTTTGAGGAAAATATTTCTGACACCTGAAAACCCTCCAAATCTCCATTAGAGCCATATTAACGGAGATAAATCGATTTAAAGATTTTCATACCCGCCAGCCTGAAAATAATGGGTAAGAAAAAATTTTTTTTTGAGGAAAATATTTCTGACACCTGAAAACCCTCCAAATCTCCATTAGAGCCATATTAACGGAGATAAATCGATTTAAAGATTTTCATACCCGCCAGCCTGAAAATAATGGGTAAGAAAAAATTTTTTTTGAGGAAAATATTTCTGACACCTGAAAACCCTCCAAATCTCCATTAGAGCCATATTAACGGAGATAAATCGATTTAAAGATGTTCATACCCGCCAGCCTGAAAATAATGGGTTGGAACATTTTTTTTTGAGGAAAAAATTTCTGACACCTGGAAACCCTCCAAATCTCCATTTGGGCCATATTAACGGAGATAAATCGATTTAAAGATTTTCATACCCGCCAGCCTGAAAATAATGGGTAAGAAAAAATTTTTTTTTGAGGAAAATATTTCTGACACCTGAAAACCCTCCAAATCTCCATTAGAGCCATATTAACGGAGATAAATCGATTTAAAGATTTTCATACCCGCCAGCCTGAAAATAATGGGTAAGAAAAAATTTTTTTTTGAGGAAAATATTTCTGACACCTGAAAACCCTCCAAATCTCCATTAGAGCCATATTAACGGAGATAAATTGATTTAAAGATGTTCATACCCGCCAGCCTGAAAATAATGGGTTGGAACATTTTTTTTTGAGGAAAAAATTTCTGACACCTGGAAACCCTCCAAATCTCCATTTGGGCCATATTAACGGAGATAAATCGATTTAAAGATTTTCATATCCGCCAGCCTGAAAATAATAGGATGACACATTTATTTTGAGGAAAATATTTCTGACACCTGAAAACCCTCCAAATCTCTATTAGAGCCATATTAACGGAGATAAATCGATTTAAAGATTTTCATACCCGCCAGCCTGAAAATAATGGGTAAGAAAAAATTTTTTTTTGAGGAAAATATTTCTGACACCTGAAAACCCTCCAAATCTCCATTAGAGCCATATTAACGGAGATAAATTGATTTAAAGATGTTCATACCCGCCAGCCTGAAAATAATGGGTTGGAACATTTTTTTTTGAGGAAAAAATTTCTGACACCTGGAAACCCTCCAAATCTCCATTTGGGCCATATTAACGGAGATAAATCGATTTAAAGATTTTCATATCCGCCAGCCTGAAAATAATAGGATGACACATTTATTTTGAGGAAAAAATTTCTGTCACCTGAAAACCCTCCAAATCTCGATTAGAGCCATATTAACGGAGATAAATTGATTTAAAGATTTTCATACCCGCCAGCCTGAAAATAACGGGTAAGAACATTTTTTTTAAGGAAAAAATTTATGACACCTGAAAACCCTCCAAATCTCCATTATAGCCATATTAACGGAGATAAATCGATTTAAAGATTTTCATTCCCGCCAGCCTGAAAATAATGGGTTGGAACATTTTTTTTTGAGGAAAAAATTTCTGACACCTGGAAACCCTCCAAATCTCCATTTGGGCCATATTAACGGAGATAAATCGATTTAAAGATTTTCATACCCGCCAGCCTGAAAATAATGGGTAAGAAAAAAATTTTTTTTGAGGAAAATATTTCTGACACCTGAAAACCCTCCAAATCTCCATTAGAGCCATATTAACGGAGATAAATCGATTTAAAGATTTTCATACCCGCCAGCCTGAAAATAATGGGTAAGAAAAAAAATTTTTTTGAGGAAAATATTTCTGACACCTGAAAACCCTCCAAATCTCCATTAGAGCCATATTAACGGAGATAAATCGATTTAAAGATTTTCATACCCGCCAGCCTGAAAATAATGGGTAAGAAAAAATTTTTTTTTGAGGAAAATATTTCTGACACCTGAAAACCCTCCAAATCTCCATTAGAGCCATATTAACGGAGATAAATTGATTTAAAGATGTTCATACCCGCCAGCCTGAAAATAATGGGTTGGAACATTTTTTTTTGAGGAAAAAATTTCTGACACCTGGAAACCCTCCAAATCTCCATTTGGGCCATATTAACGGAGATAAATCGATTTAAAGATTTTCATATCCGCCAGCCTGAAAATAATAGGATGACACATTTATTTTGAGGAAAAAATTTCTGTCACCTGAAAACCCTCCAAATCTCGATTAGAGCCATATTAACGGAGATAAATTGATTTAAAGATTTTCATACCCGCCAGCCTGAAAATAACGGGTAAGAACATTTTTTTTAAGGAAAAAATTTATGACACCTGAAAACCCTCCAAATCTCCATTATAGCCATATTAACGGAGATAAATCGATTTAAAGATTTTCATTCCCGCCAGCCTGAAAATAATGGGTTGGAACATTTTTTTTGAAGAAAAAATTTCTGACACCTGAAAACCCTCCAAATCTCGATTAGAGCCATATTAACGGAGATAAATCGATTTAAAGATTTTCATACCCGCCAGCTTGAAAATAATAGGTTGGAACATTTTTTGTTTTTTGAGGAAAAAATTACTGACACCTGAAAACCCTCCAAATCTCGATTCGAGCCATATTAACGGAGATAAATCGATTTAAAGATTTTCATACCCGCCAGCCTGAAAATAATAGGTTGGAACATTTTTTGTTTTTTGAGGAAAAAATTACTGACACCTGAAAACCCTCCAAATCTCGATTAGAGCCATATTAACGGAGATAAATCGATTTAAAGATTTTCATACCCGCCAGCCTGAAAATAATGGGTTGGAACATTTTTTGTTTTTTGAGGAAAAAATTACTGACACCTGAAAACCCTCCAAATCTCGATTAGAGCCATATTAACGGAGATAAATCGATTTAAAGATGTTCATACCCGCCAGCCTGAAAATAATGGGTTAGAACATTTGTTTTTTAGGAAAAAAATTCTGACACCTGAAAACCCTCCAAATCTCGGTTAGAGCCATATTAACGGAGATAAATCGATTTAAAGATTTTCATATCCGCCAGCCTGAAAATAATGGGATGACACATTTTTTTTGAGGAAAAAATTTCTGACACCTGAAAACCCTCCAAATCTCGATTAGAGCCATATTAACGGAGATAAATTGATTTAAAGATTTTCATACCCGCCAGCCTGAAAATAATGGGTTGGAACATTTTTTTTTTAGGAAAATATTTCTGACACCTGAAAACCCTCCAAGTCTCCATTAGAGCCATATTAACGGAGATAAATCGATTTAAAGATGTTCATACCCGCCTGAAAATAATGGGTTGGAACATTTTTTTTTTGAAGAAAAAAATTCTGACACCTGAAAACCCTCAATATCTCGATTAAAGCCGTATTAACGGAGATAAATCGATTTAAAGATTTTCATACTCGCCAGCCTGAAAATAATGGGTAAGAACATTTGTTTTTTAGGAAAAAATTCTGACACCTGAAAACCCTCCAAATCTCGATTAGAGGCATATTAATGGAGATAAATCGATTTAAAGATTTTCATATCCGCCAGCCTGAAAATAATGGGATGACACATTTTTTTTGAGGAAAAAAATTCTGACACCTGAAAACCCTCCAAATCTCGATTAGAGCCATATTAACGGAGATAAATTGATTTAAAGATTTTCATACCCGCCAGCCTGAAAATAACGGGTAAGAACATTTTTTTTAAGGAAAAAATTTATGACACCTGAAAACCCTCCAAATCTCCATTATAGCCATATTAACGGAGATAAATCGATTTAAAGATTTTCATTCCCGCCAGCTTGAAAATAATGGGTTGGAACATTTTTTTTGAGGAAAAAAATTCTGATACCTGAAAACCCTCCAAATCTCGGTTAGAGCCATATTAACGGAGATAAATCGATTTAAAGATTTTCATATCCGCCAGCCTGAAAATAATGGGATGACACATTTTTTTTGAGGAAAAAATTTCTGACACCTGAAAACCCTCCAAATCTCGATTAGAGCCATATTAACGGAGATAAATTGATTTAAAGATTTTCATACCCGCCAGCCTGAAAATAATGGGTTGGAACATTTTTTTTTTAGGAAAATATTTCTGACACCTGAAAACCCTCCAAGTCTCCATTAGAGCCATATTAACGGAGATAAATCGATTTAAAGATGTTCATACCCGCCTGAAAATAATGGGTTGGAACATTTTTTTTTGAAGAAAAAAATTCTGACACCTGAAAACCCTCAATATCTCGATTAAAGCCGTATTAACGGAGATAAATCGATTTAAAGATTTTCATACTCGCCAGCCTGAAAATAATGGGTTAGAACATTTGTTTTTTAGGAAAAAATTCTGACACCTGAAAACCCTCCAAATCTCGATTAGAGCCATATTAATGGAGATAAATCGATTTAAAGATTTTCATATCCGCCAGCCTGAAAATAATGGGATGACACATTTTTTTTGAGGAAAAAATTTCTGACACCTGAAAACCCTCCAAATCTCGATTAGAGCCATATTAACGGAGATAAATTGATTTAAAGATTTTCATACCCGCCAGCCTGAAAATAATGGGTTGGAACATTTTTTTTTTGAGGAAAATATTTCTGACACCTGAAAACCCTCCAAATCTCCATTAGAGCCATATTAACGGAGATAAATCGATTTAAAGATTTTCATACCCGCCAGCCTGAAAATAATGGGTTAGAAATTTTTTTTTTTTGGAAAAAATTTCTGACACCTGAAAACCCTCCAAATCTTCATTCGAGCCATATTAACGGAGATAAATCGATTTAAAGATTTTCATACCCGCCAGCCTGAAAATAATGGGTTGGAACATTTTTTGTTTTTTGAGGAAAAAATTACTGACACCTGAAAACCCTCCAAATCTCGATTAGAGCCATATTAACGGAGATAAATCGATTTAAAGATGTTCATACCCGCCAGCCTGAAAATAATGGGTTAGAACATTTGTTTTTTAGGAAAAAAATTCTGACACCTGAAAACCCTCCAAATCTCGATTAGAGCCATATTAACGGAGATAAATCGATTTAAAGATTTTCATATCCGCCAGCCTGAAAATAATGGGATGACACATTTTTTTTGAGGAAAAAATTTCTGACACCTGAAAACCCTCCAAATCTCGATTAGAGCCATATTAACGGAGATAAATTGATTTAAAGATTTTCATACCCGCCAGCCTGAAAATAATGGGTTGGAACATTTTTTTTTAGGAAAATATTTCTGACACCTGAAAACCCTCCAAGTCTCGATTAGAGCCATATTAACGGAGATAAATCGATTTAAAGATTTTCATACCCGCCAGCCTGAAAATAATGGGTTAGAACATTTGTTTTTTAGGAAAAAATTTCTGACGCCTGGAAACCCTCCAAATCTCCATTTGGGCCATATTAACGGAGATAAATCGATTTAAAGATTTTCATATCCGCCAGCCTGAAAATAATGGGTTAGAACATTTGTTTTTTAGGAAAAAAATTCTAACACCTGAAAACCCTCCAAATCTCCATTAGAGCCATATTAACGGAGATAAATCGATTTAAAGATTTTCATATCCGCCAGCCTGAAAATAATAGGATGACACATTTATTTTGAGGAAAAAATTTCTGTCACCTGAAAACCCTCCAAATCTCGATTAGAGCCATATTAACGGAGATAAATTGATTTAAAGATTTTCATACCCGCCAGCCTGAAAATAACGGGTAAGAACATTTTTTTTAAGGAAAAAATTTATGACACCTGAAAACCCTCCAAATCTCCATTATAGCCATATTAACGGAGATAAATCGATTTAAAGATTTTCATTCCCGCCAGCCTGAAAATAATGGGTTGGAACATTTTTTTTGAAGAAAAAATTTCTGACACCTGAAAACCCTCCAAATCTCGATTAGAGCCATATTAACGGAGATAAATCGATTTAAAGATTTTCATACCCGCCAGCCTGAAAATAATAGGTTGGAACATTTTTTGTTTTTTGAGGAAAAAATTACTGACACCTGAAAACCCTCCAAATCTCGATTAGAGCCATATTAACGGAGATAAATCGATTTAAAGATTTTCATACCCGCCAGCCTGAAAATAATAGGTTGGAACATTTTTTGTTTTTTGAGGAAAAAATTACTGACACCTGAAAACCCTCCAAATCTCGATTAGAGCCATATTAACGGAGATAAATCGATTTAAAGATTTTCATACCCGCCAGCCTGAAAATAATGGGTTGGAACATTTTTTGTTTTTTGAGGAAAAAATTACTGACACCTGAAAACCCTCCAAATCTCGATTAGAGCCATATTAACGGAGATAAATCGATTTAAAGATGTTCATACCTGCCAGCCTGAAAATAATGGGTTAGAACATTTGTTTTTTAGGTAAATATTTCTGACACCTGAAAACCCTCCAAGTCTCCATTAGAGCCATATTAACGGAGATATATGGATTTAAAAATAATGGGATTGAAATTTTTTTTTTGGAAAAAATTTCTGACACCTGAAAACCCTCCAAATCTCCATTCGAGCCATATTAACGGAGATAAATCGATTTAAAGATTTTCATACCCGCCAGCCTGAAAATAATGGGTAAGAAAAAATTTTTTTTTTGAGGAAAATATTTCTGACACCTGAAAACCCTCCAAATCTCCATTAGAGCCATATTAACGGAGATAAATCGATTTAAAGATTTTCATACCCGCCAGCCTGAAAATAATGGGTAAGAAAAAATTTTTTTTTGAGGAAAATATTTCTGACACCTGAAAACCCTCCAAATCTCCATTAGAGCCATATTAACGGAGATAAATCGATTTAAAGATTTTCATACCCGCCAGCCTGAAAATAATGGGTAAGAAAAAAATTTTTTTTGAGGAAAATATTTCTGACACCTGAAAACCCTCCAAATCTCCATTAGAGCCATATTAACGGAGATAAATCGATTTAAAGATTTTCATACCCGCCAGCCTGAAAATAATGGGTAAGAAAAAATTTTTTTTTGAGGAAAATATTTCTGACACCTGAAAACCCTCCAAATCTCCATTAGAGCCATATTAACGGAGATAAATCGATTTAAAGATGTTCATACCCGCCAGCCTGAAAATAATGGGTTGGAACATATTTTTTTTGAGGAAAATATTTCTGACACCTGAAAACCCTCCAAATCTCCATTAGAGCCATATTAACGGAGATAAATCGATTTAAAGATTTTCATACCCGCCAGCCTGAAAATAATGGGTAAGAAAAAATTTTTTTTTGAGGAAAATATTTCTGACACCTGAAAACCCTCCAAATCTCCATTAGAGCCATATTAACGGAGATAAATCGATTTAAAGATTTTCATACCCGCCAGCCTGAAAATAATGGGTAAGAAAAAAATTTTTTTTGAGGAAAATATTTCTGACACCTGAAAACCCTCCAAATCTCCATTAGAGCCATATTAACGGAGATAAATCGATTTAAAGATTTTCATACCCGCCAGCCTGAAAATAATGGGTAAGAAAAAATTTTTTTTTGAGGAAAATATTTCTGACACCTGAAAACCCTCCAAATCTCCATTAGAGCCATATTAACGGAGATAAATCGATTTAAAGATGTTCATACCCGCCAGCCTGAAAATAATGGGTTGGAACATTTTTTTTTGAGGAAAAAATTTCTGACACCTGGAAACCCTCCAAATCTCCATTTGGGCCATATTAACGGAGATAAATCGATTTAAAGATGTTCATACCCGCCAGCCTGAAAATAATGGGTTAGAACATTTGTTTTTTAGGTAAATATTTCTGACACCTGAAAACCCTCCAAGTCTCCATTAGAGCCATATTAACGGAGATATATGGATTTAAAAATAATGGGATTGAAATTTTTTTTTTGGAAAAAATTTCTGACACCTGAAAACCCTCCAAATCTCCATTCGAGCCATATTAACGGAGATAAATCGATTTAAAGATTTTCATACCCGCCAGCCTGAAAATAATGGGTTGGAACATATTTTTTTTGAGGAAAATATTTCTGACACCTGAAAACCCTCCAAATTTCCATTAGAGCCATATTAACGGAGATAAATCGATTTAAAGATTTTCATACCCGCCAGCCTGAAAATAATGGGTAAGAAAAAATTTTTTTTTGAGGAAAATATTTCTGACACCTGAAAACCCTCCAAATCTCCATTAGAGCCATAATAACGGAGATAAATCGATTTAAAGATTTTCATACCCGCCAGCCTGAAAATAATGGGTAAGAAAAAAATTTTTTTTGAGGAAAATATTTCAGACACCTGAAAACCCTCCAAATCTCCATTAGAGCCATATTAACGGAGATAAATCGATTTAAAGATTTTCATACCCGCCAGCCTGAAAATAATGGGTAAGAAAAAATTTTTTTTTGAGGAAAATATTTCTGACACCTGAAAACCCTCCAAATCTCCATTAGAGCCATATTAACGGAGATAAATCGATTTAAAGATGTTCATACCCGCCAGCCTGAAAATAATGGGTTGGAACATTTTTTTTTGAGGAAAAAATTTCTGACACCTGGAAACCCTCCAAATCTCCATTTGGGCCATATTAACGGAGATAAATCGATTTAAAGATTTTCATATCCGCCAGCCTGAAAATAATGGGTTAGAACATTTGTTTTTTAGGAAAAAAATTCTGACACCTGAAAACCCTCCAAATCTCCATTAGAGCCATATTAACGGAGATAAATCGATTTAAAGATTTTCATATCCGCCAGCCTGAAAATAATAGGATGACACATTTTTTTTGAGGAAAAAAATTCTGACACCTGAAAACCCTCCAAATCTCGATTAGAGCCATATTAACGGAGATAAATTGATTTAAAGATTTTCATACCCGCCAGCCTGAAAATAACGGGTAAGAACATTTTTTTTAAGGAAAAAATTTATGACACCTGAAAACCCTCCAAATCTCCATTATAGCCATATTAACGGAGATAAATCGATTTAAAGATTTTCATTCCCGCCAGCCTGAAAATAATGGGATGACACATTTTTTTTGAGGAAAAAATTTCTGACACCTGAAAACCCTCCAAATCTCGATTAGAGCCATATTAACGGAGATAAATTGATTTAAAGATTTTCATACCCGCCAGCCTGAAAATAATGGGTTGGAACATTTTTTTTTTAGGAAAATATTTCTGACACCTGAAAACCCTCCAAGTCTCCATTAGAGCCATATTAACGGAGATAAATCGATTTAAAGATGTTCATACCCGCCTGAAAATAATGGGTTGGAACATTTTTTTTTTAAGAAAAAAATTCTGACACCTGAAAACCCTCAAAATCTCGATTAAAGCCGTATTAACGGAGATAAATCGATTTAAAGATTTTCATACCCGCCAGCCTGAAAATAACGGGTAAGAACATTTTTTTTAAGGAAAAAATTTATGACACCTGAAAACCCTCCAAATCTCCAGTATAGCCATATTAACGGAGATAAATCGATTTAAAGATTTTCATTCCCGCCAGCCTGAAAATAATGGATTGGAACATTTTTTTTGAAGAAAAAATTTCTGACACCTGAAAACCCTCCAAATCTCGATTAGAGCCATATTAACGGAGATAAATCGATTTAAAGATTTTCATACCCGCCAGCCTGAAAATAATGGGTTGGAACATTTTTTGTTTTTTGAGGAAAAAATTACTGACACCTGAAAACCCTCCAAATCTCGATTAGAGCCATATTAACGGAGATAAATCGATTTAAAGATGTTCATACCCGCCAGCCTGAAAATAATGGGTTGGAACATTTTTTTTTGAGGAAAAAATTTCTGACACCTGGAAACCCTCCAAATCTCCATTAGGGCCGTATTAACGGAGATAAATCGATTTAAAGATTTTCATACCCGCCAGCCTGAAAATAATGGGTTGGAACATTTGTTTTTAAGGAAAAAAATTCTGACACCTGAAAACCCTCCAAATCTCGATTAGAGCCATATTAACGGAGATAAATCGATTTAAAGATTTTCATATCCGCCAGCCTGAAAATAATGGGATGACACATTTTTTTTGAGGAAAAAATTTCTGTCACCTGAAAACCCTCCAAATCTCGATTAGAGCCATATTAACGGAGATAAATTGATTTAAAGATTTTCATACCCGCCAGCCTGAAAATAACGGGTAAGAACATTTTTTTTTAAGGAAAAAATTTATGACACCTGAAAACCCTCCAAATCTCCATTATAGCCATATTAACGGAGATAAATCGATTTAAAGATTTTCATTCCCGCCAGCCTGAAAATAATGGGATGACACATTTTTTTTGAAAAAAAAATTTCTGACACCTGAAAACCCTCCAAATCTCGATTAGAGCCATATTAACTGAGATAAATCGATTTAAAGATTTTCATACCCGCCAGCCTGAAAATAATGGGTTGGAACATATTTTTTTGATGAAAAAAATTCTGACACCTGGAAACCCTCCAAATCTCGATTAAAGCCGTATTAACGGAGATAAATCGATTTAAAGATTTTCATACCCGCCAGCCTGAAAATAATGGGTTGGAACATATTATTGTGATGAAAAAAATTCTGACACCTGAAAACCCTCCAAATCTCCATTCGAGCCATATTAACGGAGATAAATCGATTTAAAGATTTTCATACCCGCCAGCTTGAAAATAATGGGTTGGAACATTTTTTTTTGAGGAAAAAAATTCTGATACCTGAAAACCCTCCAAATCTCGATTAGAGCCATATTAACGGAGATAAATCGATTTAAAGATTTTCATATCCGCCAGCCTGAAAATAATGGGATGACACATTTTTTTGGAGGAAAAAATTTCTGACACCTGAAAACCCTCCAAATCTCGATTAGAGCCATATTAACGGAGATAAATTGATTTAAAGATTTTCATACCCGCCAGCCTGAAAATAACGGGTAAGAACATTTTTTTTAAGGAATAAATTTATGACACCTGAAAACCCTCCAAATCTCGATTAGAGCCATATTAACGGAGATAAATCGATTTAAAGATTTTCATACCCGCCAGCCTGAAAATAATGGGTTGGAACATTTTTTTTTTAGGAAAATATTTCTGACACCTGAAAACCCTCCAAGTCTCCATTAGAGCCATATTAACGGAGATAAATCGATTTAAAGATGTTCATACCCGCCTGAAAATAATGGGTTGGAACATTTTTTTTTAAGAAAAAAATTCTGACACCTGAAAACCCTCAAAATCTCGATTAAAGCCGTATTAACGGAGATAAATCGATTTAAAGATTTTCATACTCGCCAGCCTGAAAATAATGGGTTAGAACATTTGTTTTTTAGGAAAAAATTCTGACACCTGAAAACCCTCCAAATCTCGATTAGAGCCATATTAACGGAGATAAATCGATTTAAAGATTTTCATACCCGCCAGCCTGAAAATAATGGGTTAGTAAATTTTTTTTTTTGGAAAACATTTCTGACACCTGAAAACTCTCCAAATCTCTATTCGAGCCATATTAACGGAGATAAATCGATTTAAAGATGTTCATACCCGCCAGCCTGAAAATAATGGGTTGGAACATTTTTTGTTTTTTGAGGAAAAAATTACTGACAACTGAAAACCCTCCAAATCTCGATTAGAGCCATATTAACGGAGATAAATCGATTTAAAGATTTTCATATCCGCCAGCCTGAAAATAATGGGATGACACATTTTTTTTAAGGAAAAAATTTCTGACACCTGAAAACCCTCCAAATCTCGATTAGAGCCATATTAACGGAGATAAATTGATTTAAAGATTTTCATACCCGCCAGCCTGAAAATAACGGGTAAGAACATTTTTTTTAAGGAAAAAATTTATGACACCTGAAAACCCTCCAAATCTCAATTAGAGCGATATTAACGGAGATAAATCGATTTAAAGATTTTCATGCCCGCCAGCCTGAAAATAATGGGTTAGAAATTTTTTTTTTTGGAAAAAATTTCTGACACCTGAAAACCGTCCAAATCTCCATTCGAACCATATTAACGGAGATAAATCGATTTAAAGATTTTCATACCCGCCAGCCTGAAAATAATGGGTTGGAACATTTTTTTTTTTAGGAAAATATTTCTGACACCTGAAAACCCTCCAAATCTCCATTAGAGCCATATTAACGGAGATAAATCGATTTAAAGATTTTCATACCCGCCAGCCTGAAAATAATAGGTAAGAAAAATTTTTTTTTGAGGAAAATATTTCTGACACCTGGAAACCCTCCAAATCTCGATTAGAGCCATATTAACGGAGATAAATCGATTTAAAGATTTTCATACCCGCCAACCTGAAAATAATGGGAAGGAACATTTTTTTTAAGGAAAAAATTTCTGACACCTGAAAACCCTCCAAATCTTCATTAGAGCCATATTAACGGAGATTAATCGATTTAAAGATTTTCATACCCGCCAGCCTGAAAATAATGGGTTTGGGACATTTTATTTACGAAAAAATTTCTGTCACCTGAAAACCCTTCAATTCTCGATTAGAGCCGTATTATCTCGATTAGAGCCATATTAACGGAGATAAATCGATTTAAAGATTTTCATACCCGCCAGCCGGAAAATAATGGGTTAGAAATTTTTTTTTTAGGAAAAAATTTCTGACACCTGAAAACCCTCCAAATCTCCATTAGAGCCATATTAACGGAGATAAATCGATTTAAAGATTTTCATACCCCCCAGCCTGAAAATAATGGGTTAGAACATTGTTTTTTAGGAAAAAATTTCTGAAACCTGAAAAACCTCCAAGTCTCCATTAGAGCCATATTAACGGAGATAAATCGATTTAAAGATTTTCATACCCGCCAGCCTGAAAATAATGGGTTGGGTCATTTTTTTGAGAAAAAAATTCTGACACCTGAAAACCCTCCAAATCTCGATTAGAGCCATATTAACGGAGATAAATCGATTTAAAGATTTTCATACCCGCCAGCCTGAAAATAATGGGTAGGAACATTTATTTGGGAGAAAAATTCTGACACCTGAAAACCCTCAAAATCTCGATTAAAGCCGTATTAACGGAGATAAATCGATTTAAAGATT
The DNA here is from genome assembly GCF_037179485.1 of Ochlerotatus camptorhynchus. Taxonomy (NCBI): domain Eukaryota; kingdom Metazoa; phylum Arthropoda; class Insecta; order Diptera; family Culicidae; genus Ochlerotatus; species Ochlerotatus camptorhynchus. The sequence continues at coordinate 1,388,504 of NW_027040790.1, read as the reverse complement.
TTCATACCCGCTAGCCTGAAAATAATGTGTAAGAACATTTTTTTGCGACAAAAATTCTGACACCCGAAAACCCTCCAAATCTCCATTAGAGCCATATTAACGGAGATAAATCGATTTAAAGATTTTCATACCCGCCAGCCTGAAAATAATGGGTAGGAATATTTTTTTGAGGAAAAAATTTCTGACACCTGAAAACCCTCAAAATCTCGATTAAAGTCGTATTAACGGAGATAAATCGATTTAAAGATTTTCATACCCGCCAGCCTGAAAATAATGGGTTTGAACCACGGGGGCAACAATCACGAATTCCGGCAGAGCTCACATCAATGTGATAAATATAGTGGGTAAGGAGGATGACTGCAACAGACTACTCTTTCTAGCATTCAGCACTGCAATGCAAGTGTGAAAAAGTAAGCTGTCTTGTTCTGTCGTGCCTCCGTCAGTTTTACCGCTGTCAGTATGTCCAAAAGTGTCAGATTTTCCAAAAATGTCAAGATCATGTGAGCTATGGTGCATCTATATGTGGTTGACAGGGATAGGGTCCCCCTGGTTTGAACCTTTTTTTGAGGAAAAAATTTCTGACAACTGAAAACCCTCCAAATCTCGATTAGACCCATATTAACGGAGATAAATCGATTTAAAGATTTTCATACCCGCCAGCCTGAAAATAATGGGTTAGAACATTTTTTTGAGGAAAAAATTTCTGACACCTGAAAACCCTCCAAGAGTTCCAAAGTCGTGTTTAGACATTCTGGGACACCCTATATGAACGATTTAAGCTTCATTCCATACCTTTCAAATGACCCAAGGAGAACAGAAATTGGACGTAAATGACTGTGAAAGAAAAGTGTTGAAACCGATTTTCATCAATATTTCGTAATAAATAATAAATTAAGTTTGTTTCAAAGCATCGCTCATATTATTTTTCACTGATTTTTATATTGAAACTGGCTGCTATTCTGAGCACTTGGTGTTCATCATTGCATTAAATATCCTGACGATATTTCTCACATAAAGGAAATCCGATTTCAATGCATATCTATGTCATTTATTATTTTGTACAGCAAATATTGTCATCCTTTTCAACAAACTGTTAATGATGTTGACATTCACGAAACATGCTCACGACCTCCATTATTGATTTAAGCAATGTTATGACAGTTCATTATAAGTGCATCTTTTGAAACTATTTTTGAAATGTCGAGGAAAGCAACGGTGGAAGAAAAATTTAAACTCCGTTTTTTTAAGTTGCATCCAAATCAACTCAGCATTAAAACTCAAACTTAGTACGAAACTTAACCAGATGTAAACGTTACATAATTAATTAAAATGCAGATCTCAAACAACGTAGGTGTTTTAACTGATTACGAATATCTTATTTTAATTCACTCGGTACACCGTTTGAAAAATTCATGCAAATTTCTGCGAGATATAGCGCACATAAAATTAACGCTAGATTTGGCATAAATTTACGCGATATATCGTGTAAATTTAAGCGCAATATCGCATAAATTAGTAATATTGTATGCAAGTTTGTAAGCGATTTCGTTTACGTCAAGTATAGCTCAAAATTAAACGAAGGGAGATTTTACGCGATAGGGAAGAGCGCTACTTTGTCGTAATCGCCCATTTTCGTTCTATCGAGCAGAAATCATCAATAATATCAATGATTACACAATGCTCAAAAAAATAATACGTTTGTTCCGATGCGTTAGTTCATTAGCTACAACATAAATCCTATTAGAGCGCATTGTATGCATATTTACGCTCATTTTTCTCAAAACAAAAGAAGCGCTCCTAGCGCATCCCCTTTTTCTCCGTTTATCCGTAGGACGAAGAAAATCTAATGGCGTTTCAATGCATTAGGACGGAATTGAAACTCGTAGGACGAATTTAGAAGCAAGAAGCAGTGTTAGATTTTTAATAATATCTCAACATTGTTTGACGCTTTATCAAATCCAACGGTACGTATGGAAAGGTGGATAAATTTAGAAGTTATCATGTTTTGTTCAAACCCTTTCCAAAAAGCGTGGTAAAGTGCGGGATGTCCTTAGTAGGACGGAAATTAGATCAAAAACCCTAATTAAAATTCAGAATTTTTTCTGTGTTTCTAAAGAGTCGCAATTTAATATTTCCACATACATTAAGATTGATGTCTCAGGGCACCCTTCAAATTAGTGGCCCTGGTTTTAGCCGACCATCGACCTACCGTTAATACAGCACTACGTGTGATATCTTCTAAAAGCTGAAATTTCTTCGAGGTATTGAAATATTTAATTTTTGCAACATTATAAAGGTACAAAGAATCCAATGCTTGAAAATTCCGTTCTTCATCAGGGCTTAAAACGATCTGTCCATCTGTGATTAATTTTCATGACGAAGGCTAGTGGTTATAGCAAAGGGAGAGAGATTTCAATTTGGCTAAACTAAGTTAAAGGAAATTCTCCCCTACCCGATGGTGTTGTTGGTTTGCGGGGGCGTACTTCGGTTTGTTCCTATAGACCCTAGCAAGTTAATTTTACAAAAGTTGTTATGCCCTTTTCAAATATTACGCGTAGCATGTCTGAAAAATACTGATCATAAAAATTCATGCAAGCGTGCATTCTTTCTAACCACTTTCTAAAGTAACAGTTACCCCGCCTCACCCAGTGCAAGGTAAGGCTGATGTACGGCTAATAAAAAGTTCTTTTTTTTTTTAATAATTACTTTATTTTTACAGGCTCAATCGAATAAACTTTACAGAGCCGAGTTATCATTTTTGTTATACATTATTGATTTCTTATATTTAAAGTTAAAGGAGCTGGACCGGATACTCGCGGTTGTCTCGAGGTTAGTGGGGATTTACAATTTTTTTGGATGGGAAAAGGGAGAGGGAGGTTTGAAATGTGGTTTACGATACAAATGTTTAATTAATCCTAAAACATGAACTAATTTCTATTCATCTTGAAAACAAACATAAAAAAAAACCCACACGTACAAAATACAAACTAAACACAAGGTTAATAAAACTTACAATCTAATGTTAATATTCTTAAAGTAAACATATATGAGTTTCATAAACTCCAGATCGCGTCTAGCCAAAATATCCCGAACTGGAACATTAGGTTGTCTACCTCGAGCCCGAAGGGAATCGTACAGTTCAGATCTGACTCCGCGATGCTCAGCACAAGACCAAATAATGTGATCTGCGTCCTGGTAACCTTGTCCACATTCACAGAGATTACTGTCGCCCAGCTCAACACGGAACAAGTGAGCGTTTAACGAGTAGTGATTGGACATGAGGCGAGACATCATACGAATGAAGTCTCGACCCACATCCAACCCCTTGAACCAAGAACTCTTCGACACCTTAGGGATGATCGAATATAGCCATCGTCCCAAACTCCCTTCACTCCACTTATTCTGCCAGCTGACGAGTGACTGTTGACGATAAATGAAGAAAAATTCATCGTAGGCGATTTGTCGATCGTAAATATCGCCTTCCATAGCGCCCACCTTAGCAAGTGAGTCAGCCATCTCATTGCCCGGAATCGAGCAATGAGATGGGACCCATGCAAAGGTGATGACAAAAGATCTTAAAGATAAAGCACTTAAAAGCTCTCGTATTTTCATGAGAAAATACGAGGAGTGCTTTACCGGCCTCATAGAGCGAATAGCCTCGACAGAACTGAGACTATCCGTAAAAATAAAATAATGATCTGGTGCAAGTGAGGCGATCGTTTCTAGCGTATAATGTATTGCCGCCAGCTCAGCAACATATACGGAACAAGGAGCTTGAAGCTTTCGAGAGGCGCTATGAAATTCGTTAAAAATACCAAAACCAGCGGACGACTCTATTAGTGATCCATCTGTGAAGAACGATCTTGCGGAATCAACTTGGCCAAACTTTGCAGCGTAAATTGACGGAACAATCATTGAACGATGATGTTCTGGGATCCCACGAATCTCCCGCGTCATAGATAAATCAAAACTAACTGAATTGCCGAAGTCGGAGAAGCATACACGATGAGGATTATGCTGCGAAGGGCTGACATACTGTGTTATGTACACGTAGTACAATGACATAAAACGAGTTTGAGGGTTCAGCTCAAGAAGCTTTTCAAAGTTTTCGATTACCAGTGGGTTCATAACTTCGCAACGGGTGAGGAGCCTGAGGGACAATTCCGAGAACCGATCCGATAGTGGCAACATGCCCGCCAACACTTCTAGACTCATCGTATGAGTCGAGTGCATGCATCCTAACGCGATACGAAGACAACGATACTGGATACGTTCCAGTTTGATGATGTGAGTTTTAGCCGCCGACTGGAAACAAAAACTACCGTATTCTAAAACCGATAAAATCGTTGTCCGGTACAACGTTAGAAGATCTTGCGGATGGGCTCCCCACCACGTTCCGGTAATTGTTCGGAGAAAATTGATCCTTTGTTGGCATTTTCGTCTCAGATACTCAATGTGGGATCTCCAGGTGCATTTTGAATCGAACCAGACCCCAAGATATTTGAAGGACATAGAATGAGTGATCGGTTTACCCAAAAGTTGAAGCTTTGGTTGTGCTGGGCTATGCTTCCTAGAAAAAACGACCAACTCAGTTTTCTCTGTGGAGAATTCGATACCTAGCTGAATAGCCCAAGTAGACAAATTGTCTAAGGTATCCTGTAAGGGTCCTTGCAGGTCGACCCCTTTGGGCCCTGTCATAGACACTACGCCGTCATCTGCAAGTTGTCTCAACGTGCAGTTGTCACTTAGACAATTGTCAATTTCTCTGACGTAGAAATTATACAAAAGGGGGCTTAAACATGAGCCTTGGGGGAGACCCATGTAACTAAATCGAGAAGCTGTAGAGTTTCCATGAGAAAAGCTCATATGTTTCTCTGACAGCAAATTGTACAAAAAGTTATTTATTAATGGAGAAAGGCCACAAGCGTGGAGTTTGTCTGAAAGGACTTCAACGGATACTGAATCAAAAGCCCCCTTGATATCCAAGAATACAGAAGCCATTTGCTCTTTTTTAGCAAAAGCCAACTGAATTTCTGTGGAAAGCAACGCGAGACAGTCGTTCGTTCCCTTGCCCCTACGGAATCCAAATTGAGTATCTGAGAGTAGGTGGTTCGTCTCAACCCATTTGTCCAAGCGAAAAAGGATCATTTTCTCCAACAATTTTCGAATGCACGATAACATCGCGATGGGACGATACGAGTTATGATCTGAAGCGGGTTTTCCAGGCTTTTTAATGGCTATAACTCTCACTTGCCTCCAATCATCCGGAACAATATTGAGCTCCAGGAACTGACAAAACAAGTTCAACATGCGCCTCTTAGCGACGTCTGGGAGGTTCTTCAACAAGTTGAACTTGATTCTATCAGCCCCCGGAGCCGAATTGCCACACGAAAGGAGCGCGAGTGAGAGTTCCAGCATTGAAAAAGGCTGGCTGATCTCGTCTACAGAATTCGTCGTTTCGCGAGGAATCATCTGTGCCGGCACGGAATCAGGACATACTTTTCGCGCGAACTTAAGAATCCAACGATCTGAGTACTCCTCGCTCTCGTTGTTCGAAGACCGGTTACGCATCCTTCGCGCCGCGTTCCAAAGCGTATTCATCGACGTTTCGCGCGATAATCCGTCCACGAATTGCCGCCAGTATCCGCGTTTCTTGGCTTTGATGAGGCTCTTGAGTTCGCGTTCAAGAGCCGAGTACGCTTCGAAATACACGGGTGTTCCACGTTTCCGGAAAAGCTTAAACGCGTCGGACTTTTTACGATAAACCTCAGTGCATTGGTGGTCCCACCAAGGGGAAGGAGGTTTCCTACGCAAAGACGTTCCTGGAACCGGCCGAGTTTGAGCTCGAAGCGCGCTGTCCAAGATCAGATTGGAGAGGAAGTTATATTCCTCCAACGGTGGAAGCCCTTCTACCGACGACACGGCTTCCTCTATCGCGGTCTTGAACGTTGTCCAATCGATATTACGGGTGAGGTCGTACGCGACGTTAACGGATTCTGACGGATTGAACCCACTGGCAATCGAAATTTTGATCGGCAAGTGATCACTACCGTGGGGATCCTGGATCACATTCCACGTGCAATCCAACGATAATGAGTTAGAGCAAAGTGTGAGGTCTAATTTACTTCCATTCGAAGATGGTCCAGCCAAACGTGTTACTTCTCCATTGTTAAGAATTGTCATATTGAAGTTATCACAGAGGTCATATATAAAAGTAGAACGGTTGTCATCATACAGTTCCCCCCAGCCTGTACCGTGGGAATTAAAATCTCCCATAATCAACCGTGGAGCAGGAAGTACTGAACATATATCTGAAAGTTGTTTTCGATTAACAACGGCTCTAGGAGGAATATAAACAGAAGCAATACACAGGCTCTTACCTTTAATAATAGCCTGACATGCGACAACTTCAATACCTGTAAATTGTGGAAGATTCACTCTATAGAAAGAATGGCACTTTTTGATCCCCAAAAGTACCCCTCCTCCACGCGAATCCTCACGATCCAGTCGAATAATGTTAAAATCATAAAAGGGAAGATCTATATCTGAAGAGAGCCAAGTTTCACAAAGAGCAAATGCATCACAATCATTATTGTGAACTAAAAACTTAAAAGAGTCTAATTTAGGAATAAGACTTCGACAATTCCACTGTAGAATAGTGATCAAATCCCCGACCTCGTTTGGAAAATTATCCATCGAAAGAAATGATTGCTGCAATGAGGGGCCACTTCAATGTCAATTGCTTCAAGAGGGTCTTCACAGTAGGAAGCATTGCCAGAACAATGCTTTTGAGAGGATCAGAAATATTCAGGTACTTGAGAATATCGTCCACAATTTTATCAAATGAGAACAACCCAGATGAAGAAGGGGCTTCTGTTCTTAAAAATGGGACATCAGGGGTTTTGGATGTCCCCGGGAGAGGTGGAAAATCCTGGGTATAGTCAGTTCTTCTGAATCCAGGAGGAGTAGAAACTTCCTTTTTTCCACCACTCCTTGATTTGGGCAAGCTGATTTGGGGTTCTTCATTCTCAACTTTCCGCGAACGGATGCGTTTTCGTTTCCGTGCTGAAAGACAGAAAGAAGTTCCCTCTTCAGCCAAGTCAGAGTCAGTCTCGTCATCTGACAGAAGAGAAAAGGGATTTTTGTCGATGGTCGATGGCGTGGCCGTCTTAAGCATTTCTGCAAAAGACTGCCGGGAACGTTCCTTAAGTGAGCGTTGTAATTTCTCCCCGCGTTGTTTGTACACCGGGCATGACGAGATACCATGAGGAGTTCCCTTACAGTACACGCATTTTGGTGCGGTAGCTGCACAGGTGTCATCCCCATGCTTCTCTCCGCATTTGGAACAGCGTGTCTTGCTGCCACAGTGGGAGGCCGTATGTCCCAACTGCTTACAGTTTTGGCAGTTCATGACCCGGGGAACGAACAAACGCACAGGTAGTCGAAGTTTTCCCAGCTCGATGTAGTGAGGAAGGGCTGAACCAGAAAAGGTCACACGGAACGAGTCTGTGGGGGTAAAACTCTTTTTACCCTCGCTGACAGATACTGAGCCCAGTTTTTGGACATCCAGTATCTTCACCGGGGGAAGCAAACGGTTCTTGAAACGGCCAACCGCCTGCTTCTCCAAGATCTCGGGGGTCAGACTCGCTTCGGTGACCACACCTTCGATCTCCACATCACGAGCTGGGATGTAAACTCTGTACTCGAGCGTGAAGAGCTGGGAGGCAGCAATCTCGTTAGCCTGCTTCAGGTTAGAGACGGAGACACGAAGTTTATTGTGCCTAACCTTCGTGATTTCAGTCACGGCTGAGTATCGCTTCGTCAGATCATTAGTAATTTGCATTACATTCAAAGGTTTGTTTCTGGGCTGAAAGTAGACAACCCATGGGCCAGTCGAGTCATCTGGATAGGCTCGCGATCGGGGGTTTATCTGAGCCTGTCCTTTGCCAGACTGAGACGATGAACCAGGGATGACATCATCTTTCTTCTGAGATGACGTACGTTTTCGACCCTTCTGGCCATCGCGTGGCAAAGTGGTGTCATCTTCCGACAAAACGTCCATTTCGTCTTGCGACAAAATGTCCATTTTGCCGTACTAGTGGGAGCGAAAAACGCTCTACCACTGAAACGATAATCACTCGGACACAATACACAAAAAAAAAAAAAAAAAACTACAAACACAGAACACAAACTTAAAATTTAACTGTGGGCGAAAGAGAGAAACAAGAATAAAAACTTATCTGATAATCCTATACTACTACCACCGAGCGTTTAAACGGCAGCAGCGGAGCGACGCGCAGCGTGGATGATCTTCGATCAGCGTGTGCGGGCGGTCTTCGATGGTGTGTGCTTATGTGAGGGTCGGCACTCAGCTGAACACACGATGATAGATGAGCGGTGTAAATGCGGAGGCAGATGCTGACACTCGATGATGATGATCCGTGTGCAGGTATGCGTTACCACGCACCGATGGTGCGCAAAATGGTTGGCGAATTGGCAATCGTAAAAACAATTTTCCTTCCGATGATGCCGAAAACACACTTTCTTCTCAGAAAAAAACTCACTTTTAGTTAATTATTTAGCTGGGAACTCTAAGCGAGAAAAAACTGACAATTTAAATCAAGCGAATAGTGAGAAAACTTCCAAAATAGCGGAGCGCGAACTAAGTCGACCGTACTTCTTGCTAGGACGCAGTGGAATGAATAAAAAGTTCTGAAGCCCTTATTAACCTTATATTGCTGACAGAGTGATTATCGGGCCATTCACGGACTAACGAGGAGGCCAACAATGAATGAATGTATTGAATTAACTTTGATTGCAAATGTTTGGAATTTTGAGATATTCGAATTTTCCAATACAGGTCGATCTTTTGTCCCACCTTACTCTTTTCCATGGAGATGCTGGAAGTGAAACATTATTGGCAGTTATTATTCAACAGTTAATTTATTCATTTCCGCATGACGCTTTCCTTTAAAAACCGTAGACATACCTTGGTTTCAAATGATAATTTCATTGGCTACAACCCCAGCAAAAATGGGGTTACACAGTTTCCACCGCATTTCTCTTTTCATATCAGTATGTACCACGTAGAACTTTTACGCTGCAAAGTGTTCCCAGAAGTGGTTCCATATTCAAATGACAATGCGACAATGCTATCGTGGCCACACATAAATTATTCTATATCTTGACCACTGTTTACTGCTGGCCAATGTTGTTGCTCCTGTTGACCAGAACATACTGCATTTGCTCTCTGTAACTATCATTAGCTAGTTGAAGAACGAGTAGGTGCTGTGGTGACCGTGCAAAGCTGTTTTGGTTGTGGGAACTATGCTCATCCGGCGACACTGTGATGTTTCCGCTAGCTACGACCTGATCCCGAACCAGTCCAGCAGTAATTTCATCGATGTAATTATTTTGTTGTCTCCCTATGTGGGTGTTGATTATCGTAATGTTGTACACCCAACCCTTTTTTACGCGGTCTTATTTTCCATTTTTCCGATGTTGACATAAAACCAAGCTTGACGCAACTGTTGTCGAAAAATTCAAAAAATAATCAAAGAAAAATATGATACTTACCGACATTTTCTAAATTCACCTCAGAAAAATTAATTTAGAAAAATTAAATATTACTGTCGCAATTTTTTTTAATCTCGCGGTCGGCAAGGCTGCACTGTGGCAAATAAACTTAAACATTCCATAAGGCATTGCTTATGAACCTGAACAATTTTGATTTCAAAACAGATATGAATGCTATAAACACGATCTATGAATGATTCTCGTAGTACATTAGTTCTTATATGCCTTTAGCCTAGACGAATTCCCAAGCGTTGATAGAAGTGAGCGCAAATCACGGACTCAATAATCTGAACGCTCAATGTTCGAATCTAGTCTGCTCATTTTATAATACTTTTTTTTTTAATTTGATAAGTCGACATAAGAATTTGATTTTGTTGACATGTGAATTGTGTTTTATTGTCAAACTTATGATTTTCATAACAAATCTTTGTGGGAAAACATCATAATAATCTTAAGTTAATTTGCGTCAGTGCACACGGTTTTGAGTGTTGACCGTTGTGTTAGTCTACCAGATGGCGAACAAACAGGTGTTATGATGCGAATCAGCAAAAAAATTAATTGCAAGTGAGTTGAAGCAACCTTGCGCAGAACCAACAAGGTTGGACTAGGGTCCCAGAGAACAACGTGCAGAACTTTCTTGCTATCGTCCAACGGCTTCCAGTGCTAGCGCTGCTTACACTCAACAAATGACCCCCAACAGCCGGTATTCTCGCATCAGCAAACGTATGCTGCAGCCGCTGTACCCCGAAGTGCTTCCGCACGTGTCAGGATTATGCTCCGCCTGCAGCTTCAAAACTAGGTACGATCAGATCTACACTTGGGGTTGATGCATATATTATGTCACGCTCTAAGGGGGGAGGGGAGGGTCTAAGATTTTGTGACAAGCAATGCACGTCACGATAGGGGAGGAGGGGGTAATTTTTTGCTCGATTTAGTGTGACATAATTAATACATGGGCCCTTGGGCCTAGGTATTATTGAATATGACCTCTGAACTCATAAAGATAATCAAGTAGAACACTTACTCGCTCAAGAGCAAGAACATCGCGTTCGTTGAGCTTCTCAACGAGCGAAACATTGACATTGCCGTCATCACCGAATCTCACCTGAAGTCCGATATAAACGCCTACATTCCCGATTGCCGGCTCGTGAGGCTTGATCGATCCAGTTTCCTGTTCCCAGGCCATCATCATTAGTTCTGGGGGTGGATAAGTGGCCATCGCTGTAACCTGCTGTTGGCTGCTGCCAAGTTTCACGCTCAAGACCATCAAAGCCGTAGGGATGGAAGTCTCCACTTATGTCGGCCTAGGGACATCCTACTCTAAACCTTAGACCTAATATCAATTAAATATTTTTAAATCCATCATAAGTATCGTAAGTATTTTTAAGTATTTCAAACTAAAATTATCTGTTCATCGTAGTAACATTTGTTTTTTTTTTTTTTTACGGGACGCTAGTGTCGTTGTTTGTTGTTGACTTGTTGTATGCTAGATCGAGTCGTTTTAAAATTCATATGAATATTCATGTTAAAAGGTAAGTATTTTTATAATGCCTATGAAATAGTATTGCTTAATATCTATTTTTCAGCGATCAAAAGTGTAACGCGTAAAAATGCAGAGCTTCAAGAACGACATAGTTTTTTTCCTCTGTTCGGGACCTAACACCACTGCGAACAGTAATTTGATCTATTTTAGTATATCCCGTGTCCTTAGTTTAGTACATGTTGTATTACTCCATCACTATTGAGAAATGATGAAGAATTCGATTTTTTTTATAGTTGTCATTTTTGCATTTATCGCAAGGTTCCGACTCTAATTGAAGATCCCGCTACACCGTTCGAAAAATTCATGTAAATTTCTGCTAGATGTAGCGCACATAAAATTAACGCTAGATTTGGCATAAATGTACGCGATATTTCGTGTAAATTTAAGCGCAATATCGCATAAATTAGCAATATTGTATGCAAGCTTGTAAACGATTTCACTATTTATGCTAAGAGTAGCTCAAAATTAAACGAAGGGAGATTTTACGCGATAACTAAAATTCAGAATTTGTTTCTGTGTATTTATACCCTTCGGAGTGTTGAAACACCCTCCAAAGGCGCTCCCCTTTGTCAGTCAAAATTGGATTCCTTAGCAACAAAATTAAGGAATGACACCGATAATGACCATGCATCAGAACCCTAGTCTTAACCACTTCAAACTATGGAACAATGAATAGAAGATTAGGAATCACATAGGGGAAATGACGGCTTCGGCATGACAGACTATTTTCGGCAACCCAAATTGAAACACTATTTTCACTGGATTTTCTTACGAAAACACTTCGCTGAATGCATGCAAACGATTCTTTATGCTTTCAGCTTCAATTTGACTATATTTTTACCACTGAGAAAAAGCAATCTAGCAGGGTTTTCTTGAAATGAAACACACGCTCTACAAATTGTAGCTGATTTCGAGTTGCCGATAATAGAACAGCAGATTTACATGCAGTTCAAATGGAACGGTTGCCGAAGAAAAACTGGTTGCCGACAATACTCGCTCTCACTAGAGAAGATTGGAGCTTTGTAAATGCGTTTCAAAACAGTTTTTGACAATTCTTTCGACTGAAATTGTTAGAGCAGCTGGCAGCAAAAGATTGTAAACAAACCAATACTGCATATGTGTGCGTTCCTTAGAGAAAAAGGCTATAGAAAGAAGGTCGCTGCTTAGGTTGCCGAGAATACGTAAATTCCCCTAGATGGAGACTAACTAACTCATTTTTTCCTTGTTAAAGATCATCCTCGGTGCACAAAGCCGAGTATTGTCACTATCAACAAGGCATAAAAAGTAACAAGGACTAAGATGTGTTCCTTGGATTACTGAAAAATCCTGTTCCCCTAGTTTTAAGCAGTTAGGACTAGGAATCGGTGGTAGATTTTACATCCGTAACGTACCACGAAAAGGTAATCTACCCACGTTACGGGGCAACGACATAAGTTACAAACAACGATGTTACCCGATGCACCCGAGTATAAGTTAAAAGGTGTCTATCGATCGAGAAAAAAGAGATTGTTCATTGGCTCACCTAAGCCCTTTCGGTACAGAAAGAAATTTCACTGGACTCTGAGGACGTGTGATTTGTACAAGGCACTGTTAAGTTTAATGTAAGCGATACTGGCACACTTGAAGTCACGCTTCATGTCAGTTGTTCTGTGACGACGTAGTTTTCTCTGGACTGCGTTACGCTCACGCTTCAGCACTCTAAGCTGAGGAGTACTCCAAAATGGGGAAATTGGTCATCTTTTGATCGTCTGTTGATAACATGCAATAAATAAATAAATTGGTTCTCAAGCTCCACACAATAGCTAGTATGTACAAATCGAGATAAATAGATTAAGATAGCATGTAGACTTCTCTCATGGAAAGTTGGTGTCTAATCTTTACAGGAAATGATGCTCTCCGCGGTCATTTACAATGTTTTTGTTTACACCAAGCCAGCTTGCATCGCTGACGACGCGATATCAACAACTGACCCTGAAATGTGTCTTTTTTGAATTACTGGTTAATTTCCTACTCGGATTGATTTTGTAATTTAGGGCCTTTGCAACGAGGTTGTTTTCTTTGGCTAAATTGTTTAATTGGTTAGTTGTTCTTCATGGCTATTTTGTCTCAAATGGAACGATGCTAATCAAAGGCGTAGCCAGGTTTCGAGCTAGGGAGGAGCAAAAGAAATTTACTATGGAAAATTTGGCCAAATGCCATTTCACCGAACGCCATTTAACCGAACGCCATTTCACCGAAAGCCTTTGTGTTGCTGAGTTTAGGAGAGGGCAGTTGTCAGCCCCCCCCCTGACCCTCTCTGGCTACGCCTATGATTAGCTTTACTTTCGTTTAGTGTTTTGTATTTTCTGACAAAATATTCACTTTGAGTACCGTGCGGGACCGAAATCCGTACACCTAAGCACGAGAGAATCATTAACGGTCAATACTAAATAATGCTATCACATTATGCTCTGTATCACATCTTTTTCCTTTACATTTATCTTTATTTTACAAAACATTATTAACCGGGACTAAACTGGGCGGTGTAGCTTGGACAATGTTGTCGAATCAATAATAGCAAACTGAATAGAAGACTGCCGAAACATCTTTAATACACCGATAATGGAAACGCTCCACCAACCACTGGCATCAAGCGATAGAATAAGCGGTTTCTAAGATGGTAGCCCTATAATGGCGGATAAGTGAAAAAAAAATTACACCCATCTTAGAAACCAACAAAAAAAGACAATGAACTGTTATCAACGATAAGTTTTTCGTTTTGTGCATGAAAAATAAAATTGGTAAGTGAACAACTATAACTTAATTTAATTTTAAACGTCAAGAGAACAATAATCATAAAAATGCAGATCTTTCATTGTTTCTTTTCCGCAGCTTTCTTCTGCTTCTTCTCCATTGTTGCCATTGCCTCAAACCTTTGTTTCTTTGCGTTCTCTTTATCAATTGTCTCCCGCTTTACTTTCATATATATTTTCGGCCATTCCTCGCTGGTGGCTACTGCTGGGAATGCTCTCTTGCCCATTTCTGTCTGCTCTCTGCAATTTGTATATGCGTGTTGGTGATATCTTGTAGGGGAGCTGCGTTGTTTCCCTTTTCGGCTGGTTCTTGACGATGAAGAGATATTAATAATATAACATTTACAATACGAATAAAATAAGAGAGTATCGATTCAATACGGCATCTCTTATGGTGGTGAATGGAACGGCAAAATCCCTGGATGCTTATCGAGATTTCCCCGCACGCATCATTGCCACAGTCTTCTCCAAATCCTCCGGCGTGTATTTAGCTTCCATGATCTGATGAAAAACATTGGATAAAGTACAGTACTAATTTTGATAAATAAAAATCATATGAATGATCCATTCCTCAAAATTGAGATATAAAACGATGAAAACTTACCTTTCCGATCGACCTTCAGGAAACTACTTGCAAACATCACATAATTACGCCTAACAACTGGAAGTAAATCCGAGAGATTTTCTTAGAAATCGTTAAGAACGCAACCGATTGACACAAATGCCCGACACGTGATAAGGTTTTTATTTTTTTTTTATTTTAATTGTATGACATACTGCTTGATTGTTGACGTAAACATCAAGCTAATGCATGAATGAACATGAATATGTATTCATGTATAATATTTACATTGTTGATGCATATAAATAAACAAATTCAACAGGGTGTACGGATTTCGGTGCTGTACGGATTTTGGTCCCGCACGGTATGTGCCATTTTATGATGAGTACAAATATGTTATATTACAAATGTAATAATTTAATTTTCAATTTTATTGAAATACACTAAATTTTCACAATTAGAAGGAGTTTTTAAATAATATCCACAAACTGAAATAAGTTCCGGTTAAACAATCACTTATCTGTAGAAATTCTGCATCACCAAAATGTCAGTTGGTGTGAAATACTTTTCTTTGAATATTAAAAGCATAAACATCCAGTTTTATTCATAAAATGTACAATAATTAACAAATGCCCTTCACTAGGTGAAAACAAACATTATTCAGTTACCAGTCATTTCAATTTTAATATTGAACTGAAGTTTAGGCAGTCCTACGTCAATAATGCGGACGAGTCTTGGTCCCAATCCTTAACTTTTTTAAATCTTAAGCTTTGAAGAATCCCAGGTAAAATGGTGAACCCCTTTCCAAGACAACAAATTTTAGTTGTCTACATGTTAAACAACAGATCGATGTACAATATTACCCTGATGAGTTCGTTAGCTCTACCGTAAGCGAAACTTTCTTCTCTATTCAAGCAATTAATATTTACGTAAAGAAGCATGGTTCAAGCAGCACGGATTGTAAGAGGGAACTTGAATCATGAAGCTGAGGCAATTTTAATTACTCGACGTACGCTAGCACATTAAAGCATGGGTTTAGCAAAATTTTCCTCACTTCATCGCTGCAGCTAATTAAGTCGTAAGTAAACATTTACTAAACATGGGCTATAAACATGGTTATGGAACGACAGTGGATCGTGATGAGTATGTTCGCTAGACATTTTAACCTGCGAACTTGATGAAAGTTGGGTAATAGTCATATAAATGAAGCCTTTCTAAATTTGCATTTTTCCTTTCAAACAACTTTTCATTTATCCTTTTTCCCTGTGACTGGTTTCAATCACCTAACATGACACTGCCACTGTTTTACAAATGCGACAAGTACTTGTATTGCCTCTTCCAGCTGCGCACACAACACGATGCCTCTTTTCCTGAAAGTAAACGTTCAGGTAAAGCCAACAATGAGTTTTCCGATCCAGTTGAGTTCATTTTGATTGGCGGACGGATGGATGCTGTCGATGTGGAACTTTCTCCATAATACGTTGTGGAAATTTCCAGAAGAAAAAGGAAACAGCTCTGCTGTAAATGTAAATCCTACACAGTAACGAGTTTGAAAACTAGCACAGGAAAGAGAAAGAAACACTTCAACAGTTTTGTTCGCCTAATTGATAATGTTCAGCACTAAACTGACTGCCATCACTTTTCAAATGCAACACCAGAACGGATGCTTCATTTACGTTTTGAAACATATAAATGAGCCGTAGCCAATCATTGTTTGGTAGAATCGTTACGAATCTGAATCCGTTAGTATAGCTGGAATAGTAAATAAATCACCATTTGCTGCTAAACACAGCTATCAAAACCATCGATTCACTAACTCAGAGAATCCCAACGACCTCTGCTGAAATTTAGCTCATGAAAACTGAGTTACTTAAGGAATGCACCATTTTAAGGCGATTAGAGTAGAGAAAGCCTTAACATGAAGCTTCAAGAGCATAAATGTCAGCTCCCATAAAACATACATATATGAAATTGCTACACCTTACTTGCTGCGGTACTACACACATAGAGTGGCAATTTTATTTTTGTATGTTTTGTTAAAGGGGACTCCCTTAGCTCAGTCGGTAAAGGCGCAGCTACAAAGCAAGACCATGCTGGAGGTGGCTGAGTTCAATTCCCGGTCCGGTCTAGGAATTTTTCGGGTTAGAAAATTTCTCGACTTCCCTGGGCATAGAAGTATGATTGGACTTGCCACACAATTATACCAATGCAAAAATGGTACAGGCATCGAAAGCTCTCAATTTATAACTGTGGAAGTGCATCTAGAACACTAAAGTGAGAGCACGCTATAAGCTAATATGCGATATGCAATAAGCTTGAAATGCGAACAAGAAGAAGAAGAAGAAGTTTTGTGGAAGCTGATAATCGTGCTTATGAAGTTTCACGCAAAGACTAACTCAGAGTGTCACCTTAATATCATTTAGTTTTAGAATCGTTTTGCTATATGAAATAATAAAACCTGCTACAATTTATTCTAATTAAATTTTATTTTCTTAAGTCACTAACTAGACAATGCTTCTCGTCCCACAAACAAACAGAGCAGTAAACAATTTCTAGAGTCCCACTGGGGAGCACTGAAAGATGATAACATTGTTGTAAATGCGTAGGATTTATTATTCCACATTGGTTACATCCTTCCTATTTATTTTGCGTCATTAGTTTTACTATCCCTTGCCTTCGATGCGGAATGGATGTGAGATTCTTCAATTAAAATATGAACACATTTACGACTTCATTTAGCATGCACGATTTCCTCTGAGGCGCTGCCGAAGCTGTTGTTGTATACATACATTTATGAAGATGTTATGTCCATCAAACCGGATTATTTACGACCTTTCTCCACATTTGTTGTATAGATTGATGATGACCAGGACAGAAGGGTTAATCAATGGAGCTTTATTAAGTGCGATTTGATGTCTTCTCTTCCAAAGATTTAATTGCTATGAACAATGCACAGTGAAGCACATATCACAAACCTGACATTAAATTATTATCGCAAAAAGTTTCATACAAAATTCTATTTAATCGAACTGAGATTCTCAAAATACTCAAAGTGAAGCTTTACCGTTGATGCTGCAAAGTTGCAAGAACAAGAAGGACGGACATTTCAACAATCAGGTGGAAAAGCTCAATTTATATCGCGGTCGATAAAACTCTTACAATTCGGACACCTTCTGAGTCTGAGAGTTTCGATAGTAAGTGTATGTGTAGGAACATTCGGTGTAGCCTCGGTTAAGGTTTCATCTGTGGCATGAGGATGCGAAAACTTGCTGCATTTGGAATCCGAAAGGTGCTTCAAAGTTGTTCGAGATCTGTCGTGGTAACCGTTTTGACAGATCTGACTTTACGGATTCATTGGACGTGTCTGAGATCAGCGGCAACCAAAGACGGCAATGCCGATGCGTTAACTTGGCCTGAAGTTGGAGTCCATCTAAAAGGAGATAATACTCTGAAGATTTAGTGAACATATTTCAATTAATATACTAATGCTATGTTCGGAACCCTTGTAACATGTTACCACTGTGTAGTCAATACAAGACATAATAATTCTTCGACGAATTAATATTGGTTTATCTGGACCCACAAATGCGTTTCAGAAATCGAAGTAGGCCACCCTGCTTAACTGACGTATTTTTGTTTGTACCTAATTCAAATTTGAAATAATTAATTATATGAAGCGGTGTTGTAAAACATGTGTTGTGGTATTTTCAATGGATTGCGTGACGGTGAATAGTGGAGTTCCGGATGACAGCAGTTTGTTCCAGCCGGCACGGAATTTAAAGGAAATAAACCAACCCACTCAAAGCTCTACATAAATAATAATAATAAATTTTATTATTTCATCCAAGAGGATGCACTTCAGTCATGTCGAAAATATCATGTAATTTTTATGGCCACAAAAATAAACAAATGCAGTAAAAGCAGCGAAATGTCAGTTCATGCACTGTATTAATGATAATTTTGTCCTTTTTGGCAAGTATTATTACACCATTCTTTCGACACGATTGAAGTGCATCCACTTTGATGTGATATTAAAATTATTGTTTTACTTGTTAGATATTAAGAGAAATCTTGATATCTATAAATCTCTTTCCAATGGTAGCTTTGACGAGGTTCTCTTTACAAAAAAGTAGATTTTTCTACATAACTTTCAATTTTATTTAATTGACGTTCAATACCATTCAATATCAGTTTTAAAACATGTGAATCAAAATGTTGGAACGGGACTTTTTTTTATCCACAATCTGTTGCTGATCTGGCCAAAACCAGGCCCAGGGGACAATTTCTAGTTCCTCAGTCCCTATTATTTGCCGCTGAGAAGCTGTTCGAAAGACAAGTATAACCTCCACGAGGCGTCCCATCATTCGTTTCGTCCCATCATTAGTTCCATCATTCGTTGAGTCGCAGCGTTGAACCTGACTATTGGCCACGAAAAGGCTTGCCAATGCACATCAAAAATCGACTACATACATCCGGATATTTGTATTCTCAAATCGACGGAAGACATTCTGCGCAACTACCATAAACCGGACTAGTTCATATTAATTTTCATCAAGCTTCGTCTACAATTTGGACTTCTACATCAACATATGTCAGACAGCCTTCAGTTCAGTTGGCTAAACTTGGTGAGTTCGTTCCATTTTGTAAATTTTCATCTTTTCAACCCAGTAACGTTGGGAAATCACCTTTTTTGCGTTACCGATATAAGATCTACCACCGAATCCTAGTCGTGACAACTTCAAACTAGGGAATCAGGATTTTTCAGTAATGAAAGGATTACATTTTAGTGCGTGTTTTATGACTTGATAATAGTGACAAGACTCGGGTAGTGACCACCGCTGATATGCAAGTCTATATTATATATTTCAAAATAAAATATTGATTATGTTCATAGAGTTTACATAATCCTTTTCCCTTTGTTCTTCTCCTTTTCCTTTCCCTCTTCTCTTTTCAGAAAGCGAGTAAAGGCGTTATATCCATAAGCCATAAAAGGCTAGGACAAGAGTTAGTGTTCATGTCCCAACCGTCAGAAGAAAATGGAGCATCACCTAACCTTTCTAGCTTTGATGCTTCCAACGACCAACCAATCATATAATAACCAAAATCGGAACGTGCGGTACGAGATGTCCACGTTTCATCCTTTTATTGGATTCTGAATTATCGTGTTTAAATCTTCGAATTAAACAGGCCCGATGTTTTCTGAATCATTTGGCCCTTTAAATGCTGCACAGTAGGCCTGGCCGTTTTGATATGTGTGACGCATTTTCGATGTGAAACATATATCAAATCGACAAGAAAAATTATGGAGGTGTATCCATTATTTTCCAGGATGCTTTCAAGAACTGGCTGTGTTGGTGTTAGATTACATTAGATTAGATGTGAATCAAAATGTTGGAACGATTGTTGTCCTTAAATTGAAGGAACATTTTCGTAAAATAGCGGCGCCAGTGGTTCAGTGGTAAGCGTGATTACCTCTCACTCCAGCAGGCCTGGGTTTAATTCCAGTCGGCGCCGCCGGGATATTCTGAGGCATAACATCTCTGATCACGCCTTTCTTCGCAAGGAAAGTAAAGTTGTTGGTCCCCAGTTGATGAGTTCATGGGTAGATAGATAGGGTCCAAGTGTGGCTCTCTGGCGTCGGTAGCATTGGTGCTCCGCACGGAAAACAAATCAAGGAAAAATATTCATGATCCGATTAGGACACTGGAATTCTTGGATTTTTCCCTACACGATGATTGTGTTGGTCTTCACTTTGTGAGGAAAGAGCTATAGAACGGATTGTTTACAAATGCTGATGTGCCCTTTTCTATTGTTGATCCAGACTCGACGAAAAATTTGTTTGATTGAGCTGAATTTCACGTCTATTTTTATATCAAAATTGACGCTCGTATTTGTCAGTCTCAGAGCACCGTAATTTACATAAGTTTTTCTTTGTTTGTAAGCAGGGATGGAAAATCATTTACATTCATTTTGTGCATTCATTTACATTCATTTGCCTCTAACTTTTTTCATCAACAGAATTCCGTAAAATGGAATGGAAAACTTTTGTAGCTTTTAATATTAACTACAACTTTTGCGAACAACTCAAATCTGAATCTCTTATGCATGACGAACTAGAGCTGGTAGAACATTTTATTGTTTTTCAGTGAATGTAATTTACATTCACTGAAAAACTATGGTGGGTTATTATCGCTCTGATTCATCATGCATAAGAGATACTGATTTGAGTTGTTAACAAAAGATGTAGTTAATATCAAAGCCTACAAAAGCTTGAAACACTATTTTACGGAATTCTGTTTATGAAAAAAGTTAGAAGCAAATGAATGTAAATGAATACACCAAATGAATGTAAATGATTTTCCATCCCTGTTTGTAAGTAGTAGTTTTATCAAGATTTTAAAGCATTCTATGTTTACAAATCATGAGAAAGAAGGCTGTGATAAACAAAAATTTCTGCGAAATCAGTTTTCCCAGATGTGGAAATAATCCACAGAATATTTATTTCCATGATGGTCACCAACTGCTCAAGATAGTTCAAAATGAGTGAAAAAATAATTAAGGAATGTTATAAAACAGACATAATTGGTTGCTGGCATGAATATTGAATACGGAATATTGATGCAAATTAATATCTACACTTATATTAACAAATTCACAAGTGTGAGAAGTCGTAAACAGATTTAGCTTATTCAGTTTAAATGTGTGTTAAAATAAAAGCAGGTAAGAAAAAAAAATACAAAACAAAAATCATAGGGAACCCCACAATAAAATATTGATCACGGACCCCAAGGGTGGTCAAAATGGCCCTGATGCTAACATGTTTCCAATATTATAAATAAATGATTAACTGTGAAATTACCAGTGATATAAAAAAATTTCTTAATTTAGGCGCAACTACAAAAAAATATCCACAATATCTGCTGAAAATACATTTCGTACCAGGATTTAAGGAATCCAAATTTAATAAGAATATCTCATAGAAAATGGCTCGAAAACCATTTGATGGGTTTATTAATTTCACTCAATACCTATATTTCCTAAAGTGAAAGCTAATTTACTGAATTATATTTTATCTCATCTCATCAATTCGTGACCAACAAGCTCGAATATATTGGCAGACCAGTAAATTAAAAAATACAACAAATATTTGCTCAGTCTCCATGACCAGGGGGCTCACAAATCCAGCCCTGCATCCTCGGTCGGGATGGAACTCAGGCCCACTGAGGTCGGAAAGCAGTCATGTTTTCTTCTCAACCATTTTTCCTAATTGAAACAACAATTGAAGTTACTTGTATAAACTGCATTGATTTCAATATCCATTCGAATGTATACATTCTGGTAGTAATTTCCTACTTACGTATCATGTGACCCCCATTAATTGGCCCATGTACCACCATTAACTGGCCCATTGACCACCATTAATTAAGAGATAAGTAAGTTTTCATTGACACGTTATCTCTCAGGCACTAAAATTGCTGAACACACACTGCTGAAAATTAAACAAATTACACCCTAAGGATTTTTGATCTAATTTCCGTCCTACTAAGCACTAGGACCAACCCTTTATTTTTTGAACGGGTCTGAACAAAAAATGGAATATTTCTGTCAAGGATGACTTATAAATTTATTCACCTTTGCATACGTACCTGGATTTGATAAAGAGTCACAAATTATTTAGATATTATTTAAAATCTAATACTGCTTCTTGATTCTAAATTCGTCCTACGAGTTTCAATTCCGTCCAAACGCATTGAAACGCCATTAGGTTTTTTTTCGGTCTACGGATAAACGTAGAAAAAAGGGATTCGCTAGAAGCGCTTCTTTTGTTTTGAGAACAATGAGCGTAAATATTCATACAATTCGCTCTATTAGGATTTATGTTGTAACTAATGCACTAACGCATCGGAACATACCTATTATTCATTTGTGCACGGTGAAATCATTGATATTATTGATCTTTTCTGATCGATAGAACGGAAATGGGCTATTACGACGAAGTAGCGCTCTACCCTATTACTTCCCGAAACGAATCAGCATTTGCCTGGAAGTCTCGTAAGTGAAGCTAACCAACCACCTCTTGCAACAAGATCTACCATTTCTAGAGTTTTTAAGCTTCACAGTACCGTAAAACGGAGCGAAGTTGAACATTGAGATGAAGTTGATCACTACACCGTTTAATTCTTGAATCTCGATAATCCTTTTTCATGAAATTTATTTAAGATAATTTGTTTAAATTAGAAATTCTGAAATTCTTCTTTACCTGAAACGATTTTCCTAACAAACGATGTATTCTACCCAGTGATGACATAATCCTCACTAAAATGATTTTTTTTTCCGCTTTCAAGGGCTTCGTGATATTGGAATAAAATCTCTTGTTTGATATTAATTTTACAAGCTCCTTTGATATTGTGAGGCTATTTACAACAAGTAAAATTGTAGCTACGAGTTGCACATCGTTTTCTTAGAAAGAGAAAGCTTATTTTGGTATCTCTCTTTACTCTTCCCCGATGGCAGACACGAAGTTACTGTTCGTGTTCGGGTGTACAGCATACATCTTGAAGCTCAAACTCACCACAGTTTGGTGTGAATTGTATCTGGTGAGTTTTGTTCGCATGATATCAGATTTTCAGACATGTCTGGGAATTTAAAGACATTTTTTTTTTCGATATATACATTTACAGACTGTTTGATTTTTTAACAGATATTTTGTAATTAAGGGAAAATTTTAAAATTTATTTGGTTACACTGTTTTACATCTTTAATTAAATTACATGTGCGATGCATTTTGCAACAGGCATTAGAAAATCGCGCGTTTTCAAATCCACCACACGAACGAGCTGTCACTGTTATAGATGGTCATAGATATAGACCTGTCAATGTGCTGCCATGTTGTATCCCTAACGAACATTTTCCATACGATTTGACGGTTTGTTTGGAGCCTGAATTTATAATGCATTTCATCAGTGTCATCAGTGTCCCACTAAAGAACTTATCAAAATCTAACCCCCTTAAGTAATGATCCCATAGGTAAAAAAGTCAAGATCATAGGTATAAAAATAAAACTACAATGTGTTGAATCGGAAACCACCTAACTAATAAAATTGTTAAAAGTGTATAGGATTCCTTTAGTTTAATTAAATCTTTGATTTTTATTAGGTAGGTAGGTTCAGATTCAACACATTGTAGTTTCATTTTTATACCTGTGATCTCGACTTTTTACCCTTCTTACAAAGAAGGGTATAGATATCACTTGAAAAACCGACTATCGATCCGAGGCCCGGAGGGCCGAGTGTCATATACCATTCGACTCAGCTCGACGAGATCGGAACATGTCTGTGTGTATGTGTGTGTGTGTGTGTATGTGTGTATGTGTGTATGTGTGTGTATGTAACGAAATGAATGCGCTCACGTTTCTCAGCAACCGCTCAACCGATTTGGACAAACTCGGCGCCAAATGATAGGTCTTGGGGTCCCATTGAACGCTATTGAACGGTTTTGGAATCGGGGAACCGGTTCCGGAGATATGGCCGGCATAAGATCCGGTGAATATGGGCCTTCACGCTGAATTAAACGGAAAACGTATCAAAACCATCATATACCATTCGACTCAGCTCGACGAGATCGGAACATGTCTGTGTGTGTGTGTGTGTACGTGTGTATGTGTGTATGTGTGTATGTGTGTGTGTATGTAACGAAATGAATGCGCTCACGTTTCTCAGCAACCGCTCAACCGATTTGGACAAACTCGGCGCCAAATGATAGGTCTTGGGGTCCCATTGAACGCTATTGAACGGTTTTGAAATCGGTGAACCGGTTCCGGAGATATGGCCGGAATGAGATCCGGTGAATATGGGCCTTCACGCTGGATTTAACGGAAAACGTATCAAAACCATCATGCGACACATCAAATTACTACAGAATTAAAAAATAAGACCAATGCAAGTCGTGTTAAGTGTTCCAGACCACATTGGACACACTTGGACATGTTCCGGGTACCCCAGGGAAGTTGCTTGAATATGAATTGAATTAAAACCCATTAAATCACATTAAAATACGATGATAAGGTGATTGGTAGCCTCACCAAATAGACTACACCCGGATATATTCCGGGTACCCCCAGGTAGTGGCGTAGCGTCACTGGATTACACGGGGGTGGGGGCTTGGTCACTGATAATGACAATAAAATAAATAAACTTGAATAAGTAAGAAGGGTCTGATCACACCATAGGTGGATAAATTCGGGTTTTACCTATGGGATGAGTACTTAAGGGGGTTGGATTTTGAAAAGTAAAAATACGTAACCTTTTTTGCTGTTTTATTTAAGCATTCCGCTAACAACCCAATTTCATTACTTCATCATAAAAATGAGTTTATGTGAATACTGATATAATTACCTACATTTAGGCGTGTTAAAAAAAATCTCTATCAATATGTAGCTTTTTCGAGAATCATGTTTTTTTTTATTTACACACAAGATTCTTCTTCAGTGAACACAAATGAAGCATATATGCTAACTTCTTAATATTGCATTGCATAAAAACTTGCATGATCATCAGGATTGAAAATTTTAATTTTTAATCTAATTTAATTGAAACAAACTATACATGCAATTTAAAAAATAAATTCTTACATTAAAACAGCAATTGCTAGTACAGGTTTGAGAGCTGTTTGTTTGGGTGCCCAACATATCGTTGGAAACATATTCAAGTTTATCGGTAAAAAGTTATCAACTCCCCCCTCCATAGTACAGTACTTGGTTTGCATTTATCTAAATATTCATGCCAACATCATGACATATTTCAACAGCAGAGGTTCTCGTACATTTTATCATTGTGAAAATCGACATAATTAACCCCACAGACGATGTTATCTGATTCGTGATATAATATTATTAAATTACGCGTACAAAACTCTGGTTGATATATGTAAATGTAATACCTTTTAATTAGCCCATCGGTGTGGAATTGGTTTTCAATGACTACGCGCATCGTGGGGAAACTAGTGTGATTCATTTAGCATAATTAATATGTGTTCCCCCGATAGTCTAATGAGTTAAGGTGCGAGTAGTTATGATAAAGGTGGTGCGTTCGATAGCAGAAAGAAAATTCCTCATCTTCCCTGGTTTTATGCCCTTCATCGAGATTGTCACACAACCAACCATTTTTTACGCTAGTTAGTTTTTCCAATTATCTTTGTCTGTGATGAAGTTAGAACATATCTGTAGGTATAACATTTTTCATTGATTTTGAACGTTCTGAAAAATAGGAAAATAAGACCGTGTAAAAAATGGTTGGGTGTACTCGATTTAATATAGCTGATGGCATAAATGACTCTCAATAAACATCTATGATAGTTGTATAAGTTTTAAAGCAGGTGAAAAGTTCCAATTGAGGCATAATTCCTAAATTTATTATGAAGAAAAAAGATGATCGAGTTTTAAATTAAATCATTTCAATCATTGTTTTTCCCTGTCAACTCCATTTTAATTTTTTTTACGTAGGACTACGTCTGTGATTTCTATATGGGGTTACACTTTGGGAAAACCAAAAATGGGACATGTAACAAAATTATGAAAGATTTTGAACGTTAATAACTCAGCTGTCCCTGGGCCAATTTCAATAATTTTATCACCAATCGATCAGATATTTTTTTACGCATCTGTTAACTTTAAGACTATAATTTTCAAAATGTTGCTATTGAAAATTGTACGCATGTGCAACTGTTGCTTTGATAATTAAAAGTATTACCGATTGCCTGCGAAAAGCAATTTCCCTAACACAGATTTCATAGTTGAATTCCATCCGGTCTCACCAAACAGTGTTAATTCGATCACCGCGTGGTGAGGGGTGGTGTTCTGCAGTACACAACGAAAGGCTCCTTGCAAGCAGCTAGCTACCAAGGCAGGCCTCATCTGCTGATTGGATTCAGTTCCAATCACCGTATGTGGTGGTGTCCGGTCGTCGGCATCAGCTGCAGCAGCAGCAGTGCTTTCTACGAATCACGAAACGTCACTATTGAAAATTGTACGGGTGTGCAACTGTTGCTATGATAATTGAAATTATCACCAATTTCCTGCGAAAAGCGATTTCCCTAACACAGATTTCAAAGTTGAATTCCATTTCTTTATATGCATAATTTGTTATTTATGTTGAATTTGTTTATTTATATGCATAATAACAATGTAAATATTATACATGAATATATATTCATATTCATTCATGCATTAGCTTGATGTTTACGACAACAATCAAGCAGTATGTCATACAATTAAAATAAGAAAAATAAAAACCTTATCCTGTGTCGGGCATTTGTGTCAATCGGTTGCGTTCTTAACGATTTTCTAAGAAAATTTCTCGGATTAACTTCCAGCTGTTAAGCGTATTTAAGTGATTTTTGCAAGTAGTTTCCTGAAGGTCGATCGGAAAGGTAAGTGTTTATCGTTTTATATCTCAATGGATCATTCACAGCTGATTCTAAATCCGTACACTTGTGCATTAACAATGACGACTCTACTTTATCCAATGTTTTTCATCAAATCATGGAAGCTAAATACACGCCGGAGGATTTGGAGAAGACTGTGGCAATGATGTGTGCGTGGAAATCTTGCATCCAGGGATTTTGCTGTTCCATTCACCACCATAAGAGATGCCGTATTGAATCGATACTCTCTTATTTTATTCGTATTGTAAATGTTATATTATTAATATCTCTTCATCGTCAAGAACCAGCCGAAAAGGGAAACAACGCAGCTCCCCTACAAGATATCACCAACACGCATATACAAATTGCAGAGAGCAGACAGAAATGGGTAAGAGAGCATTCCCAGCAGTAGCCACCAGCGAGGAATGGCCGAAAATATATATGAAAGTAAAGCGGGAGACAATTGATAAAGAGAACGCAAAGAAACAAAGGTTTGAGGCAATGGCAACAATGGAGAAGAAGCAGAAGAAAGCTGCGGAAAAGAAACAATGAAAGATCTGCATTTTTATGATTATTACTCTCTTGACGTTTTAAATTAAATTAAGTTATTGTAGTTCATTACCAATTTTATTTTTCATGCACAAAACAAAAAACTGATCGTTGACAACAGTTCATTGTATAACGGAGCCGGTGGTGTAGTGGTTAGCGTGATTCTCTGTCACGCCTTCCTTCGGGAAGTAAAGCCGTTGGTCCCCGGTTCATGAGTTGATGGGTCGATAGGGTATGGTCCAGGTGTTGGAGCTGCCTTCCTGGCACGTCGGTAGCATTGGTGCTCAGCACGGAAAATAAGATCGACGGAAAAAACAAACCAAAGGAAAAAAAAAACCAGTTCGTTGTCTTTTTTTGTTGGTTTCTAAAATGGGTGTAATTTTTTTCTGCCATTTTAGGGCTGCCATCTTAGAAACCGCTTATTCTATCGCTTGATGTGGGTTGGTGGAGCGTTTCCATTATCGGTGTATTAAAGATGTTTCGGCAGTCTTCTATTCAGTTTGCTATTATTGATTCGACAACATTGTCCAAGCTACACCGCCCAGTTTAGTCCCGGTTAATAATGTTTTGTAGCGTTGAGCTGGAGCACCCCCAAGTTCCAAAGTAAGGCGCATCTTGCACGTTATCACAAGTTAAATTTCAAAGACCTCGAAGTTGTGATCGGAGGTAAACTCTAGTAAGAATATTTAACCCAAAGCACTGGTACAGAATAAAATTAGGAGGAAATGAATCCTTAATGGAAAGGTTACCGGCCGGAAAAAAAAAAATCGGTGCGTTTTTATTTTTCTATAATTATTGGGAAGACTTATCAAAAATCCAAGAAAATCGGTTTCTTCCTTAGATTATTAACAAAAATTACATGTAAACATATTTTGCTATCTCATCATGAAAAAATATTGGACTCTCAGCAAAATCGAAAAGTCGATGTTTTGTGGTTTTATGCGGCTAACTTTATGCCATAATGACTTATAAAAAATGTTTTTGCACGTGATTTTTTTTTTTAAATTTGAAAAAAATTAATTTTTTTAGATTTTTGATACCTTTTTCTAATATTTTTAGAAAAAATCAAAACGTAATTATTTTTTTCGGAGTGGTGTGCTTCTCCTTAAACATGATATTAGTTAGTATAAAAATCCAGAACAGTCACCTTCTTAAATAAAAAGAAATCAGTTGCCTTTCCTTTGAATCGATTAGTTGATGCTCCAATCGATTCAAAGGAAAGGCAACTGAGTTCTTTTTATTTAAGAAGGATTCTAACACTGATATCACTAGTTAAAAATATAAAAGTAAAAAAATGAACTTGAACCTTTGACGAATGATTCTTATGTAAAATCGTGCGCTAAATCCAACAATGTAGTCAAAAAAAATCTCAGGCAGCTATCCAAGCAACTTCTAAAAAAATACTTTATTCAAGATAGCATCGATTCACATTCATGTAAGGATTTTGATTCATCCTCAACACAGTGCACGGATTTCGATTCAAAATTGAACGAATTTTGATTCAATCGTAGAACGCTGTACGGATTTTGATTCAAGATATATGCAATTTAAATACTTTTTTATAATAATTAAAGGTAATTTTAAGACCTGATGTTTGCAAATAATGGTAAAATAAAGATAAATGTATAGGAAAAAGATGTGATACAGAGCATAATGTGATAGCATTATTTAGTATTGACCGTTAATGATTCCCTCGTGCTTAGGTGAACGGATTTCGGTCCCGCATGGTATGCAAGGAAATAAGCGCTTCTTTTTTGCTTTTAGCCTATTCATATCCCAAAGAATGGAAAGAGTAGTGGAGAATGCACAGGTCTGAAAATCACAACGTTCGTGGTTTGAATCTCCCAACCTTTTTTTTTTTCCAATATGATTAATTTCATTCACTAATACCCCGTACACATTACAGCCTGTATCACGTAATATAGGCTGTCTTGCAATCCCAAGTAGCATTGCAATTTTATAGTGGTTTTATAGCATTCTACAAGTCTGAATAATGGTCTTCAGAACCCTCATAAAACCCAAATTGTTACATGGGATGAGCACTCATACATAGGATTTCCAGTGAAAACTGGATATATGAGTGCTCATTGCAAGACAGCTTATATCACGTGATATACGCTGTAATGTGAACGTTGTATACATTCCACAATTTTTTTCGCCATTTTCTTGCATGGAACCGTATCCTCCGTTCATGCGGTCTCCACTAACATTCTCCGATGAATCCCACATAATTGTAAGCGAATCTTACATCCCCCGGCTGGATGTGTTTTCACTTTCAAACAGCATTAAACCGAAGACAACTCTTCCATTTTCTCAAACGAATGCTATGAGACAGCTACAATCGCGTCATCTGGCGCTCAAAGGTAAATGCTTCGAACGAATATGATAGCAAAGATTACATCCTCAGAAGAAGGGTTTGTGTATTTGCTCAATTTTTTTTTCTATGCGTTGCTTCCACCTTCACTCAAGCGCAGCGCCATTGTATATGTCGCTTGGATTCTGGAAAAGTTGCCAGTCTTCTTGATTTGTTGTCTTCGATTAAGCCCAACACTAAATTCAATTTTGTTCAGTATACGGCTTTAACAAAATAAAACTCTTGATTCCATTTCTTTCTTCAAAATTCATTGAATGAAAAATGCAACTATGGTGTACTATGATAGGTTTCGTGGCGTCACCTTTTGTGCATTTTGAATTGCAGAATCGATGGCAATGAAAACGCGGAATGTACCTAGGTACCAACTAGCGGTTGCTTTCCATTTATATCAACATTGTTCTCAAGCAATGCAATATATGGTAGTTACGTTGAGATGCTATTCGTTCTCCATGCTTGTCACAAGCAACATGGCAATCAATTATTCTGCCAGTAAGCTTAAGCATCCTTCGGCTATATTTTAATAGCGCAATGGATGATGAGTACATTTACCAAGACTCTGATTTGAAGAAAATACACATCACAGCAATTTAGCTGATTTATGTATCATTTTGTGCCTAATGGTTTAATGTTCAGTACATGCAATGGAACTGCCTGTTTCAGATTAGTGTTGTTCTTGTGATTAAATTTAAACAACGAGCAGACTAATAGGTACAATTAAGGAAACATGTTGCTTGAAGCAGCATTTTTGGTTTTGTTAACTAGCAGCCAAGAATAAATTACCCTAGGTAATTTATGTAATAGCCAATTTAACATTCACTAAAGCTAATTCAATATATTGCAAATATGTTCACAATCCGACCTCGCTTAGTGCACTTTAGGTGCATTTTAAAAATTCCATCGCATACCGCTATGCCAATAAATATCAATATTTTCTACTGACCGTTTATCATGATATGGAAAAGGATTAGGCGAATGATGGTAGTATTTTATCCGCGTCCTTTCTTTATTGCAGTATTTTATGATTGTCGTTGGGGCGTAGTGGCACATACTGAGATGCACCAAAGGTACCATGTCTGGATTTGACTTATCGGTCGTAAATCATACGTTATTGACACATACAAAAATAAGAAAGAAAGCCGATAAGACCTATGTAGCTTGGTGGAGTGGGCGACGGAACTATTATAGTTCCCATAAGATTAAATGTCATGTGAACATATTTCATTCGATCCTTTTTTGTGGTGAATTTATATATTCAAGCAATCAAGATTCTTGAAAATCTTCACATATGCATCAAATTCAAGTGCGTGTGCTTATTATATAATACGTACAAGCTTCTTACAAGAAATGTAATGGTAAAACTAACAAAATTTGCAATTTTTAAACTTTTAACCATAACTGCATGTATTTGCAGGTTGAAAATGATTCAAAAACGGCGTCTCCTACCGTGAAAAGTATTCGATTAATTCCAAATCGTTAGCCCCAAAATTCAAAGTCAAGCTTCAGAACCTGACCACTTGAATCAGTCGCAGTTATAAAGCAAGACAGCACATGATGGAGGTGGCGGTTTTCGGGTTGGTAAATTCCTCATCTTCCCTGGGCTTAGAGTAAGAAACGGTGGAGCAAAACGCATCGTTTAAGAAAAATCGTTAATTACCAGTGTATGTAGCTAAAACTAAGGAAAAAGTAATTGAGTATGGCTCATCATGTTTTTTACGATGATCGAGTAATTTCGAACTCCAAAACGATGGATTTTCATGATTCTTCAAACATTTTTCAACTCGGTTCCAAAATTATACCGGGGTAAAACGGTGTAATATGTACCCCAATATTAGGGCTTCACGCACGATAACAATGGACAAGATAAACCAAAACATTGGGGTCAAATACACCACTTGAAAGAGCCATAAGCTGCATGTAGAGAATACAAAGGCACACACTCAGCTATGCAAATCTCGGCAAAAAATATTTTACTGAGATCTCAGCGAACATTTAATTTGTTTGCTGAGATTCAGCTAGGTATTATCCAAGACTCTCAATCAAATGTCACTTTTGCTGAGATCTCAGTGAATCTTATTTTTGGCGAGATTTGCACAGTCGAGCTAGGTAGAAAAAAAAAAATTAAGTGTGCATGAGGCATTTCAAATGATTATTCCCTTATTTTATATCAAACGTAAGATCTGAAAAAAACTGTTAAACTGTAATTCATAAAGAAAAATATCTAAAATTTGTGTAACAAGCGAATTCGGTTTACATTTTTTCGAAAAATAAATTAAATTTTTATACGAATCAATGAGCGAATGCATATTGCACCAGGAATTACCCGGGAAAGCATCTCAGGAAAAGTTATCGTTGATTTTCTGCAGGTGGGTATTTTATCCCAAGGGTACATTTCTGTTCTCCCCTACTACTTGCCAGTTAATGGACGAATACAGGAATGGTAAAGGCTGAAAAGCTCTCAATTAACAACTGAAGAAGGTTTTGGTCAAGGGTAGGCAGTTGGGACGTAAAAGCCATGAAGATGAGTTTAAGGTTGAATTTTAGCTTGATTTAACTTCCGCAGTAGCTGTTCCGATTATGTTTGATCAGCTTTAATTGATATCGGCACCGGTGGTGTAGTGGTAAACGTGATTATCTCTCATCCTAGCAGGCCTGGGTTCAATCCCAGGGATGTTCTGAGGCATAACATCTCTGATCACGCCTTCCTTCGAAAAGGAAGTAAAGCCTTTGGTCCCAGGTCTATGTCTATGTCTGTTGATGGGTCGATAAGAAGGGTCCAGGTGTGTGGGAGCTGCCTTCCTGGCGTCGGTAACATTGGTGCTTAAAGGGTGATACGGTCAAAATTTGGTCAATATCAACTTGACGTATTTCTTTCAATTTTGCATTTAAAAAACCTGAACACCCCTCATTTTGAAGGTGTGTGTGTGTAGAATGTTGCTCCTATTTTGATTTTGGAATTCACTCTTCAGTTGTCAAAATGCCGTCCAAGCAAGAAGAGCAGCGTATCAAAATTTTGCTCGCGCATCGCGAAAATCCGAGCTACTCGCACGCAAAGTTGGCAAAATCGCTAAAAGTTGCCAAATCAACCGTTACAAATGTAATTAAAGTGTTTGGGGAACGTTTGTCGACAGCCAGGAAGTCTGGATCGGGGGGAAATCGAAAACCGGAAGCCACTGAGACGACAAAGAGAGTTGCCGGTAGTTTCAAGCGAAACCCTAACCTCTCTCTCCAAGATGCCGCAAATAAGCTGGGTGTATCGTCTACAACCGTGCATCGAGCCAAAAAACGAACCGGACTATCAACTTACAAGAAGGTAGTGACTCCAAATCGCGATGATAAACAAAATACGACGGCCAAAGCGCGATCCCGGAGGCTGTACACGACGATGCTGACGAAGTTTGACTGCGTGGTAATGGACGACGAAACCTACGTCAAAGCCGACTACAAGCAGCTTCCGGGACAGGAGTTTTATACAGCAAAAGGAAGGGGAAAGGTAGCAGATGTTTTCAAGCACATGAAACTGTCAAAGTTAGCAAAGAAATATCTGGTTTGGCAAGCCATCTGTACCTGTGGCTTGAAAAGCAGCATTTTCATAGCTTCCGGGACTGTCAACCAAGAAATTTACGTGAAAGAGTGTTTGAATAAACGTCTGCTGCCTTTCCTGAAGAAACACGGTTGTTCCGTACTGTTTTGGCCGGATTTGGCATCTTGCCATTACGGTAAAAAGGCCATGGAGTGGTACGCCGCCAACAACGTGCAGGTGGTTCCCAAGGACAAGAACCCTCCCAACACGCCAGAGCTCCGCCCAATTGAGAAATACTGGGCTATTGTCAAGCGGAACCTAAAGAAGACCAAAAAAACTGCTAAGGGCGAGCAGCAGTTCAAGGCAAACTGGCTTTCTGCGGCGAAGAAGGTGGACAAGGTGGCTGTACAAAATCTGATGGCAGGGGTCAAGCGTAAGGCCCGGCAATTCGGATTTGGAAAAGCGGAAGCCTAACTGAATATTTTTCCTGAATTTTATACTAATTGAACTTGAAAAAGAAATTTAATTTGATTTTTTAAATAAACGATTTCACCGATTTACACGCGTTTTCCCTTGACCAAATTTTGACCGTATCACCCTTTAGTACGGAAAACAAATCAAGGAAGAAAAAAAAAAGCTTCAATTGATGCGAAAACATATGAATCTTGAAGATATATTGTGTCGCCAATCTATTGAAAGAGGAGATACAAAAATGACGTAGCCGTAGCATTTTAGGGTGACCAGGTTCAAGGGGAAGTGGATCAAAATGTGTGCTTCATGAAACAATCATAGATTGATATCACAGAAAGTTTTTTTTGCCCTCAATTTTGATATTTTAACCGGAGGGATACCATTCTCCCCCTAGGCGAGTAAAACGCTGTCCAGACTGGAGAGTTATAACTTGTTATAACGGTTGTCAAATAATTGCAACACAGAATCCACCATCAAGATAGCGCTATAACATGTTATAACTCTGTAGTCTGAACGTACTATAAGAGAGGTGCCACAGTCGGAAGAAGTGTTAGTTTGTTTACTTAAATGAACCATGCCCATTTTGTTATGGCAAGTTTGCTATAAGAAATGCTCCTCGTGTTTATTAGCGAAATTCACATCAAATATTGATTAATTGCGTAGGAAATCAGTTTGGCACGGCATTTGTGACCAGCATACACCTTCCGGTCGTATGAAACAGGTCAAAAACTGTCCAAATCCGCAGATACAAATTTTTGTTTTGAATTTCTGTATAGCAAAATAGTGAACTTTTCGTGAACATTAACGGCAAAGAACTCACCAACACTGGGAGACCATGAGTTCCTGCCCACCTGTCATCTCCCATCTCGACCTCGCACTATCTTCTTCTTCTTCTTCTTCTTCTTCTTTCCTTTATTTAACGTCGGTCTCTGTTCCGCAATCTAGTGCCAATCACCGACGGACATCGATTGCCATCCATTGACGGCAATCGATTGTGCAGGAAGGCAGCTTCCACACCTGCGTAGGATATCGCATCCATTCAACACACATGGGCCGGGACCAGCGACCAACTTCCCTTCCGAAGGAAGACGTGACTAGAGATGTTATGTCTCAGAAAAATCCCACCGACCTCGGCTGGGATTGAACCCAGACCCATCGGGGTGTTAGAAAGCAGTCACGCTTACCACTACACCACCGGCGCCGGCGACCTCGCACTATGACAAAAGTAAACTCACCCGAGAGATCTTTATTTTGTTTTCACTATATACCGTTTCTCCCACTTCGCAAACAAACACAGTTTCTGACGTTCACACCTCCACCATTCCAACACACCGGAGAATATGAGTGATCACAAGGGAGCACCGTAGAGAGTTCGTTGGCTTCACCGGCAAGAATCACCCCGGTGAAGACTTTGGTTGTTAGTTTGTTGCATACAAAGATTTTTTGAAGGTTATTTTTTCTATTAACGTACAGTATATAGTATTT
Source organism: Ochlerotatus camptorhynchus (assembly GCF_037179485.1). Classification (NCBI taxonomy): domain Eukaryota; kingdom Metazoa; phylum Arthropoda; class Insecta; order Diptera; family Culicidae; genus Ochlerotatus; species Ochlerotatus camptorhynchus. Next base: position 1,353,212 of record NW_027040790.1, on the reverse strand, counting down.
TTTTTTAATTTTTGTTAAATCATAATGTACACATTTCGGAAATGCGAATACGGAAAGTGCATCAGCGCATCATTATTGAAATTTGCTTCTGATTAGTCGACAGACAGACATGAGACAGATATCGATTAGGATCACAGCGGAAGTTCCACAAGGCTCCATCCTTGGTCCAACGCTCTGGAACGGGATGTACAATGGCGTGCTAATGTTGAAGCTGCCCAAGAGGTCATGACGTATATGTTTGACACATAAAATCGGTCAATATTGCTTTCAGTGCGTCACAATCAGCGATTTTACGACTCGTGAGCGCTCACTCTGACTGAACGATCACGAATCATAAGATCGCTTATTGTGACGCTCTGAAAGCAAAATTGACATGTTTTAAGAGTCAAACACATACTTTACACCCTCGTCTTGTTACTTACTAGTACAAAATATCATTATAACATCTAATGATTGCATAATTCCAAAAAATATTTTTTTATAGCAAGTGAGTAGAAGCAACCCTGCGAGAGAGTGAGAGAGTTGACTGTTTTCTGTTTGTCTGTTTATACACTCACTTCCGTGAGAAAAATGGCAGCGCAAAAGCGTTACTATTTCTCCAAAGATTCCGGCAGATCTTACGTGAGTGAGTGAAAACTCAATAAAAAAAACCAGAAAAACGTATACAAGGGGACAAAGTGCGAAGTTATTCACGAAGAAAAAAGTGCGGTTTGACGACGGTACCGAAAAGATGGTTGTGAATTTTGTGGGTGATTATCCCCAGAGAATTTTCAACCCTGTTTACCGTTACATCGACCAAAACTATAGCAATTTGAGTATCCATTATCAGCGACATAAGAACATCTTATTTCGTTTTCACATGGAAAACAGCGAAATCCACTAGAAAATTGTGTTTTTTTTATTATAAATGCAATAGGGACGCACTTTTTCAAAAAAAAAAAAATTACAATTTATCTCCGGGAATTATTACATGGGTTTGGGACTGTTTTCGACTGGTATTTCGAATCATATTGATATTCCCAACAACTGTGTCAAATTTGAAAGGATTTGGTTATGATCTGAATTTGCGGGAGAGTTTTGAAGTTAGTATGGGAAATGTATATGTACCTCTAGCTCAGACACCCACCTAGGATTGCCTGCAAAATGCGCTTCTCTAACACAGATTTCTATCCGGTCTCGCCGTGTGTGGTGGTGTCCGGTCGTTCATTAGCTTCATCATCAGCAGCAGTACTACCAGTACTCAACGAAAGTCTGCCCAAAAGCAGCGAGCTGCAGCCAATATGACCGTCCATTCACCGAAGAAGGAGGAAGAAGCTGCACAACTACTGATTGGATTCAGTAGCTCTTCGTGAGTCGCTGTGGGTCATCTATGTTAATCGCGTCACCCTCGTTCCAAACAACATAAGCTTGCCAGCCACATTTGTGTTGAACAACCTAATAGCTCAGCATTATTCAACCATCACGACTAAACGGTCCTATTCAGGACCACCATAAATTTGCTAAAGAGTATTTTCTGGACAATTGTCAAGGTCATCAATCGGCTGTTAGCTCTTATAAGTTTAAAACTAACATCCCAAGTAACAATAAAAGCTTTATAAAGGTTTTATAGCATTCTGCAAGTCCAAAACATGGTCTACAAAACCTTCATAAAACCAAAAATTTTACTTGGGATACCATGTATTTTTAAGCCAATATTGGTGGTGCAATTTCATAAAAATCAATGTCGGTCGCGGCATGAAAGGGGTCTGATTTTGATCTAGTGAAGATTTTAATTCTTAATACGCCAATCAATATAAATGTTTTCTAAAAAAATATTTTGAATTTTTAACATTTTAGACCAATTTTAAAGGTTAGTTCCGATGTCTAGCAACAAAATGTGCTTCCAATGATTGTATATTAATTAACAAATAATTCATTCTCAGATATGCTGGCTATCAGACTCCCCTGGCCTTTGGCAACACCTTGAGGTAGTTTAATTAGGCTACCAGGTCCCAGGGCTGGTCTGGATCTTTACCACATTGGAAAGATGCACACTAGTGTTGCCAGATCAGTGTTGATGCTTACCAAAAGTGTATTTGAACCCGATTATAAAAGCATATTAACAGATTAATCATCAGCGTACATTGTTTATTGTTCTGTACTAATAATAAATGATTAAGCACAGCATTTGATATTTTAGTAGGAATGCTGGATTTAGTCGCAGTGGAAATCATCCATCCTTAATTGAATTGGATTTATTTTTATGGGTATGCACGTTTGGAAAGTATCATCACAAAGATTCTGCACTCGGTCTACAGCTTGTAGGCGGGAAGTGGTGTGCTTGTTTTTGTTTTTTTTTTATCTATTTATAGAGTCAATTCTTAGAAGCGAAAGACAAATCAAGCAATAAGCACAAGACCTTCAAGAAAACTAACAACACGAAGTCTAGAAATGGCAATAATGTTTCATTCAAAACGTCAAGTATTTCAAGAATATCGGGTGAGACCAATCTAATTGTATTGAATCTTATTTTTGTGTAGTAGAATATTCAATTGATCCGCTCCGGGTTATTATGATACCCTCCTCTTGACTAGTTTTTAACCTGGACGTTGGTGGGCAGGCCTAATATTATGCTTCATAGTGATGCGTTGGAGACGGTTGGTTTAGGTCCAGCATCGTTGGCTCATGCCGTGGCAGAATGGCGTCATGAGCATGCGATGAGGATCAGAGTTGCGACCTATCACAATCACCATCGCCAAACAGCTGATGGTAGTAATGTTTAGTACATTCCTATCAATTTGCTCGTCGAAGCTCTGTCCATGACCGTCCATCAAGTTGACGAAAGAAGTAAAAAGCAACTGGTGAATGTCGTCTTCTGTTGTGATCCATCACCGATCTGGTCATTCCCGACAATCACGACACTCATCTGTGCTCGTTTTGAAGCAGTTGCTGCTTTGCTTGCTTATGTGAGTGTGTTGGTGAGTGAGCCCAACAGCTTCCGTTTCATGTTGCTTGCTTTGTTTGTAACTCACACAGTCGCACCTGCCGAGACTAACTTGGAATGCGTAGGCATTGTTTTCATTTTATTCTGTCGTTTCGCTTTTTCTCATCATCTTACTGAAGGATTCTCCACTGTTTTCGTTGTGCTTTTCATCATCAGCAGCGAGTGTAACGTTTTGCTTGTGAGCAGCGACCATTACTGGTGATTGTTGTTTGCCATGGCTCTTACTCTCACTGCGTGACAAAACGATCTGTCAGCGATAGTCGGTTGATGCGAAGACGAGTGTCACATGAGTGTCATGATATTTTGCATCACTGGTTCTCTCATGCAATTGTTCATCAGAGAGGGGAAGCTCAGTAATCCTCAATTAGGATTACTGAGCTTCCCCTCTCTGATGAACCATTAATTAATTAATTAATTTAGCTTTATTTAGGAGGCTTTTCGATGAACCATTGCATGAGAGAACTAAAGTTCTAGTCTGAAGTGATATTATCACACCTGTTACTCCTTTTTTAAGAGCCGCGTCGTTGTACCACTGACACTGACGTTGGGTGCGATACTGGCGGCTTTTTCGCAAATCACTTTTATTTTATTTATTTTTACACAGATGGGTTTGTACGGGAGTTATACTATTGAAGTATTCAATTGAAGTATCTCTACTTGCGTTACGGGCTTTCATTGAAGTATTACTCATGAAACAATGTTAACACCATTTTTGTACATGGTGTTGTAACTAATTTTATATGTGCCTAATTTTGGTATGGGATAAGTGTTTGAACTATGGCTCGGGATTTCCACTGTGGCGTGCTTCTATTGTGACATACCCATACGTAATTTTGTGGGACAACATAGTGGAAACGTGTGAGCGTAGTTGGTGCATTTACCCTATGTAATTTAAAAATCTGCTGGGAAACTACCTTCAAAGTGAAGCATTTTAGTCACATGAAGGTGTCACCTGGGACGAAATGATATATAATAAGTATAGGTCAAAGTCGAAAACAACTTGAAACACGTTAAATTTTGGATAGCATGCACAAGTGCAGGTACTTAATAAAACATGGGTTATGGTTGATTGGGTGGATTGAAGATTTCAATTGTTTATTAAATTAGGCTAATGAGATATCATCAAACGAAAATTTAGACAGCCTTATGACATTGAGTAGATTTAAAAAGGAGTTAGGATGCGAAGAGTCCGGTCAGGGAGGCAACTAGTCTTTTCATATATGGTCTGTTTATTTTGATGGTTCCTTTAAAATATCAATTTGGTATATATGTGTAAGGATGAATCAGTGGGAGATGGACTTAGGGTTTCTTTACATTTTGCAGCACAAATCTAGTACTAGGTTTCATGACCTCAAAACCCCCCAATAACCGACCTCTTCAATCCCTTCCTTTTCCCACGGCGTTAAAGTGGTCCGCATAGACTATTCAGCCATTACCCTTCCTTTATCCTCGGCTTTGGATTGACTTGCGCTCCCATTGCCCCACCAGATGCTACAAAATGAAAATGAAAAATGAAAGATATGCTGGCTATCAGTTTTACGTTTATTTCTAGGTGCAGCGGAAGAGAATCAAGTTGATGTTGTCAAATGAAAGATTGGTATTGGTGAGATAAGAAACAGTATTTCTAGATAGAGCTGGAATTATGGCGTAACAGTCTTTGTAAACAATGACTTCTCGCGTTGATTTCTAGGAATTCAAGACAGGCTTACACAAACCAACATATCCATCGCGTAGGGGACGACTTTCTTTACTCGATGGTGATGTCGATTTGCCTGGGAGAGCTATGACTTTGACAAATCATCGAGAGATGTCACAAAAGCTGTTTCGCCTTTATTTCAGCTCTATCTAGATTTATTTATTTATAATTATTGTAGATATATTTATATTTATATATTTATACTCTCCATATCTATAAGAGCAGTTGATTGTACACCATTGGTAAAAGGTTGTTCCTCATCTTGCTGCATTCCACCATTCGAAGGCGTTTTGTTTAATGGCAATCGATGAACTTGAAGACGGCATCTACTACAAATTGTTAAAGCATTATCCAAAGGTATTTTACAACTGAAGCATTTCAGTTTTTCGATAACTCCATCTGAGAAGTTTCTTGTTGTTGGACTACACTACACTGATTTGGGTAGGTTTACAACGTTTGAAATTATTATCCATTATCAAAAAATTACTTGCTTTTTAACTTGAACAGCTAAAAAAACATCCCAGTATATAGTTCTATAAGTACAGCTTTGACATTATACGTATCTTCATTGGGTACAATTGATCATCACGACTAACATTTAAAATGGTCTAAATTGATGACAATTCATAGTTATATTTTTTTTTTTTTTCACAATAACTTGAGAACGGCTGGACTTAAGAAAAAAGTTTATAGCAGAAATGGCTTTAATGTTGGCCTATGGATCTAAGATTGAGCCCATCGCTAAAAATCTGCTATTTATCAATTTTATCTAGATGAACGCGTCATTGGGACGGTATTAATGGATATTTTTGGTCGCTATTGAAAATTTAGTCGATTGCTGAATTTATGTATGGGCCCAAATTAGGGGCATTTTGGCCGACAAGTTACTTTGGAAAAAAAAATCAAATTTAAATGAAACATGCTACCATTAGTAGCAGCAAACATATGAGTATTGATTCATTCGAATCGGAAACACTCATGTCCAACCGGTTTGTGGTTTGGGCTGGAAATGCTCTATAACTCTTCGAAAACTATTTTCTTGGATTTTTGGGGGAAATTCTAGGTGTAATAGACCTCTTAAAAAATGCCAAAACATTAAGTTTTATTTTATACGGGCTTCGAAAGCCTTAAAATTAACTATTGGTCTACCTTACTCTATTCCCCGTTAGACCAATAGCGTTCATGCTCACCCTTTTGCACGCTTTTAAGCAGCTGGCGAAATAATTGGCAACATTTAAAGTAAACACGGCAAAATAATCCAAATCCCAAATTCAAATGCAGTAGAGCCCGGCGCCGATGGTGCAGTTTCACATATAATAAAATATTCTATTTTTAGGCAAAACGAAAAGTAGTCCTAGGTTTAATATTAAAACCTTTACCCTGTTGTAATAGTAATTGCGTTAAGTGTTAAAACCAAAGACATTCTTTATTATCACTATTATCAATGAAGATAAAAAAAAGTATCTAGCACAACTGAAAAACTTGAAAATTAAAAATCACAAAATTCAATGTTGAAAGGAGCACACACTAAGTCGCCTTTAGAAATCATAAACTACCTTTACATTTAAAACATGCATAATTCGATAGAATATGGGACAATTATCCTTCTACTATATCATAGCCCGTTAATGTTTACATAGTCTATGCTTTCTAAAGGTGGAACATTTCTGTCAACATCGGCTGCATGAATGAGATACAGTACCGGACAAAAGTATTTAACATCGCGATTTTGTTTTCGCTGCGAAAAAGTTCCAAGAGCTGTAACTTTTTCGGATGTCCACGAAGCCTCCACTGCTGGTTGATGACTATGTATTCGAGATTAATCGGTTTAATTTTGAGCGTAATTAGGTGAATCTGTAAGAAGCGTGTGCATTTTTTTTAGTAACACGCTTCTTTTTTGAGTTATCTATTTAAAAATTAAGTTTCATAAAGTACAATGTTCCATATATGGATAAATTTTGCTCATTGATAGCCGTTGCTTTAAGGGGAGGTTTACTTGGATTTGGCTGAAAAACAGTTGAACTTTGGAATTTTTTTCAGGAGAATGAAAAGACATACGAACTTCCGGTTTCGATAATTATATTTGTCCACTATTCCTGAATACTTGGAAATTTTTTGAAGGTAAAAAAACAAAATGGCGGCTCGAAATGGCGGCTCGCGTGGAGGAGTGTCAGTCAGGTTTTGCTGCAGAACTTCGAGTGCACAGCCTCTGGTGGTGAACTGAAATGAATTTTTTTATTGTGGTTAAAGTTGATAATATTCCCTATGGCTTATACCTAACTAGAACGAAATCCGACAAAAATTAACCAAATTATGGACATTTGAAAATTTAGTGCTTTTTTTACCCCTTTTTTTCTCACTTTGACCTTGCTTAAAAAATAGTAACTAACAATTTTTTTTTTCATTTCAGGTATAAGCCATACAACAAATAGTATCCTTCAAAGCGCAATTTTCCGATTGTAAATCAGATCATTTGTTCAAGCCCTATGCTCTAAGTTGTTATAAAAAATATGGTTTCGAGAAAAACGCGTTTAAAGTTTTTGTAGCGTCCCTCAGCGCGCATGACAAAGGTTCACTCAAAGCGCCATAACTCGCTAAATAAAGGGTGATACGGTCAAAATTTGGTCAAGGGAAAACGCGTGTAAATCGGTGAAATCGTTTATTTAAAAAATCAAATTAAATTTCTTTTTCAAGTTCAATTAGTATAAAATTCAGGAAAAATATTCAGTTAGGCTTCCGCTTTTCCAAATCCAAATTGCCGGGCCTTACGCTTGACCCCTGCCATCAGATTTTGTACAGCCACCTTGTCCACCTTCTTCGCCGCAGAAAGCCAGTTTGCCTTGAACTGCTGCTCGCCCTTAGCAGTTTTTTTGGTCTTCTTTAGGTTCCGCTTGACAATAGCCCAGTATTTCTCAATTGGGCGGAGCTCTGGCGTGTTGGGAGGGTTCTTGTCCTTGGGAACCACCTGCACGTTGTTGGCGGCGTACCACTCCATGGCCTTTTTACCGTAATGGCAAGATGCCAAATCCGGCCAAAACAGTACGGAACAACCGTGTTTCTTCAGGAAAGGCAGCAGACGTTTATTCAAACACTCTTTCACGTAAATTTCTTGGTTGACAGTCCCGGAAGCTATGAAAATGCTGCTTTTCAAGCCACAGGTACAGATGGCTTGCCAAACCAGATATTTCTTTGCGAACTTTGACAGTTTCATGTGCTTGAAAACATCTGCTACCTTTCCCCTTCCTTTTGCCGTATAAAACTCCTGTCCCGGAAGCTGCTTGTAGTCGGCTTTGACGTAGGTTTCGTCGTCCATTACCACGCAGTCAAACTTCGTCAGCATCGTCGTGTACAGCCTCCGGGATCACGCTTTGACCGTCGTATTTTGTTTATCATCGCGATTTGGAGTCACTACCTTCTTGTAAGTCGATAGTCCGGCTCGTTTTTTGGCTCGATGCACGGTTGTAGACGATACACCCAGCTTATTTGCGGCATCTCGGAGAGAGAGGTTAGGGTTTCGCTTGAAACTACCGGCAACTCTCTTTGTCGTCTCAGCGGCTTCCGGTTTTCGATTTCCCCCCGATCCAGACTTCCTGGCTGTCGACAAACGTTCCCCAAACACTTTAATTACATTTGTAACGGTTGATTTGGCAAACTTTTAGCGATTTTGCCAACTTTGCGTGCGAGTAGCTCGGATTTTCGCGATGCGCGAGCAAAATTTTGATACGCTGCTCTTCTTGCTTGGACGGCATTTTGACAACTGAAGAGTGAATTCCAAAATCAAAATAGGAGCAACATTCTATACACACACACCTTCAAAATGAGGGGTGTTCAGGTTTTTTAAATGCAAAATTGACCAAATTTTGACCGTATCACCCTTTATCTATAAGAGCAGTTGATCGTACACCATTGGTACAAGGTTGTTCCTCATCTTGCTGCATTCCACCATTCGAAGGCGTTTTGTTTAATGGCAATCGATGAACTTGAAGACGGCATCTACTACAAATTGTCAAAGCATTATCCAAAAGTATTTTACAACTGAAGCATTTCAGTTTTTCGATAACTCCATCTGAGAAGTTTCTTGTTGTTGGACTACACTACACTGATTTGGGTAGGTTCACAACATTTGAAATTATTATCCATGATCAAAAAATTACTTGTTCAAGTTAAAGAACAGCTAAAAAAAAACATCCCAATATATAGTTCTATAAGTACAGCTTTGACATTATACGTATCTTCATTGCGTACAATTGATCATCAAGACTAACATTTAAAATGGTCTAAATTGATGAAAATTCATAATTATATTTTTTTTTCATTTCACAATAACTTGAGAACGGCTGGACTTAAGAAAAAAGTTTATAGCAGAAATGGCTTTAATGTTGGCCTATGGATCTAAGATTGAGCCCATCGCTAAAAATCTGCTATTTATCAATTTTAGCTAGATGAACGCGTCATTTGGACGGTACTAATGGATATTTTTGGTCGCTATTGAAAATTTAGTCGATTGCTGAATTTATGTATGGGCCCAAATTAGGGGCATTTTGGCCGACAAGTTACTTTGGAAAAAAAAATCAAATTTAAATGAAACATGCTACCATTAGTAGCAGCAAACATATGAGTATTGATTCATTCGAATCGGAAACACTCATGTCCAACCGGTTTGTGGTTTGGGCTGGAAATGCTCTATAACTCTTCTAAAACTATTTTCTTGGATTTTTGGGGGAAATTCTAGGTGTAATAGACCTCTTAAAAAGTGCCAAAACATTAAGTTTTATTTTATACGGGCTTCGAAAGCCTTAAAATTAACTATTGGTCTACCTTACTCTATTCCCCGTTAGACCAATAGCGTTCATGCTCACCCTTTTGCACGCTTTTAAGCAGCTGGCGAAATAATTGGCAACATTTAAAGTAAACACGGCAAAATAATCCAAATCCCAAATTCAAATGCAGTAGAGCCCGGCGCCGATGATGCAGTTTCACATATAATAAAATATTCTATTGTTAGGCAAAACGAAAAGTAGTCCTAGGTTTAATATTAAAACCTTTACCCTGTTGTAATAGTAATTGCGTTAAGTGTTAAAACCAAAGACATTCTTTATTATCACTATTATCAATGAAGATAAAAAAAAGTATCTAGCACAACTGAAAAACTTGAAAATTAAAAATCACAAAATTCAATGTTGAAAGGAGCACACACTAAGTCGCCTTTAGAAATCATAAACTACCTTTACATTTAAAACATGCATAATTCGATAGAATATGGGACAATTATCCTTCTACTATATCATAGCCCGTTAATGTTTACATAGTCTATGCTTTCTAAAGGTGGAACATTTCTGTCAACATCGGCTGCATGAATGAGATACAGTACCGGACAAAAGTATTTAACATCGCGATTTTGTTTTCGCTGCGAAAAAGTTCCAAGAGCTGTAACTTTTTCGGATGTCCACGAAGCCTCCACTGCTGGTTGATGACTATGTATTCGAGATTAATCGGTTTAATTTTGAGCGTAATTAGGTGAATCTGTAAGAAGCGTGTGCATTTTTTTTAGTAACACGCTTCTTTTTTGAGTTATCTATTTAAAAATTAAGTTTCATAAAGTACAATGTTCCAAATATGGATAAATTTTGCTCATTGATAGCCGTTGCTTTAAGTTCAATAAAATCCGATTAGTACAAGATAGTTTTAACAGTTTGAGTTTTTTCTCCGTCTGAAAAATTTGGCAAGGTTGTATACTTTTGTCCAATCTGGGGTTTTCACTATGAGGACAAGGCTCTTTTGACACGGGAGCAGAGAAAAGAATCTTTGGTTATACACTTATGGCCCGTACTGTAGCTCAATCTAAAGGTGTGCCAAATGATGCCCTTTGCAACACTCGCATCCTTGCCACCTGCTATCGATTTCAGTTTTCCACCTGAACGAACTATTATCACATCATGCAGTCAACCGTTGACCTCCTACCAGCGCTCTTCCCGGGCTGACTGGGAAGACGGTACTGTTTCAGTGTTCGAATCTGTGCATTACAGCGTTGATGTAGCATTTCCACCACGTTAGTTAACATTTCCATCAGCAGTATTTTCACAGTCTACCGGATGTGCATGTTCCTTCGTGTTGGCTCAAACAGTATTTAATATGATAATATGACTTTTATGAGATGGTTGGCTGTCGCTCCGTGTGTGAAAAGTTAATTAAATGCGGAATCAAAATTATGATGGAATACAAAACATAGTAAATTAATAAAAAAAATACGTTTGCGTGGATTTCGGATTTAAATTAATAAATAAAATAAAACTTTCGACTGAAATATTTAATTTTATGGATATGTATTCCCGGAGTTTTCTTCAACCCCTGTTGATCAACTGATACAAAGCTTGGTTGTTCAGCATTTAGATAGTTCTAATACACCATGTTTTCATCTGGTTGATGATTTTGATCATTTTTTCTTTTACCTTCAGCACCGCCTTCACAATTGTCAAAAAATGCTCAATCGGGGAAAATATGGTGGGTTCAGGTTCTAGACCGCCTTGTGGGGATTTTAGTCCCGAACTTCCTCAGTGGGAAATGGATTGAACACACACACACATACACGCACACGTGCAACCCACACGTTACCCGAGCAAAGTCGGTTATCAAAATGAAAGCAAATCGATATTAAAGTGTGCAGTTCCTATCATAATGAAAACTCATTTTGATTTCAAATGTTGTGACATAAGTCTGATATCATATTGTGCTTTCATTATGCAGTCAAGACTTTTTAAATGAAAGCAAATTAAGTTGAAGTTCTGCTGTTTACGTCTTGTTTAAAATTTAATTAAAATTCATCTGTCGTTGAACTAATGATTATTGTTTATTTGATTTGTTTAACACATTTTAAGTCATTCGTGACTTGCCCGGGGTGAGATTGGAGCCGAAGTCTTTCAGCTTGAGAAACATGAATGGTAACCATAGCAGGATTAGTTTTCCGTTTGCTTCAACAGTGTAAAATTTTGTTCTCATTTTTGCTGTGTTAACCGTTAAGTCAACCAAAATGAGATCAACTGGAGTATTCAAAATAAGTTACATCATAACAGCAAATTTTGATTTCAATTTGATCTTCAGCTTTGCTCGGGTACCTCTCCTTTCCGAGCGGATTTTATCACAAAATGGAATACTACTATAGATTACTTTTAAATTTATTTACCTTTCCAATATTTGATAAAGAGTCATAAATAGTTGAGATAATGTCAAAAATCTAACACTGCTTCTCGATTCCAAATTCGTCCAACGAATTTTAATTCCATTTTAAAGGCCTAAGTGCAATGACAGCGGAAGCGGAGAAGCCCGATCGGAAACTAGTTAGAACCAAATCAGCATCGGTTAGGCTTCTTCATGTCATTTGTGACAGCTGCCAAACTTTTCGTTTTCGTTCTGCTTCCACCCTTAACGCGTTTGGGCCTTAACGCATTGCAACGGAATTGGATTTTCGTCGTCTTACGGATGAAGGTAAAAAAGTAATGGAAAAAAAAATGAGCGTCTTTGTTTTTGAGGAAGACTTAAAAACTCTTCGTTGTAGCTTTTGAACTACAATATTGTATACCTTATTACGTTGTGTTTTCTTTTTTATTCTGCTACAGTTAAAAGTATATAAATTTCACTTCCATTAATTCACTTTCACTATTAGTTAAAAAAAAAGAATCCTATATTTTTTTAAGTGATAGTGAACGTGAATAGTGAAAGTGAATAGTGAATTAGTTAAAGTGAAAGTGATACAATAGTATTAGAATTAAAAGGAAAAACAACGTTATAAGGTATACAATTATTCTACTAAAACCAAACTAAACTAAACAATCAATTAAGAATAAAATATCGTCACAAACATATATTTGACTCGTTAACACCAAAATCATAGTTATATGTTATGTGTTCTGCTCAATAGTCTCATAATGGGCGATTAGGCCGAAGTGAATTTTTACCCTACCATTTCTCGACGCAGTTTCCTGCTGCTTTTGCTAGCCTACTGTTTTACCTGACTTATGACGAATATACGTTGTATGGAAGTACCCCGAATACAACGTATGACTTGTCTTATTTTGCACAGCATTTGCAATGTAAAATTAGACGAACTATACGTTGTATTCGGGGTACTCATATACAACGTATATTCGTTATAAGCCAGGTAACACGAACATCGCTGAGCGGACGCGTTTCACCAACCGATGGCATGAACCCAAGCCACGTATTGTATGGGACGTGAGACGGCAGGTGAAAGCTGGAGATCCCCCGTGCGTCCCATTGTACAAGAATTACTTTCAAACCGGTTCAATCGTACTTCAGTTGTCTACACTGACGGATCAAAGTGTGACAGCGCAGTAGGTGCAGGGGTATTCTGTGGCAGTCTGCATAGAGCAATAGGCCTTCCGTCACAGTGTAGTGTTTTTTCGACGGAGGCCTTTTCTATCAATTCGGCTCTCAATACGGGTACATCGAACGAATTGGACAAACAAAGAAGCAGATCGATACGCTGGTGAAGCACGCAACAGTCCACCACTCAACGTCACCATCTTGAGGAAGGATACCATCATAGCATTGAACCATGCCATTTGTCTACTATTTGAAGAACGCTGGGCGCAATTAACGGAAGTCAAGTTGAAGGAGGTTAAACGCGAAACCAAAATGGACTGACCAGCAAAGTTCCACTCCCAAGTAGCATTTCTTGTTTTATTGCACTCTATTAGTGGTTTTTGAGATCAATTTTATAAAACCGTCAGTAAAATTAATAGCTCCAGCACAACCTTTTGATAACCGCTATAAGATCGTCTTCCAGCTTAGTGGACCACTCTTGATGAGGTTTATAAAGCATGTTTGAGAATCTCAATAAAGCTGTCTTAAAACCTTTTGTAAGAAAGCCCCATACTCTACAAAAGGTTCTCATAGCCTCTTTAAGAGTAATATTGTATTCAAGCAGTTTTATTACGCTTTGGTGAAAATCATTTATAAGTCCAATTTGATTTTTATTGCTTCAAAGAAACCGCCATAAATTAGCTTGTTGTTGTTATGTTCTGCTGAAACTTTTTTTTCCATATGGTAATTTTTAGCGGTAAAAATAGGTTTGAGGGTTGGTGTCAAGATCACCATGTAATCAATTTTGTTTCATGGCGACATTAATGAAAATCTTAAAGAAAATATATGACTTTTTGGAAGTTCCAAAACATATGCGCTTGAAATTTTATCGTGTATATTTGGATAATATGAGCGTTAAATAAATGCGCCTCCAGAATAATCCAAAAAATTGTTTCAGAAATCAAATGAACTTGATGGAATCACCTTAATTTTACAAAAAATAGATCTCAATAAATAAATTCATACCAATGCACACTGGAAATCATTTCGGATCCTTAATTTAACCATTATTTTATTTTAAATTTCTTGGATTTTATTCCAAGGCTAATGGAATTTTCATAATGACAAGATGGCGACAGAGGACAGTAGGCAAGAAAAACACCAAGCGCGATTTCTTAAAATGTCTAATGCTTACATTGGATGAAAACAGAACAGAAAAGCATAATGCATGATTTTAACCGAGCACTATTTTCTTTTTACAAGAGCAATTCATTTTTTTATTTGAGGGCAAATGTATATTTCAAGTGCAACCGATGAATTTTACAAACATTTGGAAAAGTTTTGAATTGTACATTAACCTTTATGAAAAGTTATGCGTGATTTCAACTTTTTTGTCCTAGAACTGACACCATTCCATGTATTTCGACCAAGATTCGACAGTTTCACCCCACGATTGGCGAGCGAGAACGGCACACTCTTTACTTTGTGACATCCGCTTCCTTTGTGACATCGGCAGAAATGCAGCGGCATTTTTTTTTCTTTTTGGAGTTATTCACGAAGGTTTGCGGATGACTGTAGCAAATAAACGGGCTCATGCTAAAACATTTGTTGATTTTCTTTGCGCTTCGCTTGGAAGTACCGGAAAGTTTTGATTCTTTTCTATGTTGTAAAAATAAACCACCTTTTTACACTTCTGACAAGTTGCAACTGAATGATTATAATTGCTTTGAAATAACTGTTTCATGGCACACTAGCTTTATTGTGCTTAATTATATAGCTATATAAGGATTTATTTTTTTGGTTTTATAAGGACAATTCATATTGTTTTTTTTATACTTCAAGGCAATCATAAAACCTTTCATAAGTGAAAATAGCATAAGCATCAGTTGGGATTTTTAAAAGCTTTATAGGGGTTTTGTAGATAGCTATAAGAATGTTCCATGACTTGCATTGTATATGACCATCATAAACCTGTAGGTAATGGCTGCAGCTGCAATAAAACCTTTATAAATTTTGAGTATAGTCAAGCAGCTCTAGATTTATTACTTGGGCTGACCAGTGTTCCGTCAACTGCGCATCGGCCATACAAGGCTTACACACGAGTTTTTGCTGAAAAAACGTCACCATTGGTTTGCGAATGCTGAGGGACCGTCGTGGATGTCCGCCACGTGATTTTACACTGCAGGAAGTTTGAAACAGCCAGAGTGAAATACAATATTGAATCAACCAGCCTACATGCGGCGTTGTGCAACGACGATAGCAAGGAAAAGTAGTAGTTGAAGTTTCTGCAGGAAGTCAATATGTATCGAATAATCTAAAGGAAAAACAGGAACTGAGAAGATGATGAAGAGAAATCAAAAGAAGACATAAAGGATGAAACGTGATTAAAAAGACGGATGAAGATGAAAATGAAAACAGGATGGAAGCTGACGAAGAAGAGGGCAAAAGAAAATGAAGAAACTGAGAAGATGATGGAGAGGAAACACAGAAGAAGATTAGTGGAAATGTAAAATGAAAAAAGCAAAGATGCGGATTAAGAAGGCGAACCAGAAGAATGTCCGCAGAAGGCAAGAAAAAGACACGGACTCAAAGCGAAGCATGAAAATTACGAAGGAAGTGTAAAGAAGAGAGAATCACTTGAAGAAAAACAAGCAAAATAAGACGAGAAGAGGATTATAAGACGAAGCGAAGTGGAACAGCAACTGGAGCAAACCGAAAACATGGCAGATAGTAAGAAACGCACGAAGAATACGGAGGAAACAAAGATGATGAAAAAAGAAGATAATGGAAAGATAGAAGTAAAGGTGAAATTTAAAGAGAAGAAGACGTGAGAACAAGAGATGCAATGCAATTATCAAGCAGACAATGAACCATAATCAGACGGAGGAAACCAGCAAAGGAGACAAAAGCTAAGTGAAATTTGAGTTTTATTGTAAACACTAACACTCACACTCACACACTATTACACTGAAACAGACACGAATGCATCCGCTGGATGTTAAATGTCCTAAATAAAGAACAACAAAATCAATTTAAAAACATTTTGACTGAATACTTTAAACCTAATGAAATTGATGTAATGAAATTGGGTTGTTAGCGGAATACTTAAAAAATGCAAAACAAAAGTTATCTTCCATTTAATTCCACTTAATTAATTTTGGTATCCATGACAAATACGTATTACGCCTACAATGTGCAATCTTTGGTTAATATTTGTTAGGTATGTTCCGATTCTACACGTTGTAGTTTCATTTTTATACATGTGATCTTGACATTTTTACCTAGGCGATGAGCACTTAAGGGGGTTAGATTTTGATTAGTCTTTAGTGGGAATGACACTGATGAAGACTGCACATTGTAGTCGAAATACGTATCTATCATGGATACCAAAATTAATTAAGTGGAATGAAATGGAAAATAACCTTTTTGTTTTGCTGTTTTACTTATGAATTTGTTTTTTTTCCGTCGATCTTGTTTACCGTGCTGAGCACCAATGCTACCGATGCCAAGGAGGCAGCTCCCACACCTGGACCCTACCTATCGACCCATCAACGCATGGACCGGGACCAACGGCTTTACTTCCGAAGGAAGGCGTGATCAGAGATGTTATGCCTCAGAACATCCCGGCGGCGGCGACTGGGATTGAACCCAGGCATTTTAAGGATAGAGGTAATCACGCTTACCACTACACCACCGACGCCGTTTAATACTAATTTTGAACTTGTTTTTATTTTCCAGACGGGTTTCATCTTTTTAATCACGTTCAGCAATACATTTTCTTTTAAATAATAAATACGTTTTAGAAACCACATTTCAGAACAGACCACATCAATCCAATGGTTTTCAATGCAGAATGAAATCTCTCCAGCTTTTTTCATTAAAGTTGAAACGTTACAGATGAAAGTCATGCCACCGTCGATGAATGAAAACGTCAAACATGAAATTTAACATCTGGAAGAATAAAATCCAATATTGAGCTACATGCGGAGCTATTTAGCAACGCCCTTCACAAATTTTAATAAACCATGGCAATTGCCAGTGGCAGTACCAGCTCGTTCCTGAAAAAAATATTGATGTATAGCTTTCCTTTTGCCGGAAAGAAGGTTAAGTACCATTGAGTAGCTGCTAATTGTCCTTCGCAGATAATTGAATATGATGAGCGAAGAATGCTGAACCTATCAAAGGCTGGGTCGGAATCATGTCTGGAGTGCCATTCGCTGTCGTTCAATTTCTGACTTTGCACCGTGCTCCTTGGAAATGGAAAGGGTCACTCAAAGAACACTAGAAAGCGAGCGATGTCATGATGACATCACAATCTAATCTATTACAACCTTTCCTTTTCGCAACCGGAACCGGTTTTGGATCTAATATTTAATAGCATTTTGATTTTGGTGGTATATGAAGACGATTGTTGTTGTCGGTTCGGGGTATAATTTAAACGAATTAATACTGTTGGTACAGGCATCACCGTACTCAGCCGAAGGTGAGGTTGACACTAGCCAACAAAAGGAAAATCAAGAGAGGCGGCAACAAAACGCCTGTCAGATATCAAATGAAAATATAGGGTAAGAGATAAAATCCTTATATGGCAATTGGGAATTCCGTGCACCATAATTGTAATACACCGTAATTGGAACGTATAGCCATGACTGGTACACAGCAAAAAAATAATTTTGATATCACATCAAAGTGGATGCACCTCAATCGTGTCAAAAATATGGTGTAATATTATATGAGATTTTCGACATGATTGAAGTATTGGATGTAATATACAAATTTATGTTTTGCTGTGTACAATAGGGTGGTTCATTTAAACAAAGTAATTGCAATCATTATGGCCACCCACAGTTTCATTCATAACCCCTGACCGGGAATCGAACCAACCTCCTTCGGCTTGGTTTTTTTTTTTTTTTTGTATATTAATTTATTTGATAAGGCTCAACCGAATTAACTTAACAGAGCCGAGGATTCATGGTCACTATACAATACATCTTAAAGCTATAGTCAAAAGGTACAACACAATAAACACTTTATCTTCCGCTATCCAAAAAGCCTCCTCCATCAGAACTGGAGCCGCTTCCAGTAGTTTCATTGTATGGCAAATTGTTGTACGCCAACGAGGGTCAGAGCGCGTCCATTGCAGCAATGGACGCAAAACGTGGTCAGCACTCACACACTCATCACGAAACGGTTGCTTTCCAAAGTCGACGACGCATCGACCGAAAGAACTGCTGATGAAGAACAATGAGGAGGACCACACAATGGTTGCTGCCGAGTAAACAGACGATCGCGTAGCACACATCGAGAGTGGCCTGCTTTTGTCGACAGCCGAGTGAACACTGAACTTCGGCTTGGTTATAAAGTCCCTTAACTCACTAGTCTACCTGAGGCCCTATTGTTGCCTATTCTGTCTTAAATCAATTTTCACATTTTCCTTCTAATGACTATATCTCAAACTCAAAATTGAGTCGAACGGCTCAACATTCAAAATGGATCATTGACCACTGTAGCTGAAAAACTAACCAGCCGAAACCACCAGAGAAAAAAAAAACCCAGCCACAGAGGAATGGCATAGCCTCTCTCAACCAATGCACAAAGTAAACTATCAGAAAATATGCTTGATCAGACAGGAAACCAAGCCCTGACTGCTTTCTCACCCCTGTGGGTCTGGGTTCAACCAAGGCCAATGTTGTTGGGATATTTTCGAGGTGAAAAAATCTCTGGTCATGCCTTCCTTTGGAAGGGACGTAAAGCCGTTAGGTCCGACCCATGTGTTGATGGAAGTCACCTGGCTATCGATGTCCATCGGTGATTGTCAATGGATTGCGTAACAGAGGCCGACGTTAAAGAAATAAATCAATAATAAGAAGGGAACCAAGCTCACCACCTTCAAAATTGCGCGCTTTTATCGGCTAGCCTAACGGAAAGTCCTGTTCGTCTGAGAAATAAATTGATGCAGCGTTTTCGATTCTTATAAGCGATAGAGGGACTAGCATCTGTGAGTAAAATTCGCATAAAGATTAAAGTATTTTAATCATGGATGTTCTTCCAAACTTTTACTCTTGAATTTTTCACCAACAAGCGTAATGACAAATGCCTTCCTTTGTTGAAGTCTGCATAAAAAAAACCTCAAGTTTATTCGAGTTTTATTATCACTCCTCTTCTCACTGCAACTGCGTGATAAATGGCAAAACTTTCAGCTGGCTGCTCCCACAACGTTGCATTTCACCATCATCAACAAGGTGACTCCGGTTGTAAGATAAACCTTATTTCCAGCCAGACAATAATTTCTTCCCTAAAATACTAACAAGCCTCTTTTGTCTCTAAAGCGTTGGTACATGCCTTGCACCGGCTTAATTGTGAGAAAGTTTTTACTCCAACAACCACAAACCATACAGGGCTATATGGCCAACGCTCTGCATTCGGGTTGAAGCACCACCACGATGGGATAGCAAGAAGGAACGATGAGACAACGAGCGAGAGTTTCCCTTTTCTTCGGTTCGTTTCCGTTCACAAAGAGTGATGACATCCTTAGAAAATAATATTAGTTTTCCGAAGGAAGAGACTTGCTATGCGGGTCAAGATTATTTACACTGTGGGATTGACATAAAGCGCATAACATGGCCAAGACACTCTCTCGGATAGGAAATTACAGGAAAGGTACTTTTTGTGGTTGGTCCGGTTGGTTTCGAATTACGATCCATCAAATAAACTTCTGGCCTTGGGGCTTCAATCCATAAACGATGCATTAATGTGTGGTATCTGAAAGCATTGAATATTGAAGCTCTTGTAAAACCTATGAAAATTATTACCCCGATCGATTATGGAGGAAGCAGCGCAAAATTTTGTTATTATATTGTTGTAAATTAGTTTTTCATGTTATTGAAATGTAATGAAACCCTAGTCATTCATTTGTATTAGCCTTCAGACTGGAAATTTGGGTCTTCCCACCGAGCACTTCCAAATTTAGTAAATTGAGAGCTTTCTAGGAAAGATTTCGAGAAATTTGTTGGCAACAAAAACTTTTGAAACAGAATGCCGAGTCTTTGTTGAGTAAAAGGCTATTGGGAGGCCCCGATTGATATACTCTGACTTGTTTTGTAGTTTGCTTGAGCTTGAGCTTGAGCTTGATTGACCGCCCACGGTTGCTACTCTGTTACTGCCAGATCAGCTGTAATTACACAGAGAACCAATAGACGATGCTTGGGACTAGCAATCATCCTCAATGTGTAAAAACTGGTAATCTTAAAATAGGCAATACCAGCGCCGGCCGCGCCCGAACACAGGTCAAGAAAGGAATGGGAAGGATTGTGTTGACATGACACTCGCTTTGATGGAAGCCGAGAACACCTCTGCACTTCCACGAGGAATCACTGGGATGTTGGATAAGAGGGTTGGGTTTGCAGCAGGGTTCGTTTTGGTAAACGATAAGCTGAATTGATATCCTAACGATCCTATAACGCGAAGGAGCTTGGGACTAAACCCACGGTCTTCTGCTCAGTAAGCAAAAACGTTTGCCACTAGGCAGACGAGCACCTTTTTAATCACCGAGTTGCTGTTATTACCATGTAGTCATATTAACAAATAAAACGATTGGCGAATCTTGAATGTGGATGGGCCTGAGATTAGACTCATGATGTTCTGCTCAGTAAGCAAAAACGGTTGCTCTAAGGACACCGAGCCCCTCATATCACATACCGTTGCTCAAATTTGTGTATCCATTCAAACCCGGAACCAACGACAACAACGAGTTTCGCAAAATACACGATACACAAGCGATTTTACCATAAATCTCTTTGATATGTAAGGACCTGGGACCGCGTTTTTCTGCTCAGTAAGCAGGCCACTGTAACCGACGATCTTTCAAATCCAAAAACTAAAAACTACGAAAAAGTACTTAGGCCTTCATCAAGTTCCACTTTCACGCGACGATCAATGACAGGGTCCTATCCAGGATTACATCTGAAAAATCCAAATCTGGCCAACGCCTACCTAAACCTGTTCTAATCCACCTGAAATGACTAACGAATGGAAGACTTTGACTACCCAGCCATGCAATAGTCTCATTCCGTGCCTTATGGCAACTTGATGATTCTATTGCGCTCATCTTTTGGCACCACTCAGGGGAGACTTGGTCCTGTACCCAATGCTTAACTTATCTCCATTCCACTCAGCTACTCGCAATTTCTTGTGATATAGTGGGCGGAATATTATTATATGAGACAATTCAATGCAGACGTCTTTCCAAATTTGGCAGATCGACAGGTAATCGGTGAGTTACCACGATAGTTGCTATTCAACAACTCGACAACGTCCCATCGTCAACGCCTGCTATGATAATTTCCCATTGCAGACGCCAACAAAATGACGTCATCGAGCTATCGATTAACTACCCTGGTTATCGCCTGGTACCTTATAGCACGATGCTAGGAGGCGAACCGGAAGAATCGATGAGCTACCTCTCCCCCACTGACTTGTTTTGTAGTTTGCATTTATAAAGTCAGACAATTAATCATCTATCAATCTATTTGTCATCCCAACTAACAATTTTCGCAATGTAAACGCTTTACTCATATCATTTATACAGCCTCAAGCTGTATTCAAATGTTATACGATATGAGGAAACCTTTACTCAACCTCTTTACAAGCAAATCTGGCGAACTTAGTCAGCTACTAATGGCTGTTGGGACCGGTTCGGACAAGCTCTTATCGCATATCCATTTACGCTTTTATACAGCTGTTATCCTGCTGTTTAGTTGTGTGTGAACTTGAAAGGCACTTATTCAACTTTTTCCCGGTTATCCAATAATCACTACACAGCTTTCTCAGGAAGCCGGGTTAAATATTGTTTAAGGTTTTTTGGCGGAGGATTTTATTAAGTTTATTTTACTGTGAATCAAATTAATCGAAATTATAACACCACTAAATTTATTTACCTTGCACCGGAAACCTGGAATCGAACTCGAGACGACCGCATTGACAAACCTTGACACTACCAACTTAGCTACGCCAACACTTTGAACTGATGTAAACAAATCTACATGCCTTGCTACAACAAGATCACTGAGTAGAGGCTATAAAATAGTGCACATGAATCACTTTTCTCGACTAGTTACTTCAGCTTTGTCAAGGAGCAGAGTAAAAGGTGTGAAACAGCACACGTCTTAAAATAAACCTAGTTGACTGTAAATGTCCATAGTAGCGCTAACACAGTTTATTAGCTGAGTATAGGTTGTTTAGTTGCTGAAAAAAGCACTTTTGTTGTTTATGTTATTCAGCAAGAGTGGTTGGTTGTGTAGAAGCCATCAAATGAGTAATATAAAGGGTGATACGGTCAAAATTTGGTCAATATCAACTTGACGTATTTCTTTCAATTTTGCATTTAAAAAACCTGAACACCCCTCATTTTGAAGGTGTGTGTGTGTAGAATGTTGCTCCTATTTTGATTTTGGAATTCACTCTTCAGTTGTCAAAATGCCGTCCAAGCAAGAAGAGCAGCGTATCAAAATTTTGCTCGCGCATCGCGAAAATCCGAGCTACTCGCACGCAAAGTTGGCAAAATCGCTAAAAGTTGCCAAATCAACCGTTACAAATGTAATTAAAGTGTTTGGTGAACGTTTGTCGACAGCCAGGAAGTCTGGATCGGGGGGAAATCGAAAACCGGAAGCCGCTGAGACGACAAAGAGAGTTGCCGGTAGTTTCAAGCGAAACCCTAACCTCTCTCTCCGAGATGCCGCAAATAAGCTGGGTGTATCGTCTACAACCGTGCATCGAGCCAAAAAACGAGCCGGACTATCGACTTACAAGAAGGTAGTGACTCCAAATCGCGATGATAAACAAAATACGACGGCCAAAGCGCGATCCCGGAGGCTGTACACGACGATGCTGACGAAGTTTGACTGCGTGGTAATGGACGACGAAACCTACGTCAAAACCGACTACAAGCAGCTTCCGGGACAGGAGTTTTATACGGCAAAAGGAAGGGGAAAGGTAGCAGATGTTTTCAAGCACATGAAACTGTCAAAGTTCGCAAAGAAATATCTGGTTTGGCAAGCCATCTGTACCTGTGGCTTGAAAAGCAGCATTTTCATAGCTTCCGGGACTGTCAACCAATAAATTTACGTGAAAGAGTGTTTGAATAAACGTCTGCTGCCTTTCCTGAAGAAACACGGTTGTTCCGTACTGTTTTGGCCGGATTTGGCATCTTGCCATTACGGTAAAAAGGCCATGGAGTGGTACGCCGCCAACAACGTGCAGGTGGTTCCCAAGGACAAGAACCCTCCCAACACGCCAGAGCTCCGCCCAATTGAGAAATACTGGGCTATTGTCAAGCGGAACCTAAAGAAGACCAAAAAAACTGCTAAGGGCGAGCAGCAGTTCAAGGCAAACTGGCTTTCTGCGGCGAAGAAGGTGGACAAGGTGGCTGTACAAAATCTGATGGCAGGGGTCAAGCGTAAGGCCCGGCAATTCGGATTTGGAAAAGCGGAAGCCTAACTGAATATTTTTCCTGAATTTTATACTAATTGAACTTGAAAAAGAAATTTAATTTGATTTTTTAAATAAACGATTTCACCGATTTACACGCGTTTTCCCTTGACCAAATTTTGACCGTATCACCCTTTATTCACTTTATTAGCTTTGTTTTGCAGCTACAATTTGAAAATTGATTAATATTTGCAGAGAAGTTATATTAGCGTTTATTGGCTGCTGTTATTCAGTGCGCCTGACAAATTGAATAATGGTTGTCAAAAAGTTGAGTAAACGCTCTCCAAAACTATTTTGCTAGCTTCTGTTTGTAGCTGTTTCTGAAGCTTTTTTCAGCTACTTTACAGCACATCGCTGGAAAAGTTGGCTTATAAAGCTGAAAATGTTAGTTGGGATGTGTGCACATGTTGGTGTCATGTGTAAGACCGTTGAGTCCCGAAATTGTTGACCCAGCAAGATGCGTATTTTTGATATCTTTCCTCCAGTCGTCTCGCCCCGACACAGACTGCAAATAGGAGATAGGCAGCATTGTAAAAACACTATATAAACTCACCTGAAATCAATTATCGATCAGCAGTCGAACTCTTTCCACTGTGGTCCTCACTGGCACCTACTTCCGCAGTGTACCATACTTTGGATATCGCATAGTAAAAAGAAAGCCTTCTCTATCAGAGATAGTCTGCTGATTGCTTATGGATTGATTGAATACTACTTAGCTTAGAATGACCTCAAACCAAGAATACCATGATAGTTCTTGATATACCGCCTATTGTCAGATGAGAATATAGGAAACGCTAAAACTTGTCAATGCCATGCACTGAAAATGGCTGCTGATGGTTTAGTTAAAGCAGTTGAAGGCAGAACACCACAGAATATTTGATCGTTTGTACATGTTTTTTGTAATGAAATCACACAGCATCTGGATTTCATAAATTAAAGCAACTTAAGAATATTCTCAGAGTTAGGTTATTCCATGAATTTTGTAAATACTTAGCTTTTTTTAGATTTTGAATATTTCATCATCAGTTTAATCTTAGATTTAAGAACCATAATTAAATTCAAGGAGTTGAATTTTATAATTTTCTAACATTCTTACTTTGACACATGGTAAAGTGCACACAGAATAAATTTCATACTTAAGGACGTAGGAAAATGTTCAATATACATACATTGAACATTTTACTACGTCCTTAAAGTATGAAATTTATTCTGTGTGCACTTCATGTACATGCACAATTCTAAATATTCTGAATGTTAAAATGAAAATAGTTTTGAAATCCCAACCTACACTACCATGCGTCGTGACCATGTAACAGTCGTTATAATTCGATGAAGACGCATGTAGTCTAGTTGCATAGGAGTATTGAGTGAAAACCCAAAACTTGATAACGTCAAAAAATATAACTCAAAAACGAAAAAAAAAATCGTATCGTTAATTTTGGAACATAATGTGTAAAAGCCTAAATTATCAAGGAAAAATATAAAAATGCATTGCGGCCTCTATCAACCAACCATGAAACCATAAAAAACAAACACAAGCATGTTTTTCAATACTAAATCTCAGTTTTTTTAATAGTATTATATTACTTTTCATTCATATTTTGATTTTTGAAATCGCTCGAGTGGTTCGAAAGTTATGAATTAAAAAAAGAAGTCATTTATG
Organism: Ochlerotatus camptorhynchus; assembly: GCF_037179485.1. NCBI lineage: Eukaryota > Metazoa > Arthropoda > Insecta > Diptera > Culicidae > Ochlerotatus > Ochlerotatus camptorhynchus. The sequence continues at coordinate 1,328,066 of NW_027040790.1, read as the reverse complement.
AAAAAAAATCAAATTTTTAGACCACCCTAACATGGAAATTGTTGCGGCTTAAACCGCAGGGCACGCAACGCAGTCCGTGCCGCAGAGTGATCAACTGGAGTAGTTCGTTCTTTACAACAACACGACAGACGATGCACTGACAAGAAGACAGAAGATAGAAAGCAAAACAAAAAAAAAAGAACAATCATTTCACAATCGTTACAACGTGGTGGCCGAATTTATAAAGCAAATTTAATTAATTCTGCCTTAATTGAGAAAAGTGCTTTATATTTAAATATATACATTTTTAGCTTTGAACAGCACACAATCAAAACGTTTGATCCAAGGAATTGTTTCGGGATAAATCCCAACAGAAATGGTCACCCTAATGACAAAACTAAAAAAATACAGGTCCAATATTTTGCGATAAGGAATAAAACTACAAATTTTTATGAAATTCTGAGAACCACTACATTGTTTTGCTGTGGAATGGATGTAGGGGGATGGGAGCAAGAAGACCATACGGGCCACCGTTCGTTTGGCCATATTACCTATAAACTCAATCGAATTTTTTTTACAAACTTGTTGAAAATGCTTCTAATATGCATCTCGATGAAAACCGTATCAAAATTCTAATATATGTCTAAGATAATCATGGAAATGTAAAATTAGCTCAAAATCTCCAAAATATTATAAGATATGCCATCACGAAAACAAGCATTGCATTCACTATATTGCATTTTACCGATCCGCTGGTTCTACAGCGTGCAAAACACGTAACAGTTGCTAAAAGAACTTATGTTTCTATTTCACATGATTCTTTAATGGGATTTTCTGGCGAAATCCTGTCAAAACGTTAACTTTTACAAGGGTGCTCATATTGCCCTGTATGGTTGTTCATCGGAGCAAAAACAGAAATTTTTCAAACATAATAATTTAATGAGTATATCAAATTTTATCCATATTTTGAACACTGTATATTATCAAACATATTCCAAAGCATGAGCATGCCCAAGTAACAATTTTGGTTTTATGAGGGTTCTGTAGACCATGATTTAGATTTATAGCATGCTTTAAAACCTCGATTAAACTTGAAATGTTACTTGGGTGACCATAGCTATTATTCATTTATGATTGTTTTTCATGTGCTATGATGTGTTTTTCTTAGGGGGACCCTATCTACCCTATATTAATATTTTAAGCAAAATTTTGCAGCAAAAACCACTGTTTGATTTTGTATTTTTGAATTTAACAAAAGAGGACTTTTCAGGATTCCCTTGAACTTCGTGTTTGGACTAGAGCCGGAAATTTTACGTTAACAATACTTTCATCACAATTATTTTCAAAATGATGTTTCTCTCTCTTAACTAATAATGTTTACAAATATATTTTTTTTTCAGTGCATTTCTACCTATAAATGGTAAAAAGTTCAATTAATATTTAACTTTTTGACCTTCAGCAGCTTCTTAATACAAAAAGTTGTTAACGTGATCCAAGTTATTAAAAAAGAAACCCATTTTGGAGGTAACCCCTCTTCTCTAAATACACCCTGCCTTTTGGTTCAGTGAGGGTTAGGCTAGGGGAAGGACGGCTCCAAGTATCAGCATCAATACCGATGGTGGAAATATTAAATTTTTTTGTTTTTTATGTTTTTTTTTGTTTGACTATTTTTGGATTAAAGTGTACATTTGACATTCGTTTAATCAAAAAATGGATTTCACACGAGAGTCAAGTCATTCCTTGATGATCTTGCTGGCCAGGGCCACCAAAATCCACTCCTTGTTCTGACAAATTTGGCATTCTTTGGTAGCTGATCTCAGTGCACATAATCTGGGGCACTTCCGTTCCCAGGAAATAATCATTAATTTTCACGAGTTCTTCATTGTCTGCAATCCAATGTTCAGTCCTCCGATGGAACGGGAATCGACTGACTACGGTGCCCCTGTAAACGGAGTCCCATAGTGATGGTTCCGTGGTCGTAATACATTCGCCATGAGCCTGCAAATTGGAGAGATTTGCTGCTGGGGGAACTTGCCTAGTCGAGTGCCGTTTTTATCATCAAAAAAGCCGAAGGCGAAAACGATCAGAGCTATCGAAAACAAAAATCTAGGCAAAAATGATGAAACAGAAAGCTGCAGGTAACATAAACAACAACAGTGAAACGTCATTGAGTGTATGCGTTAAAGCTACACTGTTATTTTTTTTTTTACTTTGTAGCTTTCCACTTGACAGTTAATATCATTAATATTTATTCTAAAACTATAATAATTACCAATATGAGCAATTTCTACACCAAATGTTACTTCATATCAAGTTGTACTCCCCCTAGGGGTTAGGGCACGTTCTGCCAGGTTGTTCGATTCAAATTTCATGTGTGAGTATGTGATGACATTGGTAGGCATGTAAAATTCACTATAAAAGGGGCGTTTCATATTTCACCACAATTAGTTCCAAAGAGCCTGAGTGAAATGTGGCGCTAGCGACCCAAGCAACACGGCTTGTCATAAAGAAGTTGAAAATACTTTTTAATTACTTACGTAAAGAATCAATAATACTGTAATATACGTCATTTAATACATTTATATAACCTAAAAAGCGCAAGACGTGGATCTTATACAACTAAATACTGGTCTTATAACATGTTTTGGTAACATCATAATAACCAGCGGCAAAAAAACAATTAAAAAAAACTTGAGCATGGGATTCGATCACTGGTCCTTGGCGTGGCATACTTATTACTTCCTAACTAGACCAACTCCGCTTGATGAAAGGTTTATTATAAGTATCTATCATGTTCTTGCCAATGGCATGAAAATAATATTCTCGTTCAACACGCTTTCTATCCGTCATAAAGATGTTTTGTTAGCAGCAAAGTGTACATCTAATTGACAGAGTGTTATTTTAAAGTATTTTCAACTCATTATAAGACAACCTGCACATTTTCAGTTGTATTAATTTATGAGATGACATAAACAAGTGTTTTCAGCTTTCTTTGTAACAAACCTCCGAATACCTCATAAGAAACTGTCAATCACTGCGTGAAGAGACAGTCCGGCTCAATGGCGCTGTCAATGTTTACGTCAATCTGGAAAGTTCAGAATCTCGTCAAGAACTTTATAAATACAACTAAGATTGATTTTGTATACGTCAAGTTTTATAGTGGTATTAAAACAGTAAGATGCACGTTTAAAAAACATTTAAATATAAAAGCAAAAGTAAACTATTTTGGCAAATGTTGAATCTGGGAAGTATGAAGATAACATCTATAAACCTCATATATAACGTGGGATGTTTTCTGCATCACTTATTATACATTTATGTAACAAGCCGTTCCAGTTATTTTTCAAAAAGATGTTTTGTGTATTACTTGGGGAAGATCACTTGAAGATACGATATGACGGAACATCGATACTATTTGTATTAAACACAAATAAATGCCTTCAGAAATAAGTTAAGATTACATACTGAAAAATGAGTTAATTGTTAGTCAAAAAATTGTTTGTTACTTTGAAGTGTTAAATTTAAATGATCCCTCATTTCACATCCATTGAACCATTCAGAACGGCATTCCCGTTGTGGTTATATCACAGCATTGTTAATAATGTATATATCTATATCTTTTCCGTACCATGGAGTAAAATTGAATGGAGAGCGGCAAAATGGAGCACATGCGATACGACAATGGAGTGATGCTCGTTAGGAAAATACCCGGAGATGGGCAATGTCTATTTGCCGCACTGTAGTTACGGTTTTATGTCAGACTTTCGCGAGACTAGCAGGGACTAGCAGCAATGCAGAGAAGGACAACAAGTTCACAAATAGGCATGAAAATTGTACAGAAGGATAAAGAACAGCGAAAGTTGCTGGGATCGTTTTAAAATTGCTTATATTAAATTCGTGCCGCAACATAAAAAGTATTTTTTGTTTATTCTGGAAGTGTGACTGCATTACATCCCTAGCAGCACATATGTCACTGAATAATTGTGGTTACTTGTGTGCCACTTATTCCAGTCACAATCAAGTTGCAGCAGCTTATTTCGATCGAAGTGTGCTGCTTGGGATGTATCCAATTGATATATCGATGTGTTCATGCGGAGCTTATTGTAGCGATCTCCGAATGTACGTGTATGAACAGGCATTCTTGAAATGGGTCGTTGGATGTACAGTAGAGCTATTATATTCCATCGCCAGGGTTAAAAATGTTTGCATCCATGTATAACAATAGGTGCAAACAATTTTCTTCCATACAAGCACTGTCCTCCAGTGGGAAATGGATTGTATGCACACACATATACAATCCTTCTCCTGTAAATACAAGGCATGCTTTTTTTTTATCAAATTGCATACACAAATCTTCATGTCTAGCAAAACAAAAATTATCTATAAAATTTCTAGCAAACGTTAAGGTCAGTAAAAGCATTTTTGTTCGTTTTGTGAAACATATATTTTGACTCGATATTTTATATTGCAAGATCTTGAATGATCGCAAATAATGGCAGTCAATTTTATCGCTAAAAGCTTACAGACCGATGTGCTATTATTGCTAAATAGATGCCATCACAGAATATCACAGAATATGTTAAATTTCTTACCAAGAATTGAAAAAAATAAATAAATGCACGAACTATTTGAATGAACGCTAAATTTAGCAAACTTATCTGATGTCATGTGGAATAAATACTTCAATACTTGGTTGATCAATGCACGTTACAAACAAATTCAATCATCCCAATTGGAAGATGAGGCAAGAAAACTACAACGGTCATTTCGAGCGATTTTGCACGATGTTAAAACATCCAAATATGATTTGATACCACAAAGTTGTAAGCTTTGCATAAAAATTAAAAGTATTGAGCATTGTTCTCCTATCTTTTGGGTATGCAATGCAGTAATAAAAAGAAACTAAATGTGGTAAATTGAATAAAAATGACTTTTGGACGCGTATATTAGTAAAAATCAGGCTTGATGAAACTCCTCAAACTCACTGGAGGTTTTGAAAACACTCTCCAGTTCTTGCCTCGAGTGAGTGGCGGCAGGAATATGAAAGAAGTATACAAAAACTCCTCGAGAGAGAGGGAGGGTAAACTTCAGCGAGAGGATGAATTGACGTGAGGTGCGCTTTTCGAGACTCCGGATGACTTTTTTGTTCGACGCAAAAAGCTTAAAGTTCACGCAGAGTGCGAGTAAAGCTAGGTTTAGACAGGGCAAGTCAATTGATCAAGTCAGTTGAATTCAACTTGAACGTGTAAACCATGCCATTCAACTGACTTGAATTGAAAAAAGTTGAACCAGGCTCAACTTTTCAAGCCCATTGAATTCAACTGAGTTGATCATTTGACTTGCCTAGTCTAAACCCAGCTTAAGAGCGAGTGATAGAAAACTTGAACATGAATGGCAGCAAACCTCACTCTCATTTTATCCCCATTCGCTCACAAGCTCTGAAGCTCAGTGGAGTGATTTAGTAGTAGGCATTCTACTCCTCCGAAAAAATGTTACCCTCGGCTCATTTCAAACTCGCGCGTGAGGCTCCATCAAGCCTGGTAGAAATACCCCTCTGTGCGCCGTGACACGTGTAGTTCTTCTACTATGTGCAGACTTCTTTAGTACTGGTGCTCGACTGAAAAAACCATCGTATCCTACCAATAACCAAACTCAGTGAAGTATTGGTACAAGACACTGAAGCAGTTTGAATATTATAGGTAGAATATACGTACCTATATCTCTAGGATAAGCAATAAAACACTTTAAGCGCTCATCATGGATTATCTCTATATTTAATTTTGTGCATGTTACGATACTATCCTTGAATTTTTAATCATCCATGTGGCTTCAGATGAGTTCAACATCAGATTCCAGTGAGCTACATTCGCAATTCATCGTTCTCATGCCATGACTGAATGCAGATGACGTTCGGCAGTCTCTTGTGGCTTAATACAAATAAATCAGCAAAGTGGAATGTAGATTTGAGCCTCGAAGGATCTATTTCGGTTTCATTCGTTGCCCACCGCGGGACAGTTCGTTCGTATTGATTTAGCGCCCGTTCGATGTGGCCATGCTACCACTACCGACCGCACTCAATCAAACCAACCAGGCAGTCTCAGTTCCGCATCGTGCCATGCCAACCAAAATGCGAATGAGTGTTGAATCAGAGTGTGAACCGATATGTTGCCATTTTGCATAAAGCTCGGGTTTAACGATGGTCGTACCAATGCATCACTCCTGCAACGATTGATGACCAATACACACGGACATTCGGGACATTTGTTGTTGGTGATATTGTGAAATTTGAGCCGTTGGTGGTACAGCACGTGCATGCCTGATCGATTTGTTAATCCAGATTCCGAGGGAATGATTTGACGGTTGAGTGATACGCACTTGGGTGAACGTGTTGTGTCTTGCGATAAATCTCCCAAATAGAGATCAGTTAGAAATAGCGCCATGCATTTTGGAGTCATGCGGTTAGTTTTATCTTTCAATTGAGTAAGGCTGGTGCAAATTTCATTTTTATCTTTAGTCACCCTTCCCTCCATCCTTCAAAAATTACAAAATATTGAAGGTGAAAAAATTCATTCCTAGTCAAAATTGTCAGTTGCTTTTTGCTATTCCTAAAACTAAACATATTTTTTATTGTAAATTTATTAGTGGTGTAGACTAGTGATGCTCTGAATAGTGCTATTCGATTAGGTATTCAGTATTTACACCAAAATGTTAACTGATATTCGGCCATTTCTCAACTAACAAGTGGCCGACACGGTGTTTGAGTGAAATTTTTAGACTACACAGCATGATATTCGGCCTAAGTAAAAATGCACCCTTTTCGATGACTCATGGCATGGTAAAAACGGCTGCTCTTAACACTTTTTTTATTTGAAGTTCTCGCATTCACCATCAAAGGCTGAATTAATCGGTTAGTTTCAATGAGAAAGGCGTATTGATACTAACTATCGGTTAATAGGTTCGGCCTCTGATTTTTGATCGACCATAGGCTGAATCAATTGATTAGTTTCGATTAAAAGAGTGACCGATTCAGTCAGTCTCTGGTGAATACAAGAACTTCAAAAAGAGTGTTGATTGCAGGCTAGACTGATGCACAGTTCTCAAACGGTTTCAAAGTGGATCCTGATTAGCCGCCCAAAATTTGCACTCATTTGGTAGCCCTAATAAAAAATTACCATAAATGAACGATAACCTCAATAATATAGCATGTCTTAAAATGGTTACACGTCGTTAAGCAAAACAATCATAACAATTTTATTAGGGAAGAAACTGTCTTTGAAAAAACCTTAGGAAGTTTGTATGGAAATTACTAAGGGAAATCCAAATTTTTGTTAATTGTCTTCTGGCCTTTTTCCATATTGATCTGTTAAAAAGTTCTAATGGGAAGATTTCTCAGCTTCAGCTTTGCTGTGTTTAGTTTTTAAGTCAAATATAAATTTTAGGTATATTTTTTAACTCTTTATTTGTTATCAATTTAAAATAAGTTACATTTCATTTCAATCAAGGTACTGCAGCTACTACAGTAGCTTACCAGCCTTAATTGTTAGGATTTTATGCATTATTCCTATTCAGTATTTTAAACAGAGTTTTAAATCTGCAGTATAGTAATTGACATCTTAAAACTAAATCTTATCTAAGTATAAAGGGAATTCATCGTTGCACAGCATAAAGCATGGTAGATCTGAAAACTTATTTAAATGTTAACGGGTGTTCAATAAAAAATGAGAATGATTTCAATACCTTTCTGTAATTAAAGTAAAGAGCATACAATTTTTTTCTCTCGAAGAGAATTGCCCTCTGAACTCCCTAAAAATGGGTGGCATGTTTCTTTTCGCTCGAGTGCTGTCAGTTCAATCGAAGATGGCGTCGAACAGCAAGCACTCCGCGAGCGTGTTGTACGGAAAAAAAAAGATACCACACGTGCCGAAAGAAAGGAACCCGACTAACTTGCTCTAGTGCCGTCCCATTGAGGATTTTTTCCGGCTCCCTCAGTGCCCTAGTGTACAAACATAATTGGCGGGCCAAGGTTACGAAGCAGTTGACCACGAGGATCCGAAATTGCATCCGGAAGATGGACGTCAGTGCCGTCCAGCACTCTTGTGAGACCATCGCGACTACGTTGCGTCGTCGTACGGCTGACCAGGGCCCCTTCTTCAATATTCATTGACGTTTTTTTGAAGAATAAACATTATGTTTTTAATAAAAAATACTGAATTCGTTGAAATTTTTTTTTAAACTACTAGCTATATAGCTGAAAAAAATCTATTTTTTTTTTGTTGAACACCCGTTAGAAGTTTATTCTTCAGGCAAAGTTTGGATTTCCTGGTTATAAAAGGTTACAAACATTTTACATATTTGTTACATTTGGCTTGAATGCCCTCAATGTGAACTTTAAAAGATAATTTGTGGTCTAGTACTAATCAAAAATATTTCACTTTTCTTGACCAAGAAACTGAGACTCCGTTCATAGTGACTAAGTGACTGCTAGACTGATGCAAAATTTTAAATGTTCGCTCCAAAATGCTCAAACGGTCCCAAATTAGATCTTCCAAAATTTGAACTCATTCAGTAAGAAACTGACTTGGCGCAAACAATTTGAAGTTTATATGGAAATTACTATGTGAAAACAATTTATTCGTTCAAACTTATCTAAAACTTCACCGTATCGATCTGCTTTACAAAAATTATAGCTGAAGATCACTTTTTGATAAAATATAAGGAACAAAAGCTATAAATGGTTCAAATCACTGATGTCTTGTGATTATGCTCAATCAACTGTTCAGGCAGGCAACATTGTTGTTTCTGGCGCGAAGAATAGAGCACAACAATCATGTCTACTATGTCACACTACAGAATACAGTGTTCCCCACAAAACATCTGTTTCAAAAACATATTCTATGGCGTTGTCTTCCAATCTTCCTAGTGAAGATTTTTTTTTTTTTGCTTTTTTAATTTATTTGTTAAGGCTCAACCGAATTAACTTTACATAGCCGAGGATTCTTGTTCAATATACAATACATCTTAAAACTATAGTCAAAAGTATAGATACTATAGATTCCATACACAAGCGGAGGCACAAAAAGATGTTTTGGCAACCATGAAAGTTCATGCCATTTTTTTTTTTTTTTTTTTTTTTCAACTTTTTATTTGTTCCAAATTCAAAATAAATTACATTTCATTTTAACCTAGGTGCTCCAGTTACTGCAGTAACGTACCAGCCTTAATTGTTATGATATATATCTAAGTGTTTTTACATTGTTCATGTCTTGGCAATTCAGTATTTTAAACAGGTTTTTTAACCTGCATGTTAGTATAACAATTGATATCTTAAAACTAAAAACTAAAACTAAATCTTATCTAAGTATAAAGGGAATTAATCGTTGCAATGGAGGATTGCAACGATTATTGCCTGAAATTATTAATTATTTTGTTGGACATTTGTGCTAAAGTCTCAACATTCGAAATTCTATGTACTTCGGTAGTACTGTACCAAGGAGGCAACTTCAAAATCATTTTCAGAACTTTGTTCTGAATCCTTTGAAGTGCTTTTTTCCTGGTAGTGCAACAACTACACCATATTGGCACAGCGTAAAGCATGGCCGGTCTAAAAACTTGTTTAAATATTAGAAGTTTATTCGTCAGGCAAAGTTTGGATTTCCTGTTTATAAGAGGATACAAACATTTTATATATTTGTTACATTTGGCTTGAATGCCCTCAATGTGATCTTTAAAAGTTAATTTTTGGTCAAGTATTAATCCAAGATATTTCACTTGGTTTGACCAGGAAATTGGAACTCCGTTCAAAGTGACTATGTGACTACTACTAGGTTTCAAAAACGAAGCTCTAGGCTTATGTGGAAATATTATAAGTTGAGTTTTGGAAGCGTTGGGAGAAATCTTCCATTTTTGTAAATAAGAAGAGAAAATATCTAAACTTTTCTGCAGTCTGCTGCACATAACACGAAGACTTCTTCCTTTAGCGGAAATGCCAGTGTCATCAGCGAACAAAGATTTGTGGCAACCCTGAGGCAAATCAGGGAGGTCCGAAGTGAAAATGTTATACAATATAGGCCCAAGAATGCTATCCTGAGGAACTCCTGCTCTAACAGGTAGTCGATTAGATTTGGAATTTTGATAATTTACCTGCAGAGTTCTGTCAGTTAAATAATTTTGAACTAATTTCATAATATAAAGTGGAAAATTAAACTTTTTCCATTTAGCCAGCAAACCTTCATGCCAAACACTGTCGAATGCTTTTTCTATGTCTAGAAGAGCAACTCCAGTTGAGTGGCCTTCCGATTTGTTTGAACGAATTAAATTGGTAACTCTTAAGAGTTGATGAGTAGTTGAATGCCCATGGCGAAATCCAAACTGCTCATCTGCAAAAATTGAGTTCGTATTGATGTGAAGCATCATTCTATTCAAAATTATCTTTTCAAAAAGTTTACTTATTGAAGAAAGCAAACTTATTGGACGGTAGCTAGAAGCTTCAGCTGGATTTTTATCCGGCTTCAAAATTGGAACAACTTTTGCATTTTTCCATTTATCAGGAAAGTATGCCAAATGGAAACATCTGTTAAATAATTTTACCAAGAAAGACAAGGTACTCTCTGGGAGTTTTTTGATGAGGATATAGAAAATTCCATCATCACCTGGAGCTTTCATATTTTGAAACTTTTTAGTTATAGACCTTACTTCGTCCAAATCAGTCCCCCAGGAATCATCAAAAATATTTTCCCGAGAGAAAATATTCAGATAATCCCGAGCAACCTGATTCTCAATAGGACTAGTAAGACCCAAACTGAAATTATGGGAACTCTCGAATTGCTTAGCAAGTTTTTGAGATTTTTCCAAATTTGTGATCAAAATTTTACCACCTTCTTTAAGCGCTGGAATAGGCTTTTGAGGTTTTTTCAAATTTTTTGTGAGTTTCCAAAAGGGTTTGGAACTCGGGTCTAATTTAGAAACATTATTTTCAAAAGTTTTGTTCCTCAGGGCAGAGAATCGCTTTCTAATTTGTTTTTGCAAATCCCGCCAGATAACCTTCATGGCAGGATCGTGTGTTCTTTGATATTGTCTCCTACGGACATTTTTAAGACGGATCAAGAGCTGAAGATCGTCGTCTATTATAATTGAATCGAATTCAACCTCGCATTTTGGTACTGAGGCAGCTCTTGCTGCAACTATAGAAGTAGTCAGAGATTCAAGAGCATAATTAATTTCATCTTTGGTTTGCAAAGGAATGTTTGGATCGAAGTTATATTCCATAAATGTTCGATACTGCTCCCAATCAGCTCTATGGTAATTGAAAGTAGAGCTGTTGGGATTACACATTATTTCTTGGGATATTTCAAAAGTTACTGGAAGGTGATCAGAACCGAAGTCAGCATGGGTAACCAGTTGGCTACAAAGTTGACATGAATCAGTTAAGACTAAATCAATAGTGGAGGGATTTCTTGCAGAAGAAAAGCATGTTGGGCTGTTTGGATATTGAATAGTGTAATAACCTGCAGAGCAATCATCAAACAGAATATTACCATTGGAATTGCTTTGAGCATTATTCCATGAGCGGTGTTTTGCATTAAAATCACCAATAATGAAGAATTTAGACCTATGACGGGTAAGTTTCTGGAGGTCACCCTTGAGAAAATTCTTTTGCTGGCCTACGCATTGGAATGGCAAATAGGCAGCTATAAACGTAAGTTGTCCAAATTTTGTTTCAACAGAAACTCCGAAAGTTTCAAAAACTTTGGTTTCAAATGAAGAAAGAATTTTATGTTTGATTCGTCTATGAACAATGATGGCAACGCCACCACAGGGTCCATCAAGACGATCATTTCTATAAATCAAGTAATTTGCGTCCTTCTTAACCTTATGGTCAGGTTTAAGGAACGTTTCAGTTATAACGGCAATATGCACGTTATGAACTCTCAAAAAATTAAATAGCTCGTCTTCATTATCTTTAAGAGATCGAGCATTCCAATTTACAATATTTAATGCTTTAAAATCCATTACTGAATTTTAAAGTCATGACAATATTATTTGCAAATTTTACTCCAGTTTGAATAGCATCAAACATGGAGTTAGATTTAAGCATATCAGAAATCATGTCAATTAATGATTCTGTAAAAATTCCATTTTAGGGGCAGTAATGCTTCCTAAGTCAAAATTGTCAAAATTTCCGTTAGAATTACTTTGGTTAGTATTTTGATTTCTACCCGCTGCAATAGCAGCATAGGTAGCTCCATTAACTCGCTGAACATTGTTAGCAGCGAGGGGAGTAGGTACAGATGAAAAATTTGAAGCAGGGGTGATATTTCTACCTACGGGTACGAATGTAGAATTTGTTCCTCGCTGACCGTTGTTAACAGCAGAGGAATTTGTACCTGGTCGGAAACGTTGAGCGTTTCCTACCTGTCGCTTAGAACGAGATTGTAGGATCGCTTTGCGAGTCTTACATTCCCAAAAATTGGATTTGTGGTTTTCACCACAATTTGAACATTTTAATTTCTTAGGATCTTCCTTCACAGGACAGTCGTCCTTTGCGTGAGAGGAATCACCACAATTCATGCATTTAGCTGGCATGTAGCAATTTTAAGTTCCGTGGCCCCAACCCTGGCACTTACGGCACTGAGTGAGGTTTTGGAAATTTCCACCAGTCTTCCAGAAGTATTCCCACTTCACTCGGACATGGAGCATAAGGCTAGCTTTTTCTAAGGCCTTAAGGTTGTTTAGTTCACTAGACTTGAAGTGAACTAAATAAAAATCATTAGAAATCCCGTTGCGTGAATCGCCAGGACGGGATTTCATTTTCATTTTGATTACTTGGAGTGGCACAACTCCAAGTAATTTTGCCAGTTCATCTTTGATCTGATCCAGGGATTCACCACTGGGCAGTCCTTTCATGACAACCTTGAACACACGTTCAGTTTTGGTGTCGTAAGTAAAAAATGTGTGCTTCTTCTCAGTAAGATACTTGAGAAGACATTTAAATCCGTCCAAGGTTTCAGCCAATACACGGCATTCACCCCGACGTCCAATTTGTAGTGAAAACTTAACTTTCACGAAATTCAAAAGTTCCATGCGAAGAGCATGGAAATCGGTAGTGGTTATCACAATAGGGGGAATCTTTTCCTTCTTGGCATTAAGCCGGGAAAGTTTACTAGAATTTTTCTTGGATGATGGATCATTCTCATCATCCGTGAGCAAATCAAATTGATTACTCAAATTAATTTCTTCAGAAGGGGGGTCAAGAGTTTGCCCCTTTCTTTTGCGTTTAGGCGCCATGGCGGCAGTAAATTTTTTATCCAAATCAACTTCCAAGCAGATTACTATAAGAATCTGAAGGATCGAAGAGGAATTTTCCAAATCGATATCCAAGAAGGATTACCTCGGGTAGGGTCCAAACAAGGATCGAAGAGGAATAAGAGGAGTTGAACAAGGTAGAAAATTTTTACAGGTTGAGCACTGAAAAGTGCGATTATGCGATTATCCAAATCGACTTCCAAGCAGATTACTATAAGAATCTGAAGGATCGAAGAGGAATTTTCCAAATCGATATCCAAGAAGGATTACCTCGGGTAGGGTCCAAACAAGGATCGAAGAGGAATAAGAGGAGTTGAACAAGGTAGAAAATTTTTTACAGGTTGAGCACTGAAAAGTGCTGTTTAAATTTGTTGTAGCTTTAGGTAGTAGTAACACTTCCTTCAGCAAAAAGCAAATAGATCCGCACGGCAAGAGAGCACGATGCGGACTGAAAGTTCATGCCATCATAAAGCTCTTCGTTGGGCAGTTTTGTTTTGTTTCGTGCGCAAAAGTTCAAAATAAAGTGCAAAGCAAATCTTTGCAACAATGAATCGAGGAATAGTCTATCCATCTTCCGTTTTCCGCAAAATAAATCGGAATGTGGAGTGTGGAAAGCGTTTTGTGCTCATAATATTACAATACTTCTCCCTTAAACAACACCATGATGACGTCATGCTTGTTTGGCTACACCAACTGACAGTTCGTTTGGCTACATTATATTTTGCCTCCGCTTATCTATGGAATCTATAGTATCTATAATCAAAAGGTACAACACAATAAACATTTTATCTTCCGCTATCCAAAAAACCTCCTCCATCAGAACTGGGGCCACTTCCAGTGGATTCATTGTATGGCAGTTACGCCAACGAGGGTCAGAGCGCTTCCATTGCAACAATGGACGCAAAACTTGGTCAGCACTCAGACATTCATCACGAAACGGTTGCTTTCCAGAACTGCTGATGAAGATCAATGAGGAGGACCACACAATGGTTGCTGCCGAGAAAACAGTCGATTGCGTTGCACACATCGATAGTGGCCTGCTTCTGTCGACAGCCGAGTGAACACTGTCACAAAACATCTGTTTGATTATGCCTTAAAATTACTAGTCTTTTAAACAATCAATAACTATTTAAGTTGACGTTTGACTGAAAATCAACTTTACGCAAAGTTGTAGCTGAATAAGAATGGTAATAGAACTTTTTAGCAAAGCAATATGAAGAAAGAATAGTAGTCAATGGACAAAAAGTTTGATTTTCCCACAGCAATTTCCATACAAAGTTCAAATAGTTTGTGCCAGTTTCTTACCACATGAGTTCAAATTTTGGGAGGCTAATTGTGGCATATTATAAGTTGAGTTCTGGAAGCTTTAGGAGAAATTTTCCATCTTTGTAAATAAGAAGAGGAAATATCTTAACATTTCTGAAGTCTGCTGCACATAACATGAAGACTTCTTCCCTCAGCGAAAATGCCTGTGCCATCAACGAACAAAAATTAGTGGCCACCCTGAGGCAAATCAGGGAGGTCCTAAGTGCAAATATTCTACAATGTAGACACAAGAATGCTATCCTGAGGAACTCCAGATCTAGCAAGTAGTCGTTCATATTATACCCCGTTCACATTACAGCGTATATCACGTGATGTACGATATCTTGCAATGAGCACTCATACATCTAGTTTTCACTGGAAATCCTATGTATGAGTGCTCATTGCAAGACAGCCTATATTACGTGATATAGGCTGTAATGTGAACGGGGTATTAGGAATTTTGATAATTTACCTGCAGAGCTCTGTCGTCAGTTCAATAATTTCATAATATAGAATTGAAAATCAAACCTTCATGCCAAACACTGTTGAATGCTTTTTTATGTCTTGAAGAGCAACTCCAATTGAGCAGCCTTTAGATTTGTTTGAATGAATTAAAATGATAACTCTTAAGAGTTGATGAGTAGTTGAATGCCCATGGCGAAATCAAATCTGCTCATCTGAAAATATTTAGTTCATATTGATGTGAAGCATCATTCTATTCAAAATTATCTTTTCAAAAAATTTCTTATTCAAGAAAGCAAACCTACTGGATGGTAGCTAGAAACTTCAGATTTTTATCCGGCTTCAGAATTGAAAAAAAAAACTTATGCATTTTTCCATTTATCAGGAAAGTATGCCAAATGGAATTATCTGATAAATAATTTTACCCAGAAAGACAACATACTCTCTAAGAGTTTTTTAATGAGGATAAAGAAAATTCCATCATCACCTGGAGCTTTTATATTCTGAAACTTTTTAGTTATAGATCTTACTTCACCCAAATCAGTCCTCCAGAAACCATTAAAAAATATTTTCCCGAGAGAAAATATTCAGATAATCCCGAGCAACCTGATTCTCACTAGGACTAGTAAGACCCAAACTGAAATTATGGGAACTCTCAAATTGCTTAGCCTGTTTCTGAGCTTTTTCAAAATTTGTGATCACCTTCCTTAAGCGCTGGAATAGGATTTTGACGTTTTTTAAATTTTTATGTGAGCTTCCAAAAGGGTTTGGAACTTGGATCTAATTTCGAACATTATTTTCAAAGGATATGTTCCTCAGGGCAGATAATCGCTCTTTTATTTGTTTATGCAAATCCGGCCATATAAATTTCATGGCAGGATCACTTGTTCTTTGATCTTGCCTCCTAAGGACATTTTTCAGAAGTATCAAGAGCTGATGATCGTCGTTTGAATCGAATTTAACCTCGCTTTTTGGTACTGAGGCGGCTCTTGCTTCTAGAATATAATGATTAAATTTACCCTCTGCACTATTTCCCAATTGGTAACATTTGTTCCATTTTGTAGCTTAGGGTATTACTTTTTTAACGTATAGGATTTTACTATTGTTGCATATTTTCCAAATATCTGAAAAAAAAAATAAACTGTTTTTCACCTGTTCGAAAAAGCACTCAAACAATCACTTATTAAATGTATCTCCGATACAGCTATCACAAATTCAGTGCTGTCGCCTTATTGCTTATGATGTTCCTGATTATATACTCATTCAACGTTTCATATTTCTTGTTTGAGTTTCACGCATATTTTTTTTTTTTCATTAATCGAGTGTTATCAAAGTAATCCCAAAACAAAAAAACTGATGTTCAGTCACAAGACAAAACCAAATAGTGCATGGGCAATTTTTTTCCGTTAGACGTATAACCAAAGAAGAATACTAAGTCGGAGAAGAATAAGACTAGAAGAAGAATACTAACAATCGGAAGAAAAACTTTCAGTTGTAGTGTCTTCGTTCACGGTCCCTTTCATCAAATGAATACCCCTCGTATGCGAGACGCTTTTGTGGTTATGGTGCCCTCTCAGTAGATTTGAAATTTTGCGCTTTTTATTATCAAAACAATCACACTAAAATCAGGGATGTCCCATTTTTTAATTACTCGATTAACAACTAATCGATTATTTTTTGTAATTTTTCTACAAACGAGAGTTTGAAACGAAACATGTTTGAAACGATAAAAGGAAAAAATCGGACATCACTTGATGAACATGACATGTCATTTCAAATATAAGGGTCGTTCATAAATAATAAGACATTTTGGGGCTAATCATAAATTACGTGGACTAAACACGAGTGCTGACCGGTTGGTATAACTGAGGAAATGATTCTTGGATCCACAGTACTTGTTTAAAAAAAATAAATTTGAAAAACATTCATTGTTTTCAATCAACGTGTTTTGTTGGTTCATAAGTGAAGTTTACGATTTTCGGAGTTGGGAGGAAATGCTATACTAATATCAAAATTCATTGTTGTACAACATATTAAGCATATGTATACGTCAAAACACTAATAAAGTTACCTTGTTTTACGGTACTCAAATAAGACTGAGCGCTCACGAAACATTAACTCGCAGAATTTGCATCTTCGATAGCGAAAATAAAAGGTTCTATGAATGTCGAGTTGGTATATGATATTCAAGCAATAAACGACTGGTTCGAAAACTATTAGGTTTTCACTGCCTAGGACAGTCGAAGGCCACATGCTGCGTTTTTCCTCTTCATTTACAGCTGTTGAAGTTTAGCCGGTAATCGATCATTACTCTCAAGTATTTCAGCAAGCGCTTCAAGGCTATGGCAAGCTCACCGTCGGTAATTTTTTCCGCTGCACCGCTTTGCAGTTACTGACCAGTAGCGCTTCTGTTATGTGGTGGGCTATCTGCAGCATCGCTACTTTTTTTTTTTTTTTTTTTTTCCTTTGGTTTGTTTTTTCCGTCGATCTTGTTTTCCGTGCTGAGCACCAATGCTACCGACGTGCCAGGAAGGCAGCTCCCACACCTGGACCCTACCTATCGACCCATCAACTCATGAACCGGGGACCAACGGCTTTACTTCCCTTCCTAAGGAAGGCGTGATCAGAGATGTTATGCCTCAGAACATCCCGGCGGCGCCGACTGGGATTGAACCCAGGCCTGCTGGGGTGAGAGGCAATCACGCTTACCACTACACCACCGGCGCCGTTTAGCATCGCTACTTGTATCTAGTTCCCAAACATGTCGATCGCCTTGGTCAGCACACCGTTGTACATCCCGTTCCAGACCGTTGGACCATGGATCGAGCCATGTCTATCTCGTAGACCAGCACCCGGTTTTTGAAATAACTCTTCAGAATCCTGTACAGGTAGTCAGGGACCCTCATTCTGTGCAACGCTATGGCCGATGGCCTCCCAGCTGGCGCTGGTGAAAAAATTCTTGACGTCGATCGTTATCACAGCGCAATATCGATTTCTTCTCTACTTCTGTTTGGGCGACTTCCACCGGAATCCGAACTACATCTTTGACAATCCATGCCCACTCTCCGTACATTTTGACAGCCTTTTTCGGATAACCCTTTCCAAGAGTTTTTCTAGTGTATTTAGCAAGCATATAGGCCTATACGATACTGTATCTCCCGGTGGCTTTCCTGGTTTAGGCTGCAGCACTAGCTTCTTTATCTTCCATCTGTCTTCCAACATTTCTGGGCCGGGAGCATCTCTCTTTAGCTCAGCTTGCCAGCGTTGCTAGTTCACTGATTGTCGCTCCACTTTCGCTGCAGATCTGAAAGTATTTGAGGGACAACCTTGCTGACGGCATTCTAGATGCCCTACTCTCGACATATTTCATAGACGATATTCTCCGCGTTGAGAGAAAGCTAACTGCTCAAAAAAAAATATAGGTTTTAATTTTTTAAATTTGGAGAAAAATATCCAAAATCCAAAACAATAAGTTTTTAAGAAAATGCACGTGTAAAATATTTTTCTTTGTCATCATGGCAAATGGACTAAAATCCGTAGAAAACAATAATTTGGTTTCGTTTTTAATCCAATTTTTTTCATGATGATATAGAAAAACATATTTTTACATGTAATTTTTCTCAGGTATCTAAGAAAAAATTAATGATTTTCTTTGATTTTTTATATTATTTTTCAATATTTTGAGAAAAATCAAAACGTTAGGGGGGAGGGGGTACATACATAATTTCCCATTTGGTGGTCATGCCGTGATTCACCTTTTTATCCGCTGACTTGATCCTGCTTGCTGCAGGACCAAGTGCCACGCCGTCCGAAGCGGTAATGAGCAGTGGCACGAAAGCAGCGCTGTTTTATATCTTTGCGGGAATTAACGGAAAAACTTTTTTTGTTTATTAATAATTAATCATTTTGTTCGACCATTTTCCACAGAGATGGCGCTGTTCCGCTGGTAGGAAGTGATAAAAAATCCCCACATAGAAATTGAGAGAAGTGAGAATAATTCGCTTTCGGTGCATATTCAGGTGAAATAAAGTGAACGACAACCTAAAGAAATTAATCAGGGACTTTGTCGTTCAGTTTTTTTCCCCGGAAATTATTGTTAAACAAGCTACAATTAATTAAAAATGATTTTTTCCCGTACAATTTTACTTACTTTACTACCAGTCCCCAGAGAGCCAAAAAAAATCAAATTTGAGAGGAAATTCTCTCTCACAAGCTCAATCTCTAAACATGCCATGTATTTTGATGACACTCGATTTGTAATTTCCCTTTCACAGATTACAAAATAGAGTTCCTGACACTACAAAATATGGCTGGTACCTTTATATATGCATTTGCTTTCATATTTGAAGTCCCTCCTTTTTATATATTCTGCGCAAAAAATACTTTATACCCCGCCCCATGCATAAAATTCGGCGGGAAATTCTGTGAGGGGTGAGCTATTTTGTGTGCAGAATGTGTAAAAAAG
The DNA here is from genome assembly GCF_037179485.1 of Ochlerotatus camptorhynchus. Classification (NCBI taxonomy): domain Eukaryota; kingdom Metazoa; phylum Arthropoda; class Insecta; order Diptera; family Culicidae; genus Ochlerotatus; species Ochlerotatus camptorhynchus. The sequence continues at coordinate 1,308,553 of NW_027040790.1, read as the reverse complement.
GAGGGACTTCGAATAATAATCTAAATGCATATATAGAGGTACCAGACATGTTTTGCACTGCAGTGTCCTCTGTGAACAATTATAGGAAAACAAATTGTGTCTAGTTTCCGATAGATGTCACCGCAAACAACAGCTGTGACATCTTATGGAACATGAATGCAGAAGCTTGACAAAATAATCAATTGTGGTTTTGCTTAAAATTTATTTCCTGGAACCATTTCTTTTCCGAGTTGATGTTGTTAAGGGGGTGGGCGAGATGTTATGAGGGGGGGGGGGGGGTAACATATATAATTTCCCATTTGGTGGTCACGCCGTGATCCACCTTTTAATCCGCTGACTTGGTCCTGCTTGCTGCAGGACCAAGTACCACGCCGTCCGAAACGGTAATGAGCAGAGGCACGACAGCAGCGCTTTTTTATATCTTTTCAGGTTCAAGCAGAATGATGTGCAACCAATTGGTATTCGTTTATGATGACTAGGTTTGGGGAAAACGTTTAGTTCATGAAAACAGTGAAAAAATTAGTATTTGTGCATTTTTCAAAAGTTTTTTAATTAAAAATTGGAAAAGTATTTATTTAAGCTGATTCGTTTAGTAATATCCTATCGATTGGCGTATATTTCATCTATAAATGACAAAGTTACATGCGTTCAAAACCTAACACTACTTCACCACGACAAAGACGTAGTTCTACGTCAAAAGGTTGAACTCTAAATAAAACCAAAAGGTTGATTTTTGATATTTTTCAAAATAAACAGCTGTTTTTTTTGCAATACTTTTAGCAAAATCAAAACGTATTTTTGGTTTGGGCTGTAAACTTTCCCTGATAAAGTGAAGGTTCACAGCAGGACGATAGACTAGGCAAGGTTAGAATGACACTTGATCCTGCATGCGAAATGGTGAAAATGTGTTTTCGAGTGATATTATAGCCTTACTGTTTACTAATAGTAAAATGTCGAAATTAGCCTACCATTGAAATAGCTCTGAAAAGTATTATTTACTGAACTACGTTGTTTATACAAAACTTTCAATGACCGGGAGCTTAAATATAATCAGCAGAATGTTAGAAGTATTAAAAATACTATAAATTGTTTTGAATGTTTCCTCGTGGTATTCGGTTACCCCTCTTCACGACCCGATTTAAAAAAAATCTTAAACGGGAAGTGAAATTAACACTGAACCACATGGAATGGCATTATTTGCTGGTATATTGAATCACTTGAGCTATCACATGTATGCATGTTCTATTCCGATATTTTCAACACTACTACCGACATAATATACAGAAGCGTCATGTCCGATTCCGGCAGAGTTCCTGGAAAACCATCCCCGGGAACAATCGTTCCTAGACTAAATTCAAAACGCACCAGCCCCACACCCACAGCTGGCCACTGCCCGGACCTAGTAAGTATGTTAGTGGCCTGCAGCGGTGGTCAGGACACGAAATAATTTATGTCCGGCACTGGCGGCATTGTCACGACTGACAGAGCCTCCGGGTGGCCTTTTGTGGCCACGTATTGTAGGTTAGTTCGCACAGTATTGGAGTTATCATTCGTCGCAGCCCGGAGCCAAGGACAAGCATAATTACAAGTATGGCCTTTTATGAGCACAAATGAGCATCAGTGAATCATATAAATTAGCTGCAAAATAATGACTGCAATTATCACTGGACAATGAAACAAACACAGATACAGAAGACGGTGTGACCTCTCTCGCAGTGGTACTTCGGAAACAGTGTGTGGTGTGGTATATGGTGAGTTTAAGGTTATGATTATTTATAGAACGATACCGTGCGTTACACAATCAATGTGCTTGAAACATGTTTCGTAGAAAATTGAAGCAATCATATAAAAAACATTTGATCGTTATTCTTACATTTAAATGTAGTAATGAAGCTATCCCTCGGAATAAGCAGACCATGCTGGAGACGGCTGGATCAATTTCCAATCTGATCGAAGGTATTTTCAGGTTGGTAAGTTTCTCAACTTCCATGGACATAGAAGGATAAATCTCCTATATTTGCGGTACGTTAGAAGCGTTTGGTGTATTGAGTCTCCATTCACAACTATAGGAACCGAATGCCTCTAACGTACCGCAACTATAGGAGCGTTTCCCCAATAGCATTGTGCATGCCGCACAAAATACGAAAGCAATCCAGTAATAGTGGTGTACCTATAGTTGCGGTATGGATTTTATGCTGGAAAATCAGATACATTTATTTACGGATAAATTACGGAAAACAATTAATTAGCTTTAAGATGTTTATCCCTTTGCACTTATAGTTGTGGGAGTGTTCCAATCCATTAGAAACCAATGTGTTCCACTACCCAAGCAACACAATTTGTCATAAACGGGTTTACATATTTTATTTATGACAATATCAGCGATAAACATTTACATCTAGTCACTTATATACAACTTATTTAAACCGAAAAAAGGGCAAGAGGTGGGATCTATATATAACATATGCTTGACTTGCGCAACTTATTTATGACTTAAACGCAACCTACTGTATTGGACATGTTGTAAATTAATTTCATCCTTTCTACGAATGGAATTTGTTTATCATCAATTTACACAATTTAATCTTCTGGAATATTATCGTGCGAATAAAGTGCCTAAACTGAGATTCCGTACTGCAAACATTTATGCGGTTGCAAATTAATGATATATCTATACATTCTACTTCTAAAAAACTTATTGGCTCATAGAAAGAACTTAATATAATAAATTGAATTGCATAAAAAATCCTGGATAAAATTCCCCAACTTTGCAAAAAAAAATAGTATATCAACTTTCTTTTTTAATTATCTTACTTTTCTCTTTTACAAAACGTACATGTGATGTTGAAAGCACAAATTAAATGTTTTTTTTTTCATTCTATACATTGCTTCATTGGTCAGCCATATTGTAGAATGCATTGAGAAATTTCACATTGTTATCAAAACATGTTTAACACGAAAAACAAGAACATAACTTGTATCCTATATTGAAGTTTTAAATAGGTATGGCAACTCTCATTTGCCTATTTATAACACTTTTTTAACTGATTGTTTTTGATGAAAACTTGCTACCCTTATATACAACATGTTTTCATATTTCATTTTTGGAAACATTAGTACAACTGAAATATAACTTATTAATAACATGTTATCAATAAGTTATATCTCAGGTGTATTCATGTTTCTAATAATGATATATGAAAACATGTTGTATATAAGGCTAGCCAGTTTTAACCAAATACAATCAGTTATAAATGTGTTATAAACTGGTAATTGAGACATGCAATATCGAATTATAACTTCAAGATAACAAGTGCTTGTCAGAAAGGTTGAATACTTCAGAAACAACAATACAACGCGTCTAAAACAGGATGTTCTAAAAGCAATTAACATATAACTTATTTACAACAGGAGTTTAATTTTTATTTTTCGTGCAAGATGTTGTAAGTGTTACTTGGGTATTATAAGAACATAAGTGAGCAACTACCTCAACTAGTTCCTTTTAAAAGCGGACTAGTTTTTAGAAAAATGTACTGAATTTAAAAACAACGTAATATTTTTCTATTCAGATAGATAGTGAATGCTCTACGTACACACATTTTATGCAAAGCAGTTATTTACCTTTTAATAAAAAAAAACTTGTCTTAGTTCCTCGACTACTGGCTTGCCCACCCTAAAGGCTAAAAAAGCTCTCAATTTTTGAACGGTCTGCTTTGAATAAGCACCATACACTCAAAATAATCGACACGTTATAGTTACGTGAAAAATCACGTAGAGTATATCTTTTTGGTTTGCCGTCAATTTGACCCAAGTAGAATCTACATGACACCACTTTTATATGAGGGAAAATTCCATTTGAAACCGTTACATTTTTTAATGAAGTTTACGTGATTTGCCCGTACACAGATTCTATGTGCGTTTCACGTAAACCCTAAGTGATTTTCACGTCTGAAAAAATAAATGAGTGACACTCAATATGGCGCTAGTTCAGTGGTCATATTTTAGATGTTACTTTTTTGTGGGTCATTTTAATGTGGTGAGTTTAATGAATTAAACATTTACATCGAGATTAATTTGAATAATTTGAATCTAATTTCAATATGTTTTTGTTGCCGATGTACATATTTTATGACAAAATAAAGGCATGTGCATTAAATAATACTAGATCTTTGCCTAATGCAAAATCAAGAATACATTTTATTCAAATCATAGCAGAATCAACATCATTAGAAACCAACATGAGCTGTACTGAAAGAATCACTTAACTTCTATGTGATAATCCAGTGACGTTGAAGCTCACTGAAATGAGTGCTTCCATATGAGAATCACGTAACGTCTACGTGAAAAGTGCTATGGAAAAAAATCTATGTATGTTTTCACGTAGCATTAACGTGAAGATTATTTTGAGTGTAGGGTCAGCCAGTTTTTTTTTCGATACTTACAGGTCATGTCATGGTCACCACCAAACGTCAATCATTCATTCATTCATGTATCCTACGTCCCTTCAGTGGTGCAAAATGTCAACGTAAAACTTCCATCCTGGGCGACGACTCGCCTTTGCTTTACCCTGGTCCCAGGTCAAATTCCTACCGACTTGTTTGTTTTGCTTGTTGAGGCCCACTGCCATGAGGCTCTGGGTCTGCCTCTGCTGCGATGTCCTGCTAGGTTCCAATCCACTGTTTGCTTGCATATTTCGCGGTTGAGACGATAATTCGGATTTTGGTGCTATTTGTTTGATCTTCAAATGCTTCGTAAGCTCGCAAAGGCAGCCCTGGCCTTCTTGATTCGTGCACCTCCATGTCGCTCTTGGTCTCGTCATCTAACGCTGTCTGGCTTTCAATATTTTGAAAAGTGTCGACTTTCTCCACTGCTTACCCTCCTACTTTAAAGTAGGAAGGGTCGTTCGTGTTGACATCCAACGACTTGGTCTTGCTGATGTTTAACGCACATAAGCGTTTTGCAAGCATACTCTGCATATCAGAGGACCGTTATGCTAAAAAAGTAACGTCATCATCCAATTCGAAGTAGTTGAGATGCTTTATAGTAATAGGCTGCGAAACTAGCCCACGATTCAGTACTCGGTCAATTGCACCTTCGTAGATTGCGATGAGAAATAGTATTGGGAATAGTATACATCCTTGTCTCACACTAACGCCAACTCAGATTGAGTCAAACAAGGCTTCATTGTGCAGGACTCTCAAACTTCGATTAGGTTGACAATTTTATCTGGAATTAGGGTGCCTCACAGACTGTCGTGGTTGGAAGCTTTTTCTTTGTCAATGAATACCAATACCGATATAACGTAAATGTCACGTTTCACTTCCATCGTCGATTTCTCACAAGCAACAATTCAATCACGCAAAGCAACATCGGACAGGTGAGGCAATCTCCTATTTAATCGTAATGTTAATCTGTGTGGATGATTTGTTGTTTGTGAGAAATCTACGATGAAACTCAAAAGTGACAGTTACGTAAGTAAGTCGAGGTATACCTGTACAGGGACTCTTGAAATTCATTGACAATGATTCTAGGATAATACGGAGCATGACAAAATGGTCCACGCAAGATTTTCCTACTGCCGTTGGAGAGTAACGCCGATCTTCTCCGATTCTGGATAACTTTTCACAGAACTTTGAGAATAGTATGCCTCATCAATTGTCGCACACAGTCAGGTCCTCCTTCGTGTAAAAAAATGCAATGTTTATTTTTCACAGAAAGACATCATTTTTCTTCACAACTTTGTCACAGACGTCAATTCAATCAGAAGTGATGTTTTCGTGGAATTTATTGAAAAATTACAACATTGAAAAAGGCCGAATTTTTTGAAAAAAATGTGGATTATTCTCTTTAACAGTTAATTATGCAAAGTTTTATACAAATCGGAGAAGGTCAAGCTTTGCCGATTCGTCATTTGGCGTGGAACTGCTCAGGAGTTACTTTCTCAGCTGCTCTTACTGTACGTGACTTATTTACGACCAAGCAGCTTTTTTTTTCAAATGCGGAAAATAAGCCTTAGAACCAGTTTATTGTTGAATTTATCTTTAAGGAACAGAGAAGAATTTTTTTCTCCTCAAAGACACCACTTCGAACTATAACATAACGTGTCTCTTGGAACCCGTAGGAGTACAGCAGAATAGAAGCTTTCAACTAAGATTTGCGTGAAATTGAAAGTAAAGAATATTAATAAATAATAATAATCCTTTTAGATATTTTTATGCTCGAACAATTAAAGTTTCAAGCATGAGTTCTGCTAGGGGCCTTATAATTATTATGCTTTGAACCAATTGGCTCCCATCCGAAGTAACCGACAAGGAATTGGAATCAAGCAAATATGTGACTGATATGCTTTTAAAGGCAGCATACAGATTCCAAAGATTACATAATATTCAATAACCATCAGCCTTGTATCACAAACCAGTAATCAAATCGATTTGTACCTTCCTAAAGTTGTCCTTGCTCGCTTTCTACTCTCTATATACAATTTTCACACTGTCGTACTCTAACGGAACTATCAACTCTATACTGTCATCTCTTCATCTATTGTATAAAAATTACCACTTTAGTCTGTTATTTGAAATTTAGCATCTTCAACTATATTAATCGTTGACTCCATGCAGAAGTAATACGAAAACATATAGTCAAAGTTTATTTATTATTCCCCTCATAAATATCTCCCAGCTATCAACCACTAAACCTTCATTTTGAGTTTCCAGAAGAGCAAGAATGTTTTCGTTACTATCTTCTGCACTCATATGAAAGAAACCAATTAATGTCTCTGGTTGCGGGATTTGATTTTCATCAACCGCAATAAGCTCCACCCCCACCCAAGGAATTATACTAGAGATTTTTTTTTATCCAGTCTGACGTTTCCTGGTTTTTGCAAATAAGAATTAGGTAAGCTGGTCTGAACAAGCAATTGCCAAATTTAGGTTTAATATTTTCTTTGCGTTGATGAACCACTTTGCTAAGAACAGCTTTTTGTGTTGCAATCAGCTGCTGCATTGTTAATTCAGAGGTTGAGTAGCCTTTTGGGACTATGCCTATCTTCACGCTATTAACTACATCCCTATATTATGGTTTGATTCTACCCACTGTACTTTTAGAATGTCCAGAGGATTCCGCTCTAATCATTTCCAAACGATGTTGTACTGAATTCAAATCCAAAGGCAGTTTCGATCCCGTGGGACGACCCTGCTTCTTTGGTCGCGGATTGTCACCACTACTGTTAGAGTCACTGTTTCGAAAACGCTTAGCTGCTTCCGAAGAGGGAGTGAACAATGGTAAGATTGCCAGACGGCGGGCGTCTTCAGCGTTTACTCCATCTTCAATTAAACGTTTAAATCGTTTTTTCCCAGAGGTTTCACTGACTCTTCTTTCAGTTTAGTACCAGTTTGGTCCTGCCTGGATAGAGTAATCAAAATATCAACGGGTGGTTTGACAGTAAAGTTACATTTATACCACCATCATCAGAGCCACTAACATCATCATCATCCCTATCTCCTTGCCTCTCTTGACGAGGCGTATTCAAAATAGACGAAGAGCAAGAAGCTACATCGTCATCCGATTTATTTTGCAGATTTCCTCTTCCACATCCATAACTTTATCATCTTGCATTTTACTCATCTCTATAGTTCATGCTAAATTTCAGAAAAAAGGGGGAAAACTAAAATTATAATAACTATATTTACAATATTTTCTTCAATCAAATCGTAGACAGCTTTAGCAGAGTGGAAATGAAAAAAATAAATAAATTTGGTGATAACAATGTCGCATCAAACACCTTGTTTTTCTTGTGGTTTACTGGAGAGAATAAATAATAATATCACCAACTAAACCTAGATGTACAGCATATATTAAATTATATCCATTCCCTACCAATTCATTTCATACTTCATCATTATTTGCACTATTTTCATCTTATTTATCCACATGCTTGCAAGGCGGGCTTTAAACAAACGGTTGATGGTCACAGCATCACCTGCCTCGTTCTTTGCTCTATTGATAAATAATTTTCAATAGCATTCTCACAGCAAATTGCAAATCACGATTTTACGAATTCTATGGCTAATTTCCACCTACTTGCACTACAAACGAAGCCCAAGTAACATTGCAAGTTTTATTGAGGTTTTAAAGCACTCTACAAGTCTAAATCATGGTCTACAGAACCCTAATAAAACCCAAATTGCTACTTGGGAGTGACAGACGGAGAGGCTCGAAAAATTTGGTGACGAACCTGCTAAAGGGTGATACGGTCAAAATTTGGTCAAGGGAAATCGCGTGTAAATCGGTGAAATCGTTTATTTAAAAAATCAAATTAAATTTCTTTTTCAAGTTCAATTAGTATAAAATTCAGGAAAAATATTCAGTTAGGCTTCCGCTTTTCCAAATCCGAATTGCCGGGCCTTACGCTTGACCCCTGCCATCAGATTTTGTACAGCCACCTTGTCCACCTTCTTCGCCGCAGAAAGCCAGTTTGCCTTGAACTGCTGCTCGCCCTTAGCAGTTTTTTTGGTCTTCTTTAGGTTCCGCTTGACAATAGCCCAGTATTTCTCAATTGGGCGGAGCTCTGGCGTGTTGGGAGGGTTCTTGTCCTTGGGAACCACCTGCACGTTGTTGGCGGCGTACCACTCCATGGCCTTTTTACCGTAATGGCAAGATGCCAAATCCGGCCAAAACAGTACGGAACAACCGTGTTTCTTCAGGAAAGGCAGCAGACGTTTATTCAAACACTCTTTCACGTAAATTTCTTGGTTGACAGTCCCGGAAGCTATGAAAATACTGCTTTTCAACCCACAGGTACAGATGGCTTGCCAAACCAGATATTTCTTTGCGAACTTTGACAGTTTCATGTGCTTGAAAACATCTGCTACCTTTCCCCTTCCTTTTGCCGTATAAAACTCCTGTCCCGGAAGCTGCTTGTAGTCGGCTTTGACCACCCCGGGAGCAACTTAACAGCTCCAGTGTAATGCTAATGTACCCCGAAAATTCTGGTACTCTGGTTCTGTCAAATCGAATAATGATGGAGTAAATTTACAATTGGTCTTATTTTTTTATCAACTTTTTTTTCCCGTTTTTAAGTTTTTTGTTTTTTTTTTACCTTTTTATAAAAACATTGATATTTTTTCCTAATAGTCTTCCAATCGACTCAGCATGACGGGATCGGAAAATGTCTGTCTATTTATGTGTGTGAGAGAGCGCGTAAGACAATTTTCTTATATGTATTTCTCGGTAACCACTCTACCGAATTGAACGCAACAACAACCAAATGAAAGCTACCATGATTCTATAGAATGTTAATTAGTAGACTTTCAATCGATTAACTGGTTCCGGATATATGGACGGAACAAGACCCTAAAATCCGGGAACTAAGTGATGTTTGTCGGCAATCACATAACCGAAATAAACGAAACCCTTTAATCGGGTTACTGCCCAGTGCCCACATAGGAAATAACCATAAAAAGTGCTTAAAAACCTGTGCAGGTTCCGAACTATGTGTCGGGGTAGTTTTTAAAAAGAATATCAGAATTTACAGAAATAAGAAGTGCCAGATCACACCACTGGTGGATTAATAAAGTTTTTTTTTTATTGTGACGCTTATTGAACGATACAGTAATCAATTCTCCTTCATTCTCCACGGAACAGTATCAGTTTAGTAAGTTTTTTACGTAGTGAAATCTTGATCCCACCGAAGTTTTTTGCGTACTGCTCCAGTCGATATTTAAGATAGAAATCAATGCATAATTTGATCAACATATTTCGATGGTTGTTGACAGCATCATGATCTAAAATGTGCAACACCAGTCATACGTCTCACTCAAAATTTATTCTTGGTTTGCTTTCGACGTCCACATGAAGTGAAACAAAAACATGTTTTCTGATGTGAAAAAAGTTGTGCCACCAGCGATGGCTGACCCCATTGTTTACGTACGGTGGAGACATCTACAATTTGCAAGTGGGTACGTGAAACTAAGGTTTTCTGTCTAGATGCTCTGGGGGTGGCTTTGACGTAGGTTTCGTCGTCCATTACCACGCAGTCAAACTTCGTCAGCATCGTCGTGTACAGCCTCCGGGATCGCGCTTTGGCCGTCGTATTTTGTTTATCATCGCGATTTGGAGTCACTACCTTCTTGTAAAGGGTGTCCACGATGAAATTGCCACACACAAAATTGATTCGCAAAATTCGAGTTTTCATCCGATTGCCATCAAATTTTCAGGGATTGAGAAATAACTATTAAACTTCATTTTACCATTTTACTCGTATTTTATTTACAGTCCATACGCAAATGCCCGCACCTTGGCCTTAACCCCGGCCTTAAGATTCTGCACAACCTGTGAATCAACCGTTTTTTGCATGTAAACCCATACTTTCTTCAGTTCCTCGACTGTCTTCACTACCTTAGGCCGTTTAAGAAGGTGCTGCTTCATAATCGCCCAGTACTTCTCGATGGGGTGGAGCTCCGGAGTGTTGGGAGGGTTGAACATTTTCGGCACGAAATTGACCTTATTGTCCGCATACCACTTCAGCACGTCCTTGGCGTAGGTGCATGAGGCCAAATCCGGCCAGAAGATTGTTGGGACGTTGTGGGCCTTCAGGAGAGGAAGCAGCCGCTTCTGGAGGCACTCTTTTATGTACACCTGTCCGTTCATCGTGTCCTGGGTCACGAAAGGTGCACTCCGCTTCCCGCACGTGCAGATGGCTTGCCAAACCAGGAATTTCTTCGCAAATTTGGACATCTTCTGAGTGAGGACATGCTCCGGAACGCTGAACTTATCCTTGGCCGTGAAAAACAGGTTGCCGGGGATCTGTTTGAAGCCAGCCTTCACATATGTTTCGTCGTCCATGATGCAGCATTCAACTTTCGTCAGCATGTTGAGGTACAACTTCCTGGCACGGGTTTTGGCGGACTTGTTCTGCTTCTCGTCGCGATTAGGGGCCTTTTGTACCTTGAACGTTCGAAGCCCAGCCTTAGTTTTGGCCTTCTGGACAAAACTTCGGCTTAGGTGCAGCTTCTTAGCCACATCCCTAACGGAGGCGTTCGGATTTCGGTTGAAGGCCCCAACTACGCGGTTGTGATTTTTGGTGTTGTACGGAATACTTTTTCCTTCACTTCTGGGCTTCCGATCGGTGGTCAACCGTTCCTCGAACCGCTTAATCACTCGCGACACCGTGGAATTCGCGATTCCCAACGTTTTAGCGATGGAACGATGCGAGAGATCCTTGTTCTCGTGATGAATGCGCAAGATTTTATCACGCACGAGCTGTTCTTTCGACTCCATTTCCGCGAGTTTTGATCACAGGACTTTAAAACTTGCAGGATGTAAATAATGCACTATGAACTAAATCCACCCAAATTTTCATTAAATTCTACCCAACGGTTAAAAAGTTAGAGCAATTTCATAGTGTGGCAATTTCATCGTGGACACCCTTTAAGTCGATAGTCCGGCTCGTTTTTTGGCTCGATGCACGGTTGTAGACGATACACCCAGCTTATTTGCGGCATCTCGGAGAGAGAGGTTAGGGTTTCGCTTGAAACTACCGGCAACTCTCTTTGTCGTCTCAGCGGCTTCCGGTTTTCGATTTCCCCCCGATCCAGACTTCCTGGCTGTCGACAAACGTTCCCCAAACACTTTAATTACATTTGTAACGGTTGATTTGGCAACTTTTAGCGATTTTGCCAACTTTGCGTGCGAGTAGCTCGGATTTTCGCGATGCGCGAGCAAAATTTTGATACGCTGCTCTTCTTGCTTGGACGGCATTTTGACAACTGAAGAGTGAATTCCAAAATCAAAATAGGAGCAACATTCTACACACACACACCTTCAAAATGAGGGGTGTTCAGGTTTTTAAATGCAAAATTGAAAGAAATACGTCAAGTTGATATTGACCAAATTTTGACCGTATCACCCTTTATTGCAATTTTTCAGTGTACCACATGGCAACACCAATACTACTGGATTGTACCACATAGCAACACTACTACTAGATTCAATTAGCATTTTCACCAAATGTACTAGAATGTTTTGGTTCTATCTCTTTCACTCTACTCAAAACTGAAATGCATAATAAATGTCAAAATGATACACGCTTTGCCAGGGTTACTTCCACTCACTTGCTATAAAAAAATGTTTTTCAGAATTATGAAATCATGACATGGTAAAGTGATAATTAGTACTTGTAAGTAACAAGATGAGGACGTGAAGTATGTGTTTGACACATAAAATCTGTCAATATTGCTTTCAGTGCGTCACAATCAGCAATTTTACGACTCGAGAGTGCTCACTCTGAGTGAACGCTCACGAATCATAAGATCGCTTATTGTAAAGCTCTGAAAGCAAAATTGGCAGGTTTCATGAATCAAACACATACCTTAAACCCTCTTCTAGTTACTTACAAGTACAGTATATCATTATATCATCTAATGATTGCATAATTCCGAAAAATATGTTTTTATAGCAAGTGAGTGGAAGCAACCCTGCTCTTTGCCACTGTCAAAGATCATTGACAACAAAATCAACTTTGTTAAAATCAAAACAAAACTACGCCCTTTTCCACCGTTTCACAAACCTCACGATTTTTTTTTCACGGTTATTACGGTTGATTATAGGAGCCGGTACAATCACGATATTAGTACGATGCAAATTCCTTACACCTCAATATACCATCGTTCATGTTATGGTGATATTACAGTGTGACACATATGTATTCGAACAAAAACAAACTGATATATATTTGTTAGTAGGATTTAATTTTCAGATTACATTTATCATTGTATGTAGAATGAAGAAAAAAAATGTCACTCAAATCACCTTTTGCACGGACGAGCTTCAACCGCTTAACAAAAACGTCACGGGCGGCACTCACTACGTCCATGGGCATATTGTCCCATAACTTTGTAATGACTGCTTCAAATTCATCCAAATTGAGATAAGAATGATCCTTCTGGTCCATGTACCCACAGATACATAAATCTAAAAGGTTCAAATCGGGAGAACTTATGGGCCATTCGTTCTTCGAGATGAAATCCGTTAAATACTCTTCAAATCTGCACAACATTTGCAGAGTGAGCTGTAGCGCCATCCTATTGGAAGCAATAATATTCTGTACTGTACATTCCACGAACCCTCTTTCAGATAGTATTTTGCGTTGATTTTTACACCTTTGTCGTTAAGTACCAAAGGAAGCTGGCCTTTTCTTGAATCAGCGCCCCATACCATGACGGATGATGAATTTTGGTATTGTGGCACATTTTTTTTTTTGTGTACTGGAATATCATTAATCGAAACAGCCCACAACCGATCATTCTGAGCAACTTCTCGTTTCTCGTTCTCGTTTTCAGAGTTCGCGTGTTTAGAAAGCAGCAGTTTGCTTCTATCCATTCGTTTTTTGTTTGGTTCCTTCCGTCAATCCGTGGATTTTTCTTTTTTGTAAATGCTTTCATATCCAGGTCGTTCCTCAAAATTCACCGGGTAGATTTCCGATTAATATTCAGCTCAGCTGCCATTTTTCTTGCGGACCGGTCGCAGCCACGATGAATTCGCTCCCGAATTAGCTTAACTACCCGTGGAGTTCTGACGCATCGCTTTCTTCCAGATTTCTTTCGATTTTTAATAGATCCTGTATCGATGAATCTTTTCACAGTATAATAAACGTATCCTCTAAAACGTACGCGAGATGTTTTAGATCGCAAAAAATGGCACCACGTTTCACACCACTTTGAAACTTTTTGAATATTAACGACCGTAGCTCAAACATGATACGTGGACGTCGAACGAGCAACCGACTGAAACTGGAACTGCGTCACTAGACACTTAGCACATCATGCAACAAATACATAATGTTCATTTGATTGTGTTAGTTAAACATCCTCGTATATTTCCTCTATGCTCATGATTGTATGCAATTTTGAAAAATATAGCGGATCTCCAGGTTTTCTTCCAGGAATTAACTATTTTCCCAGTGAATCCGGATATCCAGAAGGGCATTTCATGACCATTGGGTGACCGAATCAATATGGTTCTAAGATATCCCCACTTTGCTCAAGCTTCCATGCATTTTCTAAAAAATCTCAGAGCTCCAGAACCACTTTCCGAAAATGACAACATTTCCGGTGAATCCGAATATCCGTTTTCTGACCACCCTGCATCATTATTATTATTATTATTATTTTATTATAGAGACTAACATTTCGCTAGTAGATTTGATATGGTGATTGCATATTTCCTCGCTGCTCATTATTGAATGCAATTTAGAAAAAAAAAACTACAAGGGACAGCCCTATGGGGTTGTACGCAATGGTGTCGTAGGACTACGTGGTCTTATATTTTTTGTAGTTTATTAATTTATTTGATAAGGCTCAAACGAATTAACTTTACAGAGCCGAGGATTCGACGCAAAACGTGGTCAGCACTCACACACTCATCACTAAACGGTGGCTTTCCAAAGTCGATGACGCATCGACCGAAAGAACTGCTGATAAAGAACGATGAGGAGCACCAAAAAATGGTTGCTGCCGAGAAAACAGACGATCGCGTGGCACACATCGAGAGTGGCCTGCTTCTGTCGACAGCCGAGTGAACACTGATGGTCTTATATAATAAATCTTATTTGTTAACTGCAGCAGGAGCCTATCGATTGACGTATAAAGAATTAAAATCCATCATCTCTGAATCAAAATCAGATCACTTTCATGCCGCGACCGACTTTGGTTTTTGAAATTGCATCCACCAATGTTGCCTTAATTTACATGGTATGTTAGATTTAAACATATCTAGATAGAGGTGGAATTAGGCGTAACAGCTTTTGTAAGCAATGACTTCTCTCGATGATTTTTAGGAATTCAATGCACGCCCACGCAAACCAATATTACCAAACCAATATTAAGTCTTACTCTTCCTGATGGTGATGTTGATTTGCGTTGGCGAGCCTTGACTTTCAAGATATCATCGAAAGAAGTCATTGTTTACAAAAGCTGTTATGCTTTAATTCCAGCTCTATCTGGATATGGGAACTGACAGCCGAAATACTCTTTTACAAATGTATGGTCCTGAAAAAGACCCTTTTTGTCGTGCTGGTTGCGGCTTCTTCTTCCCTTTATTGATGCTCATGTGGGCTGCAGCTCGCTGCTTGCAGACAGCCTTTCGTTGTGTACTGGAGAACAATGTTCAACGCCACACGCCGAAAGCACTGCTGCTGCTGCTGCTGCTGCTGCTGATGCCGACGACCGGGCACCGCCACACACGGTTATTGAACTGAATCCGATCAGCGGTTGAGGGCAGCCTTGATCAGTGCTACAAATTCTCAAAATCATTTGAACGTTTTTGATGAAAATGAGAAATGTAGCTATTCGCTATAAATATTCGGGACCTCCTCCGAATGGGTGATATCAGTTACTTAGTCATTTGAAGAAGGCATCGATCATTCTCATTTGAGAAACGCTTTATATCATTCATTTGAGTGTAACCTACACATAAACGGAGCTCTGGTCGACATTTCGGCGAAAAAGCTAAGCCAACCCGACGCCAACCTGACTTCTACCAAATCCCAACCCGATTTTGACCCGACATAAACCCAAAATTGACCCGACAACAACACGACATTGAGTCGACATCGACCTTAAATTAGCCTTACATTGATCTGACATCGGGTCGTCTTGTCTGTTCGGGACCATTTTGCTGGATTTATTTCATACTCGACTGTCGTATATAACATGATAGTGAGTGACTCAATTGACAGTGACAATGAGCTTCGAATGAGAAAGTGGCTCTTCAAATTATGGTCATGTGAGAATTCGTTTACACAGAATTGATTGAATGGTTGTATTGGTTCATCATCAATCGAATTATATGAAAATTTACAGCACTGGCCTTGATAGCTAGCTGCTTGCGGGGAGCCTTTCGTTGTGTACTGGAGAACACCACTACTCACCACGCAGTGATTGAATAAACACCGTTTGGTGAGACCGGATGAAATTCAACTTTGAAATCTGTGTTAGGAAAATCGTTTTTTGGAAATTATAAAGTCTTAAGTCTGACAGATGCGTAGAAATATTTCTGATCGATTGGTGATAACATTATTAAAATTGGTGCAGGGGCAGCTGAGTTATTAACGTTCAAAATCTTTTGTAATTTGTTACATGTTCCATTTTTGGTTTTAACAAAGTTTACCCCCATATAGAAATCACAGACATAGTTCTACATAAAAAAATAGCGAATTCATAGGTCTATTTTCGGGAAATGACCATTCCCTGTGAATCCCGACTTCCGCAGAGGCACCATGTGGTCATATTGGAAAAAATTATCAATCGCCACATTTTACGTCCTCTTGAAACCATTTCCAAGCGTTGAAAAAATACACGCTGTTTGCAATCTGGGTCGATTGAGAAAGTTTCGATGTGTGTTAAAACCACCGTTTTCAAGTTAAAATCCCACATGAGTTCTGCATCCACCATAACAAACGCTATCTTCTATTTTGATATCTCTTTAAGGATAGTGATACTTCTACTACAAATAAATGATTTAATCTTTCGAAACATCTGTGACTACCACCACATTGCGGTAAGGCTATAAATCAAAAGCATTTTCAAGAAACCATATGGCTGAAAATCATCGAAGCTTCTTTACCCACAATTTGTCTCCGTCATCGTTGACTGAAACTTTACGCATGCTTTGAAATTATTGTTCTTTCAACATTTCAACGATTGTTAATTGAGAACATTTGAAGCCTTTGCTAATTTTACATGCGCAGTTTGTGTGGCAAAAGGACATTGTGATGATTTCACAATCGCCATTTCTAGCTATCGCCTCCTTATGGCATGACCCATAATTTGAATTCCGTCTAAATCAATTGTTACTGTTCATCATTTGATTTTATTAGTTTGTCAGCATTTGTTTTTTCCTCTAGTTTCAAGGAATTCATAAGTTGTTGTTTCAATCGGATTTACCCAAGTAACCACCAAGCTCGCTAACTACCCGATATTCGCCCTTTATATCAGTCGTATAGCAGCCTTATATACCTAAAAGGGCGATTAACGGGCTTGTTTGTTACTTGGGTAGTTCACAAACATTGTTAAATGCCATTTACAGCAGACCAATTTAATTGGTATATAAAAAATATGCAACCAGTTCCATTGCAAATGACACATTCCATTAACTACCAACTTAAGCTTCTCATTCACATTTTCCCGTAGATTTCCCTAATTGGCATCACTTTCAAAGTGCACAGAAGAATAAAGTAAATGCATAACGAGATCAATCTATTCCCTGCACAAAAATCATTCTAATCTAGCCAACTTTTAATGATGATTGCCTGGAAAACGATTGATGTAGCTGCTCGGCATACTAAATAACTGAGGATGGGATGAGATGATCCCACGTTCAGGTTGTGGGCTGCAACTATGATATCTTGCTGCCTCGAGTGATACCGTAAGCAGTTGTTAGTTGTTGCTAGGGGTTATAAATGCTAATTACGGCGTGGACTGATGTGCATTTAGCATGGCACAGAGGCATGAAATTTAATTTCATTTTGCTTTGGGATTTGAGTTTATTCATCACATCCTTCTGTGCGGCAAGATGGCTATGGTGCTATTTAGTCACGGTATTATCTCATTACGAATGAAGTGAGACTGATTTTAAGAGGAGATTAAAAGCAATTGGAACCACAAAGGACCATGGACGAAACCTTTAAAATGATGCTTTAAATCGACAACAAAACATGGATTGAAAATAAGGCCATTGGGATTTTAATAGAAAAGTTGAATAAATCTAAGAAGCCTGATGTTTTATTAAAATAACCCGGATGCATGTACTCAGAGAAGTCGAAAAATGCTCCAATCCATACAATTCTTCGACCGTACCCACTGCCATGCTGGTATGCCATGCATGTACTGACTACCCGAGCAAAGCTGGAGATCACATTGAAATCAAAATTTGCTGTTTTGATGTAACTTATTTTGAATACTCCAGTTGATCTCATTTTGGTTGACTTAACGGTTAACACAGCGAAAATGCGAGCAAACTTTTACACTGTTGAATCAAACGGAAAACTAATCTTGCTTTCAATGAAATCAATTTGATGTCTGATTTTGCATTCATAATGCTTGACTGGATACGTGTCTGGCATAAATTGTTAGCATTCATGCTTCTCACGCTGAAAGATTTGACCTCAAATCTCACCCCGGGCAAGAAACGAATGATCTATGAACAAATAAACAATACTCGTTAGTTCAACGACAGCGGACCTTAAATTAAATTTCAAACAAGACGTTAACAGCAGAACTTCAAGTTAAGTTGCTTTCATTTAAAAAGTCTTGACTGCATAATGAACGCACAATATCAAACTAATGTCGCAACAATTGAAATCAAAATTAGTTTTTATTATGATAGGAACTACAAACTTTAATATCGATTTGCTTTCATTTTGTTAACCGACTTTGCTCGGGTAGGCTATCAGGAGAGACCAAATTTGTTTTAAAAGATAGGTATCTTGGTCTAGAAAGACTCGTAAGGAGTGATTCAAATATGACGTATACTCTTCTGGGGAGAGAAGGGCCTTAAAATGTGAAATAGGTTCGAGAAAATGCGTGATACAGGGGGTAAAAAATCTTGAGGACGGCTGACGACCATTTAATAACGCAAAGTAACACCATCATCGAAAAGAGCAGACAATCTCCAATGTGCTGTTAATGTTAATTTGTATCGCACTTTCTTGCGGATTGAAGACTTTTGATTTGAACACCGTGGAAACAATTGGCAAATGAGATATTTATTTATGACTAAACATCTACTGGCTTTATTGGCCCTAATTATGTAACCTAAACTAAACATGAAAAGTACTAAATCTTAACATCAATAAGTACATAGATAATCATCTCGTAAAAAAAATGTGTTTGATACTATCGCACCGCAGCGTGCCGTGACTAAATGATCAAACAAACGGGCGCTCTGATTGTTAATAAGGGTATTCGAGGGTATTTATTAGGTTACCGACTAAGGCAGTGCACCCAAAGCTTCAATCCATTAACAATGATTAGTGGAAATTGCTATCGCTCTCGGTTAGATAATTCATTCAAATTGGATGAAGCAACCCATTCATTAGCAGCTGCAAATGCGTATTGACAGGCGGAGATTATGTTAATTAATTTTAAATATTAAAATTATCATCCCAGCTCGCTAACTGACGTACATGCTGGCAGCTGGTTGTGTATGTGCATTTTATAACCTGTTGTCTTCCTTTATTTGTTATTGAGTGTCTAAAACAAATCAACATGGCAATCTAAAGCAGTAGACAGACAGGACCGCCAGGAGAAGATTGTATTCAATATATAGTTATGTTTAGAGTATATGTTTTTTTAAATATTCAAAACTAAATATTCATTGTACAATTATCTGCCAGACGATTTTCCATTATGAAAAATTGTAAATTTCATCTGTACTTGCCAGGGAATCAAAATTCGCTTTATCATGACAAAATGTACATTTAGAAAAAATCATGTAAATTTAGGTACTCTGAGAATGACATATACGAGCGTCAATTTTGACATAAATTTGAGTCATAACAGACGCGAAATTTTGCTCAATCGAACGTACTCTTCGTCGAGCAACAAACTTTTCAGTCTCGGGAAACTTAATATTACGTGACATGTTTGTTTACGTATCATCTTTTATGTCAAAGACGGATTTCGTCACGCGTAAATTAGTTATTTCTAATAGCGAATTTGTTTATTATCCAGGTTGGAACTAGTTCCAACCCGTGCGAACCCGTGCTTATTGTCAGTGCGTACCTCAATCCGAGCCAGGTTACAAAAACAAACGTTCACACTGACGTTTGCTAGACAACACAGCAAAAAAATAATTTTGATATCACATCAAAGTGGATGCACTACAATCATGTCGAAAATTTCATGTAATTTTTATGACCACATAAATAAACAAATGCAGTAAAAGCAGCGTAATGTCAGTTCATGCATTGTATTAATGATAATTTTGTCCTTTTTAGCAAGTAATATTACACCATATTTTCGACATGATTGTAGTGCATCCACTTTGACGTGATATCAAAATTATTTTTTTGCTGTGAACAAGCAAACGAGGGATTCCATCCAGAATGAGCTGAAAAAACCTGAAATCGTGCTCGACCATCTTCGATCTGGATGATACTTGGGACATACTTTCAGTATGATAGACCAAGTATTTTCCGCAGGAGAGGAGACCCTTTTGACTCAAGGGTAATTTTTTAAAAGGGCCTATGTGTTTTTGCACACATACTTTAAAAAAAATGTAGTTCGAAAACAGTTGGTTGTAGAAAAAAAATTACTAAGAAGGAGTTGTAGGAAACTAATAAGGCTTTATAAAAAAAATATGCACGGAATTTTTTTTTCGTTTTTTTACAAAAAAAAATTAAAAATAAACCTCAAAATTCAAATAACAAAAAAAAAATAATTTTTGATTTTTTTTTATATTTTTTTAATAAAAACTTGAATAGAAAGCAGAAGTTTTGGAAACAACTCCAGGATGGACAAACTTTTAATAAAAAAGTTTTTCTAAGAGCAACTTTTAAGGCATTTTTGAAACTTTCATTATTTACGGCAAAATGTTCAGTTTGATGTCAGTATATGAATATAAAAATCATTTCAAACGATAGTGCCCATATCAATAAACTTCCTAAATATAACCGTTTTCGAGATATTTCAAATTTACTTTCATAAAAATCATTTTTTTTGTAGAAAATATGCCATTTTCATAAGTTAATCGTGATTCTCCATCAGCCTTGATAAGTTTAGCAAGATACACATATATTTACCTACAATTTGTCTTTTGACGATTGAACAATCACACAACCCGTTTAGAATTTACAGGGGAAATGAAAACACTATTATTTTAAATATAGAAACCAACACAATTTAAGTTGCACTTATTTTCATTATCAGGCGTAGTTTCATCCTATTTAAGTTGTTAATATTGATGCACCTATCCATCTCATTATTTTAGGGACATTATAATGTCTTCCATGGTATTTTTCATGAAAAAAAAGAGCTTCTCTGTTAGAGTTGCTTCAATACCAAAACAATATTTATACCTTAATATCCAAATGGTAACTACGTTTG
Source organism: Ochlerotatus camptorhynchus (assembly GCF_037179485.1). NCBI lineage: Eukaryota > Metazoa > Arthropoda > Insecta > Diptera > Culicidae > Ochlerotatus > Ochlerotatus camptorhynchus. The sequence goes on along the minus strand of NW_027040790.1, from coordinate 1,287,452 downwards.
TATTTAAGCATGACCATCCTTTTGAAAACAGACATCACTAAAAATATCTTTTCGAGTGAACAAGTATAATTTGAATATGGAATTCAAGAAGGTCAAGTGTTGCAAGCCGTTTCCTTATAAACGGTGTTCGTCAATGCTTCGTAAATTATCCGAAAATTTGATTGAAAAACATAAGTTCCTAGAGTGGAAATTTAATTTGGATACATCTCTATCAATCTGTGATACGTGTCGCTTGAATTTGAATAGAATCGAACCATGTGCTGAAAATCTGGAACTAGAAGTGCAACCGTCAGTCATGGACATCGCGGAGCCGCAGCCATCTACATCTCGACATGGCCTCGAAGAAATATCATCAACTACGTCAATAACAACAGCATCATCTCAAGATAGTGGAGAGCAACAATTTTTCAGGATGCATAATATTGAGCTGGCATAGCTGGTATCAACGTATCGCCAATATCGACAAAAAAATTCCAGAATGTTAACTATCCCCGGAGAAAGTATATGGACATTACCAATGGCATTAAGAAACGCATCTTTGGCTTTCAAGCGGAAGAAGATGACCTGGAGCAACTTAAATTGAAAGCTGCGGAACACAATGAGATGATCGGAAAACTGAAGGAGAGATTTGCTGATCCAGGTTCATCGAGCGACGATCAAATAAGGATTCTGACGATTTTGCCGAAATCTTGGTCATCGCAAACGGTAATGGACGAGTTTGAAACAAATAAATACATTGTATTGCAAGCTCGATGCTTGGCAAACGGGAAAGGAGTATTGGCCACCCCCAACGAAAGGTTAGGACACGGTTTGGATCCCGAAATTAAAAACGAGGTATTGCAGTTCTTCGAAAGCGACCAGATAAGCAGAGCCACGCCAGGACTAAACGATTACATTTCAGTGAAGAAGGAAGGTAAGAAGATTCATATTCAAAAGCGACTTTTAGTTTGTACATTGCGAGAAGCTTTTATTAAATTTCAAGAAGTTAGTAAAAATAGCATTGGATTTAGTTCATTTGCAGCACTTAAACCAAAACATTGCAAATTACTTGGTAGTTCAGGTTCTCACAATATGTGTGTTTGTACCATCCATGAAAATATTAATTTAATGCTTCATTGTCTTAGAAAATATTCATTCGAAAAAGATTTCAACCATTATTTTGAAGAAATATTATGCAGCTCATCATTGTTACCTCCGCGAATGCGAACGTTGCCCAGGTCTCTCAGATTTTGAAAGAAGTTTTTCAGAAAAATTCGAGGAACAGGGTATGTCTGAAATATGTTTTGAACAATGGGTTTCAACTGATCGATGTAGTTTAGAGAAACTTGTAAAACCAGTAGATGGATTTGTTCCTTATTTTTGCGAAAAGTTGGAAAAACTGGTATCCCATGATTATATTAAAACTCAGCAGTCTAGTTTCTTGAGAAATACAAAAAATACTCTTAAAAATGGAAAAGTTGTCATAATTTGTGATTTTTCCGAAAATTATTCATTTGTTCTTCAAGATGCTGCCCAAAGTAGTTACTGGAATAATCAACAAGCTGCTATTCTTCCTTTTTACATTTATTATTCAGAATCAGGTAGAATTAAAAATTCATAACATATAAAAACATACCAATCAAAAGTTCATCAAATAAAAATATATTCAACGAAAAGGTTTATGTACAAATTATTATTATTAAAGACGATCGAAAGTAATAAATGTAAGATGCAAATAAAAACGCATGGGTATTTCATTTATTTATCTTATTTATCTTATAAGTTTAAAACCAATCTTACAATAGTCTATTGGCGCAAGGGTAAGTTGAAGGTAAGTACATGCGTATCTTGCAAAACTTATCATATTTGATGGACAATCACGTATAACTTACGAAAAGGGCATATTTTCTACAAAAAATTGATTATGATGAAAGTAAATTTGAAATATCTTGAAAACGGTTACATTTAGGAAGTTTATCGTTATGAGCACTATCGTTTGAAATGATTTTTATATTCATATACTGACATCAAACTGAACATTTTGCCGTAAATAATGAAAGTTTCAAAAATGCCTTAAAAGTTGCTCTTAGAAAAACTTTTTTATTAAAAGTTTGTCCATCCTGGAGTTGTTTTCAAAATTTCTGCTTTCTATTCAAGTTTTTATTAAAAAAATATAAAAAAAAAAATCAAAAATACGTTTTTTTTTTTGTTATTTGAATTTTGAGGTTTATTTTTAATTTTTTTTTTGTAAAAAAACGAAAAAAAAATTCCGTGTATATTTTTTTTATAAAGCCATATTAGTTTCCTACAACTCCTTCTTAGTAAATTTTTTTCTACAACCAACTGTTTTCGAACTACATTTTTTTTAAGTATGTGTGCAAAAACACATAGGCCCTTTTCAAAAATTACCCTTGAGTCAAAAGGGTCTCCTCTCCTGCGGAAAATACTTGGTCTATCATACTGAAAATATGTGCCAAGTATCATTCAGATCGAAGATAGTCAAGTTTGGTGACTGACCGATTTGGCGTGGAATTGGTCAAACCCAATCTTGATACCCGATCCAGGTTGGAACTGAATCAAAAACAGATTCGCTATAAGTGTGTGACTAACGATGACTAACGATAAACGAGTCAAATCACACACTACGAAAAAGACATGAAAATTTCAGTGCCCTGAGACCGACACATGCAAGCGGCCCTTTTGACATAAGAATCAGTTGAAAAGGACGGGAAGATCAATTCAATCAAACGCACTTTTCGTCGAGTTGCATATGTTTCAGTTTCAGGACACTTATGCGAATGCGAAACCGAACTTTTTGTCAGTGCGAACCAATGAGCTGGATTACCGAGGTGGAGCAGTTGGTTAAGTTGTGTGAGTAAAACCCCTGTATGATACATGCAATTAGTGACGTCACTACTTGCGTTTAGGTTGATTTTTTGGATTACTAATACAACCATATTTCACGATCTGCTTCACCTCTCTCTGTACCTCATTGAGTGCGAACCTCAACCTGAGCTGGGTTTTAAAAACAAACGATCAAACTGACGATTGTCAGAAAACAAGCAGACCCAATCTTGATACCCGATCCAGGTTGGAACTGAATAATAAACTAATTTGCTATTAGGCTGTGAACCATTTGCCGAGTTAAATTTAAATCGTGGTTAAAAGTGACATTTTGAAAGTTATTTTCTACACACTTAGAAATACGTAATCTTACACGTGACGGAATCCATATTTGACATAAAGGATGAGACTTAAACAAACATGTCATGTAAAATTAAGTGCTCCGAGACTGAAAAGTTCGAAAATATGTTTGATTGAGCTGAATTTCGCGTCTTTTATGACTCAATTTAATGTCAAAATTGACGCTTGTATATGTCAGTCTCAGAGCATCTAAATTTACATCAATTTTTCTAAGTGTGTATGTTCGAAAATCCCTGTGCTGTCGATCGACTGGTTTTCGAGAAGAACTTAGCCAAGGTTGTCAAAATTTAACTTCTTGTCTGTCAGAAGTAACCACGCTCGGATAGCAAGGTTAATCGATAACTTTCCATCTGTCAAATTTTAACCAAAAGTTTAAATAATCCACCAAATGGTTCAGAGCCTTAATTTTACATGCCATGTTTGTTTACACGGTAAGAAAAAAGTACCCAACGGCCAGTTCACTTTTACCTACACACTTAGAAATTATTATTTTTACACGAGACGTAATTCAGCTTTGACGTAAATCATGGAACGTAAACAAACATTGCATGTACAATTAAGTGTCCGGAAACTGAAACATATGTAACTAGACGAAAAATGCGTTTGATTGAATTGATTTTCTCGTTCTTTTCAACTGATTCTTATGTCAAAAGGGCCGCTTGCATGTGTCGGTCTCAGAGCACTTAAATTTACATGTATTTTTCGTAGTGTGTACTTTTGACAAGTTTATCTCATTTTCTCCTTCTAATATTGTCAAAAAAGAAGGAGCAAAACCACCCAACATGGGCAGTAAAGTGTGGGAGCCCAACGTTGGGTATAATCATATTTACCTACTGTTGGGAACAATTAACTTACTTTTGGTTAAAAAGCTAATGGAAAATTCCATACGAACTGCACACAAGTAAATGAAAATTACTTTGACCCGTTTTACCTACTTTTGGGTTCCTTCACTATAGTGCCGAGATGAGTGAAAATAACTTACTTTTGGGTACTTTTTTCTAACCGTGTACATTCCATGATTTACGTCAAAGCTGAATTACGTCTCGTGTAAAAATAATAATTTCTAAGTGTGCATATATGAGTGATCAGTAACAGCAAGCAACAAAATAATGTTGTACACAACACAGGCATCTAATCTACATATTAGGGGCAGTTCAAATCAGCGTATGTTCCCCCATCAGGGTGAATCATGTTTGTAATAACGGATTACAATCCCATGATCCCATTGCTCTTTCGATCTGTATTGAGGTCCCCAACAATTATGCCAAGTTCCGCAAGGAATTCGAATCAATTTAAGATTTTCGACAAACTTGTTCTATATAGTTTTTCCAATCTAAGTCCCTAGTTCGGTAAAAATTGAGCAGTTTTAGAATTTTTGACATCCAAATGTATAGTTTTGTTCCGTTTCCCATAAATGTTCCAATACAAACTTTAAATTTCTCCCGCAAATCCAGATCGTTACCAAATTTGTTCAAATTTTTCACAGTTGTTGGGAACCTCAGTACATATAGAAAAAGCTGGGGGTTGTAAAAATGGAACCACACTATCCGTCAAGTTAGGGATTGCGGATTATCCTCCTCGTGCCACCTATAGACACTGGAACTGCCACCTTGGGACTCTAAACAGTACTGCACGATGGTCTCTGGCAATACAGGGGGTTGATCTTTTACCTCAAAGTCCGAAATTTTAAAGTGCTAGTCCGTGACTTTTAGCGTAAAGTGGGAAGGTAGAATATTTGTTCATTTCGCCCAACACAACGTGCGTGATTGATGTGTGCTAGTCCTACGCACTAGTGCGAAGATAGTAAGAAAGTTCCAATTCAAGGCATTCTACTGGCCCTTTAGGCAGCTGATATGAAGGTTAAGAAAACCCTCCGGTCCAGCAATTTACAGGCTTATACATGTTTAGCTGCAGCAAGAGACCCGTCAAAATGTGATGCGATGGAAACAGACGTTTAGACAGCAAACCCATCTTTTCCGGAATAAGATGAGCCGCATGAAAAACTTTGATTGTGAAAAACTAGAGCAACTGTATCGTTCTAAAGAGATGTCTAAGTTCTACATGAAACTCAAAAGTAATGTACCGAAAACTGACATTTGTCACGATAAAGTTGGCGGTATCTTGACGGACGAACGAGACGTAATCGAAAGGTAGAAGCAGCACTACGATGATCATCTGAATGGCGCAGAAGTGGAGCCCCCAGATAGCAGAAAATATAGCCTTATCGGTATTGCCAACTCCCAAAAGTGAAGTTCAGGATGCTATAAGGGAGCATCCATTAAGTATGCCACGCTCTAAGAGGGGGGTCTACAAATGTGTGGAAGAAAACAATGTATTAGGCATAGGAAAAACGTGAAAAAAGGGGGGACAGTTAGTTGATTTTCCCTCAATTTTGCGTGACGTACTTAATGCATGCTTCCTAAGGCCTGCCTCTCGCTCCATTAAATCTCTGATCACGCCTTCCTTCGGAAGGGAAGTAAAGCCGTTCGTCCCCGGTCCATGAGTTGGTGGGTGGGATAGGTCGATAGGTAGGGTCCAGATGTAGGAGCTGCCTCCCTAGTGTCGGTAGCATTCGTACTCAGTACGAAAAACAAGATCAACGGAAAACAAATCAAGGAAAAAAGGAAGCTAAAGAAAATAAGGCAGTTGGGAAGGATTATATCGGATCAGAACTTACCCAAAAAGGTCGGATAAGTTGGCAAGGGTGGAGAGTTAAAATGTGAGAATTACCGCACTTCCCAATAAACAATTTGTGCTGATTTAAAGCTGAACAAACAATCTTTTAGCTAAAGAAGCTTATTTTTGACTGAATAAGCTCTTATTCTACTTCCAGTGTTTTTTGGGTATTACTATTTTCAATGCAGTCTATGAAATGCTTTCGCAGATCATCTTTCGCCGTCCATCGCTGCTAGCAAGCAGAGTGGTGGGAAGTTATCAAGGAGGTTTTGTGGATGGGTGATCGAATACAGATCATCCAATAGTGTGACGAATATCAAGGCCCTACGCACCATCCACACACTGGATTCAGATCACCAAGCTCGTTTAAATTTTACCGAGATTTTGAACAGCTGACAAAGTTGGTTAAATTTCAAATGACCGTTAATAAATTAATAAAACTGACTATTTTTATTTTTTATCATTCAATGAGGTTAGCTGAACAATGTCTGTTCAAGTTCAGAATAAATAGGGGTAATGTATGTAATTTGGGCCCATGCATAAATTAAGCAATCGACTAAATTTTCAAATGCGACCAAAAATATCCTTTAGTACCGTCCCAATGACGCGTCCATCTGAATAAAATTGAAAAAATAGCAGATTTATAGCGATGGGCCCAATCTTAGATCCATAGGCCAACATTAGAGCCATTTCCCTATATGTTTTTTTTAAATATCCACTGATTTTTTACCTTATATCGAATAGTTCCATAGCAGTGTTCACTCGACTGTCGACAAAAACAAGCCACTCTCGATGTGTGCCACGCGATCGTCTGTTTTTTCGGCAACAACCATTGCACTATGGGCAAAAATGGGTCCAAAATTACCCAACATTCAATATCTCAACAGCACGCCGAATTCCAGCCATGAAACACGACTTTTCCGAAGGGAAATCGTTCGGGGAATTGATTGCACGTGGTCCCATAGAGCCTTGTAGGTATGTGTTTTGGACCATTTTACCCCATTTTCCCCTACTTTTTGGAGGAAATGTTTTTTCACAGCTCTATTTTTCGTAAAACATAAGCACTTTATGCATGGTTTTAGAATACTATGTCTTTAAACAAAAGTTCATGAGATATTAGGGGAATACGGGGTACACTTTATAGGGTAGTAAGGGGTAAAAGTGAAAATACAATCAATGTTTTTTTAATACAAAATCCGTTTTCTTATTATCATATTTTTTTTAAATACTATTAATTAACTTTCATTTGGTATTTTTTAAAGTAATGGGTATTTATTGGATGAGTCAAACCATTTTGATAATTATCAGAGTATAAAACTTAAACATTTGACGTATATAGGTGAAAAAAAGGAAAAAACGCACTTTTAGAGGTTAGTTTTCCTAATTGGCCGATATCTCGCTTAATATAAGTCATAGAGTTTTGATGTCTCCAACAACATTTCTCCTTCTTTTTTTCCTTTGGTTTGTTTTTTTCCGTCGATCTTGTTTTCCGTGCAGAGCACCAATGCTACCGACGTGCCAGGAAGGCAGCTCCCACACCTGGATCCTACCTATCGACCCATCAACTGATGAACCGGGGACCAACGGCTTTACTTCCCATCCGAAGGAAGGCGTGATCAGAGACGTTATGCCTCAGAATATCCCGGCGGTGCCGACTGGGATTGAACCCAGGCCTGCTTGGGTGAGAGGTAATCACGCTTACCACTACACCACCTGCGCCGTTGTACAACATTTCTCAACACTTCAAATTACACAACTTTGCCCTGAAAACCATTCGGCTAGGATGCTCCGTTTAAAAGATAGACTCGAGCGCCACCTATGTGGCGTAAAAATGAACTAATATGAAACATTCAAAATATGGCGCTTTTAGTATTGAGCAACTTTGTAGAACATTGTATTGCTGTACAAAGCAAACCAACGGCGCTAGAGGTTTTGGCCACACGAATGGCTTTGCTGCCCCACTGAAATGATTAAACAAAATGATCAAACTTTTTTTAGACTCGTCCTATAATGGCCAAACCTATGCCGATATGCTTTGAACAATTGATCAACCAGTAGTCAACATTTGATATATTTTGGTGAACATCCTGAAAAGTTACAGTTCATTGAACTTTTTCTGAAGCAACATAATCTCTTGTCCGGTACTGTAACAAGTGGCTTGGTAGCCTAGGGGCGACCGTCTTAGCTTACTAAGCACAGAACCAAGCGTTCTTTCCCGAGCTTCTTCGTTCCATTGAGTTGATGGGGTCGCAATGAAAACATACGATCATATCACATACCATGATGAATTCTCATCTGCTATCTTTCTGCTATCATTAATTCTCTACCCACGATAGTGTTTTTTTTTCATATAATTCCTTTAAATATCATTTGCTTATTTCATATTCAGTAATTTTAAATGTGTGTGTAGTCCTAAGGGACTGTTCATTAACAACGTAGACAGTTTTTTGGATTCTTGACTCCCCTCCTCATGCGTAGACAACTGTCCATACAAAAAAAAATTATATGGGCCGTGGATAATTGCCAACCCCTCCCCCTCCCCCTCCCCCCCTAAACTGTCTAGGTAGCTTATGGACAACCCCTAACATATTTAAAAAACAGATAGATTTTTCACATGATTTGAAAACAAAAAACAAAAAAAAATTGTAACCCCAGTGTTATATAGTTGTCGGAAATCCCACATTTTCCAGTTCGAGGTTAAATTTGCATCCGAGCAAAAATGTGATTTAGATCTACCCCAAAATCGTGGCATAGCCAAACAATATTCCCGGGAAACCCGTAAACCTTAGCACAGGCAAATGCAAATTAAACACGATCTGCGCGACGTTTTCCAATGAAATGTGAGAGGCGTATGTTTCTATTGAAGCAGCAAATATGCGTTGGTAGCCCGTGGCCTCAGCCCGCGAATATGATTAATCACGGTTTATTGGAGCACACATAATGATCTAAACGTATGCATCTGAAAATCATCATACGAATATGACAGTTTCCGGTGCTCACCGCAAATGGGGTCATGTTCGGAAATGTACTCATTCTCACGCGGTTTCGAGCACCAGCTGTCCATGGCAGCCGGACATGTGATAATTTATTTTGTTTGATCTGTACACGTCACTGAAACATTCAACACGTTGTGTCATCATCACAATCATCATCCTCCAGCGAAAGAAGACGAAGCCGACGATAACGACAACGACAGGACAGCAAATTCTAATCTATTCAATGTTTCAGTGGGACACGTATATCTCTCTGCGTATTGAATTTCTAACCAAGGCCAACAGAGGGTCATGGTGGTTTTTGAGTTGCAATTTTGATACTGATTACGATTGCTAGCAGCACATATGAACATTTTTACCAATCAGTGATGGCAAAGATATTGTGATTCGTATTGCCCAAATTCACCTGCCAACATTGTATATATCTAGTGCAAAAGATTTGGACTCCTATCTGAATAAATGACGTATTCTGTCAATCCAGCCGGAGGGCATACGCAAAATTGAAAAACTGACGGGTATTAAATTAAGTTAATCCTATAATAACAGCCAGTTGCACGAACCGACCTTTCTGCGGGCTAATCTTTACGCTATGACTGTGGCAAAACATAGCTAGAAGTCACCTATTTCACCAAACGATTTGAGCTTAGAATTAATCCCCCGCAAACTTTTCGGCCTTTTGTCCGCCAGCTATGAAACAGATGTTTTTCGGTAAGGAAAACTCTCATCCGAATGAACCGACAACTGAGTCCACCCGGTGATGGAAGTTCGAAAACTGAGACTGAAAAGTCCCAAAAGAATTTCAAGCATTCTAAAATTAGCGGTCACCGAGATCGAGATAATTAGTTTTATTCAAAAGTTAGTATCTTGGTGGGTGAAATTAGTAAAATTTTAATCTTACATGCACATGCCCACATAAAAACGTACATCTTCCTATACCGTATGCGTGATAATGTTTGCACCATCGTACAAATATGGTTCCCGTTTCACCTGTGCTTTCCTTGCTTTTCTTTGCAAGCACGTAACCTACACGGTGTTTCGCGAAAACCCATTAATGGGTATAAAAATACCAATTTCCGCTAAAAGTGCCCCTCCTCATTTAATGGGTAAACTATTGTTTACTCAATAATGGGTAAATGGGTGGTCTGTCAATAAATGGGTGTTTTTTCACCCATTTTCTTAAATTGTGTTTACCGTAAAATGGGTGAAAAAATACCCATTTTTACAAATGGAGGATGCAAGCGCTTGGTTATTTAATATTTATTTAATATTATAATACCATCTTAGATAATTTGTATTGACTTATCCGTAAGCCTCTCCAACGTTTTGGATTCTAACATTTTCCGGAGGTCGTCTATTTTTGCTAAATATGCTGCGGACAGTAACTGTTTGCATTCCCAATGAATCGGTGCCGGAAATGAGACGATGAAATTTCGAAGTGCCCATTATTATGCCCATATACCCATTATTCAACCGTGAACTGATTCTTTAAATGAGTATTTTTTCACCCATTTTATGATTTCAAAATTCCCCCATTTTTTAACAGCTGTATACATGGTTTGAAAATGGGTATTTTTTTACCCATTAATGGGTTTTCGCGAAACACCGTGTATAGCACAAACCGTAGTAGGCTGTGTATAAAAGAAAATGATTTACTTAGTTTGACAGTTGCACCACGACAAAGTTGCAGCGTATTCGTGATTTGTCCCACGCGCAAATGTCGCAAAAAGACATTTCAATCGCCGTGGGAGTGTCCCGGTGGCCTGGCAAAAGGGTTTTAGACCGAGAAAGGAAAGGACAACTATCCGCGAAGGTGGCCACAGGTCGTCCGATGTCAGCTCGGGTTCCGAGGGTTATCGCTGCTATCAAAAGGAAGATTCGGGTGAATCCAATGCGTTCCATTAGGAAAATGGCAAAGGAACACGGGATCAGTGACTTTACGGCACGGAAGATCGTAAAGGAAGATTGCGGGGCGAAGTCGAGGGCACGGAAAAAAAACTCACATGATTAACAACCGCATCCGGGAGCTACGAGTCGAACGATGCAAGAAAATCTTGAACTTCCTTAAGCGAAAAAATCCGGTAATCCTGTTTACCGACGAGAGCATATTTACCGTCGTTCCCGTATCAAATTCCAGAACCGACCGGTATATTAGTTCTCTTCCGGTAAAAGACGTGGTTGACGAGCACAAGAACGTGTATCTGACCAAGTATCCTGCTAACGGCTTCCGATGGCAAAAAATTGACCCGGTGTTCATTCCAGAAGGCGACAAGGTCAACACGGAGGTCTACATCGGGATTTTAAGTAAGTATGTTCTTTCGTGAATCAAAGAACAGTACGGTCCGAAGCCAAATGTTGTGTTTCAACAAGATGGGGCTCCGTGCCACACCTCGAACCGCACTCAGAAGTGGTTACAGGAACAGCTTCCGTTCTGGGCCGCCATCCAGCCCCGATATTAATCCGCTGGACCACTCAATATGTCGCGTCATGAAGGCCAAGGCCTGTTCTAAACGCCACCCGAGTACAGCAAGCCTCAGACAAACATTGACCCGTACCTGGATAGAAATGGATCCAGACTACATTATTAGAACGAAATTTTTGAGATTTTTTTAATTTTTACATAGCTTAATGGTGCAAACATTATCACGCATACGGTACAATCGGATTTTTTTTTCACTAGAATTTTAGTATGGTTCTTACAATATACAGGGAGATGATTTTCATTAAGTTCTTATGTATTAAAACTATTTGAAATGTGTTCAGATGACTGCAATACATAATATGATTATGCGATTATTTATTTAAGTTATGAGACGAATCAGCTAAGTGCTGAAAGTCTCTATAATAAAGCTATACTAAATAACTAAACTTCATTTAAGTTAGGTTGCTCGCTACCGTTTGCAATTCAGAAAATAAATTGAGATATTAAATATGTGCCTTAATCTTTGGAACTGTAAGCAGGCAAAGAACACCGGATGTCATTTTAAACGTCTAGTCTGGTGAAGTATTTCTTTTTCATTTGCACATTTACTTAAATACGTTGACACGAAGCAATGTTGCCCAGAACTTACCCTGTGGTTTTATCTCAAATAAATCATTCGCCGAAAACTCATTTTGAAGCTCAAATAGTTCACCCTGAAATCGATCAGGATTTTTTTCCAAAGGCATTCGGAAATGGTTATGGCTCTAACGTTGACGTATTGATCTAGATTCGGACCATCGATACACCTGTTCTTCAATTTTATGTAGAACAATGCATCATCTGGAAAATACAAATGGATATTTTTGGTTGCTAGTGAACAATTGACAAAAAATGCTTTCAATACAAACTAAGATTTCTTTTTTCCAAGGTGGGCACCACCAAGCAGCATTTTATTTTTCTGCATCTCAGTGATATGCCAGGCGGTTTCCTTCCGGAGGCAATAAAAAGTGATTGTGTTGTCTAAAGTGCGACGACTAACTCACCGTACATTCATTTGTACTTGGATGTGTGCATTGCAACGAACTCATTGGATCTGTGTCGATTTCCATCTTGCACAGTCAAGAAATCTCTACCAAATCACAGGGTAGGACCGCATTAGCCAAAACAAATATATTACTTTAAATTATGTATGTTAAAAAGTAACAAGAATATAGCCTTGTTCAGTTTAAAATAAATGCGAACACTTTAAAAAATGGCATATATTTATTTAAAAAAAAAACGTTGTAATTGTTATTGATGTCAATCCGGAGATGAACCAGCGTCTGGCTGAAAATCTCCTTAATAAAGACAACCAACATAATCAAGAGCATCCAAACAAATCTAGACTTATCATTCTAAAACAGCCTGATTTCAAAAAATAACTTGGTTACTCTGACTCTGAGGTGTTAACCACATTGTTACAAACTGTGAAATAATATCACTGCATCCGGAAGAAAAGGCTTTATTTATAAAAGCACCATTTCACATCAAATCGAAGTTTAGTTTGTCGTTCAATTAACTTGCCTGCTTTTCCATGATGACCTCATATGCTGAATACGTTAAACAATCGTCAAAAACTATCAGTCCAATATGGTGCGTTCAAGCATGACAATATGCGTCTCAACTGGAAAATGATGCCTGCTCTCAAATAAATGCAAATATAGAGCACTATTACCGCTGTTGACTGTGACCATTGCATGGGAGCACCATTTGGCATAGCCAAGCCCCAAGAATCGAACCTGATTCTAAGCATATGGTGTTCTATAAATTCATCGCTGCATCAGGAACCCAATGAATGCAGATAGATTCTTGGAGGCACATACCATTCCAACAAATGCCCGACAATTTAGACCGAGTAAGAAACGAAAAACCAATTTCCTGTGCGGTGCAAGCCATTTGTTTCTTCTGTGATCAAATGGATCCAAAGTATAGAAGGCCTGTTAGTACCTACACCATGCATTTCATTGAAACACTCAATCCTTGATTGTAAAATAAAAGCGGTACCAGTTTCATAAACGTGTCGATTCAATGCCAAGTTTATCAAAAATTAAACATTTTATGGTGCCATATTCTAACTCGGATTGCATGGAATGTTGTCTTTCGTTAATCATCGGTAGATCACATGATTTTTGTATTTGCGTTACTACAATTAAGACTGTCAAGGATTTTATAAAATATTATACAACGAATTTCTGGGATCAAAGAAGCTTTCAGCTCAAATCCTGTTTAGAAATTTTAATAAACTACGTAAGCTGCAGGTTTTCATCCAGTGAAGGCCGAATGTTTCAACAAAACAACAGCGGCATAAAGGATGCTGCAGAAAACTTCAGCCATATACTGTTATATTAGTTTTAGGGAAAGATTCATGCTTTATAAGTCGCGTGCACCAACAACAAAAACAAGAACAGCGAAGCTATATAACTGTTCTCTCTTGCACTCCGGAACAATTTGCATAATCACGGTACATATTGTGACTGAGATTGTGCATGTCCCGATGGAATTTAATATAGAGTTTAATGTGTACGCTATATCGAAGCTGTCGACTTGTTCGGCGGTCTGGATGCTATTACAGATTGCGTAGTTGTATTGTAGTTTTAGTTTGGTCCCTTCAATGCATTTTCAACGAAATTTGACGTTAATAAACCAAGCGACTACGCTCAAAAGCTTTCTAATGTGAACAATGTTTAATATGTGGCAAACAGTCATGAACCACCGTGCGCCTCCATATTGGTGACATCTACCGCCCATAAAAGCATAAATATCAGTTCCATCAGAAAAAAAAACAGCAAGCCGAGATCTAGTTTTGGTATTTTCCACGATATTTCCTGAACAAAGCATGTAACTTTAAGTGCACAGTATAAATGCCGGTAGTTAACAATTGATTCTGAGGGATAACTCATTTCTGACACAAATTCATATGAGACTGTTATGCTTTTATGGGTAGTATACCGGACACCAATAATGTAAATTCGACGTGTCTGAATAGAGATTTTCATGTCCGGTTGTATTGGTGCGATATGTGAGAGCGTGTTAGTGAATATCCGAGGAAAATACGTACACGGCGAATGAGAACGACCCAAATTTGAGTTTAGTTCACTCATAATCGCCAAAAGTGCAGGAACTCAGCGATGAGTTAAATTTGTCTCATGGTTTCCTGTGGAAAACCTAAAAAATCTGCCGGAAAATGAGGAAATTGACGAAAATTTTATTCAGTCTCGGAGTAGTCTCAATAGACTGAGTGAATCCAATCTTTATTTTTCTCAAATTCGGGATTTTTTCCCTGGAAAAACCTGGGAAAACATGAGGCAAATTTACTCATCGCTGAGTTCCTGCACTTTTGGCGATTATGAGTGAAATAAACTCAAATTTGGGTCGTTCTTATTCTTATTCCAACTATTTAAAAAAAAAACACGTAATTAAATATTTGGCAAAGCTAAATTTCTCGACTGACGTAGTAGTACAAAACTGTGTAGTAGATAAGGTTAGTGTGGAATATAAATTAGTAGAATCAAGTGAGCGTGAAGCGTGATAGACTTGTAGTAGATAGAGTAAGTGTGAATAGAAATGAGAAAAATCGAATCAGCGTGAAGCATGATAGACCGTATGTAAACGGGATCTGATTGGTTTGGGAATTTTGATACAACTAGCGGTATAAATATGAGGCACCTAAGCTCGAAAGTATTTTTATGACGGATTGTGGAGAGAGCGGACGACCAGCAAAGGACCACCAGCAGAAGGGATAGCGGCACTAGCGGACCAACAGAGGGAGCAGCATATTCGTGGAACCGTGACTGAGGCTGGAAACCTCGGCCCGGTTACTACATCGGACCACCAGCTGAGCGGCAGATTCGTGGAACTGTGACCGAGGCTGGAAACCTCGATCCAGTCACGACAATGTCATTCTTATGACGGACTGTGGAGAGAGCGGACGACTAGCAAAGGAGCAACAGCAGAAGGGATAACGGCACTAGTGGACCAACAGAGGGAGCAGCAGATTCGTGGAACCGTGACCGAGGCTGGAAACCTCGGTCCTGTCAAGACCCAGACTCCGGAAATTTTCAAGAATCCTTATGTCATGGTAAATTTCTTCAGTTTACGTTTCCATCCATCATGTCGCATTAATTCTTATTTACCATCTATCAGGTCATGGTAATTCTTATTTACCATCCATCAGGTCATGGTAATTCTTATTTACCATCAATTAGGTCATGGTAATACTTATTTACCATCCACTATACTGTGTTTTTTGCCTTGAAGTTTTCTCGTTTCGTAATAATACATGTTTTGCCTAGGAGGCCTTGACAGTTTTGTTTCCTTGTTTTTATTTCCGTCGATTTTGGGTTTCGTACTGAGTACCAGCAAAGAAGAACACTAGATGAAACTTTCAAAAGGTCCTATCTGCTTTGATCGATTCTCTCCATCGACTTTCTCTTTTGATAATCGCGTCTACACAATCAGATGTCGTGCTATTTTTGCCACATAGTTCGATAAAGGAGGTTCCTATCTAGCATCCTGAATATCAAACACATCAAAGAATGTTTTTGCAGCTGAAATATTGAAGAAAGAGAAAATCGATTGAGAGAATTGATCAAAGCAAATAGGACCTTTTGGAATGTTCATCGAGAATACTTAGATGAAACAGTCGAAAGAAAAAAGTTTCTTTTTAAGTGTCCTCTTTCATGGTCCCTTTCATCCAATGAATACCCCTCGTATGCAAGATGTTTTATGGATATGCTGTTCTCTCGGTAGAATTGAAATTTTGCGCATTTTTTATCAAAACAATCACACCAAAATTAGTGATGTCCCATTTTTTTTAATTACTCAATAAACAACTAATCGAATTAATTTTTGTTCGGTGTGATTTCGTTTTTCCATCAATGAGAGTGCAGAACACGTTTTAAACGATGGGTGATGATCTACATGATATAACCGATTTCAAATATTTTACTTTTCGGTTCGTTAATCGATTATTCGAATGAAAATCGGACATCGCTAGATGAATGTGAAACGTCATTTCAAATATAAGGCCTATTCATAAATAATGAGCCAATGTGAAAGGAACCGGGACTAATCACAAATTACGTCCCTATGGTAACTGGAAAAACACCAAGTGCAGACCGGTTGGTACCAGTGCTGATAAAATCCATTTCTTCTACACTCAACTTAGCTGAAAATGAAGACAACCTCAACAGATAGACCAACTACCTGCATGAGTTTAAATTACACGGTAACCAGCGTAAACACATAAATGAGTATAAAAATACACATTTATCAGGTTTATATGCAGCTGACAAAAAATGTGTAAATTTGGGGATCTTAAAATGTGTAAAAAAATACACATTTTAAGAATTTAGTTCCAGTCAAAAAATGTGTATTTTTATACTCATTAATGGGTAAAAAAATACTTCAAACTTTGCTCTATCCTGCCTTGTTTACGCACGTAATTTGTATATATGTCAGTGAAGTACAACAGGAAAATGAAAGAACTACGGTCCAAGCTGGACAGTGCAACGATGGACATACTAGAGGGTAGGTGGTTTATACTATTTTCATAGTTAAGTTTTAGAAAAACAATCATAATCAATGTCCGGTGTCTCGCTTGTTTGCTTCATAATGATGTTTGTTTTTCCTTGATTTGTTTTCCGTGCTGAGCACCAATGCTACTGACGCCAGGAAGGCAGCTCCCAGACCTGGATCCTACCTATCGATCCATCAACTCATGAACCGGGGACCAATGGCTTTACTTCCTTTCCGAAGGAAGGCGCGATTCTCGTCGTGATCAGAGATGTTATGCCTCAGAACATCCCAGCGGTGCCAACTGGGATTGAAATCAGGCCTGCTGGGGTAAGAAGTAATCACGCTTATCACTATACCACCGGCGCCGCTACTGATTTTTTTTGATTGCATTCCTTTTTTTTTAAAATATTATTGTATTCGAGCAATCTTTATTTAATCTTTGACACAAATAAGAAAATTCCGAAGTTAATAAAAAACCATGCGCAACCATTGTATTTAAGTTCTAGAAATGATTACTTTTTACACATTTTGCTGTAAAAACCGTTTTTGAAAAATGTGTAAAAAATACATTTCTTTTGACGTTTGCTGGGTTTACACATAAATGTGTAAACGCAGTTTACACATTTTATGAGTAGGCCCATTTTTTCTCGAAATGTGTGAAATTTTACACATTAATGTGTTCACGCTGGTTACCGTGTATGTCATTCTCTTGATCAAGGCAACCTCTGAGTATCGAAGTCAACATTTGGTTTTGTTGATTCATGGTTGGATGTTCTTTATCGCCTGTGTTGTTGTCAATATTAATATTCTCTTCATCTTGGGGATTATTTTGAGGATCAAATGCAAAATTATTATTTTCATGCTACACAAATATAGCGCTGTAGAACGTATTGTGTTGGTTTTTACGCACAGATCGATGGCAAATTATTACCTCATGCTGAATTGAAGATAATATCGAGGTGTTAAGCACTGTGGTCGACAAAATTCAAATGAATCATTTTTCCCAAAATGAATTTGAGGATCGCTTCTGATTTTGACAATGTTGGGTTGGATAATCAACCACTGCTGAATAGCACCAAATGCGTATTCGTTAATGTGTTGCATTTTGCTACCTAAAGGGCTTTAAGTGCTGAGGGCCAGAAATTAGGAGCGACCATGGATCTGATAAGACCCACGTGGAAACTGGAGATGGTCGAATGATCGTAGATCATTCAGATTCCCAAATCCCAGGATCAAGTGGTGCCGGGAACATGGAACAGAAACTTAATTCTGGTCATACTACAAATGTAGTTAGTGAAGAAAAAATGATGATCAAACGACAACTAAAGGATCAGCTCCGGGATATAGAGAAATAAATCCCCATGCTAATAAACATCCATCTACTGGTAACCGCAAAACTGATGTAGGATATAAATAGAGGTTCCAACGACCCACGGAAAAACAGAAGTCTACGTTGCCTCAGCATACTTCCCTAGCGACGTGGAAGATGTACCTCCACCAGAGGTTGCAAGGTTTGTTTCGTACTGTAAGAAACATAACAAACCATTCATAATTGGATGCGATGCGAATGCCCACCATACGTTGTGGGCCAGTACAGACATCAACAACAGAGGTGAGTAACTTTTAGACTTTATCTCAAAGCATGAAATAGATATATGTAATGAGGGGGTGGATCCAACTTTTATAAATGCAATTAGGCAAGAAGTTCTTGACATAACATTGTGCAGCCTTTCTATTTCTGATAAAATCAAGAATTGGCATGTATCGGGCAAACAATCTTTGTCCGATCACAAGCAAATCGTATTTGATTATGAAGTAAATCAACAGCTCATTGAAAATATAAGAGATCCCAGGAAAACTAACTGGGAGCAGTATAAATCAAAACTTATAGTTGGAGTGAACAGCTTGAAAGGATGTTCAAAAACATACATTGAACTTGAGAACAATTCTCAACAGCTCTTTGGCTTAATACAACAGGTTTATTACGATAGCTGTCCTGCAAAAGAACGTTCTACCATTAGAGATGTACCTTGCTGGAATAAAACCTTACAGAAACTTCAAAAGAAAGCCCGGAAACTATTTAACCGGGCAAAAATAACAAAGCAATGGGATCAATATAGAGAAGCCCTAACAGCATATAATAGGGAAATTAGAAGATCAAAAAGAAAGGATTGGAGGCATACATGTGAAAACATTGAAAATACTCCAATTGCTGCTAGATTGCAGAAAGTTCTTGCAAAAGATCATTCAAATGACCTAGGAACTCTTAAAAAAGAGGACGGCACGTTTACTGGATCAGTGGAGGAAACGTTAGAGATAATGATGAAAACACACTTTCCATGTTCAACTTCTAACATAAATGAAGACCAGAATATATGTGCAGCAAAAACTGTCTCTGAAAAACCAGGACGTATGTTCAGGAAACAATGAACGAGTCGACTGGATCAGAGAGAGCCAGGAAAGATGCTCAAAATCTGGCCAAAATAATTTTTACAGAGAAACGGGTTGAATGGGCGATTGATTCTTTTGAACCTTTCAAATCACCAGGTAGGGACGGAATTTTTCCAGTACTACTCCAGAAAGGGAAAGAAACATTGACACCTATTCTTACAGACATGTTTAGAACAAGCTTAACATTAAGCTATATTCCAATAAACTGGCGTCAAGTTAAGATAATATTTATTCCGAAGGCTAGCAAAAAGGATAAAACGTCTCCTAAATCCTTCAGGCTGATTAGCCTGTCTTCCATTATGCTGAAGATAATGGAGAAAATAATAGATGAGTATATAAAATCAAAGTACTTGGATACAATTCCTTTTAATAAATATCAGTTTGCATATCAAACTGGTAAATCAAGCATAACAGCTCTTCATACGCTGGTTACAAAACTAGAAAAATCGTTTGAATCAAAAGAAATTTGATATTGAAGGAGCATTTGATAATGCATCTTATCACTCAATGAAAAACGCTATGATAAAACATGAGTTCGATAAAAGCATAGTTAATTGGATTAACGAAATGCTTAGCAAAAGAGAAATCTCAGCAAACCTTGGAAGCTCATCCATAACAGTAAGAGCTGTAAAAGGGAGTCCTCAAGGAGGTGTTCTTTCACCTCTACTGTGGTCTTTAATAGTTGATGATCTTCTCAAAAACTTAGAAGCACAGGGCTTTAAGATTATTGGCTTCGCAGATGATATAGTCATATTAGTGCGTGGAAAATATGACTTTATCATTTCAAGTAGAATGCAAATTGCTTTAAATTGTGTTTCATCGTGGTGCACTAGCGAAGGATTGAATATTAATCCATCTAAAACAACTATTGGACCATTTACACGAAGACAAAAATTGTCCATAAATAGTATTAAACTGAAAGGAATAATTTTAGAACTTTCAAACACAGTCAAGTATCTGGGAGTTACTCTTGACAGCAAACTAAATTGAAATTCGCATCTAGAGCAAGTCATTAGTGAAGTAACAAATGCTCTTTGGATAAGTAAAAAAACTTTGATAGGAAATGGGGACTAAAACCTAAAATGATCCACTGGATTTATTTGACGATTGTAAGACCCACACCCTTAGAAATAACTACTTTTACACGAGACGTAATCCATATTGGACGTAAATCATAGAACGTAAACAAACATTTCATGTAAAATTAAGTGTTCTCAAACCGAAACATCAGCTAGTCGACGAAGAGAACGTTTGATTGAATTGATTTTCACGTTTCTTTCAACTGATTCTTGTGTCAAAAGGCCCGCTTACATGTGTCGGTCTCAGGGAACCGAAATTTACATGACTTTTTAGTAGTGTGCAGAATAACCTATGCATCATTGGTTTGGTGGCCTAAAACCAATGAAAAATCAGCTCAGAAAAAGCTGGGGAGGCTGCAAAGACTAGCTATACTCTCAATAACTCGTGCAATGAGTAGCACACCAAGTATGGCACTAGATGCTCTACTTTATCTGCTTCCGTTGCATCAATTTATTCAATTAGAAGCCGAAAGGAGTGCATTAAGGATCCGACGGTCGCAGCACCTCCTTGAATGTGATCTTAGAGGACATATGAGCATCCTAAAAATGTTCAATATTGATTCTATTGTGTTACAAAATGAGGATTGGATGAAAAAAATATATCACTTCCATCGTCTTTACAATGTAGCAGATGCGGATCGCGATTTGTGGGACAATGGGAGACCAAACATTCATCCAGGATCAATTGTCTTTTATACAGACGGCTCTAGATTGGATAATCGTGTACGAGCAGGGGTAAAAGGTCCAGGTATAAATATCTCAATATATATGGGCTACTGGCCTACCGTGTTCCAAGCAGAAGTCCAAGCAATTCTTGATTGTTCTAAAATTTGCTTGCGTAGAAATTATAGACATTCGAATATCTACATTATGTCTGATAGCCAAGCAGCACTAAATGCTTTGAAATCAGCAACATGTAATTCTAAACTTGTATGGGAATGTGCAATGTCACTCCAAAAATTGGCCTGCCAAAACCAAGTGAACCTATTTTGGGTTCCTGGTCACTGTGGAATTCAAGGGAATGACAAAGCCGACACACTAGCTAGGCTTGAATCATCTCAACAATTTATAGGACCAGAACCATTCTGTGGAGTTTCTGCTTGCTCTTTTAGAATGGAGTTCAAGAAATGGGGAAAAAATGACAGTGGAGACCAATTGGAACAACACTCTCATTGCTAGGCAGTCGAAACGGTTTATTAATCCGAGCATTTCAATGACTAGCAAAATTCTTTTACTATCAAAGAAAGATCTCAGTATGTAAACTGGTTTAATAACAGGCCACTGTCCATGTAAATATCACTTGAAAGTAATAAGAAAACTTCAAGATGACATGTGTCGATTATGTGGCATAGAAAAAGAAGACTCTGAACACTTGCTATGCTCTTGTACAGCAATCTTCAATAAGAGGCGTATTTTTCTGTATAAGGGGCTGACAGAACCCTTTGATATTTGGATTTCAGTTCCCAGCCAAGTAGTACAATTCATTCGAAATGTAATACCTGACTGGGAAAATGCTTTCGGTCAGTCTATGTCGGTCGCTTCATAAAATGGTGTTACGACATGCTTATAAAGCAATATTAAAACGGGGAATATATCACAATAGATCTAAGTACTGGTCGCAGTGATCAAAATACCAAACATGGGAAAAAATATCACTATAACTAGCAAGTTTATTGAAAACAAAACCTTCCTACCTCTCCTCATAAAGATAGCTGTATCATGTCTTATTTCAGCGCAAACCCCACACTTAAGTGAAAGTAGTATAATACAATATTATTTATTTCGACTGCTACAAGCCTTCCTCGCTATCCTGAAATTAATTTCCCGTTTCATCTAGCTCTCTGAATCCCAGCCATAACTTGTTCGCCAATCTTATCAAGATTGTTCATAACTTGCTGCCCGCTTTGTTTTACCAAGCCAATAAAAATAAAAACCTCGTTTCATTACTCTAAACTAAGCAGCGCGCCTGGTCACATTTTTCCGCCACTGGCTGGCTGGTTGGCTGGCTATGGGTAGGTATAAGTTTACAACAAACTTTTCCTCATCCACCACTGGTTAGCAGTCGGGGTGAGAGTGGGTTCGAATTTATGTTCCT